>NC_086198.1:64113204-64713204 GCF_035770615.1 Melospiza melodia melodia | reverse complement strand
GTTACCAGACAAGAGGTGCCACCAGTGCCAAGTTGTGCTGGTTTGATACTACCAAGTGGTTCCTGCAATCTGCCATCCAGAAGCGGGGCAGCTTACTTTTGTTTGCCACGGAAACGGGCCGTTGTTTGTGTTTGGGGGCCTGTGGCTGGGAGTGGCCGACTGGCTCCTTAGAATCCACGATACGCAGGATGGGTCCCAGACCAGAGGTGGCACCAGTGCCAAGTCGGGCTGGTTTGATAGTACCAAGTGACTCCTGCAATCTGCCATCCAGAAGCGGGGCAGCTTACTTTTGTTTGCCAGGGAAACGGGCCGAGGTTTGTGACTGGGGACCTATGGCTGGGAGTGACCGGCTGGCTCCCTAAAAGTTACGATAGGCAGGATGGTGACCAGACCCATGGTGGCACCAGTGCCAAGTTGGGCTGGTTTGATAGTACCAAGGGGCTCCTGTAATCTGCCATCAAATAGTTGGTAGGCGAGTTTTGTTTTCCAGGGAAATGCGCCGTTGTTTTTGTTTGGGGGCCTGTGGTAGGGAGTGGCCGGCTGGCTAATTAGAATCCACGATACGCAGGATGGTTCCCAGACCAGAGGTGGCACCAGTGCCAAGACGGGCTAGTTTGATGGTGCAAAATGGCTCCTGCAATCTGCCATCCAGAAGCGGGGTAGCTTATTTTGTTTGCCAGGGAAACGGGCCGAGCTTTTTGTCTGGGGGCCTATGGCTGGGAGTGACCGGCTGGCTCCTGAAAAGCTACGATAGGCAGGATGGTGACCAGACCCATGGTGGCACCAGTGCCAAGTTGGGCTGATTTGATAAAACCAAGTGGCTCCTGCAATCTGCCATCAAAAAGTTGGCAGGAGAGTTTTGTTTTCCAGGGAAAAGCGCCGTTGTTTGTGTTTGGGGGCCTGTGGCTGGGAGTGGCCGGCTGGCTCCTTAGAATCCACGATACGCAGCATGGTATCCAGACCCAAGGTGGCACCAGTGCCAAGTATTGCTGGTTTGATAGTACCAAGTGGTTCCTGCAATCTGCCATCCAGATCAGGGCAGCTTACTTTTGTTTGCAAGGGAAACGGGCCGAGGATTTGTCTGGGGGCCTATGGCTGGGAGTGACCGGCTGGCTCCTGAAAAGCTACGATAGGCAGGATGGTGACCAGACCCATGGTGGCACCAGTCCCAAGTTGGGCTGATTTGATAGTACCAAGTGGCTCCTACAATCTGCCGTCAAAATTTGGCAGGCGAGTTTTGTTTTCCAGGGAAAAGCGCCGTTGTTGGTGTTTGGGGGCCTGTGGCTGGCAGTGGCCGGCTGGCTCCTTAGAATCCACGATACGCAGGATGGTTCCCAGACCCAAGGTGGCACCAGTGCCATGTCGGGCTAGTATGATGGTGCAAAGTGGCTCCTGCAATCTGCCATCCAGAAGCGGGGCAGCTTACTTTTGTTTGCCAGGGAAACGGGCCGAGCTTTTTGTCGGGGGGCCTATGGCTGGGAGTGAGCGGTTGGCTCCTGAAAAGCTACGATAGGCAGGATGGTGAGCAGACCCATGGTGGCACAAGTGCCAAGTTGGGCTGGTTTGATAGCACCAAGTGGCTCCTGCAATCTGCCATCAAAATGTTGGCAGGCGAGTTTTGTTTTCCAGGGAAAAGCGCCGTTGTTTGTGTTTGGGTGCCTATGGCTGGGAGTGGCCGGCTGGCTCCTTAGAATCCACGATACGCAGGATGGTTCCCAGACCAGAGGTGGCACCAGTGCCAAGTTGGGCTGGTTTGATAGTACCAAGTGCTTCCTACAATCTGCCATCCAGAAGCGGGGCAGCTTACTTTTGTTTGTCAGGGAAACGGGTCGAGCTTTGTGTCTGGGGGCCTATGGCTGGGAGTGACCGGCTAGGTCCTGAAAAGCTAAGATAGGCAGGATGGTGACCAGACCCATGGTGGCACCAGTGCCAAGTTGGGCTGGTTTGATAGTACCAAGTGGCTCCTGCAATCTGCCATCAAAAAGTTGGCAGGCGAGTTTTGTTTTCCAGGGAAAAGCGCCGTTGTTTGTGTTTGGGGGCCTGTGGCTGGGAGTGGCCGGCTGGCTCCTTAGAATCCACGATACGCAGGATGGTTCCCAGACCAGAGATGGCACCAGTTCCAAGTCGGGCTATTTGATGGTGAAAAGTGGTTCCTGCAATTTGCCATCCAGAAGCGGGGCAGCTTACTTTGGTTTGCCAGGGAAAAGGGCAGGGCTTTGTGTCTGGGCGCCTATGGCTGGGAGTGACCGGCTGGCTCCAGAAAAGCTACGATAGGCAGGATGGTGACCAGACCCATGGTGGCACCAGTGCCAAGTTGGGCTGGTTTGATTGTACCAAGTGGCTCCTGCAATCTGCCATCAAAAAGTTGGCCTGCGAATTTTGTTTTCCAGGGAAAAGCGCTGTGGTTTGTGTTTGGGGGCCTGTGGCAGGGAGTGGCCGGCTGGCTCCTTATAATCCACGATACGCAGCATGGTTCCCAGACCCAAGGTGGCACCAGTGCCAAGTTGGGCTGGTTTGATAGTACCAAGTGGTTCTGGCAATCTGCCATCAAAAAGTTGGCAGACGAGTTTTGTTTTCCAGGGAAAAGCGCCGTTGTTTTTCTTTGGGGGCCTGTGGCTGGGAGTGGACGGATGGCTAATTAGAATCCACGATACTCACCATGGTTCCCAGACCAGAGGTGGCACCAGTGCCAAGTCGGGCTGGTTTGATAGTACCAAGTGGTTCCTGCAATCTGCCATCCTGAAGCGGGATAAATTACTTTTGTTTGTCAGGGAAACGGGCCGAGCTTTGTGTCTGGGGGCCTATGGCTGGGAGTGACCCGCTAGGTCCTGAAAAGCTACGATAGGCAGGATGGTGACCAGACCCATGGTGGCACCAGTGCCAAGTTGGTCTGATTTGATAAAACCAAGTGGCTCCTGCAATCTCCCATCAAAAAGTTGGCAGGAGAGTTTTGTTTTCCAGGGAAAAGCGCCGTTGTTTGTGTTTGGGGACCTGTGGCAGGGAGTGGCCGGCTGACTCCTTAGAATCCACGATACGCAGCATGGTATCCAGACCCAAGGTGGCACCAGTGCCAAGTTTTGCAGGTTTGATAGTACCAAGTGGTTCCTGCAATCTGCCATCCAGAAGCAGGGCAGCTTACTTTTGTTTGCCAGGGAAACGGGCCGAGGTTTTTGTCTGGGGGCCTATGGCTGGGAGTGACTGGCTGCCTCCTGAAAAGCTACGATAGGCAGGATGGTGACCAGACCCATGGTGGCACCAGTGCCAAGTTGGGCTGGTTTGATAGTACCAAGTGGCTCCTGCAATCTGCCGTCAAAATTTGGCAGGCGAGTTTTGTTTTCCAGGGAAAAGCGCCGTTGTTTGTGTTTGGGGGCCTGTGGCTGGGAGTGGCCGGCTGGCTCCTTAGAATCCACGATACGCAGGATGGTTCCCAGACCTGAGGTGGCACCAGTGCCAAGTCGGGCTAGTTTGATGGTGCAAAGTGGCTCCTGCAATATGCCATCCAGAAACGGGGCAGCTTACTTTTGTTTGCAGGGAAACGGGCCGAGGTTTTTGTCTGGGGACCTATGGCTGGGAGTGACCGTCTGGCTCCTGAAAAGCTACGATAGGCAGGATGGTGACCAGACCCATGATGGCACCAGTGCCAAGTTGAGCTGGTTTGATAGTACCAAGTGGCTCCTGCAATCTGCCATCAAAAAGTTGGCAGGCGAGTTTTGTTTTCCAGGGAAAAGCGCCGTTGTTTGTGTTTGGGTGCCTATGACTGGGAGTGGCCGTCTGGCTCCTTAGAATCCACGATACTCACCATGGTTCCCAGACCAGAGGTGGAACCAGTGCCAAGTCGGGCTGGTTTGATAGTACCAAGTGCGTCCTACAATCTGCCATCCAGAAGCGGGGCAGCTTACTTTTGTTTGCCAGGGAAACGGGCCGAGGTTTGTGTCTGGGGGCATATGGCAGGGAGTGACCGGCTGGCTCCTGAAAAGCTACGATAGGCAGGATGTTTACCAGACCCATGGTGGCACCAGTGCCAAGTTGGGCTGATTTGATAGTAGCAAGTGGCTCCTGCAATCTGCCATCAAAATGTCGGCAGGCGGGTTTAGTTTTCCAGGGAAAAGCGCTGTGGTTTGTGTTTGGGGGCCTGTGGCTGGGAGTGACCTGCTGGCTCCTTAGAATCCACGATACGCAGGATGGTTCCCAGACCCAAGGTGGCACCAGTGCCAAGTTGGACTGGTTTGATAGTACCAAGTGGCTCCTGCAATCTGCCATCCAGAAGCGGGGCAGCTTACTTTTGTTTGCCAGGGAAACGGGCCGAGCTTTGTGTCTGCGGGCCTATGGCTGGGAGTGACCTGCTAGGTCCTGAAAAGCTAAGATAGGCAGGATGGTGACCAGACCCATGGTGGCAGCAGTGCCAAGTTGAGCTGGTTTGATAGTAGCAAGTGGCTCCTGCAATCTGCCATCAAAAAGTTGGCAGGCGAGTTTTGTTTTCCAGGGAAAAGCGCCGTTGTTTGTGTTTGGGGGCCTGTGGCTGGGAGTGGCCGGCTGGCTCCTTAGAATCCACGATACGCAGCATGGTTCCCAGACCAGAGGTGGCACCAGTTCCAAGTCGGGCTACTTTGATGGTGAAAAGTGGTTCCTGCAATCTGCCATCAAGAAGCGGGGCAGCTTACTTTGGTTTGCCAGGGAAACGGGCCGAGCTTTGTGTCTGGGCGCCTATGGCTGGGAGTGACCGGCTGGCTCCTGAAAAGCTACGATAGGCAGGATGGTTCCCAGACCTGAGGTGGCACCAGTGCCAAGTTGGGCTGATTTGATAGTACCAAGTGGCTCCTGCAATCTGCCATCAAATAGTTGGCCGGGGAATTATGTTTTCCAGGGAAAAGCGCCGTTGTTTCTGTTTGGGGGCCTGTGGCAGGGAGTGGCCGGCTGGCTCCTTATAATCCACGATACGCAGCATGGTTCCCAGACCCAAGGTGGCAACAGTGCCAAGTTGGGCTGGTTTGATAGTACCAAGTGGCTCCGGCAATCTGCCATCAAAAAGTTGGCAGACGAGTTTTGTTTTCCAGGGTAAAGCGCCGTTGTTTGCGTTTCGGGGCCTGTGGCTGGGAGTGGACGGATGGCTAATTAGAATCCACGATACGCAGGATGGTTCCCAGACCAGAGGTGGCACCAGTGCCAAGTTGGGCTGATTTGATAGTACCAAGTGGCTCCTGGAATCTGCCATCCAGAAGCGGGACAGCTTACTTTTGTTTGTCAGGGAAACGGGCCGAGCTTTGTGTCTGGGGGCCTATAGCTGGGAGTGACCGGCTGGCTCCTGAAAAGCTAAGATAGGCAGGATGGTGACCAGACCCATGGTGGCACCAGTGTCAAGTTGGGCTGGTTTGATAGTACCAAGTGGCTCCTGCAATCTGCCATCAAATGTTGGCAGGCGAGTTTTGTTTTCCAGGGAAAAGCGCCGTTGTTTTTGTTTGGGGGCCTGTGTCTGGGAGTGGACGGATGGCTCCTTAGAATCCACGATACGCAGCATGGTTCCCAGACCAGAGGTGGCACCAGTGCCAAGTTGGGCAGGTTTGATGGTGAAAAGTGGCTCCTGCAATCTGCCATCCAGTAGCGGGATAACTTACTTTTGTTTGCCAGGGAAACGGGCCAAGGTTTTTGTCTGGGGGCCTATGGCTGGGAGTGACCGGCTGGCTCCTGAAATGCTACGATAGGCAGGATGGTGACCAGACCCATGGTGGCACCAGTGTCAAGTTGGGCTGGTTTGATAGTACCAAGTGGCTCCGGCAATCTGCCATCAAAATGTTGGCAGGCGAGTTTTGTTTTCCAGGGAAAAGCGCCGTTGTTTTTGTTTGGGGGCCTGTGGCTGGGAGTGGACGGATGGCTAATTAGAATCCACGATACGCAGGATGGTTCCCAGACCCAAGGTGGCACCAGTGCCAAGTTCGGCTGGTTTGATAGTACCAAGTGCGTCCTGCAATCTGCCATCCAGAAGCGGGGTAGCTTACTTTTGTTTGCCAGGGAAACGGGCCGAGGTTTGTGTCTGGGGGCCTATGGCTGGGAGTGACCGGCTGGCTCCTGAAAAGCTACGATAGGCAGGATGGTGACCAGACCCATGGTGGCACCAGTGTCAAGTTGGGCTGGTTTGATAGTACCAAGTGGCTCCTGCAATATGCCATCAAAATTTGGCAGGCGAGTTTTGTTTTCCAGGGAAAAGCGCCGTTGTTTTTGTTTGGGGGCCTGTGGGTGGCAGTGGCCGGATGGCTAATTAGAATCCACGATACGCAGCATGGTTCCCAGACCTGAGGTGGCACCAGGGCCGAGTCGGGCTAGTTTGATGGTGCAAAGTGGCTCCTGCAATATGCCATCCAGAAGCGGGGCAGCTTGCTTTTGTTTGCCAGGGAAACGGGCCGAGCTTTGTGTCTGGGGGCCTATGGCTGGGAGTGACCGGCTAGGTCCTGAAAAGCTACGATAGGCAGGATGGTGACCAGACCCATGGTGGCACCAGTGCCAAGTTGGGCTGATTTGATAGTACCAAGTGGCTCCGGCAATCTGCCATCAAAATTTGGCAGGCGAGTTTTGTTTTCCAGGGAAAAGCGCCGTTGTTTGTGTTTGGGGGCCTGTGGCTGGGAGTGACCGGTTGGCTCCTTAGAATCCACGATACGCAGGATGGTTCCCAGACCTGAGGTGGCACCAGTGCCAAGTCGGGCTAGTTTGATGGTGTAAAGTGGCTCCTGCAATCTGCCATCCAGAAGCGGGGTAGGTTACTTTTTTTTGCCAGGGAAACTGGCCGAGGATTTCTCTGGGGCCCTATGGCAGAGAGGGACCGGCTGGCTCCTGAAAAGCTATGATAGGCAGGATGGTGACCAGACCCATGGTGGCACCAGTGCCGAGTTGGGCTGATTTGATAGTACCAAGTGGCTCCTGCAATCTGCCATCAAAATGTTGGCAGGCGGGTTTTGTATTCCAGGGAAAAGCGCCGTTGTTTGTGTTTGGGGGCCTGTGGCTGGGAGTGACCGGCTGGCTCCTTAGAATCCACGATACGCAGGATGGTTCCCAGACCCAAGGTGGCACCAGTGCCAAGTTGGACTGGTTTGATAGTACCAAGTGGCTCCTGCAATCTTCCATCCAGAAGCGGGGCAGCTTACTTTTGTTTGCCAGGGAAACGGGTCGAGCTTTGTGTCTGGGGGCCTATGGCTGGGAGTGACCGGCTAGGACCTGAAAAGCTAAGATAGGCAGGATGGTGACCAGACCCATGGTGGCAGCTGTGCCATGTTGGGCTGGTTTGATAGTACCAAGTGGCTCCTGCAATCTGCCATCAAAATTTGGCAGGCGAGTTTTGTTTTCCAGGGAAAAGCGCCGTTGTTTGTGTTTGGGGGCCTGTGGCTTGGAGTGGCCGGCTGGCTCCTTAGAATCCACGATACGCAGGATGGTTCCCAGACCAGAGGTGGCACAAGTGCCAAGTCTGGCTAGTTTGATGGTGCAAAGTGGCTCCTGCAATCTGCCATCCATAAGCGGGGCAGCTTACTTTTCTTTGCCAGGGAAACGGGCCGAGGTTTTTGTCTGGGGGCCTATGGCTTGGAGTGACCGGCTGGCTCCTGAAAAGCTACGATAGGCAGGATGGTGAGCAGACCCATGGTGGCACCAGTGCCAAGTTGGGCTGGTTTGATAGTACCAAGTGGCTCCTGCAATCTGCCATCAAAATGTTGGCAGGCGAGTTTTGTTTTCCAGGGAAAAGCGCCGTTGTTTGTGTTTGGGGGCCTGTGGCTGGGAGTGGCCGCCTGGCTGCTTAGAATCCACGATACGCAGGATGGTTCCCAGACCAGAGGTGGCACCAGTGCCAAGTCGGGCTGGTTTGATAATACCTAGTGCATCCTGCAATCTGCCATCCAGAAGCGGGACAGCTTACATTTGTTTGCCAGGGAAACGGGCCGAGCTTTGTGTCTGGGCGCCTATGGCTTGGAGTGACCGGCTAGGTCCTGAAAAGCTACGATAGGCAGGATGGTGACCAGACCCATGGTGGCACCAGTGCCAAGTTGGGCTGATTTGATAGTACCAAGTGGCTCCTGCAATCTGCCATCAAAAAGTTGGCAGGCGAGTTTTGTTTTCCAGGGAAAAGCGCCGTTGTTTCTGTTTGGGGGCCTATGGCTGGGAGTGGCCGGCTGGCTCCTTAGAATCCACGATACGCGGCATGGTTCCCAGACCAGAGGTGGCAACAGTGCCAAGTTGGGCTGGTTTGATGGTGCAAAGTGGCTCCTGCAATCTGCCATCCAGAAGCGGGGCAGCTTACTTTTGTTTCCCAGGGAAACGGGCCGAGGTTTTTGTCTGGGGGCCTATGGCTGGGAGTGACCGGCTGGCGCCTGAACAGCTACGATAGGCAGGATGGTGACCAGACCCATGGTGGCACCAGTGCCAAGTTGGGCTGATTTGATAGTAGCAAGTGGCTCCTGCAATCTGCCATCAAAATGTTGGCAGGCGAGTTTTGTTTTCCAGGGAAAAGCGCCGTTGTTTGTGTTTGGGGGCCTGTGGCTGGGAGTGGCCGGCTGGCTCCTTAGAATCCACGATACGCAGCATGGTTCCCAGACCAGAGGTGGCACCAGTGTCAAGTCGGGCTGGTTTGATAGTACCAAGTGGCACCGGCAATCTGCCATCCAGAAGCGGGGCAGCTTACTTTTGTTTGCCAGGGAAACGGGCCGAGCTTTGTGTCTAGGCGCCTATGGCTGGGAGTGACCTGCTAGGTCCTGAAAAGCTACGATAGGCAGGATGGTGACCAGACCCATGGTGGCACCAGTGCCAAGTTGGGCTGGTTTGATAGTACCAAGTGGCTCCTGCAATCCGCCATCAAAAAGTGGGCAGGCGAGTTTTGTTTTCCAGGGAAAAGCGCCGTTGTTTGTGTTTGGGTGCCTGTGGCAGGGAGTGGCCGGCTGGCTGCTTAGAATCCACGATACGCAGGATGGTTCCCAGACCCAAGGTGGCACCAGTGCCAAGTTGGGCTGGTTTGATAGTACCAAGTGGTTCCTGCAATCTGCCATCCAGAAGCGGGGTAGCTTACTTTTGTTTGCCAGGGAAACGGGCCGAGTATTGTGTCTGGGGGCCTATGGCTGCGAGTGACCGGCTGGCTCCTGAAAACTACGATAGGCAGGATGGTGACCAGACCCATGGTGGCACCAGTGCCAAGTTGGGCTGATTTGATAGTACCAAGTGGCTCCTGCAATCTGCCATCAAAAATTTGGCAGGCGAGTTTTGTTTTCCAGGGAAAAGCGCCGTTGTTTGTGTCTGGGGGCCTGTGGCTGGAGTGGCCGGCTGGCTCCTTACAATGAACGATACGCAGGATGGTTCCCAGACCTGAGGTGGCACCAGTGCCAAGTCGGGCTAGTTTGATGGTGCAAAGTGGCTCCTGCAATCTGCCATCCAGAAGCGGGGTAGCTTACTTTTGTTTGCCAGGGAAACGGGCCGAGCTTTGTGTCTGGGCGCCTATGGCTTGGAGTGACCGGCTAGGTCCTGAAAAGCTACGATAGGCAGGATGGTGACCAGACCCATGGTGGCACCAGTGCCAAGTTGGGCTGATTTGATAGTACCAAGTGGCTCCTGCAATCTGCCATCAAAAAGTTGGCAGGCGAGTTTTGTTTTCCAGGGAAAAGCGCCGTTGTTCGTGTTTGGGGGCCTGTGGCTGGGAGTGGCCGGCTGGCTCCTTAGAATCCACGATACGCGGCATGGTTCCCAGACCAGAGGTGGCACCAGTGCCAAGTTGGGCTGGTTTGATAGTACCAAGTGCGTCCTGCAATCTGCCATCCAGAAGCGGGGCAGCTTACTTTTGTTTGCCAGGGAAACGGGCCGAGGTTTGTGTCTCAGGGCCTATGGCTGGGAGTGACCGGCTGGCTCCTGAAAAGCTACGATAGGCAGGATGGTGACCAGACCCATGGTGGCACCAGTGCCAAGTTGGGCTGGTTTGATAGTACCAAGTGGCTCCTGCAATCTGCCATCAAAAAGTTGGCAGGCGAGTTTGTTATCCAGGGAAAGCGCCGTTGTTTGTGTTTGGGGGCCTGTGGGTGGGAGTGGCCGGCTGTCTCCTTAGAATCCATGATACGCAGGATGGTTCCCAGACCAGAGGTGGCACCAGTGCCAAGTCGGGCTGGTTTGATGGTGCAAAGTGGCTCCTGCAATCTGCCATCCAGAAGCGGGATAACTTACTTTTGTTTGCCAGGGAAACGGGCCGAGGTTTTTGTCTGGGGGCCTATGGCTTGGAGTGTTTGGCTGGCTCCTGAAAAGCTACGATAGGCAGGATGGTGACCAGACCCATGGTGGCACCAGTGCCAAGTTGGGCTGGTTTGATAGTACCAAGTGGCTCCTGCAATCTGCCATCAAAAAGTTGGCAGGCGAGTTTTGTTTTCCAGGGAAAAGCGCCGTTGTTTGTGTTTGGGGGCCTGTGGGTGGGAGTGGCCGGCTGTCTCCTTAGAATCCACGATACGCAGGATGGTTCCCAGACCAGAGGTGGCACCAGTGCCAAGTCGGGCTGGTTTGATGGTGCAAAGTGGTTCCTGCAATCTGCCATCCAGAAGCGGGGTAGCTTACTTTTGTTTGCCAGGGAAACGGGCCGAGGTTTTTGACTGGGGGCCTATGGCTGGGAGTGACCGGCTGGCTCCTGAAAAGCTACGATAGGCAGGATGGTTACCAGACTCATGGTGGCACCAGTGCCAAGTCGGGCTGGTTTGATGATACTAAATAGCTCCTGCAATCTGCCATCCAGACGCGGGGCAGCGGATTTTTGTTTGCTGGAGAAAAGTTCCGTGGTTTTTTTTTGGGGGTATATGGCTGGACGTGGCCGGCTGGCTCCTTAAAAAGCTCGATACGCAGGATTGTTCCCTGACCCAAGGTGGCATCAGTGCCAAGTCGGGCTGTTTTCGTAGTACCAAGTGCGTCCTGCAATTTGCCATCCAGAAGAGGGGCAGTTGAGTTCTGTTTGCCAGAGAAAAGGGCCGTGGTATATGTTTGGGGGCATAGGGTTGAGAGTGGCCGGCTGGCCCCTGAAAATCCACGATAGGCAGGATGGTTCACAGAACCAAGGTGGCACAAGTGCCATGTTGGCCTGGTTTGATAGTACCATGTGGCTCCTGCAATCTGCCATCCAGAAGCGGGGCTGCTTACTTTTGTTTGCCAGGGAAACGGGCCGAGGTATTTGTCAGGGGGCCTATGGCTGGGAGTGACCGGCTGGCTCCTGAAAAGCTACGATAGGCAGGATGGTGACCAGATCCATGGTGGCACCAGTGCCAAGTTGGGCTGGTTTGATAGTACCAAGTGGCTCCTGCAATCTGCCATCAAAAAGTTGTCAGGCGAGTTTTGTTTTCCAGGGAAAAGCGCCGTTGTTTTTGTTTAGAGGCCTGTGGCTGGGAGTGGCCGGCTGCCTCCTTTGAACCCAGGATACGTAGGATGGTTCCCAGAGCCAAGGTGGCACCAGTGCAAAATTGGGCTGGTTTGATAGTACCAAGTGGCTCCTGCAATCTGCCATCAAAAAGTTGTCAGGCGAGTTTTGTTTTCCAGGGAAAAGCGCCGTTGCTTTTGTTTAGAGGCCTGTGGCAGGGGGTGGCCGCCTGTCCTCGTAGAATCTACGTTACGCAGCATGGTTCCCAGAGCCAAGGTGGCACCAGGGCCAAGTCGGGCTGGTTTGATAGTACCAAGTGCATCCTGCAATCAGCCATCCAAAAGCGGGGCAGCTTACTTTTGTTTGCCAGGGAAACGGGCCGAGGTTTGTGTCTGGGGGCCTATGGCTGGGAGTGACCGGCTGGCTCCTGAAAAGCTACGATAGGCAGGATGTTTACCAGACCCATGGTGGCACCAGTGCCAAGTTTGGCTGATTTCATAGTACCAAGTGGCTCCTGCAATCTGCCATCCAGAATCGGGGCAGCTTACTTTTGTTTTCCAGGGAAATGGGCCGAGGTTTGTGTCTGGGGGCCTATGGCTGGGAGTGACCGGCTGGCTCCTGAAAAGCTACGATAGGCAGGATGGTGACCAGACCCATGGTGGCAGCTGTGCCAAGTTGGGCTGGTTTGATAGTACCAAGTGGCTCCTGCAATCTGCCATCAAAATGTTGGCAGGCGAGTTTTGTTTTCCAGGGAAAAGCGCCGTTGTTTGTGTTTGGGGGCCTGTGGCTCAGAGTGGCCGGGTGGCTGCTTAGAATCCACGATACGCAGGATGGTTCCCAGACCCAAGGTGGCACCAGTGCCAAGTCGGGCTGGTTTGACACTACCAAGTGCGTCCTGCACTCTGCCATCCAGAATCGGGGCAGCTTAATTTTGTTTGCCAGGGAAACGGTCCGAGGTTTGTGTCTGGGGGCCTATGGCTGGGAGTGACCGGCTGGCTCCTGAAAAGCTACGATAGGCAGGATGGTTCCCAGATCCAAGATGGCACCAGTGCCAAGTCGGGGTGGTTTGATGGTGCAAAGTGGCTCCTGCAATCTGCCATCCTGACGCGGGGCAGCGGATTTTTGTTTCCAAGAGAAATGGTCTGTGGTTTGTTTTTGGGGCTATATGGCTGGGCGTGGCCTGCTGGCTCCTTAAAAAGCTACGATGGGCAGGATGGTTCCCTGACCCAAGGTGGCACCAGTGCCAAGTCGGGCGGTTTTAGTAGTACAAAGTGCGTCCTAAAATTTGCCATCCAGAAGAGGGTCAGTTGAGTTTTGTTTACCAGAGAAAAGGGCCGTGGTTTGTTTTTGGGGGCATATGGCTGATAGTGGCCGTCTGGCCCCTGAAAATCCACGATAGGCAGGATGGTTCCCAGACCAGAGGTGGCACCAGTGCCAAGTCGGGCTGGTTTGATAGTACTAAATAGGACCTGCAATCTGCCATGCAGAAGCGGGGCAGCTTACTTTTGTTTGCCAGGGAAACGGGCCGAGGTTTGTGTCTGGGGGCCTATGGCTGGGAGTGACCGGCTGGCTCCTGAAAAGCTACGATAGGCAGGATGGTGACCAGACCCATGGTGGCACCAGTGCCAAGTTGGGCTGGTTTGATAGTACCAAGTGGCTCCTGCAATCTGCCATCAAAATTTGTCAGGCGAGTTTTGTTTTCCAGGGAAAAGCGCCGTTGTTTGTGTTTGGGGGTCTGTGGGTGGGAGTGGCCGGCTGGCTCCTTAGAACACACGATACGCAGGATGGTTCCCAGACCCAAGGTGGCACCATTGCCACGTCGGGCTGGTTTGATGGTGAAAAGTGGCTCCTGCAATCTGCCATCCTGAAGCGGGGTAGCTTACATTTGTGTACCAGGGAAACGGGCCGAGGTTTATGACTGGGGGCCTAGGGCTAGGAGTGACCGGCTGGCTCCTGAAAAGCAACAATAGGCAGGATGGTTCCCAGACCCAAGGTGGCACCAGTGCCAAGTTGGGCTGGTTTGATGGTACCAACTGGCTCCTGCAATCTGCCATCTAAAAGATGTCAGGCGAGTTTTGTTTTCCAGGGAAAAGCGCCGTTGATTTTGTTTGGAGGCCGGTGGCTGGCAGTGGCAGCCTGTCTTCTTAGAATCCGGGTTACGCAGCATGGTTCCCAGAGCCAAGGTGGCACCAGTGTCAAGTTGGGCTGGTTTGATAGTACCAAGTGGCTCCTGCAATCTGCCATCCAGAAGCGGGGCAGCGTACTTTTGTTTGCCAGGGAAACGGGCCGAGGTATTTGTCTGGGGACCTATGGCTGGGAGTGACCGGCTGGCTCCTTAAAAGCTACGATAGGCAGGATGGTGACCAGACCCATGGTGGCACCAGTGCCAAGTTGGGCTGGTTTGATAGTACCAAGTGGCTCCTGCAATCTGCCATCAAAATGTTGGCAGGCCAGTTTTGTTTTCCAGGGAAAAGCGCCATTGTTTGTGTTTGGGGGACTGTGGCTGGGAGTGGCCGGCTGGCTCCTTAGAACACACGATACGCAGGATGGTTCCCAGACCCAAGGTGGCACCAGTGCCAAGTCGGGCTGGTTTGATAACACCAAGTGGCTCCTGCAATCTGCCATCCAGAAGCAGGGCAGCTTACTTTTTTTTTCCAGGGAAACGGACCGAGGTTTTTTTCTGGGGGCCTATGGCTGGGAGTGAAGGGCTGGCTACTGAAAAGCTACGATAGGCAGGATGGTGACCAGACCCATGGTGGCACCAGTGCCAAGTTGGGCTGGTTTGATAGTACCAAGTGGCTCCTGCACTCTGCCATCAAAATGTTGGCAGGCGAGTTTTGTTTTCCAGGGAAAAGCGCCGTTGTTTGTGTTTGGAGGCCTGTGGCTGGGAGTGGCCGGCTGGCTCCTTAGAATCCACGATACGCAGGATTGTTCCCAGACCAGAGGTGGCACCAGTGCCAAGTCGGGCTGGTTTGATGGTGCAAAGTGGCTCCTGCAATCTGCCATCCAGAAGTGCGGTAGCTTACTTTTGTGTGCCAGGGAAACAGGCCGAGGTTTGTGTCTGGGGGCCTATGGCTGGGAGTGACCGGCTGGCTCCTGAAAAGCTACGATAGGCAGGATGGTGACCAGACCCATGGTGGCACCAGTGCCAAGTTGGGCTGGTTTGATAGTACCAAGTGGCTCCTGCAATCTGCCATCAAAAAGTTGGCAGGCGAGTTTTGTTTTCCAGGGAAAAGCGCCGTTGTGTGTGTTTTGTGGCCTGTGGCTGGGAGTGGCCAGCTGGCTCCTTAGAATCCACGATACGCAGGATGGTTCCCAGACCCAAGGTGGCACCAGTGCCAAGTCGGGCTGGTTTGTTAGTACCAAGTGGTTCCTGCAATCTGCCATCCAGAAGCGGGGCAGCTGAATTTTGTTTGCCAGAGAAAAAGGCTGTTGTTTGTGTTTCGGGGCCTGTGGCTGGCAGTGGACGGCTGGCTCCTGAAAATCCATGATACGCAGCATGGTTCCCAGACCCAAGGTGGCACCAGTGCCAAGTAGGGCTGGTTTCATAGTACCCAGTGTCTCCTGCAATCTGCCATGCAGAAGAGGGGCAGTTGAGTTTTGTTTTCCAGAGAAAAGGGCCGTGGTTTGTGTTTGGGGCCTATGGCTGAGAGTGACCGGCTGACCCCTGAAAATCCACTATACGCCGGATGGTTCCCAGATCCAAGGTGGCAGCAGTGCCATGTTGTGCTGGTGTGATAGTCCCAAGTGGCTCCTGCAATCTGCCATCCAGAAGTGGGGCAGCTGAATTTTGTTTGCAGAGAAAAAGGCTGTGGTTTTTGTTTGGGGGCCTATGGCTGGGAGTGGCCGGCTGGCTCCTGAAAATCCATGATACGCAGCATGGTTCCCAGACCCAAGGTGGCACCAGTGCCAAGTGGGGCTGGTTTCACAGTGTCATGTGCCTCCTGCAATCTCCCATCCAGAAGCGGGGCAGCTGAGTTTTGTTTGCCTGTGAAACGGGCCGTTGTTTTTGATTGGGGTCTGTGGCCGAGAGTGTTCAGCTGGCTCCTGACAATCCACAATACGCAGGATGGTTCCCAGACCCAAGGTGGCACCAGTGCCAAGTCGGGCTGGTTTGATAGTACCAAGTGGCTCCTGCAATCTGCCATCCAGAAGCGGTGCAGCTGAGTTTTGATTGCCAGAGGACAGGGCCGTGGGTTGTGTTCGGGGGCATATGGCTGGGAGTGGCCGGCTGTCTCATTAAAAAGATCGATACGCACGATGGTTCCCAGACCCAAGGTGGCACCAGTGCCAAGTCGGGCTGTTTTTATAGTACCAAGTGCGTCCTGCAATTTGCCATCCAGAAGAGGGGCAGTTGAGTTTTGTTTGCCAGAGAAAAGCGCCGTTGTTTGTGTTTGGGGGCTTGTGGCTGGGAGTGGCCGACTGGCGCCTTAGAATCTGCGATACGCAGCATGGTTCCCAGACCCAAGGTGGCACCAGTTCCAAGTTGGGCTGGTTTGATAGTACCAAGTGGCTCCTGCAATCTGCCATCCAGAAGCGGGGTAGCTTACTTTTGTTTGCCAGGGAAACGGGCCGAGGTTTGTGACTGGGGGCCTATGGCTGGGAGTGACCGGCAGGCTCCTGAAAAGCTACGATAGGCAGGATGGTGACCAGACCCATGGTGGCACCAGTGCCAAGTTGGGCTGGTTTGATAGTACCAAGTGGCTCCTGCAATCTGCCATCAAAAAGTTGGCAGGCGAGTTTTGTTTTCCAGGGAAAAGCGCCGTTGTTTGTGTCTGGGGGCCTGTGGCTGGAGTGACCGGCTGGCTCCTTAGAATCCACGATACGCAGGATGGTTCCCAGACCCAAGGTGGCACCAGTGCCAAGTCGGGCTGGTTTGATACTACCAAGTGCGTCCTGCAATCTGCCATGCAGAAGCGGGGCAGCTTACTTTTGTTTGCCAGGGAAACGGGCCGAGGTTTGTGTCTGGGGGCCTATGGCTGGGAGTGACCGGCTGGCTCCTGAAAAGCTACGATAGGCAGGATGGTGACCAGACCCATGGTGGCACCAGTGCCAAGTTGGGCTGGTTTGATAGTACCAAGTGGCTCCTGCAATCTGCCATCAAAAAGTTGTCAGGCGAGTTTTGTTTTCCAGGGAAAAGCGCCGTTGTTTTTGTTTGGGGGTCTGTGGGTGGGAGTGGCCGGCTGGCTCCTTAGAACACACGATACGCAGGATGGTTCCCAGACCCAAGGTGGCACCAGTGCCACGTCGGGCTGGTTTGATGGTGAAAAGTGGCTCCTGCAATCTGCCATCCTGAAGCGGGGTAGCTTACATTTGTGTACCAGGGAAACGGGCCGAGGTTTATGACTGGGGGCCTAGGGCTAGGAGTGACCGGCTGGCTCCTGAAAAGCAACAATAGGCAGGATGGTGACCAGACCCAAGGTGGCACCAGTGCCAAGTTGGGCTGGTTTGATGGTACCAACTGGCTCCTGCAATCTGCCATCTAAAAGATGTCAGGCGAGTTTTGTTTTCCAGGGAAAAGCGCCGTTGATTTTGTTTGGAGGCCGGTGGCTGGCAGTGGCTGCCTGTCGTCTTAGAATCCGGGTTACGCAGCATGGTTCCCAGAGCCAAGGTGGCACCAGTGTCAAGTTGGGCTGGTTTGATAGTACCAAGTGGCTCCTGCAATCTGCCATCCAGAAGCGGGGCAGCTTACTTTTGTTTGCCAGGGAAACGGGCCGAGATATTTGTCTGGGGACCTATGGCTGGGAGTGACCGGCTGGCTCCTGAAAAGCTACGATAGGCAGGATGGTGACCAGACCCATGGTGGCACCAGTGCCAAGTTGGGCTGGTTTGATAGTACCAAGTGGCTCCTGCAATCTGCCATCAAAAAGTTGGCAGGCCAGTTTTGTTTTCCAGGGAAAAGCGCCATTGTTTGTGTTTGGGGGACTGTGGCTGGGAGTGGCCGGCTGGCTCCTTAGAACACACGATACGCAGGATGGTTCCCAGACCCAAGGTGGCACCAGTGCCAAGTCGGGCTGGTTTGATAACACCAAGTGGCTCCTGCAATCTGCCATCCATAAGCAGGGCAGCTTACTTTTGTTTTCCAGGGAAACGGACCGAGGTTTTTTTCTGGGGGCCTATGGCTGGGAGTGACCGGCTGGCTCCTGAAAAGCTACAATAGGCAGGATGGTGACCAGACCCATGGTGGCACCAGTGCCAAGTTGGGCTGGTTTGATAGTACCAAGTGGCTCCTGCACTCTGCCATCAAAATGTTGGCAGGCGAGTTTTGTTTTCCAGGGAAAAGCGCCGTTGTTTGTGTTTGGAGGCCTGTGGCTGGGAGTGGCCGGCTGGCTCCTTAGAATCCACGATACGCGGCATGGTTCCCAGACCAGAGGTGGCACCAGTGCCAAGTCGGGCTGGTTTGATGGTGCAAAGTGGCTCCTGCAATCTGCCATCCAGAAGTGCGGTAGCTTACTTTTGTGTGCCAGGGAAACAGGCCGAGGTTTGTGTCTGGGGGCCTATGGCTGGGAGTGACCGGCTGGCTCCTGAAAAGCTACGATAGGCAGGATGGTGACCAGACCCATGGTGGCACCAGTGCCAAGTTGGGCTGGTTTGATAGTACCAAGTGGCTCCTGCAATCTGCCATCAAAAAGTTGGCAGGCGAGTTTTGTTTTCCAGGGAAAAGCGCCGTTGTGTGTGTTTTGGGGCCTGTGGCTGGGAGTGGCCAGCTGGCTCCTTAGAATCCACGATACGCAGGATGGTTCCCAGACCCAAGGTGGCACCAGTGCCAAGTCGGGCTGGTTTGTTAGTACCAAGTGGTTCCTGCAATCTGCCATCCAGAAGCGGGGCAGCTGAATTTTGTTTGCCAGAGAAAAAGGCTGTTGTTTGTGTTTCAGGGCCTGTGGCTGGCAGTGGACGGCTGGCTCCTTAGAATCCACGATACGCAGCATGGTTCCCAGACCCAAGGTGGCACCAGTGCCAAGTAGGGCTGGTTTCATAGTACCCAGTGTCTCCTGCAATCTGCCATCCAGAAGAGGGGCAGTTGAGTTTTGTTTTCCAGAGAAAAGGGCCGTGGTTTGTGTTTGGGGCCTATGGCTGAGAGTGACCGGCTGACCCCTGAAAATCCACTATACGCCGGATGGTTCCCAGATCCAAGGTGGCACCAGTGCCATGTTGTGCTGGTGTGATAGTCCCAAGTGGCTCCTGCAATCTGCCATCCAGAAGTGGGGCAGCTGAATTTTTTTTGCCAGAGAAAAAGGCTGTGGTTTTTGTTTGGGGGCCTATGGCTGGGAGTGGCCGGCTGGCTCCTGAAAATCCATGATACGCAGCATGGTTCCCAGACCCAAGGTGGCACCAGTGCCAAGTGGGGCTGGTTTCACAGTGTCAAGTGCCTCCTGCAATCTCCCATCCAGAAGCGGGGCAGCTGAGTTTTGTTTGCCTGTGAAACGGGCCGTTGTTTTTGATTGGGGTCTGTGGCCGAGAGTGTTCAGCTGGCTCCTGACAATCCACAATACGCAGGATGGTTCCCAGACCCAAGGTGGCACCAGTGCCAAGTCGTGCTGGTTTGATAGTACCAAGTGGCTCCTGCAATCTGCCATCCAGAAGCGGTGCAGCTGAGTTTTGATTGCCAGAGGACAGGGCCGTGGGTTGTGTTCGGGGGCATATGGCTGGGAGTGGCCGGCTGTCTCATTAAAAAGATCGATACGCACGATGGTTCCCAGACCCAAGGTGGCACCAGTGCCAAGTCGGGCTGTTTTTATAGTACCAAGTGCGTCCTGCAATTTGCCATCCAGAAGAGGGGCAGTTGAGTTTTGTTTGCCAGAGAAAAGCGCCGTTGTTTGTGTTTGGGGGCTTGTGGCTGGGAGTGGCCGACTGGCGCCTTAGAATCTGCGATACGCAGCATGGTTCCCAGACCCAAGGTGGCACCAGTTCCAAGTTGGGCTGGTTTGATAGTACCAAGTGGCTCCTGCAATCTGCCATCCAGAAGCGGGGTAGCTTACTTTTGTTTGCCAGGGAAACGGGCCGAGGTTTGTGACTGGGGGCCTATGGCTGGGAGTGACCGGCAGGCTCCTGAAAAGCTACGATAGGCAGGATGGTGACCAGACCCATGGTGGCACCAGTGCCAAGTTGGGCTGGTTTGATAGTACCAAGTGGCTCCTGCAATCTGCCATCATAAAGTTGGCAGGCGAGTTTTGTTTTCCAGGGAAAAGCGCCGTTGTTTGTGTCTGGGGGCCTGTGGCTGGAGTGACCGGCTGGCTCCTTAGAATCCACGATACGCAGGATGGTTCCCAGACCAGAGGTGGCACCAGTGCCAAGTTGGGCTGGTTTTATAGTACCAAGTGGTTCCTGCAATCTGCCATCCAGAAGCGGGGCAGCTTACTTTTGTGTGCCAGGGAAACGGGCCGAGCTTTGTGTCTGGGCGCCTATGGCTGGGAGTGACCGGCGAGGTCCTGAAAAGCTACGATAGGCAGGATGGTGACCACATCCATTGTGGCACCAGTGACAAGTTGGGCTGCTTTGATAGTACCAAGTGGCTCCTGCAATCCGCCATCAAAAAGTTGGCAGGCGAGTTTTGTTTTCCAGGGAAAAGCGCCGTTGTTTGTGTTTGGGCGCCTGTGGCTGGGAGTGGCCGGCTGGCTCCTTAGAATCCACGATACGCGGCATGGTTCCCAGACCAGAGGTGGCACCAGTGACAAGTCGGGCTGGTTTGATAGTACCAAGGGCGTCCTGCAATCTGCCATCCAGAAGCGGGGCAGCTTACTTTTGTTTGCCAGGGAAACGGGCCGAGGTTTGTGTCTCAGGGCCTATGGCTGGGAGTGACCGGCTGGCTCCTGAAAAGCTACGATAGGCAGGATGGTGACCAGACCCATGGTGGCACCAGTGCCAAGTTGGGCTGGTTTGATAGTACCAAGTGGCTCCTGCAATCTGCCCTCAAAAAGTTGGCAGGCGAGTTTTGTTTTCCAGGGAAAAGCGCCGTTGTTTGTGTTTGGGGGCCTGTGGGTGGGAGTGGCCGGCTGGCTCCTTAGAATCCACGATACGCAGGATGGTTCCCAGACCTGACGTGGCACCAGTGCCAAGTCGGGCTGGTTTTATAGTACCAAGTGGTTCCTGCAATCTGCCATCCAGAAGCGGGGCAGCTTACTTTTGTTTGCCAGGGTAACGGGCCGAGGTTTTTGTCTGGGCGCCTATGGCTGGGAGTGACCTGCTAGGTCCTGAAAAGCTACGATAGGCAGGATGGTGACCATATCCATGGTGGCACCAGTGCCAAGTTGGGCTGGTTTGATAGTACCAAGTGGCTCCTGCAATCCGCCATCAAAAAGTTGGCAGGCGAGTTTTGTTTTCCAGGGAAAAGCGCCGTTGTTTGTGTTTGGGTGCCTGTGGCAGGGAGTGGCCAGCGGGCTCCTCAGAATCCACGATACGCAGGATGGTTCCCAGACCCAAGGTGGCACCAGTGCCAAGTTGGGCTGGTTTGATACTACCAAGTGCGTCCTGCGATCTGCCATCCAAAAGAGGGGTAGCTTACTTTTTTTTGCCAGGGAAACGGGCCGAGGTTTTTTTCTCGGGGCCTATGGCTGGGGGTGACCTGCTGGCTCCTGAAAAGCTACGATAGGCAGGATGGTGACCAGACCCATGGTGGCACCAGTGCCAAGTTAGGCTTATTTGATAGTACCAAGTGGCTCCTGCAATCTGCCATCAAAAAGTTGGCAGGCGAGTTTTGTTTTCCAGGGAAAAGCGCCGTTGTTTGTGTTTGGGGGCCTGTGGCTGGGAGTGGCCGGCTGGCTAATTAGAATCCACGATACGCAGGATGGTTCCCAGACCAGAGGTGGCACCAGTGCCAAGTCGGGCTGGTTTGATACTACCAAGTGCGTCCTGCAATCTGCCATCCAGAAGCGGGACAGCTTACTTTTGTTTGCCAGGGAAACGGGCCGAGGTTTGTGTCTGGGGGCCTATGGCTGGGAGTGACCGCCTGGCTCCTGAAAAGCTACGATAGGCAGGATGGTGACCAGACCCATGGTGGCACCAGTGCCAAGTTGGGCTGGTTTGATAGTACCAAGTGGCTCCTGCAATCTGCCATCAAAAAGTTGGCAGGCGAGTTTGTTATCTAGGGAAAAGCGCCGTTGTTTGTGTTTGGGGGCCTGTGGCTGGGAGTGGCCGGCTGGCTCCTTAGAATCCACGATACGCAGGATGGTTCCCAGACCAGAGGTGGCACCAGTGCCAAGTTGGGCTGGTTCGATAGTACCAAGTGGCTCCTGCAATCTGCCATCAAAAAGTTGGCAGGCGAGTTTTGTTTTCCAGGGAAAAGCGCCATTGTTTGTGTTTGGGGGCCTGTGGGTGGGAGTGGCCGGCTGGCTCCTTAGAATCCACGATACGCAGGATGGTTCCCAGACCTGAGGTGGCACCAGTGCCAAGTCGGGCTAGTTTGATGCTGCAAAGTGGCTCCTGCAATCTGCCATCCAGAAGCGGGGTAGCTTACTTTTGTTTGCCAGGGAAACGGGCCGAGGTTTGTGTCTGGGGGCCTATGGCTGGGAGTGACCGGCTGGCTCCTGAAAAGCTACGATAGGCAGGATGGTGACCAGACCCATGGTGGCACCAGTGCCAAGTTGGGCTGGTTTGATAGTACCAAGTGGCTCCTGCAATCTGCCATCAAAATGTTGGCAGGCGAGTTTTGTTTTCCAGGGAAAAGCGCCGTTGTTTGTGTTTGGGGGCCTGTGGCTCAGAGTGGCCGGGTGGCTGCTTAGAATCCACGATACGCAGGATGGTTCCCAGACCCAAGGTGGCACCAGTGCCAAGTCGGGCTGGTTTGACACTACCAAGTGCGTCCTGCACTCTGCCATCCAGAATCGGGGCAGCTTAATTTTGTTTGCCAGGGAAACGGTCCGAGGTTTGTGTCTGGGGGCCTATGGCAGGGAGGGACCGGCTGGCTCCTGAAAAGCTACGATAGGAAGGATGGTGACCAGACCCATGGTGGCACCAGTGCCAAGTTGGGCTGATTTGATAGTAGCAAGTGGCTCCTGCAATCTGCCATCATAATGTTGGCAGACGAGTTTTGTTTTCCAGGGAAAAGCGCCGTTGATTGTGTTTGGGGGCCTGTGGCTGGGAGTGACCGGCTGGCTCCTTTGAATCCACGATACGCAGGATGGTTCCCAGACCCAAGGTGGAACCACTGCCAAGTTGGGCTGGTTTGATAGTACCAAGTGATTCCTGCAATCTGCCGTCCAGATGCGGGGCAGCTTACTTTTGTTTGCCAGGGAAACGGGCCGAGCTTTGTGTCTGGGGGCCTATGGCTGGGAGTGACCGGCTGGCTCCTGAAAAGCTACGATAGGCAGGATGGTGACCAGACCCATGGTGGCACCAGTGCCAAGTTGGGCTGGTTTGATAGTACCAAGTGGCTCCTGCAATCTGCCATCAAAAAGTTGGCAGGCGAGTTTTGTTTTCCAGGGAAAAGCGCCGTTGTTTGTGTTTGGGGGCCTGTGGCTGGGAGTGACCGGCTGGCTCCTTAGAATCCACGATACGCAGGATGGTTCCCAGACCAGAGGTGGCACCAGTGCCAAGTCGGGCTGGTTTGATAGTACCAAGTGGCTCCTGCAATCTGCCATCCAGAAGCGGGGTAGCTTACTTTTGTATGCCAGGGAAACGGGCCGAGGTTTGTGTCTGGGGGCCTATAGCTGGGAGTGACCGGCTGGCTCCTGAAAAGCTACGATAGGCAGGATGGTGACCAGACCCATGGTGGCACCAGTGCCAAGTTGGGCTGATTTGATAGTACCAAGTGGCTCCTGCAATCTGCCATCAAAATGTTGGCAGGCGAGTTTTGTTTTCCAGGGAAAAGCGCCGTTGATTTTGTTTGGGGGCCTGTGGCTGGGAGTGACCGGCTGGCTCCTTAGAATCCACGATACGCAGGATGGTTCCCAGACCCAAGGTGGCACCAGTGCCAAGTTGGGCTGGTTTCATAGTACCAAGTGCGTCCTGCAATCTGCCATCCAGAAGCGGGGTAGCTTACTTTTTTTTGCCAGGGAAACGGGCCGAGGTTTTTGTCTCGGGGCCTATGGCTGAGGGTGACCGGCTGGCTCCTGAAAAGCTACCATAGGCAGGATGGTGACCAGACCCATGGTGACACCAGTGCCAAGTTGGGCTGGTTTGATAGTACCAAGTGGCTCCTGCAATCTGCCATCAAAAAGTTGGCAGGCGAGTTTTGTTTTCCAGGGAAAAGCGCCGTTGTTTGTGTTTGGGGGCCTGTGGCTGTGAGTGGCCGGCTGGCTGCTTAGAATCCACGATACGCAGGATGGTTCCCAGACCAGAGGTGGCACCAGTGCCAAGTCGGGCTGGTCTGATAGTACCAAGTGCGTCCTGCAATCTGCCATCCAGAAGCGGGGCAGCTTACTTTTGTTTGCCAGGGAAACGGGCCGAGGTTTGTGTTTGGGGGCCTGTGGCTGGGAGTTGCCGACTGGCTCCTTAGAACCCATGATACGCAGGATGGTTCCCAGACCAGAGGTGGCACCAGCGCCAAGTTGGGCTAGTTTGATAGTACCAAGTGGCTTCTGCAATCTGCCATCCAGAAGCGGGGCAGCTTACTTTTGTTTGCCAGGGAAACGGGCTGTTGTTTGTGTTTTGGGGCCTGTGGCTGGGAGTTGCCGACTGGCTCCTTAGAATCCACGATACGCGGGATGGTTCCCAGACCAGAGGTGGCACCAGTGCCTAGTCGGGCTGATTTGATAGTACCAAGTGGCTCCTGCAATCTGCCATCCAGAAGCGGGGCAGCTTACTTTTGTTTTCCAGGGAAAAGCGCCGTTGTTTGTGTTTGGGGGCCTGTGGGTGGGAGTGGCCGGATGGCTCCTTAGAATCCACGATACGCAGGATGGTTCCCAGACCAGAGGTGGCACCAGTGCCAAGTCGGGCTGGTTTGATAGTACCAAGTGGCTCCTGCAATCTGCCATCCAGAAGCGGGGCAGCTTACTATTGTTTGCCAGGGAAACGGGCCGAGGTTTGTGTCTCAGGGCCTATGGCTGGGAGTGACCGGCTGGCTCCTGAAAAGCTACGATAGGCAGGATGGTGACCAGACCCATGGTGGCACCAGTGCCAAGTCGGGCTGGTTTGATAGTACCAAGTGGCTCCTGCAATCTGCCATCAAAAAGTTGGCAGGCGAGTTTTGTTTTCCAGGGAAAAGCGCCGTTGTTTGTGTTTGGGGGCCTGTGGCTGGGAGTGGCCGGCTGGCTCCTTAGAATCCACGATACGCAGCATGGTATCCAGACCCAAGGTGGCACCAGTGCCAAGTTGGGCTGGTTTGATAATACCAAGTGGTTCCTGCAAACTCCATCAAAAAGTTGGCAGGCGTGTTTTGTTTTCCAGGGAACAGCGCCGTTGATTTTGTTTGGGGGCCTGTGGCTGGGAGTGGCCGGCTGGCTCCTTAGAATCCACGATACGCAGGATGGTTCCCAGACCCAAGGTGGCACCAGTGCCAAGTCGGGCTGGTTTGATTACACCAAGTGGCTCCTGCAATCTGCCATCCAGAAGTGAGGCAGCTAAGTTTTGTTTGCGAGAAAAAAGGGCCGTGGTTTTTGTTGGGGGCCTGTGGCTGGGAGTAGCCGGCTGGCTCCTTAAAATCCACGATAGGCAGGATGGTTCCCAGACCCAAGGTGGCACCAGCGCCAGTCGGGCTGGTTTGATAGTACCAAGTGGCTCCTGCAATCTGCCATCCAGAAGCGGGGCAGCTGAGTTTTGTTTGCCAGAGAAAAAGGCTGTGGTTTTTGTTTGGGGGCCTGTGGCTGGCAGTGGCCGGCTGGCTCCTGAAAATCCACGATACGCAGCATGGTTCCCAGACCCAAGGTGGCACCAGTACAAAGTGGGGCTCGTTTGACAGTGTCAAGTGCCTCCTGCAATCTCCCATCCAGAAGCGGGGCAGCTGAGTTTTTTTTGCCAGGGAAACGGACCTTTGTTTTTGATTGGGGTCTGTGGCCGAGAGTGGTCGGCTGTCTCCTGACAATCCACAGTACGCAGGATGGTTCCCAGACCCAAGGTGGCACCAGTGCCAAGTCGGGCTGTTTTTATAGTACCAAGTGCGTCCTGCAATTTGCCATCCAGAAGAGGGGCAGTTGAGTTTTGTTTGCCAGAGAAAAGCGCCGTTGTTTGTGTTTGGGGGCTTGTGGCTGGGAGTGGCCGACTGGCGCCTTAGAATCTGCGATACGCAGCATGGTTCCCAGACCCAAGGTGGCACCAGTTCCAAGTTGGGCTGGTTTGATAGTACCAAGTGGCTCCTGCAATCTGCCATCCAGAAGCGGGGTAGCTTACTTTTGTTTGCCAGGGAAACGGGCCGAGGTTTGTGACTGGGGGCCTATGGCTGGGAGTGACCGCCTGGCTCCTGAAAAGCTACGATAGGCAGGATGGTGACCAGACCCATGGTGGCACCAGTGCCAAGTTGGGCTGGTTTGATAGTACCAAGTGGCTCCTGCAATCTGCCATCAAAAAGTTGGCAGGCGAGTTTTGTTTTCCAGGGAAAAGCGCCGTTGTTTGTGTCTGGGGGCCTGTGGCTGGAGTGACCGGCTGGCTCCTTAGAATCCACGATACGCAGGATGGTTCCCAGACCAGAGGTGGCACCAGTGCCAAGTTGGGCTGGTTTTATAGTACCAAGTGGTTCCTGCAATCTGCCATCCAGAAGCGGGGCAGCTTACTTTTGTGTGCCAGGGAAACGGGCCGAGCTTTGTGTCTGGGCGCCTATGGCTGGGAGTGACCGGCGAGGTCCTGAAAAGTTACGATAGGCAGGATGGTGACCACATCCATTGTGGCACCAGTGACAAGTTGGGCTGCTTTGATAGTACCAAGTGGCTCCTGCAATCCGCCATCAAAAAGTTGGCAGGCGAGTTTTGTTTTCCAGGGAAAAGCGCCGTTGATTGTGTTTGGGCGCCTGTGGCTGGGAGTGGCCGGCTGGCTCCTTAGAATCCACGATACGCGGCATGGTTCCCAGACCAGAGGTGGCACCAGTGCCAAGTCGGGCTGGTTTGATAGTACCAAGGGCGTCCTGCAATCTGCCATCCAGAAGCGGGGCAGCTTACTTTTGTTTGCCAGGGAAACGGGCCGAGGTTTGTGTCTGGGGGCCTATGGCTGGGAGTGACCGGCTGGCTCCTGAAAAGCTACGATAGGCAGGATGGTGACCAGACCCATGGTGGCACCAGTGCCAAGTTGCGCTGGTTTGATAGTACCAAGTGGCTCCTGCAATCTGCCCTCAAAAAGTTGGCAGGCGAGTTTTGTTTTCCAGGGAAAAGCGCCGTTGTTTTTGTTTGGGGGCCTGTGGGTGGGAGTGGCCGGCTGGCTCCTTAGAATCCACGATACGCAGGATGGTTCCCAGACCTGACGTGGCACCAGTGCCAAGTCGGGCTGGTTTTATAGTACCAAGTGCGTCCTGCAATCTGCCATCCAGAAGCGGGGCAGCTTACTTTTGTTTGCCAGGGAAACGGGCCGAGGTTTTTGTCTGGGCGCCTATGGCTGGGAGTGACCTGCTAGGTCCTGAAAAGCTACGATAGGCAGGATGGTGACCATATCCATGGTGGCACCAGTGCCAAGTTGGGCTGGTTTGATAGTACCAAGTGGCTCCTGCAATCCGCCATCAAAAAGTTGGCAGGCGAGTTTTGTTTTCCAGGGAAAAGCGCCGTTGTTTGTGTTTGGGTGCCTGTGGCAGGGAGTGGCCGGCGGGCTCCTCAGAATCCACGATACGCAGGATGGTTCCCAGACCCAAGGTGGCACCAGTGCCAAGTTGGGCTGGTTTGATACTACCAAGTGCGTCCTGCAATCTGCCATCCAGAAGCGGGGTAGCTTACTTTTTTTTGCCAGGGAAACGGGCCGAGGTTTTTTTCTCGGGGCCTATGGCTGGGGGTGACCTGCTGGCTCCTGAAAAGCTACGATAGGCAGGATGGTGACCAGACCCATGGTGGCACCAGTGCCAAGTTAGGCTTATTTGATAGTACCAAGTGGCTCCTGCAATCTGCCATCAAAATGTTGGCAGGCGAGTTTTGTTTTCCAGGGAAAAGCGCCGTTGTTTGTGTTTGGGGGCCTGTGGCTGGGAGTGGCCGGCTGGCTAATTAGAATCCACGATACGCAGGATGGTTCCCAGACCAGAGGTGGCACCAGTGCCAAGTCGGGCTGGTTTGATACTACCAAGTGCGTCCTGCAATCTGCCATCCAGAAGCGGGACAGCTTACTTTTGTTTGCCAGGGAAACGGGCCGAGGTTTGTGTCTGGGGGCCTATGGCTGGGAGTGACCGCCTGGCTCCTGAAAAGCTACGATAGGCAGGATGGTGACCAGACCCATGGTGGCACCAGTGCCAAGTTGGGCTGGTTTGATAGTACCAAGTGGCTCCTGCAATCTGCCATCAAAAAGTTGGCAGGCGAGTTTGTTATCTAGGGAAAAGCGCCGTTGTTTGTGTTTGGGGGCCTGTGGCTGGGAGTGGCCGGCTGGCTCCTTAGAATCCACGATACGCAGGATGGTTCCCAGACCAGAGGTGGCACCAGTGCCAAGTTGGGCTGGTTCGATAGTACCAAGTGGCTCCTGCAATCTGCCATCAAAATGTTGGCAGGCGAGTTTTGTTTTCCAGGGAAAAGCGCCATTGTTTGTGTTTGGGGGCCTGTGGGTGGGAGTGGCCGGCTGGCTCCTTAGAATCCACGATACGCAGGATGGTTCCCAGACCTGAGGTGGCACCAGTGCCAAGTCGGGCTAGTTTGATGCTGCAAAGTGGCTCCTGCATTCTGCCATCCAGAAGCGGGGTAGCTTACTTTTGTTTGCCAGGGAAACGGGCCGAGCTTTGTGTCTGGGGGCCTATGGCAGGGAGGGACCGGCTGGCTCCTGAAAAGCTACGATAGGAAGGATGGTGACCAGACCCATGGTGGCACCAGTGCCAAGTTGGGCTGATTTGATAGTAGCAAGTGGCTCCTGCAATCTGCCATCAAAATGTTGGCAGACGAGTTTTGTTTTCCAGGGAAAAGCGCCGTTGATTGTGTTTGGGGGCCTGTGGCTGGGAGTGACCGGCTGCCTCCTTTGAATCCACGATACGCAGGATGGTTCCCAGACCCAAGGTGGAACCACTGCCAAGTTGGGCTGGTTTGATAGTACCAAGTGATTCCTGCAATCTGCCGTCCAGATGCGGGGCAGCTTACTTTTGTTTGCCAGGGAAACGGGCCGAGCTTTGTGTCTGGGGGCCTATGGCTGGGAGTGACCGGCTGGCTCCTGAAAAGCTACGATAGGCAGGATGGTGACCAGACCCATGGTGGCACCAGTGCCAAGTTGGGCTGGTTTGATAGTACCAAGTGGCTCCTGCAATCTGCCATCAAAAAGTTGGCAGGCGAGTTTTGTTTTCCAGGGAAAAGCGCCGTTGTTTGTGTTTGGGGGCCTGTGGCTGGGAGTGACCGGCTGGCTCCTTAGAATCCACGATACGCAGGATGGTTCCCAGACCCAAGGTGGCACCAGTGCCAAGTTGGGCTGGTTTCATAGTACCAAGTGCGTCCTGCAATCTGCCATCCAGAAGCGGGGTAGCTTACTTTTTTTTGCCAGGGAAACGGGCCGAGGTTTTTGTCTCGGGGCCTATGGCTGAGGGTGACCGGCTGGCTCCTGAAAAGCTACGATAGGCAGGATGGTGACCAGACCCATGGTGACACCAGTGCCAAGTTGGGCTGGTTTGATAGTACCAAGTGGCTCCTGCAATCTGCCATCAAAAAGTTGGCAGGCGAGTTTTGTTTTCCAGGGAAAAGCGCCGTTGTTTGTGTTTGGGGGCCTGTGGCTGGGAGTGGCCGGCTGGCTGCTTAGAATCCACGATACGCAGGATGGTTCCCAGACCAGAGGTGGCACCAGTGCCAAGTCGGGCTGGTCTGATAGTACCAAGTGCGTCCTGCAATCTGCCATCCAGAAGCGGGGCAGCTGAATTTTGTTTGCCAGGGAAACGGGCCGAGGTTTGTGTTTGGGGGCCTGTGGCTGGGAGTTGCCGACTGGCTCCTTAGAACCCATGATACGCAGGATGGTTCCCAGACCAGAGGTGGCACCAGTGCCAAGTTGGGCTAGTTTGATAGTACCAAGTGGCTTCTGCAATCTGCCATCCAGAAGCGGGGCAGCTTACTTTTGTTTGCCAGGGAAACGGGCTGTTGTTTGTGTTTTGGGGCCTGTGGCTGGGAGTTGCCGACTGGCTCCTTAGAATCCACGATACGCGGGATGGTTCCCAGACCAGAGGTGGCACCAGTGCCTAGTCGGGCTGATTTGATAGTACCAAGTGGCTCCTGCAATCTGCCATCCAGAAGCGGGGCAGCTTACTTTTGTTTTCCAGGGAAAAGCGCCGTTGTTTGTGTTTGGGGGCCTGTGGGTGGGAGTGGCCGGATGGCTCCTTAGAATCCACGATACGCAGGATGGTTCCCAGACCAGAGGTGGCACCAGTGCCAAGTCGGGCTGGTTTGATAGTACCAAGTGGCTCCTGCAATCTGCCATCCAGAAGCGGGGCAGCTTACTATTGTTTGCCAGGGAAACGGGCCGAGGTTTGTGTCTCAGGGCCTATGGCTGGGAGTGACCGGCTGGCTCCTGAAAAGTTACGATAGGCAGGATGGTGACCAGACCCATGGTGGCACCAGTGCCAAGTCGGGCTGGTTTGATAGTACCAAGTGGCTCCTGCAATCTGCCATCAAAAAGTTGGCAGGCGAGTTTTGTTTTCCAGGGAAAAGCGCCGTTGTTTGTGTTTGGGGGCCTGTGGCTGGGAGTGGCCGGCTGGCTCCTTAGAATCCACGATACGCAGCATGGTATCCAGACCCAAGGTGGCACCAGTGCCAAGTTGGGCTGGTTTGATAATACCAAGTGGTTCCTGCAAACTCCATCAAAAAGTTGGCAGGCGTGTTTTGTTTTCCAGGGAACAGCGCCGTTGATTTTGTTTGGGGGCCTGTGGCTGGGAGTGGCCGGCTGGCTCCTTAGAATCCACGATACGCAGGATGGTTCCCAGACCCAAGGTGGCACCAGTGCCAAGTCGGGCTTGTTTGATTACACCAAGTGGCTCCTGCAATCTGCCATCCAGAAGTGAGGCAGCTAAGTTTTGTTTGCCAGAAAAAAGGGCCGTGGTTTTTGTTGGGGGCCTGTGGCTGGGAGTAGCCGGCTGGCTCCTTAAAATCCACGATACGCAGGATGGTTCCCAGACCCAAGGTGGCACCAGTGCCAGTCGGGCTGGTTTGATAGTACCAAGTGGCTCCTGCAATCTGCCATCCAGAAGCGGGGCAGCTGAGTTTTGTTTGCCAGAGAAAAAGGCTGTGGTTTTTGTTTGGGGGCCTGTGGCTGGCAGTGGCCGGCTGGCTCCTGAAAATCCACGATACGCAGCATGGTTCCCAGACCCAAGGTGGCACCAGTACAAAGTGGGGCTCGTTTGACAGTGTCAAGTGCCTCCTGCAATCTCCCATCCAGAAGCGGGGCAGCTGAGTTTTTTTTGCCAGGGAAACGGACCTTTGTTTTTGATTGGGGTCTGTGGCCGAGAGTGGTCGGCTGTCTCCTGACAATCCACAATACGCAGGATGGTTCCCAGACCAAAGGTGGCACCAGTGCCAAGTCGGGCTGGTTTGATAGTACCAAGTGCCTCCTGCAATCTGCCATCCAGAAGCGGGGCAGCTGAGTTTTGTTTGCCAGAGAAAAGGGCCGTGGGTTGTGTTTGGGGGCATATGGCTGGGAGTGGCCACCTGGCTCCTTAAAATGCACGATACGCCGCATGGTAACCAGACGCAAGGTGGCACCAGTGCCAAGTCGGGCTGTTTTTGTAGTACCCAGTGGCTCCTGCAATTTGCCATCCAGAAGCGGGGCAGCTAAATTTTGTTTGCTAGAGAAAAGGGCTGTGGTTTGTGTTTGGGGGCCTATGGCCGAGAGTGGTAGGCTGGCCCCTGAAAATCAACGATAGGCAGGATGGTTCCCAGATCCAAGGTGGCACCAGTGCCAAGTAAGGCTGGTTGTATGGTTCAAAGTGACTCCTGCAATCTGCCATCCAGAAGCGGGGAAGCTTACTTTTGTTTGCCAGGGAAACGGGCCGAGGTTTGTATCTGGGGGCCTATGGCTTGGAGTAACCAGCTGGCTCCTGAAAAGCTACGATAGGCAGGATGGTGACCAGACCCATGGTGGCACCAGTGCCAAGTTGGGCTGGTTTGATAGTACCAAGTGGCTCCTGCAATCTGCCATCAAAATGTTGGCAGGCGAGTTTTGTTTTCCAGGGAAAAGCGCCGTTGTTTGTGTTTGGGGGCCTGTGGCTGGGAGTGGCCGGCTGGCTCCTTAGAATCCACGATACGCAGCATGGTTCCCAGACCAGAGGTGGCACCAGTGCCAAGTCGGGCTGGTTTGATAGTACCAAGTGCGTCCTGCAATCTGCCATCCAGAAGCGGGGCAGCTTACTTTTGTTTGCCAGGGAAACGGGCCGAGCTTTGTGTCTCGGGGCCTATGGCTGGGAGTGGCCGGCTGGCTAATTAGAATCCACGACAGGCAGGATGGTTCCCAGACCAGCTGTGGCACCAGTGCCAAGTCGGGCTAGTTTGATGGTGCAAAGTGGCCCCTGCAATCTGCCATCCAGAAGCGGGGCAGCTTACTTTTGTTTGCCAGGGAACCGACCGAGGTTTTTGTCTGGGGGCCTATGGCTGGGAGTGACCGGCTGGCTCCTGAAAAGCTACGATAGGCAGGATGGTGACCAGACCCATGGTGGCACCAGTGCCAAGTTGGGCTGGTTTGATAGTACCACGTGGCTCCTGTAATCAGCCATCAAAATTTTGGCAGGCGAGTTTTGTTTTCAGGGAAAAGCGCCGTTGTTTGTGTTTGGGGGCCTGTGGCTGGGAGTGGCCAGCTGGCTGCTTAGAATCCACGATACGCAGCATGGTTCCAAGACCCAAGGTGGCACCAGTGCCAAGTCGGGCTGATTTGATAGTACCAAGTGGTTCCTGCAATCTGCCATCCAGAAGCAGGGCAGCTTACTTTTGTTTGCCAGGGAAACGGGCCGAGCTTTGTGTCTGGGGGCCTATGGCTGGGAGTGACCGGCTGGCTCCTGAAAAGCTACGATAGGCAGGATGGTGAGCAGACCCATGGTGGCACCAGTGCCAAGTTGGGCTGGTTTGATAGTAGCAAGTGGCTCCTGCAATCTGCCATCAAAATGTTGGCAGGCGAGTTTTGTTTTCCAGGGAAAAGCGCCGTTGTGTGTGTTTGGGGGCCTGTGGCTGGGAGTGGCCGGCTGGCTCCTTAGAATCCACGATACGCACCATGGTTCCCAGACCAGAGGTGGCACCAGTGCCAAGTTGGGCTGGTTTGATAGTACCAAGTGCGTCCTGCAATCTGCCATCCAGAAGCGGGGCAGCTTACTTTTGTTTGCCTGGGAAACGGGCCTAGGTTTTTGTCTGGGCGCCTATGGCTGGGAGTGACCGGCTGGCTCCTGAAAAGCTACGATAGGCCGGATGGCGATCCGACCAGAGGTGGCACCAGTGCCAAGTTGGGCTGATTTGATAGTACCAAGTAGCTCCTGCAATCTGCCATCAAATTTGGCAGGCGAGGTTTGTTTTCCAGGGAAAAGCGCCGTTGTTTGTGTTTGGGGGCCTGTGGCTGGGAGTGGCCGGCTGGCTCCTTAGAATCCACGATACGCAGCATGGTTCCAAGACCCAAGGTGGCACCAGGGCCAAGTCGGGCTAGTTTGATTGTGCAAAGTGGCTCCTGCAATCTGCCATCCAGTAGCGGGGTAGCTTACTTTTTTTTGCCAGGGAAACGGGCCGAGGTTTGTGTCTGGGCGCCTATGGCTGGGAGTGACCGGCTGGCTCCTGAAAAGCTACGATAGGCAGGATGGTGACCAGACCCATGGTGACACCAGTGCCAAGTTGGGCTGATTTGATAGTACCAAGTGGCTCCTGCAATCTGCCATCAAAAAGTTGGCAGGCGAGTTTTGTTTTCCAGGGAAAAGCGCCGTTGTTTGTGTTTGCGGGCCTGTGGCAGGGAGTGGCCGGCTGGCTGCTTAGAATCCACGATACGCAGGATGGTTCCCAGACCCAAGATTGCACCAGTGCCAAGTGGGGCTGGTTTGACAGTGTCAAGTGCCTCATGCAATCTCCCATCCAGAAACGGGGCAGCTGAGTTCTTTTGCCTGTGAACCGGCCGTTGTTTTTGATTGGGGTCTGTGGCCGAGAATGGTCGACTGGCTCCTGACAATCCACAATACGCAGGATGGTTCCCAGACTCAAGGTGGCACCAGGGCCAAGTCGGGCTGGTTTGATAGTACCAAGTGCGTCCTGCAATGTGCCATCCTGACGCGGGGCAGCGGATCTTTGTTTGCCAGAGTAAAGGTCCGTGGTTTGTTTTTGGGGGCATATGGCTGGGAGTGGCCGGCTGGCTCCTTAAGAAGTTCGATACGCAGGATGGTTCCCAGATCGAAGGTGGCACCATCGCCAAGTTTGGCTGTTTTTGTAGTACCAAGTGCGTCCTGCAATTTTCCATCCAGAAGAAGGGCAGTTGAGTTTTCTTTTCCAGGGAAAAGCGCCGTTGTTTTTGTTTGGAGGCCTGTGGCTGGGAGTGGCCGGCTGGCTCCTTTCAACACACGATACGCCGGATGGTTCCCAACCCAAGGTGGCACCAGTGCCAAGTCGGGCTGGTTTGATACTACCAAGTGGCTCCTGCAATCTGCCATCCAGAAGCGGGGCAGCTTACGTTTTTTTGCCAGGGAAACGGGCCGAGGTTTGTGTCTGGGGGCCTATGGCTGGGAGTGACCGGCTGGCTCCTGAAAAGCTACGATAGGCAGGATGGTGATCAGACCCATGGTGACACCAGTGCCAAGTTGGGCTGGTTTGATAGTACCAAGTGGCTCCTGCAATCAGCCATCAAAAAGTTGGCAGGCGAGTTTTGTTTTCCAGGGAAAAGCGCCGTTGTTTTTGTTTGGAGGCCTGTGGCTGGGAGTGACCGGCTGGCTCCTTAGAATCCACGATACGCAGCATGGTTCCCAGACCAGAGGTGGCACCAGTGCCAAGTTGGGCTGGTTTGATAGTACCAAGTGCGTCCTGCAATCAGACAGCCAGAAGAGGGGCAGCTTAATTTTGTTTGCCAGGGAAAAAGGCCGAGGTATTTGTCTGGGGCCCTATGGCTGGGAGTGACCGGCTGGCTCCTGAAAAGCTACGATAGGCAAGATGGTGACCAGACCCATGGTGGCACAAGTGCCAAGTTGGGCTGGTTTGATAGTACCAAGTGGCTCCTGCAATCTGCCATCAAAATTTGGCAGGCGAGTTTTGTTTTCCAGGGAAAAGCGCCGTTGTTTGTGTTTTGGGGCCTGTGGCGGGGAGTGGCCAGCTGTCTCCTTAGAATCCACGATACGCAGGATGGTTCCCAGACCAGAGGTGGCAGCAGTGCCAAGTCGGGCTGGTTTGATGGTGAAAAGTGGCTCCTGCAATCTGCCATCCAGAAGCGGGATAACTTACTTTTGTTTGCCAGGGAAACGGGCCGAGGTTTGTGTCTGGGGGCCTATGGCTGGGAGTGACCGGCTGGCTCCTGAAAAGCTACGATAGGCAGGATGGTGACCAGACCCATGGGGGCACCAGTGCCAAGTTGGGCTGGTTTGATAGTACCAAGTGGCTCCTGCAATCTGCCATCAAAAAGTTGGCAGGCGAGTTTTGTTTTCCAGGGAAAAGCTCCGTTGTTTGTGTTTGGGGGCCTGTGGCTGGGAGTGGCCAGCTGTCTCCTTAGAATCCACGATACGCAGGATGGTTCCCAGACCAGAGGTGGCACCAGTGCCAAGTCGGGCTGGTTTGATGATACTAAATAGCTCCTGCAATCTGGCATCCAGACGCGGGGCAGCGGATTTTTGTTTGCTGGAGAAAAGTTCCGTGGTTTTTTTTTGGGGGTATATGGCTGGACGTGGCCGGCTGGCTCCTTAAAAAGCTCGATACGCAGGATTGTTCCCTGACCCAAGGTGGCGTCAGTGCCAAGTCGGGCTCTTTTCGTAGTACCAAGTGCGTCCTGCAATTCGCAATCCAGAAGAGGGGCAGTTGAGTTTTGTTTGCCAGAGAAAAGGGCCGTGGTATGTGTTTGGGGGCATATGGCTGAGAGTGGCCGGCTGGCCCCTGAAAATCCACGATAGGCAGGATGGTTCCCAGAACCAAGGTGGCACCAGTGCCATGTTGGCCTCTTTGATAGTACCATGTGGCTCCTGCAATTTGCCATCCAGAAGCGGGGCTGCTTACTTTTGTTTTCCAGGGAAAGGGGCCGAGGTATTTGTCAGGGGGCCTATGGCTGGGAGTGACCGGCTGGCTCCTGAAAAGCTACGATAGGCAGGATGGTGACCAGACCCATGGTGGCACCAGTGCCAAGTTGGGCTGATTTGATAGTACCAAGTGGCTCCTGCAATCTGCCATCAAAAAGTTGTCAGGCGAGTTTTGTTTTCCAGGGAAAAGCGCCGTTGTTTGTGTTTGCGGGCCTGTGGCTGGGAGTGGCCGGCTGGCTCCTTAGAATCCACGATACGTAGGATGGTTCCCAGAGCCAAGGTGGCACCAGTGCAAAATTGGGCTGGTTTGATAGTACCAAGTGGCTCCTGCAATCTGCCATCCAGAAGCGGGGCAGCTTACTTTTGTTTCCCAGGGAAACGGGCCGAGCTATTTGTCTGGGGGCCTATGGCTGGGAGTGACCGGCTGGCTCCTGAAAATCCATGATACGCAGCATGGTTCCCAGACCCAAGATGGCACCAGTGCCAAGTCGGGCTGGTTTATAATACTAAATAGCTCCTGAAATCTGCCATTCAGACGCGGGGCAGCGGATTTTTGTTTGCTGGAGAAAAGTTCCGTGGTTGTTTTTTGGGGGTATATGGCTGGGCGGGGCCGGCTGGCTCCGGAAAAAGATCGATACGCAGGATTGTTCCCTGACCCAAGGTGGCATCAGTGCCAAGTCGGGCTGTTTTCGTAGTACCAAGTGGGTCCTGCAATTTGCCATCCAGAGTAGGGGCAGTTGAGTTTTGTTTGCCAGAGAAAAGGGCCGTGGTATGTGTTTGGGGGCATATGGCTGAGAGTGGCCGGCTGGCCCCTGAAAATCCAAGATAGGCAGGATGGTTCCCAGAGCCAAGGTGGCACCAGTGCCATGTTGGCCTGGTTTGATAGTACCATGTGGCTCCTGCAATCTGCCATCCAGAAGCGGGGCAGCTTACTTTTGTTTGCCAGGGAAACGGGCCGAGGTATTTGTCTGGGGGCCTATGACTGGGAGTGACCGGCTGGCTCCTGAAAAGCTACGATAGGCAGGATGGTGACCAGACCCATGGTGGCACCAGTGCCAAGTTGGGCTGGTTTGATAGTACCAAGTGGCTCCTGCAATCTGCCATCAAAAAGTTGGCAGGCGAGTTTTGTTTTCCACGGAAAAGCGCCGTTGCTTTTGTTTAGAGGCCTGTGGCAGGGAGTGGCCGCCTGTCCTCGTAGAATCTACGTTACGCAGCATGGTTCCCAGAGCCAAGGTGGCACGAGGGCCAAGTCGGGCTGGTTTGATAGTACTAAGTGCATCCTGCAATCAGCCATCCAAAAGCGGGGCAGCTTACTTTTGTTTGCCAGGGAAACGGGCCGAGGTTTGTGTCTGGGGGCCTATGGCAGGGAGTGACCGGCTGGCTCCTGAAAAGCTACGATAGGCAGCATGTTTACCAGACCCATGGTGGCACCAGTGCCAAGTTGGGCTGATTTCATAGTACCAAGTGGCTCCTGCAATCTGCCATCCAGAATCGGGGCAGCTTACTTTTGTTTTCCAGGGAAACGGGCCGAGGTTTGTGTCAGGGGGCCTATGGCTGGGAGTGACCGGCTGGCTCCTGAAAAGCTACGATAGGCAGGATGGTGACCAGACCCATGGTGGCACCAGTGCCAAGTTGGGCTTGTTTGATAGTACCAAGTGGCTCCTGCAATCTGCCATCAAAATGTTGGCAGGCGAGTTTTGTTTTCCAGGGAAAAGCGCCGTTGTTTGTGTTTGGGGGCCTGTGGCTCAGAGTGGCCGGGTGGCTGCTTAGAATCCACGATACGCAGGATGGTTCCCAGACCCAAGGTGGCACCAGTGCCAAGTCGGGCTGTTTTGACACTAACAAGTGGCTCCTGCACTCTGCCATCCAGAATCGGGGCAGCTTAATTTTGTTTGCCAGGGAAACAGGCCGAGGTTTGTGTCTGGGGGCCTATGGCTGGGAGTGACCGGCTGGCTCCTGAAATGCTACAATAGGCAGGATGGCTCCCAGACCCATAGTGGCACCAGTGCCAAGTTGGGCTGATTTGATAGTACCAAGTGGCTCCTGCAATCTGCCATCAAAAAGTTGTCAGGCGAGTTTTGTTTTCCAGGGAAAAGCGCCGTTGTTTGTGTTTGCGGGCCTGTGGCTGGGAGTGGCCGGCTGGCTCCTTAGAATCCACGATACGTAGGATGGTTCCCAGAGCCAAGGTGGCACCAGTGCAAAATTGGGCTGGTTTGATAGTACCAAGTGGCTCCTGCAATCTGCCATCCAGAAGCGGGGCAGCTTACTTTTGTTTCCCAGGGAAACGGGCCGAGCTATTTGTCTGGGGGCCTATGGCTGGGAGTGACCGGCTGGCTCCTGAAAATCCATGATACGCAGCATGGTTCCCAGACCCAAGATGGCACCAGTGCCAAGTCGGGCTGGTTTATAATACTAAATAGCTCCTGAAATCTGCCATTCAGACGCGGGGCAGCGGATTTTTGTTTGCTGGAGAAAAGTTCCGTGGTTGTTTTTTGGGGGTATATGGCTGGGCGGGGCCGGCTGGCTCCGTAAAAAGATCGATACGCAGGATTGTTCCCTGACCCAAGGTGGCATCAGTGCCAAGTCGGGCTGTTTTCGTTGTACCAAGTGGGTCCTGCAATTTGCCATCCAGAGTAGGGGCAGTTGAGTTTTGTTTGCCAGAGAAAAGGGCCGTGGTATGTGTTTGGGGGCATATGGCTGAGAGTGGCCGGCTGGCCCCTGAAAATCCAAGATAGGCAGGATGGTTCCCAGAGCCAAGGTGGCACCAGTGCCATGTTGGCCTGGTTTGATAGTACCATGTGGCTCCTGCAATCTGCCATCCAGAAGCGGGGCAGCTTACTTTTGTTTGCCAGGGAAACGGGCCGAGGTATTTGTCTGGGGGCCTATGACTGGGAGTGACCGGCTGGCTCCTGAAAAGCTACGATAGGCAGGATGGTGACCAGACCCATGGTGGCACCAGTGCCAAGTTGGGCTGGTTTGATAGTACCAAGTGGCTCCTGCAATCTGCCATCAAAAAGTTGGCAGGCGAGTTTTGTTTTCCACGGAAAAGCGCCGTTGCTTTTGTTTAGAGGCCTGTGGCAGGGAGTGGCCGCCTGTCCTCGTAGAATCTACGTTACGCAGCATGGTTCCCAGAGCCAAGGTGGCACGAGGGCCAAGTCGGGCTGGTTTGATAGTACTAAGTGCATCCTGCAATCAGCCATCCAAAAGCGGGGCAGCTTACTTTTGTTTGCCAGGGAAACGGGCCGAGGTTTGTGTCTGGGGGCCTATGGCAGGGAGTGACCGGCTGGCTCCTGAAAAGCTACGATAGGCAGCATGTTTACCAGACCCATGGTGGCACCAGTGCCAAGTTGGGCTGATTTGATAGTACCAAGTGGCTCCTGCAATCTGCCATCCAGAATCGGGGCAGCTTACTTTTGTTTTCCAGGGAAACGGGCCGAGGTTTGTGTCAGGGGGCCTATGGCTGGGAGTGACCGGCTGGCTCCTGAAAAGCTACGATAGGCAGGATGGTGACCAGACCCATGGTGGCACCAGTGCCAAGTTGGGCTTGTTTGATAGTACCAAGTGGCTCCTGCAATCTGCCATCAAAATGTTGGCAGGCGAGTTTTGTTTTCCAGGGAAAAGCGCCGTTGTTTGTGTTTGGGGGCCTGTGGCTCAGAGTGGCCGGGTGGCTGCTTAGAATCCACGATACGCAGGATGGTTCCCAGACCCAAGGTGGCACCAGTGCCAAGTCGGGCTGTTTTGACACTAACAAGTGGCTCCTGCACTCTGCCATCCAGAATCGGGGCAGCTTAATTTTGTTTGCCAGGGAAACAGGCCGAGGTTTGTGTCTGGGGGCCTATGGCTGGGAGTGACCGGCTGGCTCCTGAAATGCTACAATAGGCAGGATGGCTAGCAGACCCATAGTGGCACCAGTGCCAAGTTGGGATGATTTGATAGTACCAAGTGGCTCCTGCAATCTGCCATCAAAAAGTTGGCAGGCGAATTTTGTTTTCCAGGGAAAAGCGCCGTTGTTTGTGTTTGGGGGCCTGTGGCTGGGAGTGGCCGGCTGGCTCCTTAGAATCCACGATATGCAGGATTGTTCCCAGACCCAAGGTGGCACCAGTGCCAAGTCGGGCTGGTTTGATAATACCAAGTGGCTCCTGCAATCTGCCATCCAGACGCGGGGCAGCGGATTTTTGTTTCCAAGAGAAATGATCCGTGGTTTGTTTTTGGGGGTTTATGGCTGGGCGTGGCCGGCTGGCTCCTTAAAAAGTTCGATATGCAGGATGGTTCCCTGACACAAGGTGGCACCAGTGCCACGTCGGGCGGTTTTCGTAGTACAAAGTGCGTCCTAAAATTTGCCATCCAGAAGAGGGGCAGTTGAGTTATGTTTGCCAGAGAAATGGGCCGTGGTTTGTTTTTGGGGGCATATGGCTGAGAGTGGCCAGCTGGCTCCTGAAAAGCTACGATAGGCAGGATGTTTACCAGACCCATGGTGGCACCAGTGCCAAGTTGGGCTGTTTTTATAGTACCAAGTGGCTCCTGCAATCTGCCATCCAGAATCGGGGTAGCTTACTTTTGTTTTCCAGGGAAACGGGCCGAGGTTTGTGTCTGGGGGTCTATGGTTGGGAGTGGCCGGCTGGCTCCTTAGAAACCACGATACGCAGCATGGTTCCCAGACAAGAGGTGCCACCAGTGCCAAGTTGGGCTGGTTTGATACTACCAAGTGGTTCCTGCAATCTGCCATCCAGAAGCGGGGCAGCTTACTTTTGTTTGCCTGGGAAACGGGACGAGGTTTTTGTCTGGGGGGCTATGGCTGGGACTGACCGGCTGGCTCCTTAAAATCCACGATACGCAGGATGGTTCCCAGACCAGAGTTGGCACCAGTGCCAAGTCGGGCTGGTTTGATAGTACCAAGTGGCTCCTGCAATCTGCCATCCAGAAGCGGGGCAGCTTACTTTTGTTTGCCGGGGTAACGGGCCGAGGTTTTTCTCTGGGGGCCTATGGCATGGAGGGACCGGCTGGCTCCTGAAAAGCTACGATAGGCAGGATGGTGACCAGACCCATGGTGGCACCAGTGCCAAGTGTGGCTGATTTGATAGTAGCAACTGGCTCCTGCAATCTGCCATCAAAATGTTGGCAGGCGAGTTTTGTTTTCCAGGGAAAAGCGCTGTGGTTTGTGTTTGGGGGCCTGTGGCTGGGAGTGACCGGCTGGCTCCTTAGAATCCACGATACGCAGGATGGTTCCCAGACCCAAGGTGGCACCAGTGCCAAGTTGGGCTGGTTTGATAGTACCAAGTGGCTCTTGCAATCTGCCATCCAGAAGCGGGGCAGCTTACTTTTGTTTGCCAGGGAAACGGGTCGAGCTTTGTGTCTGGGGGCCTATGGCTGGGAGTGACCGGCTGGCTCCTGAAAAGCTACGATAGGCAGGATGGTGACCAGACCCATGGTGGCACCAGTGCCAAGTTGGGCTGATTTGATAGTACCAAGTGGCTCCTGCAATCTGCCATCAAAAAGTTGGCAGGCGAGTTTTGTTTTCCAGGGAAATGCGCCGTTGTTTGGGTCTGGGGACCTGTGGCAGGGAGTGACCGGCTGGCTAATTAGAATCCACGATACGCAGCATGGTTCCCAGACCTGAGGTGGCACCAGTGCCAAGTTGGGCTGGTTTGATAGTACCAAGTGCGTCCTGCAATCTGCCATCCAGAAGCAGGGCAGCTTACTTTTGTTTGCCAGGGAAACGGGCCGAGGTTTTTCTCTGGGGGCCTATGGCAGGGAGGGACCGGCTGGCTCCTGAAAACTACGATAGGCAGGATGGTGACCAGACCCATGGTGGCACGAGTGCCAAGTTGGGCTGATTTGATAGTAGCAAGTGGCTCCTGCAATCTGCCATCAAAATGTTGGCAGGCGAGTTTTGTTTTCCAGGGAAAAGCGCTGTGGCTTGTGTTTGGGGGCCTGTGGCTGGGAGTGACCGGCTGGCTCCTTAGAATCCACGATACGCAGGATGGTTCCCAGACCCAAGGTGGCACCAGTGCCAAGTTGGGCTGGTTTGATAGTACCAAGTGGCTCCTGCAATCTGCCATCCAGAAGCGGGGCAGCTTACTTTTGTTTGCCAGGGAAACGGGTCGAGCTTTGTGTCTGGGGGCCTATGGCTGGGAGTGACCGGCTGGCTCCTGAAAAGCTACGATAGGCAGGATGGTGACCAGACCCATGGTGGCACCAGTGCCAAGTAGGGCTGGTTTGATAGTACCAAGTGGCTCCTGCAATCTGCCATCAAAAAGTTGGCAGGCAAGTTTTGTTTTCCAGGGAAAAGCGCCGTTGTTTGTGTTTGGGGGACTGTGGGTGGGAGTGGCCGGCTGGCTCCTTAGAACACACGATACGCAGGATGGTTCCCAGACCTGAGGTGGCACCAGTGCCAAGTTGGGCTGGTTTGATAGTAGCAAGTGGTTCCTGCAATCTGCCATCCAGAAGCGGGGCAGCTTACTTTTGTTTGCCAGGGAAACGGGCCGAGCTTTGTGTCTGGGGGCCTATGGCTGGGAGTGACCGGCTGGCTCCTGAAAAGCTACGATAGGCAGGATGGTGACCAGACCCATGGTGGCACCAGTGCCAAGTTGGGCTGGTTTGATAGTACCAAGTGGCTCCTGCAATCTGCCATCAAAAAGTTGGCAGGCGAGTTTGATATCCAGGGAAAAGCGACGTTGTTTTTGTTTGGGGGCCTGCGGATGGGAGTGGCCGGCTGGCTCCTTAGAATCCACGATATGCAGGATGGTTCCCAGACCTGACGTGGCACCAGTGCCAAGTTGGGCTGGTTTGATAGTAGCAAGTGGTTCCTGCAATCTGCCATCCAGAAGCGGGGCAGCTTACTTTTGTTTGCCAGGGAAACGGGCCGAGCTTTGTGTCTGGGGGCCTATGGCTGGGAGTGACCGGCTGGCTCCTGAAAAGCTACGATAGGCAGGATGGTGACCAGACCCATGGTGGCACCAGTGCCATGTTCGGCTGATTTCATAATACCAAGTGGCTCCTGCAATCTGCCATCAAAAAGTCGGCAGGCGAGTTTTGTTTTCCAGGGAAAAGCGCCGTTGTTTGTGTCTGCGGGCCTGTGGCTGGAGTGGCCGGCTGGCTCCTTAGAATCCACGATACGCAGGATGGTTCCCAGACCCAAGGTGGCACCAGTGCCAAGTCGGGCTAGTTTGATGGTGAAAAGTGGCTCCTGCAATCTGCCATCCAGAAGCGGGTTAACTTACTTTTGTTTGCCAGGGAAAAGGGCCGAGGATTTTGTCTGGGGGCCTATGGCTGGGAGTGACCGGCTGGCTCCTGAAAAGCTACGATAGGCAGGATGGTGACCAGACCCATGGTGGCACCAGTGCCAAGTTGGGCTGATTTGATAGTACCAAGTGGCTCCTGCAATCTGCCATCAAAATGTTGGCAGGCGAGTTTTGTTTTCCAGGGAAAAGCGCCGTTGATTTTGATTGGGGGCCTGTGGCTGGGAGTGACCGGCTGGCTCCTTAGAATCCACGATACGCAGGATGGTTCCCAGACCCAAGGTGGCACCAGTGCCAAGTTGGGCTGGTTTGATAGTACCAAGTGCGTCCTGCAATCTGCCATCCAGAAGCGGGGCAGCTTACTTTTGTTTGCCAGGGAAACGGGCCGTTGTTTGTGTTTGGGGGCCTGTGGCTGGGAGTTGCCGACTGGCTCCTTAGAATCCACGATACGCGGGATGGTTCCCAGACCAGAGGTGGCACCAGTGCCTAGTCGGGCTGGTTTGATAGTACCAAGTGGCTCCTGCAATCTGCCATCCAGAAGCGGGGCAGCTTACTTTTGTTTTCCAGGGAAAAGCGCCGTTGTTTTTGTTTGGGGGCCTGTGGCTGGGAGTGGCCGGCTGTCTCCTTAGAATCCACGATACGCAGCATGGTATCCAGACCCAAGGTGGCACCAGTGCCAAGTTGGGCTGGTTTGATAATACCAAGTGGTTCCTGCAAACTCCATCAAAAAGTTGGCAGGCGTGTTTTGTTTTCCAGGGAACAGCGCCGTTGATTTTGTTTGGGGGCCTGTGGCTGGGAGTGGCCGGCTGGCTCCTTAGAATCCACGATACGCAGGATGGTTCCCAGACCCAAGGTGGCACCAGTGCCAAGTCAGGCTGGTTTGATTACACCAAGTGGCTCCTGCAATCTGCCATCCAGAAGTGAGGCAGCTAAGTTTTGTTTGCGAGAAAAAAGGGCCGTGGTTTTTGTTGGGGGCCTGTGGCTGGGAGTAGCCGGCTGGCTCCTTAAAATCCACGATAGGCAGGATGGTTCCCAGACCCAAGGTGGCACCAGTGCCAAGTCGGGCTGGTTTGATAGTACCAAGTGGCTCCTGCAATCTGCCATCCAGAAGCGGGGCAGCTGAGTTTTGTTTGCCAGAGAAAAAGGCTGTGGTTTTTGTTTGGGGGCCTGTGGCTGGCAGTGGCCGGCTGGCTCCTGAAAATCCACGATACGCAGCATGGTTCCCAGACCCAAGGTGGCACCAGTACAAAGTGGGGCTCGTTTGACAGTGTCAAGTGCCTCCTGCAATCTCCCATCCAGAAGCGGGGCAGCTGAGTTTTTTTTGCCAGGGAAACGGACCTTTGTTTTTGATTGGGGTCTGTGGCCGAGAGTGGTCGGCTGTCTCCTGACAATCCACAATACGCAGGATGGTTCCCAGACCAAAGGTGGCACCAGTGCTAAGTCGGGCTGGTTTGATAGTACCAAGTGCCTCCTGCAATCTGCCATCCAGAAGCGGGGCAGCTGAGTTTTGTTTGCCAGAGAAAAGGGCCGTGGGTTGTGTTTGGGGGCATATGGCTGGGAGTGGCCACCTGGCTCCTTAAAATGCACGATACGCCGCATGGTAACCAGACGCAAGGTGGCACCAGTGCCAAGTCGGGCTGTTTTTGTAGTACCCAGTGGCTCCTGCAATTTGCCATCCAGAAGCGGGGCAGCTAAATTTTGTTTGCTAGAGAAAAGGGCTGTGGTTTGTGTTTGGGGGCCTATGGCCGAGAGTGGTAGGCTGGCCCCTGAAAATCAACGATAGGCAGGATGGTTCCCAGATCCAAGGTGGCACCAGTGCCAAGTAAGGCTGGTTGTATGGTTCAAAGTGACTCCTGCAATCTGCCATCCAGAAGCGGGACAGCTGAGTTTTTTTTGCCAGAGAAAAGGTCCGTGGTTTCTTTTTGGGGCATACGCCTGGGAATTGCCGGCTGGCTCCTTAAAATGCACGATACGCAGGATGGTTCCCAGAGCCAAGGTGGCACCACTGCCAAGTCGGGCTCTTTTTGTAGTACCAAGTGCGTCCTGCAATTTGCCATCCAGAAGAGGGGCAGTTGAGTTTTGTTTGCCAGAGAAAAGGGCCGAGGTTTTTGTTTGGGAGCATATGGCTGGGAATGACCGGCTGGCCCCTGAAAATCCACGATACGCCGGATGGTTCCCAGATCCAAGGTGGTACCATTACCAAGTCGGGCTGGTTTGATAGTCCCAAGTGGCTCCTGCAATCTGCCATCCAGAAGTGGGGCAGCTGAATTTTGTTTGCCAGAGAAAAGGTCCGTGGTTTGTGTTTGGGGGCATATGGCTGAGAGTGGCCGGCTGGCCCCTGAAAATCCATGATACACAGGATGGTTCCCAGATCCAAGGTGGCACCTGTGCCAAGTCGGGCTGATTTGATAGTACTAAGTAGCTCCTGCAATCTGCCATCCAGAAGCGGGGCAGCTTACTTTTGTTTGCCAGGGAAACGGGCCGAGGTTTCTGTTTGGGGGCCTATGGCTGGGAGTGACCGGCTGGCTCCTGAAAAGCTACAATAGGCAGGATGGTTCCCAGAGCCAAGGTGGCACCAGTGCCAAGTTGGGCTGGTTTGATAGTACCAAGTGGCTCCTGCAATCTGCCATCCAGAAGCAGGGCAGCTGAGTTTTGTTTGCCAGAGAAAAGGGCTTGGTTTGTGTTTGGGGGCATATGGCTGGGTGTGTCCAGCTGGCTCCTTAAAATGCACGATATGCAACATGGCTCCCAGACCCATAGTGGCACCAGTGCCAAGTCGGGCTGGTTTGATAGTACCAAGTGGCTCCTGCAATCTTCCATGATCACGTGGAGAAATACTTTCTGGTTTCAGCCATATGCTCTTTCTTCTCTCCCTCAACTTCTCTATCACCTCTCATCTGGTTCACATGCGCTGTCTTCAAGGTCCACAGGCTACTTTTCACAGAATCTTCTGGCCTGATGAAGTAAGAATGATGAATAGAACAGAGCTGGGATCTATTTTCCAGTTTGGATAAAATGCATTCTGCACACAAATCCAAGGAGAACGGGCTGCCCCAATGCCCAGAAAATCTTTCACTCCTGCTAGTGTTCTACGTCAACCGCAACTTAGTCTGAAAGAAAAGCTTTTTCTCTGAGAGCATCTGAGAGGTTTGCATGAAGCCCTGATATCTGACATATGCAATTTTGTATAGGAGAGGAAAAAGAAAATGGCAAGGAGTTTTTAATTTTAGTGGTTTCAATTTTAATTTCCGTGCACTTTTTCAAAACTTGTCAGCTCAAATGCCCATCAACATCTTTTAGTCATCTGTAAGTCAGTATTCATATAAAATGTGCTTCAAATCCAAAGAATTTCAAATTTGCACTCCAAGCTTCTATGCCTAGATTTATGATTTCCTACACATATTAGATGAAAGGAAGGCCTTTTTTACTGTGGGAGTGCTGGAACACTGGAACAGGTTGCCCAGAGAAGTTGTGGGTGTCCCATCCCTGAAAGTATTCAAGGTCACCTTGGACGGGGCTTGGAGCAGCAACAAAGGAGAAGCTTGATGGTAGAGAAACAAAGTTGGACTATAGAAGAAACTCGGATTGAAGTATAGGATCAAGTTTTCTCTCAGCTCTTGGGGTAAATTCAAAGTTGTACAAAATGACATTTATCTGTGCTATTCACTACTGTAACAGAAAGTTTCATGAAAACTATACAGAAGATAGTAAATTTTAAAAGAGATAAGAATTACAGCATAAAATCCATGGGATAGGTTACAACATGAGACACTCTCTAAGAGAAAATCTCTGTGTTTCAGCACTTCATCGGGGTAAGATTTCATGAAGTGCCAAAGAAGGCGGCAAAATATCATTCGGGACATTATTTACTGGAATTCAGCCTGGCCATTAGTAGGAACTGCCTTTGAACATATCATGTAGATATACCACACACGCTTTCCCTTCACTGAAAAATTACTGTTTACAACAAATAAGCAATTGACGATCAAAATTGATTGAAAGCATCTTAAACATGTCAAGTATTTCATTGTAGATGATCTGTGATCCAAATGCTTCTTCCACCTTCGAGAGGGACAGAAGAATTCTTCCATATCATGATGGTTTAAAATTGTATCAACCAATGTTTTCTGCTGAAAAGATATCATCTATTTTTTTCTATTTTTGGAAGAAAATATTCCTAGACATACAACAGGTGAGAACTAAGTAATTTTAAAGAAACAAATGAAATGAAAATATTCTGTAAATAGAATGAAATGAAAAGCTGTGTTTTAAATAGGAGCTAAATATTAAACAGAATTTTTGTACCAGGCATTTGAATTACTGCACCAGCTCTTTTGCCCATCAAGAGAGGCATTTAGCATTTCAGTCTTTTCCAAGGTGTTCATGATCTGCTATGCTGATCTCTGTGTGTGCCTAGGTGTGTGTGGAGGGGGGGGCATATGAAGGGGAGTGTGTATGTTTGCTTTACAATTGTTGTGGCAGATTCATGCCTCAGCTCCACATTTTGTTTTAAAAAGGTCACACCGAGTGGATATGAAGTTTACTATCAACAAGAGATCGATTCCCAAATCATCCATTTGACTCTCCCTTATAAATCATGTGCTTTGTTGCATATTTTATCAAATATACTTTCAAGCCAGATGGAGGAAGGAGGATGTGGGAATCCCTCCACCATCTTGCAACTTTTATGTAAGTAGGTTTTCAAGAAAATCATCATTTCTCTTTTAAATATGTCTGGAACAGGCATGATGGTAGTGTCAACCTGTTGGAGTTTTTGTTGCTGGAAGAAGTTGTACAAAAGGATTGGTTTTTACATTGACCAGTTACTGAATCAAGCGCAGGAATACATTGGAAATTTAGCTGGGGGTTCCTTTTCCCAGCAGACTACTTCTAGAACGAGCTTGTACACTGAAGCTGACTCTTTTGCTCTCTTTTTGTTTCTTTCCTATTTTCTTGGCTTCTTTGCCACTATCTAGACAATTTTGGAACTTTGTTCCCAACTAAAATGGTTTCAATAGTCTGATTGTGATCATACATTTTTACAAGGAATTTTTAAAATCTTTCCTCGAGTCCAGAAAGTCAAGGACTTAGATCTTTTTCTTCCCTTATCAATATTGCCATGAAATTGATAAATAAAGACCAACTCTTTATTTTTGTTTTTAACCCACGTAGATAATTCCCATCCATTAATCCATTTTGTGGACCAATAGCTGCCATTCTGATGGAAGCTGTCACTTCTTAACAATAGGCATTCTGTGACTATGTTGACTGCACTTTGGGTGAAGATCCTAACTGGTCTTAGATATACATAGGGAGAAATTTGCTCAGCCAGTGTCAGTCTTAAGCATGCGTATCAGAAGATCTTTCTAGAGCTGGGAATTTTCCCATGAAAGGGATTCAGTTAGGGAAGAGACACTTGTGCCAGAGTTTTACATTCTTCTTGAACACTGCTTAAGGAACTTAGATGCCATGTCCATTTGGATCTCTGTCTGCACAGAACTTTGTCATGCCAGTGCTTTGAAATGCATCTTGAAGAGAATTCACTAGCACAGAATGAAAGAGAGTGGAAGGGGTTGGTGGGGCTAACCAGGCCCAACCCCCCTGCCTAAACCAGGATACCTAGAGCCTCTTGCCCAGGATTCTATCTGGGTGTACTTTTAATGTCTTCAAAGATCCAGGCTCCACAATCTTTCTGGGCAGTCTGTGCCGTGGTTCAGTCACCCTGACAGTAAAGAAACATTTACTGATGTTCAAAGGCAATCTCCTGTATTTCAGTGTGTGCCCACTGCCTCTTGTCTTTTCCCTCAGCATCACTGAAAAGACACTGATTCCCTCCCCTTTGCACTATTGCTTCCATATGTATGTGTGATGCCATGTAGAGGTATGTCAAAAACCTCCCTGAAGCCCAGGCAGATAATATTCCCTTCATCTACCAGTCAAGTTGATTCATCAGAGGAGTTTAAAGTGATGTTCAGCATGAAATTCCCCTGAAAAATCATGCTAACTACATTATTTGGTCATCTGTCATGTGCCTGGCAAGGATTTCCAGGAAGAGCTGCTTCATCAACTTCCTGGGGATAAAAAAGAGGCTGGCTGGTTTGTACTATGGCGAGTCCTCTTAATTGCCTTTTTTGAAGATGGGTGTCATTTGCTAACATCCACTCTTTAGCCTCTCTTGTCGTCTACATCTTAGCAAAACGCTTTTCCACTATGTCTGGCTAGGAAAAACTGTGCCAGCACAGAAAACATCTCCCATCGTGTTCTAGAAGTTGCACGGATGTCTGCCAAGTGTTTGGCAGGAAGAAAAGAAAAGTTGTCCAAAACAGCTTCCAATCGAATGTTCCTGTGATTGGAAAAGTCAGGAGAGTGCAAAGGTACTGTTTTCTATCAGTTGGCAAGGTGCGCACACAATCCCAGTGTTGTACAGCTTGCTTCTTCACCTTCCCGAAGCTGCCGCTCTCGCCGGCTGCCGGAGCCCAAGAAGCGGCTTCTTCGCGCAAAGACGATTGTGCCGCTCACAGTGCTCTCCTTAGCGCGGCTTCTGCCGAAAGACGCCCGGCAGCGGCTCTTACCTCCGGAGAGCATCCTACCTTCGTCTTTAGCTCCTCTTCTCATCTACACCTCGGCAAAACGCTTTTCCACTATGTCTGGCTAGGAAAAACTGTGCCAGCACAGAAAACATCTCCCATCGTGTTCTAGAAGTTGCACGGATGTCTGCCAAGTGTTTGGCAGGAAGAAAAGAAAAGTTGTCCAAAACAGCTTCCAATCGAATGTTCCTGTGATTGGAAAAGTCAGGAGAGTGCAAAGGTACTGTTTTCTATCAGTTGGCAAGGTGCGCACACAATCCCAGTGTTGTACAGCTTGCTTCTTCACCTTCCCGAAGCTGCCGCTCTCGCCGGCTGCCGGAGCTCAAGAAGCGGCTTCTTCGCGCAAAGACGATTGTGCCGCTCACAGGGCTCTCCTTAGCGCGGCTTCTGCCGAAAGACGCCCGGCAGCGGCTCTTACCTCCGGAGAGCATCCTACCTTCGTCTTTAGCTCCTCTTCTCATCTACACCTCGGCAAAACGCTTTTCCACTATGTCTGGCTAGGAAAAACTGTGCCAGCACAGAAAACATCTCCCATCGTGTTCTAGAAGTTGCACGGATGTCTGCCAAGTGTTTGGCAGGAAGAAAAGAAAAGTTGTCCAAAACAGCTTCCAATCGAATGTTCCTGTGATTGGAAAAGTCAGGAGAGTGCAAAGGTACTGTTTTCTATCAGTTGGCAAGGTGCGCACACAATCCCAGTGTTGTACAGCTTGCTTCTTCACCTTCCCGAAGCTGCCGCTCTCGCCGGCTGCCGGAGCCCAAGAAGCGGCTTCTTCGCGCAAAGACGATTGTGCCGCTCACAGTGCTCTCCTTAGCGCGGCTTCTGCCGAAAGACGCCCGGCAGCGGCTCTTACCTCCGGAGAGCATCCTACCTTCGTCTTTAGCTCCTCTTCTCATCTACACCTCGGCAAAACGCTTTTCCACTATGTCTGGCTAGGAAAAACTGTGCCAGCACAGAAAACATCTCCCATCGTGTTCTAGAAGTTGCACGGATGTCTGCCAAGTGTTTGGCAGGAAGAAAAGAAAAGTTGTCCAAAACAGCTTCCAATCGAATGTTCCTGTGATTGGAAAAGTCAGGAGAGTGCAAAGGTACTGTTTTCTATCAGTTGGCAAGGTGCGCACACAATCCCAGTGTTGTACAGCTTGCTTCTTCACCTTCCCGAAGCTGCCGCTCTCGCCGGCTGCCGGAGCTCAAGAAGCGGCTTCTTCGCGCAAAGACGATTGTGCCGCTCACAGGGCTCTCCTTAGCGCGGCTTCTGCCGAAAGACGCCCGGCAGCGGCTCTTACCTCCGGAGAGCATCCTACCTTCGTCTTTAGCTCCTCTTCTCATCTACACCTCGGCAAAAAGCTTTTCCACTATGTCTGGCTAGGAAAAACTGTGCCAGCACAGAAAACATCTCCCATCGTGTTCTAGAAGTTGCACGGATGTCTGCCAAGTGTTTGGCAGGAAGAAAAGTAAAGTTGTCCAAAACAGCTTCCAATCGAATGTTCCTGTGATTGGAAAAGTCAGGAGAGTGCAAAGGTACTGTTTTCTATCAGTTGGCAAGGTGCGCACACAATCCCAGTGTTGTACAGCTTGCTTCTTCACCTTCCCGAAGCTGCCGCTCTCGCCGGCTGCCGGAGCCCAAGAAGCGGCTTCTTCGCGCAAAGACGATTGTGCCGCTCACAGGGCTCTCCTTAGCGCGGCTTCTGCCGAAAGACGCCCGGCAGCGGCTCTTACCTCCGGAGAGCATCCTACCTTCGTCTTTCGCGTCTTATGTAGTCTACATCTTAGCAAAACGCTTTTCCACTATGTCTGGCTAGGAAAAACCGTGCCAGCACAGAAAACATCTCCCATCGTGTTCTAGAAGTTGCACGGATGTCTGCCAAGTGTTTGGCAGGAAGAAAAGAAAAGTTGTCCAAAACAGCTTCCAATCGAATGTTCATGTGATTGGAAAAGTCAGGAGTGCAAAGGTACTGTTTTCTATCAGTTGGCAAGGTGCGCACACAATCCCAGTGTTGTACAGCTTGCTTCTTCACCTTCCCGAAGCTGCCACTCTCAGGAGGTAAGAGCCGCTGCCGGGCGTCTTTCGGCAGAAGCCGCGCTAAGGAGAGCACTGTGAGCGGCACAATCGTCTTTGCGCGAAGAAGCCGCTTCTTGGGCTCCGGCAGCCGGCGAGAGCAGCAGCTTCGGGAAGGTGAAGAAGCAAGCTGTACAACACTGGGATTGTGTGCGCACCTTGCCAACTGATAGAAAACAGTACCTTTGCACTCTCCTGAATTTTCCAATCACAGGAACATTCGATTGGAAGCGTTTTGGACAACTTTTCTTTTCTTCCTGCCAAACACTTGGCAGACATCCGTGCAACTTCTAGAACACGATGGGAGATGTTTTCTGTGCTGGCACAGTTTTTCCTAGCCAGACATAGTGGAAAAGCGTTTTGCTAAGATGTAGACTACAAAAGACGCGAAAGACGAAGGTAGGATGCTCTCCGGAGGTAAGAGCCGCTGCCGGGCGTCTTTCGGCAGAAGCCGCGCTAAGGAGAGCACTGTGAGCGGCACAATCGTCTTTGCGCGAAGAAGCCGCTTCTTCGGTTCCGGGAGCCGGCGAGAGCGGCAGCTTCGGGAAGGTGAAGAAGCAAGCTGTACAACACTGGGATTGTGTGCGCACCTTGCCAACTGATAGAAAACAGTACCTTTGCACTCTCCTGACTTTTCCAATCACAGGAACATTCGATTGGAAGCTGTTTTGGACAACTTTTCTTCCTGCCAAACACTTGGCAGACATCCGTGCAACTTCTAGAACACGATGGGAGATGTTTTCTGTGCTGGCACAGTTTTTCCTAGCCAGACATAGTGGAAAAGCGTTTTGCTAAGATGTAGACTACAAAAGACGCGAAAGACGAAGGTAGGATGCTCTCCGGAGGTAAGAGCCGCTGCCGGGCGTCTTTCGGCAGAAGCCGCGCTAAGGAGAGCCCTGTGAGCGGCACAATCGTCTTTGCGCGAAGAAGCCGCTTCTTGGGCTCCGGCAGCCGGCGAGAGCGGCAGCTTCGGGAAGGTGAAGAAGCAAGCTGTACAACACTGGGATTGTGTGCGCACCTTGCCAACTGATAGAAAACAGTACCTTTGCACTCTCCTGACTTTTCCAATCACAGGAACATTCGATTGGAAGCTGTTTTGGACAACTTTTCTTTTCTTCCTGCCAAACACTTGGCAGACATCCGTGCAACTTCTAGAACACGATGGGAGATGTTTTCTGTGCTGGCACAGTTTTTCCTAGCCAGACATAGTGGAAAAGTGTTTTGCTAAGATGTAGACTACAAAAGACGCGAAAGACGAAGGTAGGATGCTCTCCGGAGGTAAGAGCCGCTGCCGGGCGTCTTTCGGCAGAAGCCGCGCTAAGGAGAGCACTGTGAGCGGCACAATCGTCTTTGCGCGAAGAAGCCGCTTCTTGGGCTCCGGCAGCCGGCGAGAGCGGCAGCTTCGGGAAGGTGAAGAAGCAAGCTGTACAACACTGGGATTGTGTGCGCACCTTGCCAACTGATAGAAAACAGTACCTTTGCACTCTCCTGACTTTTCCAATCACAGGAACATTCGATTGGAAGCTGTTTTGGACAACTTTTCTTTTCTTCCTGCCAAACACTTGGCAGACATCCGTGCAACTTCTAGAACACGATGGGAGATGTTTTCTGTGCTGGCACGGTTTTTCCTAGCCAGACATAGTGGAAAAGCGTTTTGCCGAGGTGTAGATGAGAAGAGGAGCTAAAGACGAAGGTAGGATGCTCTCCGGAGGTAAGAGCCGCTGCCGGGCGTCTTTCGGCAGAAGCCGCGCTAAGGAGAGCACTGTGAGCGGCACAATCGTCTTTGCGCGAAGAAGCCGCTTCTTGGGCTCCGGCAGCCGGCGAGAGCGGCAGCTTCGGGAAGGTGAAGAAGCAAGCTGTACAACACTGGGATTGTGTGCGCACCTTGCCAACTGATAGAAAACAGTACCTTTGCACTCTCCTGACTTTTCCAATCACAGGAACATTCGATTGGAAGCTGTTTTGGACAACTTTTCTTTTCTTCCTGCCAAACACTTGGCAGACATCCGTGCAAATTCTAGAACACGATGGGAGATGTTTTCTGTGCTGGCACAGTTTTTCCTAGCCAGACATAGTGGAAAAGCTTTTTGCCGAGGTGTAGATGAGAAGAGGAGCTAAAGACGAAGGTAGGATGCTCTCCGGAGGTAAGAGCCGCTGCCGGGCGTCTTTCGACAGAAGCCGCGCTAAGGAGAGCACTGTGAGCGGCACAATCGTCTTTGCGCGAAGAAGCCGCTTCTTGGGCTCCGGCAGCCGGCGAGAGCGGCAGCTTCGGGAAGGTGAAGAAGCAAGCTGTACAACACTGGGATTGTGTGCGCACCTTGCCAACTGATAGAAAACAGTACCTTTGCACTCTCCTGACTTTTCCAATCACATGAACATTCGATTGGAAGCTGTTTTGGACAACTTTTCTTTTCTTCCTGCCAAACACTTGGCAGACATCCGTGCAACTTCTAGAACACGATGGGAGATGTTTTCTGTGCTGGCACAGTTTTTCCTAGCCAGACATAGTGGAAAAGCGTTTTGCTAAGATGTAGACGACAAGAGAGGCTAAAGAGTGGATGTTAGCAAATGACACCCATCTTCAAAAAAGGCAATTAAGAGGACTCGCCATAGTACAAACCAGCCAGCCTCTTTTTTATCCCCAGGAAGTTGATGAAGCAGCTCTTCCTGGAAATCCTTGCCAGGCACATGACAGATGACCAAATAATGTAGTTAGCATGATTTTTCAGGGGAATTTCATGCTGAACATCACTTTAAACTCCTCTGATGAATCAACTTGACTGGTAGATGAAGGGAATATTATCTGCCTGGGCTTCAGGGAGGTTTTTGACATACCTCTACATGGCATCACACATACATATGGAAGCAATAGTGCAAAGGGGAGGGAATCAGTGTCTTTTCAGTGATGCTGAGGGAAAAGACAAGAGGCAGTGGGCACACACTGAAATACAGGAGATTGCCTTTGAACATCAGTAAATGTTTCTTTACTGTCAGGGTGACTGAACCACGGCACAGACTGCCCAGAAAGATTGTGGAGCCTGGATCTTTGAAGACATTAAAAGTACACCCAGATAGAATCCTGGGCAAGAGGCTCTAGGTATCCTGGTTTAGGCAGGGGGGTTGGGCCTGGTTAGCCCCACCAACCCCTTCCACTCTCTTTCATTCTGTGCTAGTGAATTCTCTTCAAGATGCATTTCAAAGCACTGGCATGACAAAGTTCTGTGCAGACAGAGATCCAAATGGACATGGCATCTAAGTTCCTTAAGCAGTGTTCAAGAAGAATGTAAAACTCTGGCACAAGTGTCTCTTCCCTAACTGAATCCCTTTCATGGGAAAATTCCCAGCTCTAGAAAGATCTTCTGATACGCATGCTTAAGACTGACACTGGCTGAGCAAATTTCTCCCTATGTATATCTAAGACCAGTTAGGATCTTCACCCAAAGTGCAGTCAACATAGTCACAGAATGCCTATTGTTAAGAAGTGACAGCTTCCATCAGAATGGCAGCTATTGGTCCACAAAATGGATTAATGGATGGGAATTATCTACGTGGGTTAAAAACAAAAATAAAGAGTTGGTCTTTATTTATCAATTTCATGGCAATATTGATAAGGGAAGAAAAAGATCTAAGTCCTTGACTTTCTGGACTCGAGGAAAGATTTTAAAAATTCCTTGTAAAAATGTATGATCACAATCAGACTATTGAAACCATTTTAGTTGGGAACAAAGTTCCAAAATTGTCTAGATAGTGGCAAAGAAGCCAAGAAAATAGGAAAGAAACAAAAAGAGAGCAAAAGAGTCAGCTTCAGTGTACAAGCTCGTTCTAGAAGTAGTCTGCTGGGAAAAGGAACCCCCAGCTAAATTTCCAATGTATTCCTGCGCTTGATTCAGTAACTGGTCAATGTAAAAACCAATCCTTTTGTACAACTTCTTCCAGCAACAAAAACTCCAACAGGTTGACACTACCATCATGCCTGTTCCAGACATATTTAAAAGAGAAATGATGATTTTCTTGAAAACCTACTTACATAAAAGTTGCAAGATGGTGGAGGGATTCCCACATCCTCCTTCCTCCATCTGGCTTGAAAGTATATTTGATAAAATATGCAACAAAGCACATGATTTATAAGGGAGAGTCAAATGGATGATTTGGGAATCGATCTCTTGTTGATAGTAAACTTCATATCCACTCGGTGTGACCTTTTTAAAACAAAATGTGGAGCTGAGGCATGAATCTGCCACAACAATTGTAAAGCAAACATACACACTCCCCTTCATATGCCCCCCCCTCCACACACACCTAGGCACACACAGAGATCAGCATAGCAGATCATGAACACCTTGGAAAAGACTGAAATGCTAAATGCCTCTCTTGATGGGCAAAAGAGCTGGTGCAGTAATTCAAATGCCTGGTACAAAAATTCTGTTTAATATTTAGCTCCTATTTAAAACACAGCTTTTCATTTCATTCTATTTACAGAATATTTTCATTTCATTTGTTTCTTTAAAATTACTTAGTTCTCACCTGTTGTATGTCTAGGAATATTTTCTTCCAAAAATAGAAAAAAATAGATGATATCTTTTCAGCAGAAAACATTGGTTGATACAATTTTAAACCATCATGATATGGAAGAATTCTTCTGTCCCTCTCGAAGGTGGAAGAAGCATTTGGATCACAGATCATCTACAATGAAATACTTGACATGTTTAAGATGCTTTCAATCAATTTTGATCGTCAATTGCTTATTTGTTGTAAACAGTAATTTTTCAGTGAAGGGAAAGCGTGTGTGGTATATCTACATGATATGTTCAAAGGCAGTTCCTACTAATGGCCAGGCTGAATTCCAGTAAATAATGTCCCGAATGATATTTTGCCGCCTTCTTTGGCACTTCATGAAATCTTACCCCGATGAAGTGCTGAAACACAGAGATTTTCTCTTAGAGAGTGTCTCATGTTGTAACCTATCCCATGGATTTTATGCTGTAATTCTTATCTCTTTTAAAATTTACTATCTTCTGTACAGTTTTCATGAAACTTTCTGTTACAGTAGTGAATAGCACAGATAAATGTCATTTTGTACAACTTTGAATTTACCCCAAGAGCTGAGAGAAAACTTGATCCTATACTTCAATCCGAGTTTCTTCTATAGTCCAACTTTGTTTCTCTACCATCAAGCTTCTCCTTTGTTGCTGCTCCAAGCCCCGTCCAAGGTGACCTTGAATACTTTCAGGGATGGGACACCCACAACTTCTCTGGGCAACCTGTTCCAGTGTTCCAGCACTCCCACAGTAAAAAAGGCCTTCCTTTCATCTAATATGTGTAGGAAATCATAAATCTAGGCATAGAAGCTTGGAGTGCAAATTTGAAATTCTTTGGATTTGAAGCACATTTTATATGAATACTGACTTACAGATGACTAAAAGATGTTGATGGGCATTTGAGCTGACAAGTTTTGAAAAAGTGCACGGAAATTAAAATTGAAACCACTAAAATTAAAAACTCCTTGCCATTTTCTTTTTCCTCTCCTATTCAAAATTGCATATGTCAGATATCAGTGCTTCATGCAAACCTCTCAGATGCTCTCAGAGAAAAAGCTTTTCTTTCAGACTAAGTTGCGGTTGACGTAGAACACTAGCAGGAGTGAAAGATTTTCTGGGCATTGAGGCAGCCCGTTCTCCTTGGATTTGTGTGCAGAATGCTTTTATCCAAACTGGAAAATAGATCCCAGCTCTGTTCTATTCATCATTCTTACTTCATCAGGCCAGAAGATTCTGTGAAAAGTAGCCTGTGGACCTTGAAGACAGCGCATGTGAACCAGATGAGAGGTGATAGAGAAGTTGAGGGAGAGAAGAAAGAGCATATGGCTGAAACCAGAAAGTATTTCTCCACGTGATCATGGAAGATTGCAGGAGCCACTTGGTACTATCAAACCAGCCCGACTTGGCACTGGTGCCACTATGGGTCTGGGAGCCATGTTGCATATCGTGCATTTTAAGGAGCCAGCTGGCCACACCCAGCCATATGCCCCCAAACACAAACCAAGCCCTTTTCTCTGGCAAACAAAACTCAGCTGCCCTGCTTCTGGATGGCAGATTGCAGGAGCCACTTGGTACTATCAAACCAGCCCAACTTGGCACTGGTGCCACCTTGGCTCTGGGAACCATCCTGCCTATTGTAGCTTTTCAGGAGCCAGCCGGTCACTCCCAGCCATAGGCCCCCAAACACAAACAACGGCCCATTTCCCTGGCAAACAAAACTCAGCTGCCCCGCTTCTGGATGGCAGTTTGCAGGAGCCACTTGGGACTATCAAACCAGCCCGACTTGGTAATGGTACCACCTTGGATCTGGGAACCATCCGGCGTATCGTGGATTTTCCAGGGCCAGCCGGTCATTCCCAGCCATATGCTCCCAAACACAAACCTCGGCCCTTTTCTCTGGCAAACAAAACTCAACTGCCCCTCTTCTGGATGGCAAATTGCAGGACGCACTTGGTACTACAAAAAGAGCCCGACTTGGCAGTGGTGCCACCTTGGCTCTGGGAACCATCCTGCGTATCGAGCATTTTAAGGAGCCAGCCGGCAATTCCCAGCCGTATGCCCCAAAAAGAAACCACGGACCTTTTCTCTGGCAAAAAAAACTCAGCTGTCCCGCTTCTGGATGGCAGATTGCAGGAGTCACTTTGAACCATACAACCAGCCTTACTTGGCACTGGTGCCACCTTGGATCTGGGAACCATCCTGCCTATCGTTGATTTTCAGGGGCCAGCCTACCACTCTCGGCCATAGGCCCCCAAACACAAACCACAGCCCTTTTCTCTAGCAAACAAAATTTAGCTGCCCCGCTTCTGGATGGCAAATTGCAGGAGCCACTGGGTACTACAAAAACAGCCCGACTTGGCACTGGTGCCACCTTGCGTCTGGTTACCATGCGGCGTATCGTGCATTTTAAGGAGCCAGGTGGCCACTCCCAGCCATATGCCCCCAAACACAACCCATGGCCCTTTTCTCTGGCAAACAAAACTCAGCTGCCCCGCTTCTGGATGGCAGATTGCAGGAGGCACTTGGTACTATCAAACCAGCCCGACTTGGCACTGGTGCCACCTTTGGTCTGGGAACCATCCTGCGTATTGTGGATTGTCAGGAGACAGCCGACCACTCTCGGCCACAGACCCCAATCAAAAACAAAGGTCCGTTTCCCTGGCAAAAAAAAACTCAGCTGCCCCGCTTCTGGATGGGAGATTGCAGGAGGCACTTGACACTGTCAAACGAGCCCCACTTTGTACTGGTGCCACCTTGGGTCTGGGAACCATGCTGCGTATCGTGGATTTTCAGGAGCCAGCCGGCCACTGCCAGCCACAGGCCCCCAAACAAAAACCACAGCCTTTTTCTCTGGCAAACAAAACTCAGCTGCCCCGCTTCTGGATGGCAGATTGCAGGAGCCACTTGGTACTATCAAACCAGCCCGACTTGGCACTGGTGCCACCTTGGGTCTGGGAACCATCCTGCCTATCGTGGATTTTAAGGAGCCAGCCAGCTACTCCCAGCCACAGGCCCCCAACAAAAACCACGGCCCTTTTTTCTCGCAAACAAAACTTAGCTGCCTCACTTCTGGATGGCAGATTGCAGGAGCCACTTGGTGTAATCAAACCAGCCCGACTTGGCACTGGTGCCACCTTGGGTCTGGGAACCATCCTGCGTATCGTGGATTCTAAGGAGCCAGCCGGCCACTCCCAGCCACAGGCCCCCAAACAAAATCAACGGCGCTGTTCCCTGGAAAACAAAACACGCCTGCCAACTTTTTGATGGAGTTTGCAGGAACCACTTGGTATTATCAAACCAGCCCAACTTGGCACTGGTGCCACCTTGGGTCTGGATACCATGCTGCGTATCGTGGATTCTAAGGAGCCAGCCGGCCACTCCCACCCACAGGCCCCCAAACACAAACAACGGCGCTTTTCCCTGGAAAACAAAACTCGCCTGCCAACTTTTTCATGGCAGATTGCAGGAGCCACTTGGTACTATCAAACCAGCCCGACTTGGCACTGGTGCCACCATGGGTCTGGTCACCATCCTGCCTATTGTAACTTTTCAGGAGCCAGCCGGTCACTCCCAGCCATAGGCCCTGAGACACAAACCTCGGCCCGTTTCCCTGGCAAACAAAAGTAAGCTGCCCCGCTTCTGGATGGCAATTTGCAGGAGCCACTTGGTACTATCAAACCAGCCCGACTTGGCACTGGTGCCACCTCTGGTCTGGGAACCATCCTGCGTATCGTGGATTCTAAGGAGCCATCCGGCCACTCCCACCCACAGGCCCCCAAACACAAACAACGGCGCTTTTCCCTGGAAAACAAAAGTAAGCTGCCCCGCTTCTGGATGGCAGATTGCAGGAGCCACTTGGGACTATCAAACCAGCCCGACTAGGCACTGGTGCCACCTCTGGTCTGGGAACCATCCCGCGTATCGTGGATTCTAAGGAGCCAGTCGGCAACTCCCAGCCACAGGCCCCCAAACACAAACAACGGCCCGTTTCCCTGGCAAACAAAAGTAAGCTGCCCCGCTTCTGGATGGCAGATTGCAGAATCCACTTGGTACTATCAAACTAGCCCAACATGGCACTGGTGCCACCTCTGGTCTGGGAACCATCCTGCGTATCATGGGTTCTAAGGAGCCAGTCGGCAACTCCCAGCCACAGGCCCCCAAACACAAACCTCGGCCCGTTTCCCTGGAAAACAAAATTAAGCTGCCCCGCTTCTGGATGGCAGATTGCAGGACGCACTTGGTACTATCAGACCAGCCGGACTTGGCACTGGTGCCACCTCTGGTCTGGGAACCATCCTGCGTATCGTGGATTCTAAGGAGCCAACCGGCCACTCCCAGCCACAGGCCCCCAAACACAAACAACTGCGCTTTTCCCTAGATAACAAACTCGCCTGCCAACTTTTTGATGGCAGATTGCAGGAGCCACTTGGTACTATCAAACCAGCCCAACTTGGCACTGGTGCCACCATGGATATGGTCACCATCCTGCCTATCGTAGCTTTTCAGGACCTAGCAGGTCACTCCCAGCCATAGGCACCCAGACAAAAACCTCGGCCCGTTTCCCTGGCAAACAAAAGTAAGCTGCCCCGCTTCTGGATGGCAGATTGCAGGAACCACTTGGTACTATAAAACCAGCCCGACTTGGCACTGGTGCCACGTCAGGTCTGGGAACCATCCTGCGTATCGTGGATTCTAAGGAGCCAGCCGGCCACTCCCACCCACAGGCCCCCAAACACAAACAACGGCGCTTTTCCCTGGAAAACAAAACTCGCCTGCCAACTTTTTGAGGGCAGATTGCAGGAGCCACTTGGTACTATCAAACCAGCCCAACTTGGCACTGGTGCCACCATGGGTCAGGTCACCATCCTGCCTATCGTAGCTTTTCAGGAGCCAGCCGGTCACTCCCAGCCATAGGCCCCCAGACACAAACCTCGGCCCGTTTCCCTGGCAAACAAAAGTAAGCTGCCCCGCTTCTGGATGGCAGATTGCAGGACGCACTTGGTACTATCAAACCAGCCCGACTTGTCACTGGTGCCACCTCTGGTCTGGGAACCATGCCGCGTATCGTGGATTCTAAGGAGCCAGCCGGCCACTCCCAGCCACAGGCCCCCAAACACAAACAACGGCGCTTTTCCCTGGAAAACAAAACTCGCCTGCCAACTTTTTGATGGCGGATTGCAGGAGCCACTTGCTACTATCAAATCAGCCCAACTTGTCACTGGTGCCACAATGGATGTGGTCACCATCCTGCCTATCGTAGCTTTTCAGGACCTCGCCGGTCACTCCCAGCCATAGGCCCCCAGTCACAAACCTCGGCCCGTTTCCGTGGCAAACAAAAGTAAGCTACCCCGCTTCTGGATGGCAGATTGCAGGAGCCACTTGCTACTATCAAACCAGCCCAACTTGGAACTGGTGCCACCTTGGGTCTGGGAACCATGCTGCGTATCACAGATTCTAAGGCGCCAGTCGGCCACTCCCAGCCACAAGCCCCCAAACACAAACAACGGCGCTTTTCTCTGGCAAACAAAACTCAACTGCCCCTCTTCTGGATGGCAAATTGCAGGACGCACTTGGTACTATAAAAACAGCCCGACTTGGCACTGGTGCCACCTTGGGTCTGGGAACCATCCTGCGTATCGATCTTTTTAATGAGACAGCCGGCCACTCCCAGCCATATGCCCCCGAACACAACCCACGGCCCTTTCCTCTGGCAAACAAAACTCAGCTGCCCCGCTTCTGGATGGGAGATTGCAGGAGGCACTTGACACTGTGAAACCAGCCCCACTTGGCACTGGTGCCACCTTGGGTCTGGGAACCATGCTGCGTATCATGGATTTTCAGGAGCCAGCCGGCCACTCCCAGCCATAGGCCCCCAAACAAAAACCACAGCCTTTTTCTCTGGCAAACAAAATTCAGCTGCCCCACTTCTGGATGGCAGATTGCAGGAGCCACTTGGGACTATCACACCAGCACAACATGGCACTGGTGCCACCTTGGATCTGGGAACCATCCGGCGTATAGTGGATTTTCAGGGGTCAGCCGGTCACTCTCAGCCATAGGCCCCAAACACAAACCACGGCCCTTTTCTCTGGAAAACAAAACTCAACTGCCCCTCTTCTGGATGGCAGATTGCAGGAGCCACTGGGTACTATGAAACCAGCCCTACTTGGCACTGGTGCCACCTTGGGTCTGGGAACCATGCTGCGTATCATGGATTTTCAGGAGCCAGCCGTCCACTGCCAGCCACAGGCCCCGAAACACAAACAACAGCCTTTTTCTCTGGCAAACAAAATTCAGCTGCCCCACTTCTGGATGGCAGATTGCAGGAACCACTTGGTACTAACAAACCAGCCCGACTTGGCACTGGTGCCACCTTGGGTCTGGGAACCATCCTGCGTATCGTGGATTCTAAGGAGCCAGCTGGCCACTCCCAGCCACACGCCCAAAAACGCACACAACGGCGCTTTTCCCTGGAAAACAAAACTCGCCTGCCAACTTTTTGATGGCAGATTGCAGGAGCCACTTGGTACTATCAAACCAGCCCAACTTGGCACTGGTGCCACCATGGGTCTGGTCACCATCCTGCCTATCGTAGCTTTTCAGGAGCCAGCCGGTCACTCCCAGCCATAGGCCCCCACACACAAACCTCGGCCTGTTTCCCTGGCACACAAAAGTAAGCTACCGCACTTCTGGATGGCAGATTGCAGGAGCCACTTTGCACCATCAAACTAGCCCGACTTGGCACTGGTGCCACCTCTGGTCTGGGAACCATGCTGCGTATTGTGGATTCTAAGGAGCCAGCCGGCCACTCCCAGCCACAGGCCCCCAAACACAAACAACGGCGCTTTTCCCTGGAAAACAAAAGTCGCCTGCCAACATTTTGATGGCAGATTGCAAGAGCCACTTGGTACTATCAAACCAGCCCAACTTGGCACTGGTGCCACCTCTGGTCTGGGAACCATCCTGCGTATCATGGGTTCTAAGGAGCCAGTCGGCAACTCCCAGCCACAGGCCCCCAAACACAAACCTCGGCCCGTTTCCCTGGCAAACAAAATTAAGCTGCCCCGCTTCTGGATGGCAGATTGCAGGACGCACTTGGTACTATCAGACCAGCCGGACTTGGCACTGGTGCCACCTCTGGTCTGGGAACCATCCTGCGTATCGTGGATTCTAAGGAGCCAACCGGCCACTCCCAGCCACAGGCCCCCAAACACAAACAACTGCGCTTTTCCCTAGATAACAAACTCGCCTGCCAACTTTTTGATGGCAGATTGCAGGAGCCACTTGGTACTATCAAACCAGCCCAACTTGGCACTGGTGCCACCATGGGTCTGGTCACCATCCTGCCTATCGTAGCTTTTCAGGAGCCAGCCGGTCACTCCCAGCCATAGGCCCCCAGACACAAACCTCGGCCCGTTTCCCTGGCAAACAAAAGTAAGCTGTCCCGCTTCTGGATGGCAGATTGCAGGACTCACTTGGTAGTATCAAACCAGCCCGACTTGGCACTGGTGCCACCTCTGGTCTGGGAACCATCCTGCGTATCGTGGATTCTAATTAGCCAGCCGGCCACTCCCAGCCACAGGCCCCCAAACACAAACAACGGCGCTTTTCCCTGGAAAACAAAACTCGCCTGCCAACATTTTGATGGCAGATTGCAGGAGCCACTTGGTACTATCAAATAAGCCCAACTTGGCACTGGTGCCACCATGGGTCTGGTCACCATCCTGCCTATCGTAGCTTTTCAGAAGCCAGCAGGTCACCCCCAGCCATAGGCCCCGAGAAAAAAACCTCGGCCCGTTTCCCTGGCAAGAAAAAGTAAGCTACCCCGCTTCTGGATGGCAGTTTGCAGGACGCACTTGGTACTATCAAACCAGCCCAACTTGGCCCTGGTGCCACCTTGGGTCTGGGAACCATCCTGCGTATCGTGGATTCTGAGGAGCCCGCCGGCCACTCCCTGCCACAGGCACCCAAACACAAACAACGGCGCTTTTCCCTGGAAAACAAAAGTCGCCTGCCAACATTTTGATGGCAGATTGCAGGAGCCACTTGGTACTATCAAACCAGCCCAACTTGGCACTGGTGCCACCATGGATATGGTCACCATCCTGCCTATCGTAGCTTTTCAGGACCTAGCAGGTCACTCCCAGCCATAGGCACCCAGACAAAAACCTCGGCCCGTTTCCCTGGCAAACAAAAGTAAGCTGCCCCGCTTCTGGATGGCAGATTGCAGGAACCACTTGGTACTATAAAACCAGCCCGACTTGGCACTGGTGCCACGTCAGGTCTGGGAACCATCCTGCGTATCGTGGATTCTAAGGAGCCAGCCGGCCACTCCCACCCACAGGCCCCCAAACACAAACAACGGCGCTTTTCCCTGGAAAACAAAACTCGCCTGCCAACTTTTTGAGGGCAGATTGCAGGAGCCACTTGGTACTATCAAACCAGCCCAACTTGGCACTGGTGCCACCATGGGTCTGGTCACCATCCTGCCTATCGTAGCTTTTCAGGAGCCAGCCGGTCACTCCCAGCCATAGGCCCCCAGACACAAACCTCGGCCCGTTTCCCTGGCAAACAAAAGTAAGCTACCCCGCTTCTGGATGGCAGATTGCAGGACGCACTTGGTACTATCAAACCAGCCCGACTTGGCACTGGTGCCACGTCAGGTCTGGGAACCATGCCGCGTATCGTGGATTCTAAGGAGCCAGCCGGCCACTCCCAGCCACAGGCCCCCAAACACAAACAACGGCGCTTTTCCCTGGAAAACAAAACTCGCCTGCCAACTTTTTGATGGCGGATTGCAGGAGCCACTTGGTACTATCAAAGCAGCCCAACTTGTCACTGGTGCCACAATGGATGTGGTCACCATCCTGCCTATCGTAGCTTTTCAGGACCTCGCCGGTCACTCCCAGCCATAGGCGCCCAGACACAAAGCTCGGCCCGTTTCCCTGGCACACAAAAGTAAGCTGCCCCGCTTCTGGATGGCAGATTGCAGGAACCACTTGGTACTATAAAACCAGCCCGACTTGGCGCTGGTGCCACCTCTGGTCTGGGAACCATCCTGCGTATCGTGGATTCTAAGGAGCCAGCCGGTCACTCCAGCCACAGGCCCCCAGACACAAACAACGGCGCTTTTCCCTGGAAAACAAAACTCGCCTGCCAACTTTTTGATGGCAGATTGCAGGAGCCTCTTGGTACTATCAAACCAGCCCAACTTGGCACTGGTGCCACCATGGGTCTGGTCACCATCCTGCCTATCGTAGCTTTCCAGGAGCCAGCCGGTCACTCCCAGCCATAGGCCCCCAGTCACAAACCTCGGCCCGTTTCCCTGGCAAACAAAAGTAAGCTACCCCGCTTCTGGATGGCAGATTGCAGGAGCCACTTGCTACTATCAAACCAGCCCAACTTGGAACTGGTGCCACCTTGGGTCTGGGAACCATGCTGCGTATCGCAGATTCTAAGGCGCCAGTCGGCCACTCCCAGCCACAAGCCCCCAAACACAAACAACGGCGCTTTTCTCTGGCAAACAAAACTCAACTGCCCCTCTTCTGGATGGCAAATTGCAGGACGCACTTGGTACTATAAAAACAGCCCGACTTGGCACTGGTGCCACCTTGGGTCTGGGAACCATCCTGCGTATCGATCTTTTTAATGAGACAGCCGGCCACTCCCAGCCATATGCCCCCGAACACAACCCACGGCCCTTTCCTCTGGCAAACAAAACTCAGCTGCCCCGCTTCTGGATGGGAGATTGCAGGAGGCACTTGACACTGTGAAACCAGCCCCACTTGGCACTGGTGCCACCTTGGGTCTGGGAACCATGCTGCGTATCATGGATTTTCAGGAGCCAGCCGGCCACTCCCAGCCATAGGCCCCCAAACAAAAACCACAGCCTTTTTCTCTGGCAAACAAAATTCAGCTGCCCCACTTCTGGATGGCAGATTGCAGGAGCCACTTGGGACTATCACACCAGCACAACATGGCACTGGTGCCACCTTGGATCTGGGAACCATCCGGCGTATAGTGGATTTTCAGGGGTCAGCCGGTCACTCTCAGCCATAGGCCCCAAACACAAACCACGGCCCTTTTCTCTGGAAAACAAAACTCAACTGCCCCTCTTCTGGATGGCAGATTGCAGGAGCCACTGGGTACTATGAAACCAGCCCTACTTGGCACTGGTGCCACCTTGGGTCTGGGAACCATGCTGCGTATCATGGATTTTCAGGAGCCAGCCGTCCACTGCCAGCCACAGGCCCTGAAACACAAACAACAGCCTTTTTCTCTGGCAAACAAAATTCAGCTGCCCCACTTCTGGATGGCAGATTGCAGGAACCACTTGGTACTAACAAACCAGCCCGACTTGGCACTGGTGCCACCTTGGGTCTGGGAACCATCCTGCGTATCGTGGATTCTAAGGAGCCAGCTGGCCACTCCCAGCCACACGCCCAAAAACACACACAACGGCGCTTTTCCCTGGAAAACAAAACTCGCCTGCCAACATTTTGATGGCAGATTGCAGGAGCCACTTGGTACTATCAAACCAGCCCAACTTGGCACTGGTGCCACCATGGGTCTGGTCACCATCCTGCCTATCGTAGCTTTTCAGGAGCCAGCCGGTCACTCCCAGCCATAGGCCCCCAGACACAAACCTCGGCCTGTTTCCCTGGCACACAAAAGTAAGCTACCGCACTTCTGGATGGCAGATTGCAGGAGCCACTTTGCACCATCAAACCAGCCCGATTTGGCACTGGTGCCACCTCTGGTCTGGGAACCATCCTGCGTATTGTGGATTCTAAGGAGCCAGCCGGCCACTCCCAGCCACAGGCCCCCAAACACAAACAACGGCGCTTTTCCCTGGAAAACAAAAGTCGCCTGCCAACATTTTGATGGCAGATTGCAGGAGCCACTTGGTACTATCAAACCAGCCCAACTTGGCACTGGTGCCACCATGGGTCTGGTCACCATCCTGCCTATCGTAGCTTTTCAGGAGCCAGCCGGTCACTCCCAGCCATAGGCCCCCAGACAAAAACCTCGGTCCGTTTCCCTGGAAAACAAAAGTAAGCTGCCCTGCTTCTGGATGGCAGATTGCAGGAGCCACTTGGTGTTATCAAACCAGCCCGACTTGGCACTGGTGCCACCTTGGGTCTGGGAACCATCCTGCGTATCGTGTGTTCTAGGGAGCCAGCCGGCCACTCCCAGCCACAGTCCCCCAAACAAAAACAACGGCGCTTTTCCCTGGAAAACAAAACTGGCCTGCCAACTTTTTGATGGCAGATTGCAGGAGCCACTTGGTACTATCAAACCAGCCCAACTTGACACTGGTGCCACCTTGGCTCTGGGAACCATGCTGCGTAATCCGGATTCTAAGACGACAGGCAGCCACTGCCAGCCACCGGACTCCAAACAAAATCAACGGCGCTTTTCCCTGGAAAACAAAACTCGCCTGACAACTTTTAGATGGCAGATTGCAGGAGCCAGTTGGTACCATCAAACCAGCCCAACTTGGCACTGGTGCCACCTTGGGTCTGGGAACCATCCTGCCTATTGTTGCTTTTCAGGAGCCAGCCGGTCACTCCTAGCCCTAGGCCCCCAGTCATAAACCTCGGCCCGTTTCCCTGGTACACAAATGTAAGCTACCCCGCTTCAGGATGGCAGATTGCAGGAGCCACTTTTCACCATTAAACCCGCCCGACGTGGCACTGGTGCCACCTTGGGTCTGGGAACCATCCTGCGTATCGTGTGTTCTAAGGAGCCAGCCGGCCACTCCCACCCACAGACCCCCAAACACAAACAACGGCGCTTTTCCCTGGAAAACAAAACTCTCCTGCCAACTTTTTGATGGCAGATTGCAGGAGCCACTTGGTACTATCAAACCAGCCCAATTTGGCACTGGTGCCACCATGGGTCTGGTCACCATCCTGCCTATCGTAGCTTTTCAGGAGCCAGGCGGTCACTCCCAGCCATAGGCCCCCAGACACAAACCTCGGCCCGTTTCCCTGGCAAACAAAAATCCGCTGCCCCGCGTCTGGATGGCAGATTGCAGGAGCTATTTAGTATTATCAAACCAGCCCGACTTGGCACTGGTGCCACCTCTGGTCTGGGAACCATCCTGCCTATCGTGGATTTTCAGGCGCCAGACGGCCACTATCAGCCATATGCCCCCAAAAACAAACCACGGCCCTTTTCTCTGGTAAACAAAACTCAACTGACCCTCTTCTGGATGGCAAATTTTAGGACGCAATTTGTACTACGAAAACCGCCCGACTTGGCACTGGTGCCACCTTGGGTCAGGGAACCATCCTGCCTATCGTAGCTTTTTAAGGAGCCAGCAGGCCACGCCCAGCCATATAGCCCCAAAAACAAACCACGGACCATTTCTCTTGGAAACAAAAATCCGCTGCCCCGCGTCAGGATGGCAGATTGCAGGAGCCACTTTGCACCATCAAACCACCCCGACTTGGCACTGGTGCCATCTTGGATCTGGGAACCATCCTGCCTATCGTAGCTTTTCAGGAGCCAGCCGGTCACTCCCAGCCATAGGCCCCCAGACACAAACCTCGGACCGTTTCCCTGGCAAACAAAATTAAGCTGCCCCGATTCTGGATGGCAGAGTGCAGGAGCCACTTGGTAGTGTCAAACCAGCCCGACTTGGCACTGGTGCCACCTTGGGTCTGGGAACCATCCGGCGTATCGTGGATTCTAAGGAGCCAGCCGGCCACTCTGAGCCACAGGCCCCCAAACAAAAACAACGGCGCTTTTCCCTGGAAAACAAAACTCGCCTGCCAACATTTTGATGGCAGATTGCAGGAGCCACTTGGTACTATCAAACCAGCCCAACTTGGCACTGGTGCCACCATGGGTCTGGTCACCATCCTGCCTATCGTAGCTTTTCAGGAGCCAGCCGGTCACTCCCAGCCATAGGCCCCCAGACACAAACCTCGGCCCGTTTCCCTGGAAAACAAAAGTAAGCTGCCCCGATTCTGGATGGCAGATTGCAGGAGCCACTTGGTACTATGAAATCAGCCCAACTTGGCACTGGTGCCACCATGGGTCTGGTAAACATCCTGCCTATCGTAGCTTTTCAGGAGCCAGCCGGTCACTCCCTGCCATAGGCCCCCAGACACAAACCTCGGCCCGTTTCCCTGGCAAACAAAAGTAAGCTGCCCCGCTTTTGGATGGCTGATTGCAGGATGCACTTGGTACTATCAAACCAGCCCGACTTGGCCCTGGTGCCACCTTGGCTCTGGGAACCATGCTGCGTAACGTAGATTCTACGAGGACAGGTGGCCACTCCCTGCCACAGGCCTCTAAACAAAAGCAACGGCGCTTTTCCCTGGAAAACAAAACTCGCCTGCCAACTTTTTGATGGCAGATTGCAGGAGCCACTTGGTACTATCAAACCAGCCCAACTTGGCACTGGTGCCACCATGGGTCTGGTCACCATCCTGCCTATCGTAGCTTTTCAGGAGCCAGCCGGTCACTCCCAGCCATAGGCCCCCAGACAAATACCTCGGCCCGTTTCCCTGGCAAACAAAAGTAAGCTGCCCCGCTTCTGGATGGCAGATTGCAGGAGCCACATGGTACTATCAAACCAGGCCAACATGGCACTGGTGCCACCTTGGCTCTGGGAACCATCCTGCCTATCTTGGATTTTCAGGGGCCAGCCGGCCACTCTCAGCCATATGCCCCCAAACACATACCACGGCCCTTTTCTCTGGCAAACAAAACTCAACTGCCCCTCTTCTGGATGGCAAATTGCAGGACGCACTTGGTACTACGAAAACAGCCCGACTTGGCACTGATGCCACCTTGGGTCAGGGAACAATCCTGCGTATCGATCTTTTTAAGGAGCCAGCCGGCCCCGCCCAGCCATATACCCCCAAAAAACAACCACGGAACTTTTCTCCAGCAAACAAAAATCCGCTGCCCCGCGTCTGAATGGCAGATTTCAGGAGCTATTTAGTATTATAAACCAGCCCGACTTGGCACTGGTGCTACCATGAGTCTGGTAACCATCCTGCCTATCGTAGCTTTTCAGTAGCCAGCCGGTCACTCCCAGCCATAGGCCCCCAGACAAATACCTCGGCCCGTTTCCCTGGGAAACAAAAGTAAGCTGCCCCGCTTCTGGATGGCAGATTGCAGGAGCCACTTGGTACTATCAAACCAGCCCAATTTTGCACTGGTGCCACCTTGGCTCTGGGAACCATCCTACGTATCCTGGGTTCAAAGGAGGCAGCCGGCCACTCCCAGCCACAGGCCTCTAAACAAAAACAACGGCGCTTTTCCCTGGAAAACAAAACTCGCCTGACAACTTTTTGATGGCAGATTGCAGGAGCCACTTGGTACTATCAAACCAGCCCAACTTGGCACTGGTGCCACCATGGGTCTGGTCACCATCCTGCCTATCGTAGCTTTTCAGGAGCCAGCCGGTCACTCCCAGCCATAGGCCCCCTGACAAATACCTCGGCCCGTTTCCCTGGCAAACAAAAGTAAGCAGCCCCGCTTCTGGATGGCAGATTGCAGGAGCCACATGGTACTATCAAACCAGGCCAACATGGCACTGGTGCCACCTTGGTTCTGGGAACCATCCTGCCTATCTTGGATTTTCAGGGGCCAGCCGGCCACTCTCAACCATATGCCCCCAAACACATACCACGGCCCTTTTCTCTGGCAAACAGAACTCAACTGCCCCTCTTCTGGATGGCAAATTGCAGGACGCACTTGGTACTACGAAAACAGCCCGACTTGGCACTGATGCCACCTTGGGTCAGGGAACAATCCTGCGTATCGAGCTTTTTAAGGAGCCAGCCGGCCACGTCCAGCCATATACCCCCAAAAAAAAACCACGGAACTTTTCTCCAGCAAACAAAAATCTTCTGCCCCGCGTCTGGATGGCAGATTGCAGGAGCTATTTAGTATCATCAAACCAGCCCGACTTGGCACTGGTGCCACCATGAGTCTGGTAACCATCCTGCCTATCGTAGCTTTTCAGTAGCCAGCCAGTCACTCCCAGCCATAGGCCCCCAGACAAATACCTCGGCCCGTTTCCCTGGGAAACAAAAGTAAGCTACCCCGCTTCTGGATGGCAGATTGCAGGAGCCACTTTGCACCATCAAACCAGCCCGACTTGGCACTGGTGCCACCTCTGGTCTGGGAACCATCCTGCGTATCGTGGATTCTAAGGAGACAGCCGGCCACTCCCAGCCACAGGCCCCCAAACACAAACAACGGCGCTTTTCCCTGGAAAACAAAACTCGCCTGCCAAGTTTTTGATGGCAGATTGCAGGAGCCACTTGGTACTATCAAACCAGCCCAACTTGGCACTGGTGCCACCATGGGTCTGGTCACCATCCTGCCTATCGTAGCTTTTCAGGAGCCAGCCAAACACTCCCAGCCATAGGCCCCCAGACAAAAACCTCGGCCCGTTTCCCTGGCAAACAAAAGTAAGTTATCCCGCTTCTGGATGGCAGATTGCAGGAGCCACTTTTCAACATCAAACCAGCCCGACTTGGCACTGGTGCCACCTCTGGTCTGGGAACCATCCTGCGTATCGTGGATTCTAAGGAGCCAGCCGGCCACTCCCAGCCACAGGCCCCCAAACACAAACAACGGCGCTTTTCCCTGGATAACAAACTGGCCTGCCAACTTTTTGATGGCAGATTGCAGGAGCCACTTGGTACTATCAAACCAGCCCAACTTGGCACTGGTGCCACCATGGTTCTGGTCACCATCCTGCCTATCGTAGCTTTTCAGGAGCCAGCCGGTCACTCCCAGCCATAGGCCCTGAGACACAAACCTCGGCCCGTTTCCCTGGCAAACAAAAGTAAGCTGCCCCGCTTCTGGATGGCAGATTGCCGGAGCCACTTGGTACTATCAAACCAGCCCGACTTGGCACTGGTGCCACCTCTGGTCTGGGAACCATGCCGCGTATCGTGGATTCTAAGGAGCCAGCCGGCCACTCCCAGCCACAGGCCCCCAAACACAAACAACGGCGCTTTTCCCTGGAAAACAAAACTCGCCTGCCAACTTTTTGATGGCAGATTGCAGGAGCCACTTGGTACTATCAAATCAGCCCAACTTGGCACTGGTGCCACCATGGGTCTGGTCACCATCCTGCCTATCGTAGCTTTTCAGGACCTAGCCGGTCACTCCAAGCCATAGGCGCCCAGACACAAATCTCGGCCCGTTTCCCTGGCAAACAAAAGTAAGCTACCCCGCTTCTGGATGGCAGATTGCAGGAGCCGCTTTGCACCATCAAACTAGCCCGACTTGGCACTGGTGCCACCTCAGGTCTGGGAACCATCCTGCGTATCGTTCATTGTAAGGAGCCAGCCGGCCACTCCAGCCACAGGCCCCCAGACACAATCAACGGCGCTTTTCCCTGGAAAACAAAACTCGCCTGCCAACTTTTTGATGGCAGATTGCAGGAGCCACTTGGTACTATCAAATCAGCCCAACTTGGCACTGGTGCCACCTCTGGTCTGGTCACCATCCTGCCTATCGTAGTTTTCAGGAGCCAGCCGGTCACTCGCAGCCATAGGCCCCCAGACACAATACTCGGCCCGTTTCCCTGGCAAACAAAAGTAAGCTACCCCGCTTCTGGATGGCAGATTGCAGGAACCACTTGGTACTATCAAACCAGCCCAACTTGGCACTGGTGCCACCTTGGGTCTGGGAACCATCCTGCGTATCGTGGATTCTAAGCAGCCAGCCGGCCACTCCCTGCCACAGGCACCCAAACACAAACAACGGCGCTTTTCCCTGGAAAACAAAACTCGCCCTCCCACTTTTTGATGGCGGATTGCAGGAGCCACTTGGTACTATCAAACCAGCCCAACTTGGCACTGGTGCCACCATGGGTCTGGTCACCATCCTGCCTATCGTAGCTTTTCAGGACCTAGCAGGTCACTCCCAGCCATAGGCGCCCAGACACAAATCTCGGCCCGTTTCCCTGGCAAACAAAAGTAAGCTGCCCCGCTTCTGGATGGCAGATTGCCGGAGCCACTTGGTACTATCAAGCCAGCCCGACTTGGCACTGGTGCCACCTCTGGTCTGGGAACCATGCTGCGTATCGTGGATTCTAAGGAGCCAGCCGGCCACTCCCAGCCACAGGCCCCCAAACACAAACAACGGCGCTTTTCCCTGGAAAACAAAACTCGCCTGCCAACATTTTGATGGCAGATTGCAGGAGCCACTTGCTACTATCAAATCAGCCCAACTTGGCACTGGTGCCACCATGGGTCTGGTCACCATCCTGCCTATCGTAGCTGTTCAGGCGCCAGCCGGTCACTCCCAGCCATAGGCCCCCAGAGAAAAACCTCGGCCCGTTTCCCTGGGAAACAAAAGTAAGCTGCCCCGCTTCTGGATGGCAGATTGCAGGAGCCACTTTGCACCATCAAACCAGCCCAACTTGGCACTGGTGCCACCTCTGGTCTGGGAACCATGCCGCGTATCGTGGATTCTAAGGAGCCAGCCGGCCACTCCCAGCCACAGGCCCCCAAACACAAACAACGGCGCTTTTCCCTGGAAAACAAAACTCGCCTGCCAACATTTTGATGGCAGATTGCAGGAGCCACTTGGTACTATCAAATCAGCCCAACTTGGCACTGGTGCCACCATGGGTCTGGTCACCATCCTGCCTATCGTAGCTTTTCAGGACCTAGCCGGTCACTCCAAGCCATAGGCGCCCAGACACAAAGCTCGGCCCGTTTCCCTGGCAAACAAATGTAAGCTGTCCCGCTTCTGGATGGCAGATTGCAGGATCCACTAGGTATTATCAAACCAGCCCGACTTGGCACTGGTGCCACCTCTGGTCTGGGAACCATCCTGCGTATCGTGGATTCTAAGCAGCCAGCCGGCCACTCCCAGCCACAGGCCCCCAAACACAAACAACGGCGCTTTTCCCTGGAAAACAAAACTCGCCTGCCAACATTTTGATGGCAGATTGCAGGAGCCACTTGGTACTATCAAACCAGCCCAACTTGGCACTGGTGCCACCATGGGTCTGCTCACCATCCTGCCTATCGTAGCTTTTCAGGAGCCAGCCGGTCACTCCAAGCCATAGGCCCCCAGACAAAAACCTCGGCCCGTTTCCCTGGCAAAGAAAAGTAAGCTGCCCCGCTTCTGGATGGCAGATTGCAGGAGCCACTTTGCACCATCAAACTAGCCAGACTTGGCACTTGTGCCACCTCTGGTCTGGGAACCATGCTGCGTATCGTGGATTCTAAGGAGCCAGCCGGCCACGCCAAGCCACAGGCCCCCAAACACAAACAACGGCGCTTTTCCCTGGAAAACAAAACTCGCCTGCCAAATTTTGATGGCAGATTGCAGGAGCCACTTGGTACTATTAAACCAGCCCAACTTGGCACTGCTGCCACCATGGGTCTGGTCACCATCCTGCCTATCTTAGCTTTTCAGGTCCTAGCCGGTCACTCCCAGCCATAGGCCCCCAGACACAAAGCTCGACCCGTTTCCCTGGCAAACAAAATTAAGCTGCCCCGCTTCTGGATGGCAGATTGCAGGAGCCACTTGGTACTATCAAACCAGCCCAACTTGGCACTGGTGCCACCTTGGGTCTGGGAACCATCCTGCGTATCGTGGATTCTAAGGAGCCAGCCGGTCACTCCCAGCCACAGGCCCCCAAACACAAACAACGGCGCTTTTCCCTGGAATACAAAACCCGCGTGCCAACATTTTGATGGCAGATTGCAGGAGCCACTTGGTACTATCAAATCAGCCCAACTTGGCACTGGTGCCACCATGGGTCTGGTCACCATCCTGCCTATCATAGCTTTTCAGGAGCCAGCCGGTCCCTCTCTGCCATAGGGCCCCAGAGAAATCCTCGGCCAGTTTCCCTGGCAAAAAAAAGTAACCTACCCCGCTTCTGGATGGCAGATTGCAGGAGCCACTTTACACCATCAAACTAGCCCGACTTGGCACTGGTGCCACCTCTGGTCTGGGAACCATCCTGCGTATCGTGGATTCTAAGGAGCCAGCCGGCCACTCCAGCCACAGGCCCCCAGACACAATCAACGGCGCTTTTCCCTGGAAAACAAAACTCGCCTGCCAACTTTTTGATGGCAGATTGCAGGAGCCACTTGGTACTATCAAATCAGCCCAACTTGGCACTGGTGCCACCATGGGTCTGGTCACCATCCTGCCTATCGTAGCTTTTCAGGAGCCAGCCGGTCACTCCCAGCCATAGGCCCCCAGACACAAACCTCGGCCCGTTTCCCTGGCAAACAAAAGCAAGCTGCCCCGCTTCTGGATGGCATATTGCAGGAGCCACTTTGCACCATCAAACTAGCCCCACTCGGCACTGGTGCCACCTCAGGTCTGGGAACCATGCTGCGTATCGTGGATTCTAATTAGCCATCCGGCCACTCCCAGCCACAGGCCCCCAAACAAAAACAACGGCGCTTTTCCCTGGAAAACAAAACTCGCCTGCCAAATTTTGATGGCAGATTGCAGGAGCCACTTGGTACTATCAAATCAGCCCAACTTGACACTGGTGCCACCATGGGTCTGGTCACCATCCTGCCTATCGTAGCTTTTCAGGAGCCAGCCGGTCAATCCCAGCCATAGGCCCCCAGACACAAACCTCGGCCCGTTTCCCTGGCAAACAAAAGTAAGCTACCCCGCTTCTGGATGGCAGATTGCAGGACGCACTTGGTACTATCAAACCAGCCCAACTTGACACTGGTGCCACCTTGGGTCTGGGAACCATCCTGCGTATCGTGGATTCTAATTAGCCATCCGTCCACTCCCAGCCACAGGCCCCCAAACAGAAACAACGGCGCTTTTCCCTGGAAATCAAAACTCGCCTGCCAACATTTTGATGGCAGATTGCCGGAGCCACTTGGTACTATCAAACCAGCCCAAGTTGACACTGGTGCCACCATGGGTCTGGTCACCATCCTGCCTATCGTAGCATTTCAGGAGCCAGCCGGTCACTCCCAGCCATAGGCCCCCAGACAAAAACCTCGGCCCGTTTCCCTGGCAAACAAAAGTAAGCTGCCCCGCTTCTGGATGGCAGATTGCAGGACGCATTGGTACTATAAAACCAGCCCAACTTGGCACTGGTGCCACCTCTGGTCTGGGAACCATGCTGCGTATCGTGGATTCTAAGGAGCCAGCCGGCCACTCCCAGCCACAGGCCCCCAAACACAAAAAACGGCGCTTTTCCCTGGAAAACAAAACTCGCCTGCCAACTTTTTGATGGCAGATTGCAGGAGCCACTTGGTACTATCAAACCAGCCCAACTTGACACTGGTGCCACCATGGGTCTGGTCACCATCCTGCCTATCGTAGCTTTTCAGGAGCCAGCCGGTCACTCCCAGCCATACGCCCCCAGACACAAAGCTCGGCCCGTTTCCCTGACAAACAAAAGTAAGCTGTCCCGCTTCTGGATGGCAGATTCCAGGAGCCACTTGGTACTATCAAATCAGCCCAATTTGGCACTGGTGCCACCTCTGGTCTGGGAACCATCCTGCATATCGTGGATTCTAATTAGCCATCCGTCCACTCCCAGCCACAGGCCCCCAAACGCAAACAACGGCGCTTTACCTTGGAAAACAAAACTCGTCTGCCAACTTTTTGATGGCAGATTGCCGGAGCCACTTGGTACTATCAAACCAGCCCACCTTGGCACTGTTGCCACCTTGGGTCTGGGAACCATGCTGCGTATCGTGGATTATAAGGAGCCAGCCGGCCACTCCCTGCCACAGGCCCCCAAACAGAAACAACGGCGCTTTTCCCTGGAAAACATAATTCGCCGGCCAACTATTTGATGGCAGATTGCAGGAGCCACTTGGTACTATCAAATCAGCCCAACTTGGCACTGGTTGCACCTCAGGTCTGGGAACCATCCTGCCTATCGTAGCTTTTCAGGAGCCAGCCGGTCACTCCCAGCCATAGGCGCCCAGACACAAAGCTCGGCCCGTTTCCCTGGCAAACCAAAGTAAGCTGCCCCGCTTCTTGATGGCAGATTGCAGGAACCACTTTTCACCATCAAAGTAGCCCGACTTGGAACTGGTGCCACCTCTGGTCTGGGAACCATGCTGCGTATCGTGGATTCTAAGGAGCCAGCCGGCCACTCCCAGCCACAGGCCCCCAAACACAAACAACGGCGCTTTTCCCTGGAAAACAAAACTCGCCTGCCAACTTTTTGATGGCAGATTGCAGGAGCCACTTGGTACTATCAAATCAGCCCAACTTGGCACTGGTTGCACCTCAGGTCTGGGAACCATCCTGCCTATCGTAGCTTTTCAGGAGCCAGCCGGTCACTCCCAGCCATAGGCGCCCAGACACAAAGCTCGGCCCGTTTCCCTGGCAAACCAAAGTAAGCTGCCCCGCTTCTTGATGGCAGATTGCAGGAACCACTTTTCACCATCAAAGTAGCCCGACTTGGAACTGGTGCCACCTCTGGTCTGGGAACCATGCTGCGTATCGTGGATTCTAAGGAGCCAGCCGGCCACTCCCAGCCACAGGCCCCCAAACACAAACAACGGCGCTTTTCCCTGGAAAACAAAACTCGCCTGCCAACTTTTTGATGGCAGATTGCAGGAGCCACTTGCTACTATCAAATCAGCCCAACTTGGCACTGGTGCCACCATGGGTCTGGTCACCATCCTGCCTATCGTAGCTTTTCAGGAGCCAGCCGCTCACTCCCAGCCATAGACCCCCAGACACAAACCTCGGCCCGTTTCCCTGGAAAACAAAAGTAAGCTGCTCCGATTCTGGATGGCAGATTGCAGGAGCCACTTGGTACTATCAAATAAGCCCAACTTGGCACTGGTGCCACCATGGGTCTGGTAAACCTCCTGCCTATCGTAGCTTTTCAGGAGCCAGACGGTCACTCCCCGCCATAGGCCCCCAGACACAAACCTCGGCCCGTTTCCCTGGCAAACAAAAGTAAACTGCCCCGCTTTTGGATGGCAGATTGCAGGATGCATTTGGTACTATCAAACCTGCCCGACTTGGCCCTCGTGCCACCTTGGCTCTGGGAACCATGCTGCGTAACGTAGATTCTACGAGGACAGGCGGCCACTCCCAGCCACAGGCCTCTAAACAAAAACAACGGCGCTTTTCCCTGGAAAACAAAACTCGCCTGCCAACTTTTTGATGGCAGATTGCAGGAGCCACTTGGTACTATCAAACCAGCCCAACTTGGTACTGGTTCCACTTTGGGTCTGGTCACCATCCTGCCTATCGTAGCTTTTCAGGAGCCAGCCGGTCACTCCCAGCCATAGGCCCCCAGACAAATATCTCGGCCCGTTTCCCTGGCAAACAAAAGTAAGCTGCCCCGCTTCTGGATGGCAGATTGCAGGAGCCACATGGTACTATCAAACCAGGCCAACATGGCACTGGTGCCACCTTGGCTCTGGAAACCATCCTGCCTATCGTGGATTTTCAGGGGCCAGCCGGCCACTCTCAGCCATATGCCCCCAAACACATACCACGGCCCTTTGCTCTGGCAAACAAAACTCAACTGCCCCTCTTCTGGATGGCAAATTGCAGGACGCACTTGGTATTACGAAAACAGCCCGACTTGGCACTGATGCCACCTTGGGTCAGGGAACAATCCTGCGTATCGATCTTTTTAAGGAGCCAGCCGGCCACGTCCAGCCATATACCCCCAAAAAAAAACCACGGAACTTTTCTCCAGCAAACAAAAATCCGCTGCCCCGCGTCTGAATGGCAGATTTCAGGAGCTATTTAGTATTATCAAACCAGCCCGACTTGGCACTGGTGCCACCATGAGTCTGGTAACCATCCTGCCTATCTTAGCTTTTCAGTAGCCAGCCGGTCACTCCCAGCCATAGGCCCCCAGACAAATACCTCAGCCCGTTTCCCTGGGAAACAAAAGTAAGCTGTCCCGCTTCTGGATGGCAGATTGCAGGAGCCACTTGGTATTATCAAACCAGCCCAACTTGGCACTGGTGCCACTTTGGCTCTGGGAACCATCCTGCGTATCCTGGGTTCAAAGGAGGCAGCCCTCCACTCCCAGCCACAGGCCTCTAAACAAGAACAACGGCGCTTTTCCCTGGAAAACAAAACTCGCCTGACAACTTTTTGATGGCAGATTGCAGGAGCCACTTGGTACTATCAAACCAGCCCAACTTGGCACTGGTGCCACCATGGGTCTGGTCACCATCCTGCCTATCGTAGCTTTTCAGGAGCCAGCCGCTCACTCCCAGCCATAGGCCCCCAGACAAATATCTCGGCCCGTTTCCCTGGCAAACAAAAGTAAGCAGCCCCGCTTCTGGATGGCAGATTGCAGGAGCCACATGGTACTATCAAACCAGGCCAACATGGCACTGGTGCCACCTTGGTTCTGGGAACCATCCTGCCTATCGTGGATTTTCAGGGGCCAGCCGGCCACTCTCAACCATATGCCCCCAAACATATACCACGGCCCTTTTCTCTGGCAAACAAAACTCAACTGCCCCTCTTCTGGATGGCAAATTGCAGGACGCACTTGGTACTACGAAAACAGCCCGACTTGGCACTGATGCCACCTTGGGTCAGGGAACAATCCTGCGTATCGAGCTTTTTAAGGAGCCAGCCGGCCACGTCCAGCCATATACCCCCAAAAAAAAACCACGGAACTTTACTCCAGCAAACAAAAATCCGCTGCCCCGCGTCTGGATGGCAGATTGCAGGAGCTATTTAGTATTATCAAACCAGCCCGACTTGGCACTGGTGCCACCATGAGTCTGGTAACCATCCTGCCTATCGTAGCTTTTCAGTAGCCAGCCAGTCACTCCCAGCCATAGGCCCCCAGACAAATACCTCGGCCCGTTTCCCTGGGAAACAAAAGTAAGCTGTCCCGCTTCTGGATGGCAGATTGCAGGAACCACTTGGTACTATCAAACCAGCCCAACTTGGCACGGGCGCCACCTTGGCTCTGGGAACCATCCTGCGTATCCTGGGTTCAAAGGAGGCAGCCGGCCACTCCAGCCACAGGCCTCCAAACACAAACAACGGCGCTTTTCCCTGGAAAACAAAACTGGCCTGCCAACTTTTTGATGGCAGATTGCAGGAGCCACTTGGTACTATCAAACCAGCCCAACTTGGCACTGGTGCCACCATGGGTCTGGTCACCATCCTGCCTATCGTAGCTTTTCAGGCGCCAGCCGGCGCTTCCAGCCATTGGCCCCCAGTCACAAACCTCGGCCCGTTTCCCTGGCAAACAAAAGTAAGCTACCCCGCTTCTGGATGGCAGATTGCAGGAGCCACTTTGCACCATCAAACCAGCCCGACTTGGCACTGGTGCCACCTCTGGTCTGGGAACCATCCTGCGTATCGTGGATTCTAAGGAGCCAGCCGGCCACTCCCAGCCACAGGCCTCCAAACACAAACAACGGCGCTTTTCCCTGGATAACAAACTCGCCTGCCAACTTTTTGATGGCAGATTGCAGGAGCCACTTGGTACTATCAAACCAGCCCAACTTGGCACTGGTGCCACCATGGGTCTGGTCACCATCCTGCCTATCGTAGCTTTTCAGGAGCCAGCCGGTCACTCCCAGCCATAGGCCCCCAGACAAAAACCTCGGCCCGTTTCCCTGGCAAACAAAAGTAAGCTGCCCCGCTTCTGGATGGCAGATTGCAGGACGCACTTGGTACTATCAAACCAGCCCAACTTGGCACTGGTGCCACCATGGGTCTGGTAAACCTCCTGCCTATCGTAGCTTTTCAGGAGCCAGACGGTCACTCCCTGCCATAGGCCCCCAGACAAATACCTCGGCCCGTTTCCCTGGCAAACAAAAGTAAACTGCCCCGCTTTTGGATGGCAGATTGCAGGATGCATTTGGTACTATCAAACCTGCCCGACTTGGCCCTCGTGCCACCTTGGCTCTGGGAACCATGCTGCGTAACGTAGATTCTACGAGGACAGGCGGCCACTCCCAGCCACAGGCCTCTAAACAAAAACAACGGCGCTTTTCCCTGGAAAACAAAACTGGCCTGCCAACTTTTTGATGGCAGATTGCAGGAGCCACTTGGTACTATCAAACCAGCCCAACTTGGTACTGGTTCCACTTTGGGTCTGGTCACCATCCTGCCTATCGTCGCTTTTCAGGAGCCAGCCGGTCACTCCCAGCCATAGGCCCCCAGACAAATATCTCGGCCCGTTTCCCTGGCAAACAAAAGTAAGCTGCCCCGCTTCTGGATGGCAGATTGCAGGAGCCACTTGGTACTATCAAACCAGGCCAACATGGCACTGGTGCCACCTTGGCTCTGGGAACCATCCTGCCTATCGTGGATTTTCAGGGGCCAGCTGGCCACTCTCAACCATATGCCCCCAAACATATACCACGGCCCTTTTCTCTGGCAAACAAAACTCAACTGCCCCTCTTCTGGATGGCAAATTGCAGGACGCACTTGGTACTGCGAAAACAGCCCGACTTGGCACTGATGCCACCTTGGGTCAGGGAACAATCCTGCGTATCGAGCTTTTTAAGGAGCCAGCGGGCCACGTCCAGCCATATACCCCCAAAAAAAACCACGGAACTTTTCTCCAGCAAACAAAAATCCGCTGCCCCGCGTCTGGATGGCAGATTGCAGGAGCTATTTAGTATTATCAAACCAGCCCGACTTGGCACTGGTGCCACCATGAGTCTGGTAACCATCCTGCCTATCGTAGCTTTTCAGTAGCCAGCCAGTCACTCCCAGCCATAGGCCCCCAGACAAATACCTCGGCCCGTTTCCCTGGGAAACAAAAGTAAGCTGTCCCGCTTCTGGATGGCAGATTGCAGGAGCCACTTGGTACTATCAAACCAGCCCAACTTGGCACTGGCGCCACCTTGGCTCTGGGAACCATCCTGCGTATCCTGGGTTCAAAGGAGGCAGCCGGCCACTCCCAGCCACAGGCCTCCAAACACAAACAACGGCGCTTTTCCCTGGAAAACAAAACTGGCCTGCCAACTTTTTGATGGCAGATTGCAGGAGCCACTTGGTACTATCAAACCAGCCCAACTTGGCACTGGTGCCACCATGGGTCTGGTCACCATCCTGCCTATCGTAGCTTTTCAGGCGCCAGCCGGTGCTCCCAGCCATTGGCCCCCAGTCACAAACCTCGGCCCGTTTCCCTGGCAAACAAAAGTAAGCTACCCCGCTTCTGGATGGCAGATTGCAGGAGCCACTTTGCACCATCAAACCAGCCCGACTTGGCACTGGTGCCACCTCTGGTCTGGGAACCATCCTGCGTATCGTGGATTCTAAGGAGCCAGCCGGCCACTCCCAGCCACAGGCCCCCAAACACAAACAACGGCGCTTTTCCCTGGATAACAAACTCGCCTGCCAACTTTTTGATGGCAGATTGCAGGAGCCACTTGGTACTATCAAACCAGCCCAACGTGGCACTGGTGCCACCATGGGTCTGGTCACCATCCTGCCTATCGTAGCTTTTCAGGAGCCAGCCGGTCACTCCCAGCCATAGGCCCCCAGACAAAAACCTCGGCCCGTTTCCCTGGCAAACAAAAGTAAGCTGCCCCGCTTCTGGATGGCAGATTGCAGGACGCACTTGGTACTATCAAACCAGCCCAACTTGGCACTGGTGCCACCTCTGGTCTGGGAACCATGCCGCGTATCGTGGATTCTAAGGAGCCAGCCGGCCACTCCCAGCCACAGGCCCCCAAACACAAACAACGGCGCATTTCCCTGGAAAACAAAACTCGCCTGCCAACTTTTTGATGGCAGATTGCAGGAGCCACTTGGTACTATCAAATCAGCCCAACTTGGCACTGGTGCCACCATGGGTCTGGTCACCATCCTGCCTATCGTAGCTTTTCAGGACCTAGCCGGTCACTCCAAGCCATAGGCGCCCAGACACAAAGCTCGGCCCGTTTCCCTGGCAAACAAAAGTAAGCTACCCCGCTTCTGGATGGCAGATTGCAGGAGCCACTTTGCACCATCAAACTAGCCCGACTTGGCACTGGTGCCACCTCAGGTCTGGGAACCATCCTGCGTATCGTTCATTGTAAGGAGCCAGCCGGCCACTCCAGCCACAGGCCCCCAGACACAATCAACGGCGCTTTTCCCTGGAAAACAAAACTCGCCTGCCAACTTTTTGATGGCAGATTGCAGGAGCCACTTGGTACTATCAAATCAGCCCAACTTGGCACTGGTGCCACCATGGGTCTGGTCACCATCCTGCCTATCGTAGTTTTCAGGAGCCAGCCGGTCACTCGCAGCCATAGGCCCCCAGACACAATACTCGGCCCGTTTCCCTGGCAAAAAAAAGTAAGCTACCCCGCTTCTGGATGGCAGATTGCAGGAACCACTTGGTACTATCAAACCAGCCCAACTTGGCACTGGTGCCACCTTGGGTCTGGGAACCATCCTGCGTATCGTGGATTCTAAGAAGCCAGCCGGCCACTCCCTGCCACAGGCACCCAAACACAAACAACGGCGCTTTTCCCTGGAAAACAAAACTCGCCCTCCCACTTTTTGATGGCGGATTGCAGGAGCCACTTGGTACTATCAAACCAGCCCAACTTGGCACTGGTGCCACCATGGGTCTGGTCACCATCCTGCCTATCGTAGCTTTTCAGGACCTAGCAGGTCACTCCCAGCCATAGGCGCCCAGACACAAAGCTCGGCCCGTTTCCCTGGCAAACAAAAGTAAGCTGCCCCGCTTCTGGATGGCAGATTGCCGGAGCCACTTGGTACTATCAAACCAGCCCGACTTGGCACTGGTGCCACCTCTGGTCTGGGAACCATGCTGCGTATCGTGGATTCTAAGGAGCCAGCCGGCCACTCCCAGCCACAGGCCCCCAAACACAAACAACGGCGCTTTTCCCTGGAAAACAAAACTCGCCTGCCAACATTTTGATGGCAGATTGCAGGAGCCACTTGCTACTATCAAATCAGCCCAACTTGGCACTGGTGCCACCATGGGTCTGGTCACCATCCTGCCTATCGTAGCTGTTCAGGCGCCAGCCGGTCACTCCCAGCCATAGGCCCCCAGAGAAAAACCTCGGCCCGTTTCCCTGGGAAACAAAAGTAAGCTGCCCCGCTTCTGGATGGCAGATTGCAGGAGCCACTTTGCACCATCAAACCAGCCCAACTTGGCACTGGTGCCACCTCTGGTCTGGGAACCATGCCGCGTATCGTGGATTCTAAGGAGCCAGCCGGCCACTCCCAGCCACAGGCCCCCAAACACAAACAACGGCGCTTTTCCCTGGAAAACAAAACTCGCCTGCCAACTTTTTGATGGCAGATTGCAGGAGCCACTTGGTACTATCAAATCAGCCCAACTTGGCACTGGTGCCACCATGGGTCTGGTCACCATCCTGCCTATCGTAGCTTTTCAGGACCTAGCCGGTCACTCCAAGCCATAGGCGCCCAGACACAAAGCTCGGCCCGTTTCCCTGGCAAACAAATGTAAGCTGTCCCGCTTCTGGATGGCAGATTGCAGGATCCACTAGGTATTTTCAAACCAGCCCGACTTGGCACTGGTGCCACCTCTGGTCTGGGAACCATCCTGCGTATCGTGGATTCTAAGCAGCCAGCCGGCCACTCCCAGCCACAGGCCCCCAAACACAAACAACGGCGCTTTTCCCTGGAAAACAAAACTCGCCTGCCAACATTTTGATGGCAGATTGCAGGAGCCACTTGGTACTATCAAACCAGCCCAACTTGGCACTGGTGCCACCATGGGTCTGCTCACCATCCTGCCTATCGTAGCTTTTCAGGAGCCAGCCGGTCACTCCAAGCCATAGGCCCCCAGAGAATAACCTCGGCACGTTTCCCTGGCAAAGAAAAGTAAGCTGCCCCGCTTCTGGATGGCAGATTGCCGGAGCCACTTTGCACCATCAAACTAGCCAGACTTGGCACTTGTGCCACCTCTGGTCTGGGAACCATGCTGCGTATCGTGGATTCTAAGGAGCCAGCCGGCCACTCCCAGCCACAGGCCGCCAAACACAAACAACGGCGCTTTTCCCTGGATAACAAACTCGCCTGCCAACTTTTTGATGGCAGATTGCAGGAGCCACTTGGTACTATCAAACCAGCCCAACTTGGCACTGGTGCCACCATGGGTCTGGTCACCATCCTGCCTATCGTAGCTTTTCAGGAGCCAGCCGGTCACTCCCAGCCATAGGCCCCCAGACAAAAACCTCGGCCCGTTTCCCTGGCAAACAAAAGTAAGCTGCCCCGCTTCTGGATGGCAGATTGCAGGACGCACTTGGTACTATCAAACCAGCCCAACTTGGCACTGGTGCCACCTCTGGTCTGGGAACCATGCCGCGTATCGTGGATTCTAAGGAGCCAGCCGGCCACTCCCAGCCACAGGCCCCCAAACACAAACAACGGCGCTTTTCCCTGGAAAACAAAACTCGCCTGCCAACTTTTTGATGGCAGATTGCAGGAGCCACTTGGTACTATCAAATCAGCCCAACTTGGCACTGGTGCCACCATGGGTCTGGTCACCATCCTGCCTATCGTAGCTTTTCAGGACCTAGCCGGTCACTCCAAGCCATAGGCGCCCAGACACAAAGCTCGGCCCGTTTCCCTGGCAAACAAAAGTGAGCTACCCCGCTTCTGGATGGCAGATTGCAGGAGCCACTTTGCACCATCAAACTAGCCCGACTTGGCACTGGTGCCACCTCAGGTCTGGGAACCATCCTGCGTATCGTTCATTGTAAGGAGCCAGCCGGCCACTCCAGCCACAGGCCCCCAGACACAATCAACGGCGCTTTTCCCTGGAAAACAAAACTCGCCTGCCAAGTTTTTGATGGCAGATTGCAGGAGCCACTTGGTACTATCAAATCAGCCCAACTTGGCACTGGTGCCACCATGGGTCTGGTCACCATCCTGCCTATCGTAGTTTTCAGGAGCCAGCCGGTCACTCGCAGCCATAGGCCCCCAGACACAATACTCGGCCCGTTTCCCTGGCAAAAAAAAGTAAGCTACCCCGCTTCTGGATGGCAGATTGCAGGAACCACTTGGTACTATCAAACCAGCCCAACTTGGCACTGGTGCCACCTTGGGTCTTGGAACCATCCTGCGTATCGTGGATTCTAAGCAGCCAGCCGGCCACTCCCTGCCACAGGCACCCAAACACAAACAACGGCGCTTTTCCCTGGAAAACAAAACTCGCCCTCCCACTTTTTGATGGCGGATTGCAGGAGCCACTTGGTACTACCAAACCAGCCCAACTTGGCACTGGTGCCACCATGGGTCTGGTCACCATCCTGCCTATCGTAGCTTTTCAGGACCTAGCAGGTCACTCCCAGCCATAGGCGCCCAGACACAAACCTCGGCCCGTTTCCCTGGCAAACAAAACTCAGCTGCCCCGCTTCTGGATGGCAGATTGCCGGAGCCACTTGGTACTATGAAACCAGCCCGACTTGGCACTGGTGCCACCTCTGGTCTGGGAACCATGCTGCGTATCGTGGATTCTAAGGAGCCAGCCGGCCACTCCCAGCCACAGGCCCCCAAACACAAACAACGGCGCTTTTCCCTGGAAAACAAAACTCGCCTGCCAACATTTTGATGGCAGATTGCAGGAGCCACTTGCTACTATCAAATCAGCCCAACTTGGCACTGGTGCCACCATGGGTCTGGTCACCATCCTGCCTATCGTAGCTGTTCAGGCGCCAGCCGGTCACTCCCAGCCATAGGCCCCCAGAGAAAAACCTCGGCCCGTTTCCCTGGGAAACAAAAGTAAGCTGCCCCGCTTCTGGATGGCAGATTGCAGGAGCCACTTTGCACCATCAAACCAGCCCAACTTGGCACTGGTGCCACCTCTGGTCTGGGAACCATGCCGCGTATCGTGGATTCTAAGGAGCCAGCCGGCCACTCCCAGCCACAGGCCCCCAAACACAAACAACGGCGCTTTTCCCTGGAAAACAAAACTCGCCTGCCAAATTTTGATGGCAGATTGCAGGAGCCACTTGGTACTATCAAATCAGCCCAACTTGGCACTGGTGCCACCATGGGTCTGGTCACCATCCTGCCTATCGTAGCTTTTCAGGACCTAGCCGGTCACTCCAAGCCATAGGCGTCCAGACACAAAGCTCGGCCCGTTTCCCTGGCAAACAAAAGTAAGCTGTCCCGCTTCTGGATGGCAGATTGCAGGATCCACTAGGTATTATCAAACCAGCCCGACTTGGCACTGGTGCCACCTCTGGTCTGGGAACCATCCTGCGTATCGTGGATTCTAAGCAGCCAGCCGGCCACTCCAAGCCACAGGCCCCCAAACACAAACAACGGCGCTTTTCCCTGGAAAACAAAACTCGCCTGCCAACATTTTGATGGCAGATTGCAGGAGCCACTTGGTACTATCAAACCAGCCCAACTTGGCACTGGTGCCACCATGGGTCTGCTCACCATCCTGCCTATCGTAGCTTTTCAGGAGCCAGCCGGTCACTCCAAGCCATAGGCCCCCAGACAAAAACCTCGGCACGTTTCCCTGGCAAAGAAAAGTAAGCTGCCCCGCTTCTGGATGGCAGATTGCAGGAGCCACTTTGCACCATCAAACTAGCCAGACATGGCACTTGTGCCACCTCTGGTCTGGGAACCATGCTGCGTATCGTGGATTCTAAGGAGCCAGCCGGCCACTCCCAGCCACAGGCCCCCAAACACAAACAACGGCGCTTTTCCCTGGATAACAAACTCGCCTGCCAAATTTTGATGGCAGATTGCAGGAGCCACTTGGTACTATCAAACCAGCCCAACTTGGCACTGGTGCCACCATGGGTCTGGTCACCATCCTGCCTATCGTAGCTTTTCAGGAGCCAGCCGGTCACTCCCAGCCATAGGCCCCCAGACAAAAACCTCGGCCCGTTTCCCTGGCAAACAAAAGTAAGCTGCCCCGCTTCTGGATGGCAGATTGCAGGACGCACTTGGTACTATCAAACCAGCCCAACTTGGCACTGGTGCCACCTCTGGTCTGGGAACCATGCCGCGTATCGTGGATTCTAAGGAGCCAGCCGGCCACTCCCAGCCACAGGCCCCCAAACACAAACAACGGCGCTTTTCCCTGGAAAACAAAACTCGCCTGCCAACTTTTTGATGGCAGATTGCAGGAGCCACTTGGTACTATCAAATCAGCCCAACTTGGCACTGGTGCCACCATGGGTCTGGTCACCATCCTGCCTATCGTAGCTTTTCAGGACCTAGCCGGTCACTCCAAGCCATAGGCGCCCAGACACAAATCTCGGCCCGTTTCCCTGGCAAACAAAAGTAAGCTACCCCGCTTCTGGATGGCAGATTGCAGGAGCCACTTTGCACCATCAAACTAGCCCGACTTGGCACTGGTGCCACCTCAGGTCTGGGAACCATCCTGCGTATCGTTCATTGTACGGAGCCAGCCGGCCACTCCAGCCACAGGCACCCAAACACAAACAACGGCGCTTTTCCCTGGAAAACAAAACTCGCCCTCCCACTTTTTGATGGCGGATTGCAGGAGCCACTTGGTACTATCAAACCAGCCCAACTTGGCACTGGTGCCACCATGGGTCTGGTCACCATCCTGCCTATCGTAGCTTTTCAGGACCTAGCCGGTCACTCCAAGCCATAGGCGCCCAGACACAAAACTCGGCCCGTTTCCCTGGCAAACAAAAGTAAGCTACCCCGCTTCTGGATGGCAGATTGCAGGAGCCACTTTGCACCATCAAACTAGCCCGACTTGGCACTGGTGCCACCTCAGGTCTGGGAACCATTCTGCGTATCGTTCATTGTAAGGAGCCAGCCGGCCACTCCAGCCACAGGCCCCCAGACACAATCAACGGCGCTTTTCCCTGGAAAACAAAACTCGCCTGCCAAGTTTTTGATGGCAGATTGCAGGAGCCACTTGGTACTATCAAATCAGCCCAACTTGGCACTGGTGCCACCATGGGTCTGGTCACCATCCTGCATATCGTAGTTTTCAGGAGCCAGCCGGTCACTCGCAGCCATAGGCCCCCAGACACAATACTCGGCCCGTTTCCCTGGCAAAAAAAAGTAAGCTACCCCGCTTCTGGATGGCAGATTGCAGGAACCACTTGGTACTATCAAACCAGCCCAACTTGGCACTGGTGCCACCTTGGGTCTGGGAACCATCCTGCGTATCGTGGATTCTAAGCAGCCAGCCGGCCACTCCCTGCCACAGGCACCCAAACACAAACAACGGCGCTTTTCCCTGGAAAACAAAACTCGCCCTCCCACTTTTTGATGGCGGATTGCAGGAGCCACTTGGTACTATCAAACCAGCCCAACTTGGCACTGGTGCCACCATGGGTCTGGTCACCATCCTGCCTATCGTAGCTTTTCAGGACCTAGCAGGTCACTCCCAGCCATAGGCGCCCAGACACAAAGCTCGGCCCGTTTCCCTGGCAAACAAAAGTAAGCTGCCCCGCTTCTGGATTGCAGATTGCCGGAGCCACTTGGTACTATGAAACCAGCCCGACTTGGCACTGGTGCCACCTCTGGTCTGGGAACCATGCTGCGTATCGTGGATTCTAAGGAGCCAGCCGGCCACTCCCAGCCACAGGCCCCCAAACACAAACAACGGCGCTTTTCCCTGGAAAACAAAACTCGCCTGCCAACATTTTGATGGCAGATTGCAGGAGCCACTTGCTACTATCAAATCAGCCCAACTTGGCACTGGTGCCACCATGGGTCTGGTCACCATCCTGCCTATCGTAGCTGTTCAGGAGCCAGCCGGTCACTCCCAGCCATAGGCCCCCAGACAAAAACCTCGGCCCGTTTCCCTGGCAAACAAAAGTAAGCTGCCCCGCTTCTGGATGGCAGATTGCAGGACGCACTTGGTACTATCAAACCAGCCCAACTTGGCACTGGTGCCACCTCTGGTCTGGGAACCATGCCGCGTATCGTGGATTCTAAGGAGCCAGCCGGCCACTCCCAGCCACAGGCCCCCAAACACAAACAACGGCGCTTTTCCCTGGAAAACAAAACTCGCCTGACAACTTTTTGATGGCAGATTGCAGGAGCCACTTGGTACTATCAAATCAGCCCAACTTGGCACTGGTGCCACCATGGGTCTGGTCACCATCCTGCCTATCGTAGCTTTTCAGGACCTAGCCGGTCACTCCAAGCCATAGGCGCCCAGACACAAAGCTCGGCCCGTTTCCCTGGCAAACAAAAGTAAGCTACCCCGCTTCTGGATGGCAGATTGCAGGAGCCACTTTGCACCATCAAACTAGCCCAACTTGGCACTGGTGCCACCTCAGGTCTGGGAACCATCCTGCGTATCGTTCATTGTAAGGAGCCAGCCGGCCACTCCAGCCACAGGCCACCAGACACAATCAACGGCGCTTTTCCCTGGAAAACAAAACTCGCCTGCCAAATTTTGATGGCAGATTGCAGGAGCCACTTGGTACTATCAAATCAGCCCAACTTGGCACTGGTGCCACCATGGGTCTGGTCACCATCCTGCCTATCGTAGTTTTCAGGAGCCAGCCGGTCACTCGCAGCCATAGGCCCCCAGACACAATACTCGGCCCGTTTCCCTGGCAAAAAAAAGTAAGCTACCCCGCTTCTGGATGGCAGATTGCAGGAACCACTTGGTACTATCAAACCAGCCCAACTTGGCACTGGTGCCACCTTGGGTCTGGGAACCATCCTGCGTATCGTGGATTCTAAGCAGCCAGCCGGCCACTCCCTGCCACAGGCACCCAAACACAAACAACGGCGCTTTTCCCTGGAAAACAAAACTCGCCCTCCCACTTTTTGATGGCGGATTGCAGGAGCCACTTGGTACTATCAAACCAGCCCAACTTGGCACTGGTGCCACCATGGGTCTGGTCACCATCCTGCCTATCGTAGCTGTTCAGGCGCCAGCCGGTCACTCCCAGCCATAGGCCCCCAGAGAAAAACCTCGGCCCGTTTCCCTGGCAAACAAAAGTAAGCTGCCCCGCTTCTGGATGGCAGATTGCCGGAGCCACTTGGTACTATCAAACCAGCCCGACTTGGCACTGGTGCCACCTCTGGTCTGGGAACCATGCTGCGTATCGTGGATTCTAAGGAGCCAGCCGGCCACTCCCAGCCACAGGCCCCCAAACACAAACAACGGCGCTTTTCCCTGGAAAACAAAACTCGCCTGCCAACATTTTGATGGCAGATTGCAGGAGCCACTTGCTACTATCAAATCAGCCCAACTTGGCACTGGTGCCACCATGGGTCTGGTCACCATCCTGCCTATCGTAGCTGTTCAGGCGCCAGCCGGTCACTCCCAGCCATAGGCCCCCAGAGAAAAACCTCGGCCCGTTTCCCTGGGAAACAAAAGTAAGCTGCCCCGCTTCTGGATGGCAGATTGCAGGAGCCACTTTGCACCATCAAACCAGCCCAACTTGGCACTGGTGCCACCTCTGGTCTGGGAACCATGCCGCGTATCGTGGATTCTAAGGAGCCAGCCGGCCACTCCCAGCCACAGGCCCCCAAACAGAAACAACGGCGCTTTTCCCTGGAAAACAAAACTCGCCTGCCAACTTTTTGATGGCAGATTGCAGGAGCCACTTGGTACTATCAAATCAGCCCAACTTGGCACTGGTGCCACCATGGGTCTGGTCACCATCCTGCCTATCGTAGCTTTTCAGGACCTAGCCGGTCACTCCAAGCCATAGGCGCCCAGACACAAAGCTCGGCCCGTTTCCCTGGCAAACAAATGTAAGCTGTCCCGCTTCTGGATGGCAGATTGCAGGATCCACTAGGTATTATCAAACCAGCCCGACTTGGCACTGGTGCCACCTCTGGTCTGGGAACCATCCTGCGTATCGTGGATTCTAAGCAGCCAGCCGGCCACTCCCAGCCACAGGCCCCCAAACACAAACAACGGCGCTTTTCCCTGGAAAACAAAACTCGCCTGCCAACTTTTTGATGGCAGATTGCAGGAGCCACTTGGTACTATCAAACCAGCCCAACTTGGCACTGGTGCCACCATGGGTCTGCTCACCATCCTGCCTATCGTAGCTTTTCAGGAGCCAGCCGGTCACTCCAAGCCATAGGCCCCCAGACAAAAACCTCGGCACGTTTCCCTGGCAAAGAAAAGTAAGCTGCCCCGCTTCTGGATGGCAGATTGCAGGAGCCACTTTGCACCATCAAACTAGCCAGACTTGGCACTTGTGCCACCTCTGGTCTGAGAACCATGCTGCGTATCGTGGATTCTAAGGAGCCAGCCGGCCACTCCCAGCCACAGGCCCCCAAACACAAACAACTGCGCTTTTCCCTGGAAAACAAAACTCGCCTGCCAAATTTTGATGGCAGATTGCAGGAGCCACTTGGTACTATCAAACCAGCCCAACTTGGCACTGCTGCCACCATGGGTCTGGTCACCATCCTGCCTATCTTAGCTTTTCAGGTCCTAGCCGGTCACTCCCAGCCATAGGCCCCCAGACACAAAGCTCGACCCGTTTCCCTGGCAAACAAAATTAAGCTGCCCCGCTTCTGGATGGCAGATTGCAGGAGCCACTTGGTACTATCAAACCAGCCCAACTTGGCACTGGTGCCACCTTGGGTCTGGGAACCATCCTGCGTATCGTGGATTCTAAGGAGCCAGCCGGTAACTCCCAGCCACAGGCCCCCAAACACAAACAACGGCGCTTTTCCCTGGAATACAAAACCCGCCTGCCAACATTTTGATGGCAGATTGCAGGAGCCACTTGGTACTATCAAATTAGCCCAACTCGGCACTGGTGCCACCATGGGTCTGGTCACCATCCTGCCTCTCATAGCTTTTCAGGAGCCAGCCGGTCCCTCTCTGCCATAGGGCCCCAGAGAAATCCTCGGCCAGTTTCCCTGGCAAAAAAAAGTAACCTACCCCGCTTCTGGATGGCAGATTGCAGGAGCCACTTTACACCATCAAACTAGCCCGACTTGGCACTGGTGCCACCTCAAGTCTGGGAACCATCCTGCGTATCGTGGATTCTAAGGAGCCAGCCGGCCACTCCCAGCCACAGGCCCCCAGACACAATCAACGGCGCTTTTCCCTGGAAAACAAAACTCGCCTGCCGACTTTTTGATGGCAGATTGCAGGAGCCACTTGGTAATATCAAATCAGCCCAACTTGGCACTGGTGCCACCATGGGTCTGGTCACCATCCTGCCTATCGTAGCTTTTCAGGAGCCAGCCGGTCACTCCCAGCCATAGGCCCCCAGACACAAAGCTCGGCCCGTTTCCCTGGCAAACAAAAGCAAGCTGCCCCGCTTCTGGATGGCATATTGCAGGAGCCACATTGCACCATCAAACTAGCCCGACTCGGCACTGGTGCCACCTCAGGTCTGGGAACCATGCTGCGTATCGTGGATTCTAATTAGCAATCCGGCCACTCCTACCCACAGGCCCCCAAACAAAAACAACGGCGCTTTTCCCTGGAAAACAAAACTCGCCTGCCAAATTTTGATGGCAGATTGCAGGAGCCACTTGGTACTATCAAACCAGCCCAACTTGACACTGGTGCCACCATGGGTCTGGTCACCATCCTGCCTATCGTAGCTTTTCAGGAGCCAGCCGGTCAATCCCAGCCATAGGCCCCCAGACACAAACCTCGGCCCGTTTCCCTGGCAAACAAAAGTAAGCTACCCCGCTCCTGGATGGCAGATTGCAGGACGCACTTGGTACTATCAAACCAGACAACTTGGCACTGGTGCCACCTTGGGTCTGGGAACCATCCTGCGTATCGTGGATTCTAATTAGCCATCCGTCCACTCCCAGCCACAGGCCCCCAAACAGAAACAACGGCGCTTTTCCCTGGAAATCAAAACTCGCCTGCCAACATTTTGATGGCAGATTGCCGGAGCCACTTGGTACTATCAAACCAGCCCAACCTTACACTGGTGCCACCATGGGTCTGGTCACCATCCTGCCTATCGTAGCATTTCAGGAGCCAGCCGGTCACTCCCAGCCATAGGCCCCCAGACAAAAACCTTGGCCCGTTTCCCTGGCAAACAAAAGTAAGTTATCCCGCTACTGGATGGCAGATTGCAGGAGCCACTTTTCACCATCAAACCAGCCCGACTTGGCACTGGTGCCACCTCAGGTCTGGGAACCATGCTGCGTATCGTGGATTCTAAGGAGCCAGCCGGCCACTCCCAGCCACAGGCCCCCAAACACAAACAACGGCGCATTTCCCTGGATAACAAACTCGCCTGCCAACTTTTTGATGGCAGATTGCAGGAGCCACTTGGTACTATCAAACCAGCCCAACTTGGCACTGGTGCCACCATGGGTCTGGTCACCATCCTGCCTATCGTAGCTTTTCAGGAGCCAGCCGGTCACTCCCAGCCATAGGCCCCCAGACAAAATCCTCGGCCCGTTTCCCTGGCAAACAAAAGTAAGCTGCCCCGCTTCTGGATGGCAGATTGCAGGACGCACTTGGTACTATAAAACCAGCCCAACTTGGCACTGGTGCCACCTCTGGTCTGGGAACCATGCTGCGTATCATGGATTCTAAGGAGCCAGCCGGCCACTCCCAGCCACAGGCCCCCAAACAAAAACAACGGCGCTTTTCCCTGGAAAACAAAACTCGCCTGCCAACTTTTTGATGGCAGATTGCAGGAGCCACTTGGTACTATCAAACCAGCCCAACTTGACACTGGTGCCACCATGGGTCTGGTCACCATCCTGCCTATCGTAGCTTTTCAGGAGCCAGCCGGTCACTCCCAGCCATAGGCCCCCAGACACAAAGCTCGGCCCGTTTCCCTGACAAACAAAAGTAAGCTGTCCCGCTTCTGGATGGCAGATTCCAGGAGCCACTTGGTACTATCAAATCAGCCCAATTTGGCACTGGTGCCACCTCTGGTCTGGGAACCATCCTGCATATCGTGGATTCTAATTAGCCATCCGTCCACTCCCAGCCACAGGCCCCCAAACGCAAACAACGGCGCTTTACCCTGGAAAACAAAACTCGTCTGCCAACTTTTTGATGGCAGATTGCCGGAGCCACTTGGTACTATCAAAGCAGCCCAACTTGGCACTGTTGCCACCTTGGGTCTGGGAACCATGCTGCGTATCGTGGATTATAAGGAGCCAGCCGGCCACTCCCTGCCACAGGCCCCCAAACAGAAACAACGGCGCTTTTCCCTGGAAAACATAATTCGCCGGCCAACTATTTGATGGCAGATTGCAGGAGCCACTTGGTACTATCAAATCAGCCCAACTTGGCACTGGTTGCACCTCAGGTCTGGGAACCATCCTGCCTATCGTAGCTTTTCAGGACCTCGCCGGTCACTTCCAGCCATAGGCGCCCAGACACAAAGCTCGGCCCGTTTCCCTGGCAAACCAAAGTAAGCTGCCCCGCTTCTTGATGGCAGATTGCAGGAACCACTTTTCACCATCAAAGTAGCCCGACTTGGAACTGGTGCCACCTCTGGTCTGGGAACCATGCTGCGTATCGTGGATTCTAAGGAGCCAGCCGGCCACTCCCAGCCACAGGCCCCCAAACACAAACAACGGCGCTTTTCCCTGGAAAACAAAACTCGCCTGCCAACATTTTGATGGCAGATTGCAGGAGCCACTTGCTACTATCAAATCAGCCCAACTTGGCACTGGTGCCACCATGGGTCTGGTCACCATCCTGCCTATCGTAGCTTTTCAGGAGCCAGCCGGTCACTCCCAGCCATAGGCCCCCAGACAAAAACCTCGGCCCGTTTCCCTGGCAAACAAAAGTAAGCTGCCCCGCTTCTGCATGGCAGATTGCAGGAACCACTTGTTATTATAAAACCAGCCCGACTTGGCACTGGTGCCACCTCTGGTCTGGGAACCATGCTGCGTATCGGGGATTCTAAGGAGCCAGCCGGCCACTCCCACCCAAAGGCTCCCAAACACAAACAACGGCGCTTTTCCCTGGAAAACAAAACTCGCCTGCCAACTTTTTGATGGCAGATTGCAGGAGCCACTTGGTACTATCAAACCAGCTCAACTTGGCACTGGTGCCACCATGGGTCTGGTCACCATCCTGCCTATCTTAGCTTTTCAGGACCTAGCAGGTCACTCCCAGCCATAGGCCCGCAGACACAAAGCTCGGCCCGTTTCCCTGGCAAACAAAAGTAAGCTGCCCTGCTTCTGGATGGCAGATTGCAGGAACCACTTGGTACTATCAAACCAGCCCAATTTTGCACTGGTGCCACCTTGGCTCTGGGAACCATCCTACGTATCCTGGGTTCAAAGGAGGCAGCCGGCCACTCCCAGCCACAGGCCTCTAAACAAAAACAACGGCGCTTTTCCCTGGAAAACAAAACTGGCCTGACAACTTTTTGATGGCAGATTGCAGGAGCCACTTGGTACTATCAAACCAGCCCAACTTGGCACTGGTGCCACCATGGGTCTGGTCACCATCCTGCCTATCGTAGCTTTTCAGGAGCCAGCCGGTCACTCCCAGCCATAGGCCCCCAGACACAAACCTCGGCCCGTTTCCCTGGAAAACAAAAGTAAGCTGCTCCGATTCAGGATGGCAGATTGCAGGAGCCACTTGGTACTATCAAATCAGCCCGACTTGGCACTGGTGCCACCATGGGTCTGGTAAACCTCCTGCCTATCGTAGCTTTTCAGGAGCCAGACGGTCACTCCCTCCCATAGGCCCCCAGACACAAACCTCGGCCCGTTTCCCTGGCAAACAAAAGTAAACTGCCCCGCTTTTGGATGGCAGATTGCAGGATGCATTTGGTACTATCAAACCTGCCCGACTTGGCCCTCGTGCCACCTTGGCTCTGGGAACCATGCTGCGTAACGTAGATTCTACGAGGACAGGCGGCCACTCCCAGCCACAGGCCTCTAAACAACAACAACGGCGCTTTTCCCTGGAAAACAAAACTCGCCTGCCAACTTTTTGATGGCAGATTGCAGGAGCCACTTGGTACTATCAAACCAGCCCAACTTGGCACTGGTTCCACTTTGGGTCTGGTCACCATCCTGCCTATCGTAGCTTTTCAGGAGCCAGCCGGTCACTCCCAGCCATAGGCCCCCAGACAAATATCTCGGCCCGTTTCCCTGGCAACCAAAAGTAAGCTGCCCCGCTTCTGGATGGCAGATTGCAGGAGCCACATGGTACTATCAAACCAGGCCAACATGGCACTGGTGCCACCTTGGCTCTGGGAACCATCCTGCCTATCGTGGATTTTCAGGGGCCAGCCGGCCACTCTCAGCCATATGCCCCCAAACACATACCACGGCCCTTTGCTCTGGCAAACAAAACTCAACTGCCCCTCTTCTGGATGGCAAATTGCAGGACGCACTTGGTACTACGAAAACAGCCCGACTTGGCACTGATGCCACCTTGGGTCAGGGAACAATCCTGCGTATCGATGTTTTTAAGGAGCCAGCCGACCACGTCCAGCCATATACCCCCAAAAATAAACCACGGAACTTTTCTCCAGCAAACAAAAATCCGATGCCCCGCGTCTGAATGGCAGATTTCAGGAGCTATTTAGTATTATCAAACCAGCCCGACTTGGCACTGGTGCCACCATGAGTCTGGTAACCATCCTGCCTATCGTAGCTTTTCAGTAGCCAGCCGGTCACTCCCAGCCATAGGCCCCCAGACAAATACCTCAGCCCGTTTCCCTGGGAAACAAAAGTAAGCTGTCCCGCTTCTGGATGGCAGATTGCAGGAGCCACTTGGTATTATCAAACCAGCCCAACTTGGCACTGGTGCCACTTTGGCTCTGGGGACCATCCTGCGTATCCTGGGTTCAAAGGAGGCAGCCGGCCACTCCCAGCCACAGGCCTCTAAACAAGAACAACGGCGCTTTTCCCTGGAAAACAAAACTCGCCTGACAACTTTTTGATGGCAGATTGCAGGAGCCACTTGGTACTATCAAACCAGCCCAACTTGGCACTGGTGCCACCATGGGTCTGGTCACCATCCTGCCTATCGTAGCTTTTCAGGAGCCAGCCGCTCACTCCCAGCCATAGGCCCCCAGACAAATATCTCGGCCCGTTTCCCTGGCAAACAAAAGTAAGCAGCCCCGCTTCTGGATGGCAGATTGCAGGAGCCACATGGTACTATCAAACCAGGCCAACATGGCACTGGTGCCACCTTGGTTCTGGGAACCATCCTGCCTATCGTGGATTTTCAGGGGCCAGCCGGCCACTCTCAACCATATGCCCCCAAACATATACCACGGCCCTTTTCTCTGGCAAACAAAACTCAACTGCCCCTCTTCTGGATGGCAAATTGCAGGACGCACTTGGTACTACGAAAACAGCCCGACTTGGCACTGATGCCACCTTGGGTCAGGGAACAATCCTGCGTATCGCGCTTTTTAAGGAGCCAGCCGGCCACGTCCAGCCATATACCCCCAAAAAAAAACCACGGAACTTTTCTCCAGCAAACAAAAATCCGCTGCCCCGCGTCTGGATGGCAGATTGCAGGAGCTATTTAGTATTATCAAACCAGCCCGACTTGGCACTGGTGCCACCATGAGTCTGGTAACCATCCTGCCTATCGTAGCTTTTCAGTAGCCAGCCAGTCACTCCCAGCCATAGGCCCCCAGACAAATACCTCGGCCCGTTTCCCTGGGAAACAAAAGTAAGCTGTCCCGCTTCTGGATGGCAGATTGCAGGAGCCACTTGGTACTATCAAACCAGCCCAACTTGGCACTGGCGCCACCTTGGCTCTGGGAACCATCCTGCGTATCCTGGGTTCAAAGGAGGCAGCCGGCCACTCCCAGCCACAGGCCTCCAAACACAAACAACGGCGCTTTTCCCTGGAAAACAAAACTGGCCTGCCAACTTTTTGATGGCAGATTGCAGGAGCCACTTGGTACTATCAAACCAGCCCAATTTGGCACTGGTGCCACCATGGGTCTGGTCACCATCCGGCCTATCGTAGCTTTTCAGGCGCCAGCCGGTGCTCCCAGCCATTGGCCCCCAGTCACAAACCTCGGCCCGTTTCCCTGGCAAACAAAAGTAAGCTACCCCGCTTCTGGATGGCAGATTGCAGGAGCCACTTTGCACCATCAAACCAGCCCGACTTGGCACTGGTGCCACCTCTGGTCTGGGAACCATCCTGCGTATCGTGGATTCTAAGGAGCCAGCTGGCCACTCCCAGCCACAGGCCCCCAAACAAAAACAACGGCGCTTTTCCCTGGAAAACAAAACTCACCTGCCAACTTTTTGATGGCAGATTGCAGGAGCCACTTGGTACTATCAAACCAGCCCAACTTGGCACTGGTGCCACCATGGGTCTGGTCACCATCCTGCCTATCGTAGCTTTTCAGGAGCCAGCCGGTCACTCCCAGCCATAGGCCCCCAGACACAAAGCTCTGCCCGTTTCCCTGGCAAACAAAAGTAAGCTACCCCGCTTCTGGATGGCAGATTGCAGGAGTCACTTTGCACCATCAAACCAGCCCGACTTGGCACTGGTGCCACCTCTGGTCTGGGACCCATCCTGCGTATCGTGGATTCTAAGGAGACAGCTGGCCACTCCCAGCCACAGGCCCCCAAACACAAACAACGGCGATTTTCCCTGGAGAACAAAACTCGCTTGCCAACTTTTTGATGGCAGATTGCAGGAGCCACTTGGTACTATCAAACCACCCCAACTTGGCAACAAGTTGTTCCTGCAATCTGCCATCCAGAAGCGGGGCAGCTTACTTTTCTTTGCCAGGGAAACGGACCGTTGTTTGTGTTTGGAGGCGTATGGCTGGGAGGGGCCGACTGGCTCCTTAAAATCCACGATACGCAGGATGGTTCCCAGACCCAAGGTGGCACCATTGCCTAGTCGGGCTGGTTTGATAGTACCAAGTGGCTCCTGCAATCTGCCATCCAGAAGCGGGGGTGCTTACTTTTGTTTGCCAGGGAAACGGGCCGAGCTTTGTGTCTCGGGGCCTATGGCAGGGAGTGACCGGCTGCCTCCTGAAAAGCTACGATAGGCAGGATGGTGACCAGACCCATGGTGGCACCAGTGCCAAGTTGGGCTGGTTTGATAGTACCAAGTGGCTCCTGCAATCTGCCATCAAAAAGTTGGCAGGCGAGTTTTGTTTTCCAGGGAAAAGCGCCATTGTTTGTGTTTGGGGGCCTGTGGTTGGGAGTGCCCGGCTGGCTCCTTAGAAACCACGATACGCAGCATGGTTACCAGACAAGAGGTGCCACCAGTGCCAAGTTGTGCTGGTTTGATACTACCAAGTGGTTCCTGCAATCTGCCATCCAGAAGCGGGGCAGCTTACTTTTGTTTGCCACGGAAACGGGCCGTTGTTTGTGTTTGGGGGCCTGTGGCTGGGAGTGGCCGACTGGCTCCTTAGAATCTACGATACGCAGGATGGGTCCCAGAACAGAGGTGGCACCAGTGCCAAGTTGGGCTGGTTTGATAGTACCAAGTGGCTCCTGCAATCTGCCATCCAGAAGCGGGGTAGCTTACTTTTGTTTGCCAGGGAAACGGGCCGAGGTTTGTGACTGGGGACCTATGGCTGGGAGTGACCGGCTGGCTCCTGAAAAGCTACGATAGGCAGGATGGTGACCAGACCCAAAGTAGAACCAGTACCAAGTTGGGCTGGTTTGATAGTACCAAGTGGCTCCTGCAATCTGCCATCAAAAAGTTGGCAGGCGAGTTTTGTTTTCCAGGGAAAAGCGCCGTTGTTTGTATTTGGGGGCCTATGGCTGGGAGTGGCCGCCTGTCCTCGTAGAATCTACGTTACGCAGCATGGTTCCCAGAGCCAAGGTGGCACGAGGGCCAAGTCGGGCAGGTTTGATAGTACCAAATGCATCCTGCAATCTGCCATCCAAAAGCAAGGCAGTTTACTTTTGTTTGCCAGGGAAACGGGCCGAGGTTTGTGTCTGGGGGCCTATGGCAGGGAGTGACCGTCTGGCTCCTGAAAAGCTACGATAGGCAGGATGTTTACCAGACCCATGGTGGCACCAGTGCCAAGTTGGGCTGATTTGATAGTACCAAGTGGCTCCTGCAATCTGCCATCCAGAATCGGGGCAGCTTACTTTTGTTTTCCAGGGAAACGGGCCGAGGTTTGTGTCTGGGGGTCTATGGCTGGGAGTGACCGGCTGGCTCCTGAAAAGCTACGATAGGCAGGATGGTGACCAGACCCATGGTGGCACCAGTGCCAAGTTGGGCAGGTTTGATAGTACCAAGTGCCTCCTGCAATCTGCCATCAAAAAGTTGTCAGGCGAGTTTTGTTTTCCCGGGAAAATCGCCGTTGTTTTTGTTTAGAGGCCTGTGGCTGGGAGTGGCCGGCTGCCTCCTTTGAACCCAGGATACGTAGGATGGTTCCCAGAGCCAAGGTGGCACCAGTGCAAAATTGGGCTGGTTTGATAGTACCAAGTGGCTCCTGCAATCTGCCATCAAAAAGTTGGCAGGCGAGTTTGTTATCCAGGGAAATGCGCCGTTGTTTGTGTTTGGGGGCCTGTGGCTGGGAGTGGCCGGCTGGCTGCTTAGAATCCATGATACGCAGCATGGTTCCCAGACCTGAGGTGGCACCAGTGCCAAGTCGGGCTGGTTTGATGGTGAAAAGTGGCTCCTGCAATCTGCCATCCAGTAGCGGGATAACTTACTTTTGTTTGCCAGGGAAACGGGCCAAGGTTTTTGTCTGGGGACCTATGGCTGGGAGTGACCGGCTGGCTCCTGAAATGCTACGATAGGCAGGATGGTGACCAGACCCGAGGTGGCACCAGTGTCAAGTTGGGCTGGTTTGATAGTACCAAGTGGCTCCGGCAATCTGCCATCAAAATGTTGGCAGGCGAGTTTTGTTTTCCAGGGAAAAGCGCCGTTGTTTGTGTTTGGGCGCCTTTGGGTGGGAGTGGCCGGCTGGCTCCTTAGAATCCCCGATACGCAGCATGGTTCCCAGACCAGAGGTGGCACCAGTGCCAAGTCGGGCTGGTTTTATAATACCAAGTGGTTCCTGCAATCTGCCATGCAGAAGCGGGGCAGCTTACTTTTGTTTGCCAGGGAAACGGGCCGAGGTTTTTGTCTGGGCGCCTATGGCTGGGAGTGACCGGCTGGCTCCTGAAAAGCTACGATAGGCAGGATGGTGACCAGACCCATGGTGGCACCAGTGCCAAGTTGGGCTGATTTGATAGTAGCAAGTGGCTCCTGCAATCTGCCATCAAAAAGTTGGCAGGCGAGTTTTGTTTTCCAGGGAAAAGCGCCGTTGTTTGTGTTTGGGGGCCTGTGGCTGGGAGTGGCCGGGTGGCTCCTTAGAATCCACGATACGCAGCATGGTTCCCAGACCAGAGGTGGCACCAGTTCCAAGTCGAGCTACTTTGATGGTGAAAAGTTGTTCCTGCAATCTGCCATCAAGAAGCGGGGCAGCTTACTTTGGTTTGCCAGGGAAACGGGCCGAGCTTTGTGTCTGGGCGCCTACGGCTGGGAGTGACCGGCTGGCTCCTGAAAAGCTACGATAGGCAGGATGGTTCCCAGACCTGAGGTGGCACCAGTGCCAAGTTGGGCTGATTTGATAGTACCAAGTGGCTCCTGCAATCTGCCATCAAATAGTTGGCCGGCGAATTATGTTTTCCAGGGAAAAGCGCCGTTGTTTCTGTTTGGGGGCCTGTGGCAGGGAGTGGCCGGCTGGCTCCTTATAATCCACGATACGCAGCATGGTTCCCAGACCCAAGGTGGCAACAGTGCCAAGTTGGGCTGGTTTGATAGTACCAAGTGGCTCCGGCAATCTGCCATCAAAAAGTTGGCAGACGAGTTTTGTTTTCCAGGGTAAAGCGCCGTTGTTTGCGTTTGGGGGCCTGTGGCTGGGAGTGGACGGATGGCTAATTAGAATCCACGATATGCAGGATGGTTCCCAGACCAGAGGTGGCACCAGTGCCAAGTTGGGCTGATTTGATAGTACCAAGTGGCTCCTGGAATCTGCCATCCAGAAGCGGGACAGCTTACTTTTGTTTGTCAGGGAAACGGGCCGAGCTTTGTGTCTGGGGGCCTATGGCTGGGAGTGACCAGCTGGCTCCTGAAAAGCTACGATAGGCAGGATGGTGACCAGACCCATGGTGGCACCAGTGTCAAGTTGGGCTGGTTTGATAGTACCAGGTGGCTCCTGCAATCTGCCATCAAAAAGTTGGCAGGCGAGTTTTGTTTTCCAGGGAAAAGCGCCGTTGTTTTTGTTTGGGGGCCTGTGGCTGGGAGTGGCCGGCTGGCTCCTTAGAATCCACGATACGCAGCATGGTTCCCAGACCAGAGGTGGCACCAGTGCCAAGTTGGGCTGCTTTGATAGTACCAAGTGCGTCCTGCAATCTGCCATCCAGAAGCAGGGCAGCTTACTTTTGTTTGCCAGGGAAACGGGCCGAGGTTTGTGTCTGGGGGCCTATGGCTGGGAGTGACCGGCTGGCTCCTGAAAAGCTACGATAGGCAGGATGGTGACCAGACCCATGGTGGCACCAGTGCCAAGTTGGGCTGGTTTGATAGTACCAAGTGGCTCCTGCAATGTGCCATCAAAAAGTTGGCAGGCGAGTTTGTTATCCAGGGAAATGCGCCGTTGTTTGTGTTTGGGGGCCTGTGGCTGGGAGTGGCCGTCTGGCTGCTTAGAATCCATGATACGCAGCATGGTTCCCAGACCTGAGGTGGCACCAGTGCCAAGTCGGGCTGGTTTGATGGTGAAAAGTGGCTCCTGCAATCTGCCATCCAGTAGCGGGATAACTTACTTTTGTTTGCCAGGGAAACGGGCCAAGGTTTTTGTCTGGGGACCTATGGCTGGGAGTGACCGGCTGGCTCCTGAAATGCTACGATAGGCAGGATGGTGACCAGACCCATGGTGGCACCAGTGTCAAGTTGGGCTGGTTTGATAGTACCAAGTGGCTCCGGCAATCTGCCATCAAAATGTTGGCAGGCGAGTTTTGTTTTCCAGGGAAAAGCGCCGTTGTTTTTGTTTGGGGGCCTGTGTCTGGGAGTGGACGGATGGCTAATTAGAATCCACGATACGCAGGATGGTTCCCAGACCCAAGGTGGCACCAGTGCCAAGTTGTGCTGGTTTGATAGTACCAAGTGGTTCCTGCAATCTGCCATCCAGAAGCGGGGTAGCTTACTTTTGTTTGCCAGGGAAACGGGCCGAGGTTTGTGTCTGGGGGCTTATGGCTGGGATTGACCGGCTGGCTCCTGAAAAGCTACGATAGGCAGGATGGTGACCAGACCCATGGTGGCACCAGTGTCAAGTTGGGCTGGTTTGATAGTACCAAGTGGCTCCTGCAATCTGCCATCAAAATTTGGCAGGCGAGTTTTGTTTTCCAGGGAAAAGCGCCGTTGTTTTGTTTGGGGGCCTGTGGGTGGGAGTGGCCGGATGGCTAATTAGAATCCACGATACGCAGCATGGTTCCCAGACCTGAGGTGGCACCAGTGCCGAGTCGGGCTAGTTTGATGGTGCAAAGTGGCTCCTGCAATATGCCATCCAGAAGCGGGGCAGCTTGCTTTTGTTTGCCAGGGAAACGGGCCGAGCTTTGTGTCTGGGGGCCTATGGCTTGGAGTGACCGGCTAGGTCCTGAAAAGCTACGATAGGCAGGATGGTTCCCAGACCAGAGGTGGCACCAGTGCCAAGTCGGGCTGGTTTGATAGTACCAAGTGGCTCCTGCAATCTGCCATCCAGAAGCGGGGCAGCTTACTTTTGTTTCCCAGGGAAACGGGCCGAGGTATTTGTCTGGGGGCCTATGGCTGGGAGTGACCGTCTGGCTACTGAAAAGCTACGATAGGCAGGATGGTTACCAGACTCATGGTAGCACCAGTGCCAAGTCGGGCTGGTTTATAATACTAAATAGCTCCTGAAATCTGCCATTCAGACGCGGGGCAGCGGATTTTTGTTTGCTGGAGAAAAGTTCCGTGGTTGATTTTTGGGGGTATATGGCTGGGCGGGGCCGGCTGGCTCCTTAAAAAGATCGATACGCAGGATTGTTCCCTGACCCAAGGTGGCATCAGTGCCAAGTCGGGCTGTTTTCGTAGTACCAAGTGGGTCCTGCAATTTGCCATCCAGAAGAGGGGCAGTTGAGTTTTGTTTGCCAGAGAAAAGGGCCGTGGTATGTGTTTGGGGGCATATGGCTGAGAGTGGCCGGCTGGCCCCTGAAAATCCAAGATAGGCAGGATGGTTCCCAGAGCCAAGGTGGCACCAGTGCCATGTTGGCCTGGTTTGATAGTACCATGTGGCTCCTGCAATCTGCCATCCAGAAGCGGGGCAGCTTACTTTTGTTTGCCAGGGAAACGGGCCGAGGTATTTGACTGGGGGCCTATGGCTTGGAGTGACCGGCTGGCTCCTGAAAAGCTACGATAGGCAGGATGGTGACCAGACCCATAGTGGCACCAGTGCCAAGTTGGGCTGGTTTGATAGTACCAAGTGGCTCCTGCAATCTGCCATCAAAAATTTGGCAGGCGAGTTTTGTTTTCCAGGGAAAAGCGCCGTTGCTTTTGTTTAGAGTCCTGTGGCAGGGAGTGGCCGCCTGTCCTCGTAGAATCTACGTTACGCAGCATGTTTCCCAGAGCCAAGGTGGCACCAGGGCCAAGTCGGGCTGGTTTGATAGTACCAAGTGCATCCTGTAATCAGCCATCCAAAAGCGGGGCAGCTTACTTTTGTTTGCCAGGGAAACGGGCCGAGGTTTGTGTCTGGGCGCCTATGGCAGGGAGTGACCGGCTGGCTCCTGAAAAGCTACGATAGGCAGGATGTTTACCAGACCCATGGAGGCACCAGTGCCAAGTTGGGCTGATTTCATAGTACCAAGTGGCTCCTGCAATCTGCCATCCAAAAGCGGGGCAGCTTACTTTTGTTTGCCAGGGAAACGGGCCGAGGTTTGTGTCTGGGGGCCTATGGCAGGGAGTGACCGGCTGGCTCCTGAAAAGCTACGATAGGCAGGATGTTTACCAGACCCATGGTGGCACCAGTGCCAAGTTGGGCTGATTTCATAGTACCAAGTGGCTCCTGCAATCTGCCATCCAGAATCGGGGCAGCTTACTTTTGTTTTCCAGGGAAACGGGCCGAGGTTTGTGTCTGGGGGCCTATGGCAGGGAGTGACCGGCTGGCTCCTGAAAAGCTACGATAGGCAGGATGTTTACCAGACCCATGGTGGCACCAGTGCCAAGTTGGGCTGATTTCATAGTACCAAGTGGCTCCTGCAATCTGCCATCCAGAATCGGGGCAGCTTACTTTTGTTTTCCAGGGAAACGGGCCGAGGTTTGTGTCTGGGGGCCTATGGCTGGGAGTGACCGGCTGGCTCCTGAAAAGCTACGATAGGCAGGATGGTGACCAGACCCATGGTGGCACCAGTGCCAAGTTGGGCTGGTTTGATAGTACCAAGTGGCTCCTGCAATCTGCCATCAAAATGTTGGCAGGCGAGTTTTGTTTTCCAGGGAAAAGCGCCGTTGTTTGTGTTTGGGGGCCTGTGGCTCAGAGTGGCCGGGTGGCTGCTTAGAATCCACGATACGCAGGATGGTTCCCAGACCCAAGGTGGCACCAGTGCCAAGTCGGGCTGGTTTGACACTACCAAGTGGCTCCTGCACTCTGCCATCCAGAATCGGGGCAGCTTAATTTAGTTTGCCAGGGAAACGGTCCGAGGTTTGTGTCTGGGGGCCTATGGCTGGGAGTGACCGGCTGGCTCCTGAAAAGCTACAATAGGCAGGATGGTTCCCAGATCCAAGATGGCACCAGTGCCAAGTCGGGGTGGTTTGATGGTGCAAAGTGGCTCCTGCAATCTGCCATCCTGACGCGGGGCAGCGGATTTTTGTTTCCAAGAGAAATGGTCCGTGGTTTTTTTTTGGGGCTATATGGCTGGGCGTGGCCTGCTGGCTCCTTAAAACGCTACGATAGGCAGGAAGGTTCCCTGACCCAAGGTGGCACCAGTGCCAAGTCGGGCGGTTTTCGTAGTACAAAGTGCGTCCTAAAATTTGCCATCCAGAAGAGGGTCAGTTGAGTTTTGTTTACCAGAGAAAAGGGCCGTGGTTTGTTTTTGGGGGCATATGGCTGAGAGTGGCTGGCTGGCCCCTGAAAATCCACGATAGCAGGATGGTTCCCAGACCAGAGGTGGCACCAGTGCCAAGTCGGGCTGGTTTTATAGTACTAAATAGCACCTGCAATCTGCCATGCAGAAGCGGGGCAGCTTACTTTTGTTTGCCAGGGAAACGGGCCGAGGTTTGTGTCTGGGGGCCTATGGCTGGGAGTGACCGGCTGGCTCCTGAAAAGCTACGATAGGCAGGATGGTGACCAGACCCATGGTGGCACCAGTGCCAAGTTGGGCTGGTTTGATAGTACCAAGTGGCTCCTGCAATCTGCCATCCAGAAGCGGGGCAGCTTACTTTTGTTTGCCAGGGAAACGGGCCGAGGTTTGTGTCTGGGGGCCTATGGCTGGGAGTGACCGGCTGGCTCCTGAAAAGCTACGATAGGCAGGATGGTGACCAGACCCATGGTGGCACCAGTGCCAAGTTGGGCTGGTTTGATAGTACCAAGTGGCTCCTGCAATGTGCCATCAAAAAGTTGGCAGGCGAGTTTGTTATCCAGGGAAATGCGCCGTTGTTTGTGTTTGGGGGCCTGTGGCTGGGAGTGGCCGTCTGGCTGCTTAGAATCCATGATACGCAGCATGGTTCCCAGACCTGAGGTGGCACCAGTGCCAAGTCGGGCTGGTTTGATGGTGAAAAGTGGCTCCTGCAATCTGCCATCCAGTAGCGGGATAACTTACTTTTGTTTGCCAGGGAAACGGGCCAAGGTTTTTGTCTGGGGACCTATGGCTGGGAGTGACCGGCTGGCTCCTGAAATGCTACGATAGGCAGGATGGTGACCAGACCCATGGTGGCACCAGTGTCAAGTTGGGCTGGTTTGATAGTACCAAGTGGCTCCGGCAATCTGCCATCAAAATGTTGGCAGGCGAGTTTTGTTTTCCAGGGAAAAGCGCCGTTGTTTTTGTTTGGGGGCCTGTGTCTGGGAGTGGACGGATGGCTAATTAGAATCCACGATACGCAGGATGGTTCCCAGACCCAAGGTGGCACCAGTGCCAAGTTGTGCTGGTTTGATAGTACCAAGTGGTTCCTGCAATCTGCCATCCAGAAGCGGGGTAGCTTACTTTTGTTTGCCAGGGAAACGGGCCGAGGTTTGTGTCTGGGGGCTTATGGCTGGGATTGACCGGCTGGCTCCTGAAAAGCTACGATAGGCAGGATGGTGACCAGACCCATGGTGGCACCAGTGTCAAGTTGGGCTGGTTTGATAGTACCAAGTGGCTCCTGCAATCTGCCATCAAAATTTGGCAGGCGAGTTTTGTTTTCCAGGGAAAAGCGCCGTTGTTTTTGTTTGGGGGCCTGTGGGTGGGAGTGGCCGGATGGCTAATTAGAATCCACGATACGCAGCATGGTTCCCAGACCTGAGGTGGCACCAGTGCCGAGTCGGGCTAGTTTGATGGTGCAAAGTGGCTCCTGCAATATGCCATCCAGAAGCGGGGCAGCTTGCTTTTGTTTGCCAGGGAAACGGGCCGAGCTTTGTGTCTGGGGGCCTATGGCTTGGAGTGACCGGCTAGGTCCTGAAAAGCTACGATAGGCAGGATGGTTCCCAGACCAGAGGTGGCACCAGTGCCAAGTCGGGCTGGTTTGATAGTACCAAGTGGCTCCTGCAATCTGCCATCCAGAAGCGGGGCAGCTTACTTTTGTTTCCCAGGGAAACGGGCCGAGGTATTTGTCTGGGGGCCTATGGCTGGGAGTGACCGTCTGGCTACTGAAAAGCTACGATAGGCAGGATGGTTACCAGACTCATGGTAGCACCAGTGCCAAGTCGGGCTGGTTTATAATACTAAATAGCTCCTGAAATCTGCCATTCAGACGCGGGGCAGCGGATTTTTGTTTGCTGGAGAAAAGTTCCGTGGTTGATTTTTGGGGGTATATGGCTGGGCGGGGCCGGCTGGCTCCTTAAAAAGATCGATACGCAGGATTGTTCCCTGACCCAAGGTGGCATCAGTGCCAAGTCGGGCTGTTTTCGTAGTACCAAGTGGGTCCTGCAATTTGCCATCCAGAAGAGGGGCAGTTGAGTTTTGTTTGCCAGAGAAAAGGGCCGTGGTATGTGTTTGGGGGCATATGGCTGAGAGTGGCCGGCTGGCCCCTGAAAATCCAAGATAGGCAGGATGGTTCCCAGAGCCAAGGTGGCACCAGTGCCATGTTGGCCTGGTTTGATAGTACCATGTGGCTCCTGCAATCTGCCATCCAGAAGCGGGGCAGCTTACTTTTGTTTGCCAGGGAAACGGGCCGAGGTATTTGACTGGGGGCCTATGGCTTGGAGTGACCGGCTGGCTCCTGAAAAGCTACGATAGGCAGGATGGTGACCAGACCCATAGTGGCACCAGTGCCAAGTTGGGCTGGTTTGATAGTACCAAGTGGCTCCTGCAATCTGCCATCAAAAATTTGGCAGGCGAGTTTTGTTTTCCAGGGAAAAGCGCCGTTGCTTTTGTTTAGAGTCCTGTGGCAGGGAGTGGCCGCCTGTCCTCGTAGAATCTACGTTACGCAGCATGTTTCCCAGAGCCAAGGTGGCACCAGGGCCAAGTCGGGCTGGTTTGATAGTACCAAGTGCATCCTGTAATCAGCCATCCAAAAGCGGGGCAGCTTACTTTTGTTTGCCAGGGAAACGGGCCGAGGTTTGTGTCTGGGGGCCTATGGCAGGGAGTGACCGGCTGGCTCCTGAAAAGCTACGATAGGCAGGATGTTTACCAGACCCATGGAGGCACCAGTGCCAAGTTGGACTGATTTCATAGTACCAAGTGGCTCCTGCAATCTGCCATCCAAAAGCGGGGCAGCTTACTTTTGTTTGCCAGGGAAACGGGCCGAGGTTTGTGTCTGGGGGCCTATGGCAGGGAGTGACCGGCTGGCTCCTGAAAAGCTACGATAGGCAGGATGTTTACCAGACCCATGGTGGCACCAGTGCCAAGTTGGGCTGATTTCATAGTACCAAGTGGCTCCTGCAATCTGCCATCCAGAATCGGGGCAGCTTACTTTTGTTTTCCAGGGAAACGGGCCGAGGTTTGTGTCTGGGGGCCTATGGCAGGGAGTGACCGGCTGGCTCCTGAAAAGCTACGATAGGCAGGATGTTTACCAGACCCATGGTGGCACCAGTGCCAAGTTGGGCTGATTTCATAGTACCAAGTGGCTCCTGCAATCTGCCATCCAGAATCGGGGCAGCTTACTTTTGTTTTCCAGGGAAACGGGCCGAGGTTTGTGTCTGGGGGCCTATGGCTGGGAGTGACCGGCTGGCTCCTGAAAAGCTACGATAGGCAGGATGGTGACCAGACCCATGGTGGCACCAGTGCCAAGTTGGGCTGGTTTGATAGTACCAAGTGGCTCCTGCAATCTGCCATCAAAATGTTGGCAGGCGAGTTTTGTTTTCCAGGGAAAAGCGCCGTTGTTTGTGTTTGGGGGCCTGTGGCTCAGAGTGGCCGGGTGGCTGCTTAGAATCCACGATACGCAGGATGGTTCCCAGACCCAAGGTGGCACCAGTGCCAAGTCGGGCTGGTTTGACACTACCAAGTGGCTCCTGCACTCTGCCATCCAGAATCGGGGCAGCTTAATTTAGTTTGCCAGGGAAACGGTCCGAGGTTTGTGTCTGGGGGCCTATGGCTGGGAGTGACCGGCTGGCTCCTGAAAAGCTACAATAGGCAGGATGGTTCCCAGATCCAAGATGGCACCAGTGCCAAGTCGGGGTGGTTTGATGGTGCAAAGTGGCTCCTGCAATCTGCCATCCTGACGCGGGGCAGCGGATTTTTGTTTCCAAGAGAAATGGTCCGTGGTTTTTTTTTGGGGCTATATGGCTGGGCGTGGCCTGCTGGCTCCTTAAAACGCTACGATAGGCAGGATGGTTCCCTGACCCAAGGTGGCACCAGTGCCAAGTCGGGCGGTTTTCGTAGTACAAAGTGCGTCCTAAAATTTGCCATCCAGAAGAGGGTCAGTTGAGTTTTGTTTACCAGAGAAAAGGGCCGTGGTTTGTTTTTGGGGGCATATGGCTGAGAGTGGCTGGCTGGCCCCTGAAAATCCACGATAGCAGGATGGTTCCCAGACCAGAGGTGGCACCAGTGCCAAGTCGGGCTGGTTTTATAGTACTAAATAGCACCTGCAATCTGCCATGCAGAAGCGGGGCAGCTTACTTTTGTTTGCCAGGGAAACGGGCCGAGGTTTGTGTCTGGGGGCCTATGGCTGGGAGTGACCGGCTGGCTCCTGAAAAGCTACGATAGGCAGGATGGTGACCAGACCCATGGTGGCACCAGTGCCAAGTTGGGCTGGTTTGATAGTACCAAGTGGCTCCTGCAATCTGCCATCAAAAAGTTGGCAGGAGAGTTTTGTTTTCCAGGGAAAAGCGCCGTTGTTTGTGTTTGGGGGTCTGTGGGTGGGAGTGGCCGGCTGGCTCCTTAGAACACACGATACGCAGGATGGTTCCCAGACCCAAGGTGGCACCAGTGCCACGTCGGGCTGGTTTTATAGTACCAAGTGGTTCCTGCAATCTGCCATCCAGAAGCGGGGCAGCTTACTTTTGTGTGCCAGGGAAACGGGCCGAGCTTTGTGTCTGGGCGCCTATGGCTGGGAGTGACCGGCGAGGTCCTGAAAAGCTACGATAGGCAGGATGGTGACCACATCCATTGTGGCACCAGTGACAAGTTGGGCTGCTTTGATAGTACCAAGTGGCTCCTGCAATCCGCCATCAAATGTTGGCAGGCGAGTTTTGTTTTCCAGGGAAAAGCGCCGTTGTTTGTGTTTGGGGGCCTGTGGCTGGGAGTGGCCGGCTGGCTCCTTAGAATCCACGATACGCGGCATGGTTCCCAGACCAGAGGTGGCACCAGTGACAAGTCGGGCTGGTTTGATAGTACCAAGTGCGTCCTGCAATCTGCCATCCAGAAGCGGGGCAGCTTACTTTTGTTTGCCAGGGAAACGGGCCGAGGTTTGTGTCTGGGGGCGTATGGCTGCGAGTGACAGGCTGGCTCCTGAAAAGCTACGATAGGCAGGATGGGGAGCAGACCCATGGTGGCACCAGTGCCAAGTTGGGCTGGTTTGATAGTACCAAGTGGCTCCTGCAATCTGCCCTCAAAAAGTTGGCAGGCGAGTTTTGTTTTCCAGGGAAAAGCGCCGTTGTTTGTGTTTGGGGGCCTGTGGGTGGGAGTGGCCGGCTGGCTCCTTAGAATCCACGATACGCAGGATGGTTCCCAGACCTGACGTGGCACCAGTGCCAAGTCGGGCTGGTTTTATAGTACCAAGTGGTTCCTGCAATCTGCCATCCAGAAGCGGGGCAGCTTACTTTTGTTTGCCAGGGAAACGGGCCGAGGTTTGTGTCTGGGCGCCTATGGCTGGGAGTGACCTGCTAGGTCCTGAAAAGCTACGATAGGCAGGATGGTGACCATATCCATGGTAGCACCAGTGCCAAGTTGGGCTGGTTTGATAGTACCAAGTGGCTCCTGCAATCCGCCATCAAAAAGTTGGCAGGCGAGTTTTGTTTTCCAGGGAAAAGCGCCGTTGTTTGTGTTTGGGTGCCTGTGGCAGGGAGTGGCCGGCGGGCTCCTCAGAATCCACGATACGCAGGATGGTTCCCAGACCCAAGGTGGCACCAGTGCCAAGTTGGGCTGGTTTGATACTACCAAGTGCGTCCTGCAAACTGCCATCCAGAAGCGGGGTAGCTTACTTTTTTTTGCCAGGGAAACGGGCCGAGGTTTTTTTCTCGGGGCCTATGGCTGGGGGTGACCTGCTGGCTCCTGAAAAGCTACGATAGGCAGGATGGTGACCAGACCCATGGTGGCACCAGTGCCAAGTTGGGCTGATTTGATAGTACCAAGTGGCTCCTGCAATCTGCCATCAAAATGTTGGCAGGCGAGTTTTGTTTTCCAGGGAAAAGCGCCGTTGTTTGTGTTTGGGGGCCTGTGGCTGGGAGTGGCCGGCTGGCTAATTAGAATCCACGATACGCAGGATGGTTCCCAGACCCAAGGTGGCACCAGTGCCAAGTCGGGCTGGTTTGATACTACCAAGTGCGTCCTGCAATCTGCCATCCAGAAGCGGGGCAGCTTACTTTTGTTTGCCAGGGAAACGGGCCGAGGTTTGTGTTTGGGGGCCTGTGGCTGGGAGTTGCCGACTGGCTCCTTAGAACCCATGATACGCAGGATGGTTCCCAGACCAGAGGTGGCACCAGTGACAAGTTGGGCTAGTTGGATAGTACCAAGTGGCTTCTGCAATCTGCCATCCAGAAGCGGGGCAGCTTACTTTTGTTTGCCAGGGAAACGGGCCGTTGTTTGTGTTTGGGGGCCTGTGGCTGGGAGTTGCCGACTGGCTCCTTAGAATCCACGATACGCGGGATGGTTCCCAGACCAGAGGTGGCACCAGTGCCAAGTTGGGCTGGTTTGATAGTACCAAGTGGCTCCTGCAATCTGCCATCCAGAAGCGGGGCAGCTTACTTTTGTTTGCCAGGGAAACGGGCCGAGGTTTGTGTCTCAGGGCCTATGGCGGGGAGTGACCGGCTGGCTCCTGAAAAGTTACGATAGGCAGGATGGTGACCAGACCCATGGTGGCACCAGTGCCAAGTCGGGCTGGTTTGATAGTACCAAGTGGCTCCTGCAATCTGCCATCAAAAAGTTGGCAGGCGAGTTTTGTTTTCCAGGGAAAAGCGCCGTTGTTTGTGTTTGGGGGCCTGTGGCTGGGAGTGGCTGGCTGGCTCCTTAGAATCCACGATACGCAGCATGGTATCCAGACCCAAGGTGGCACCAGTGCCAAGTTGGGCTGGTTTGATAATACCAAGTGGTTCCTGCAAACTCCATCAAAAAGTTGGCAGGCGTGTTTTGTTTTCCAGGGAACAGCGCCGTTGATTTTGTTTGGGGGCCTGTGGCTGGGAGTGGTCGGCTGGCTCCTTAGAATCCACGATACGCAGGATGGTTCCCAGACCCAAGGTGGCACCAGTGCCAAGTCGGGCTGGTTTGATTACACCAAGTGGCTCCTGCAATCTGCCATCCAGAAGTGAGGCAGCTAAGTTTTGTTTGCGAGAAAAAAGGGCCGTGGTTTTTGTTGGGGGCCTGTGCCTGGGAGTAGCCGGCTGGCTCCTTAGAATCCACGATACGCAGGATGGTTCCCAGACCCAAGGTGGCACCAGTGCCAAGTCGGGCTGGTTTGATTACACCAAGTGGCTCCTGCAATCTGCCATCCAGAAGTGAGGCAGCTAAGTTTTGTTTGCGAGAAAAAAGGGCCGTGGTTTTTGTTGGGGGCCTGTGGCTGGGAGTAGCCGTCTGGCTCCTTAAAATCCACGATAGGCAGGATGGTTCCCAGACCCAAGGTGGCACCAGTGCCAAGTCGGGCTGGTTTGATAGTACCAAGTGGCTCCTGCAATCTGCCATCCAGAAGCGGGGCAGCTGAGTTTTGTTTGCCAGAGAAAAAGGGCCGTGGTTTTTGTTGGGGGCCTGTGGCTGGGAGTAGCCGGCTGGCTCCTTAAAATCCACGATAGGCAGGATGGTTCCCAGACCCAAGGTGGCACCAGTGCCAAGTTGGGCTGGTTTGATGGTACCAACTGGCTCCTGCAATCTGCCATCTAAAAGTTGTCAGGCGAGTTTTGTTTTCCAGGGAAAAGCGCCGTTGCTTTTGTTTGGAGGGCGGTGGCTGGCAGTGGCTGCCTGTCGTCTTAGAATCCGGGTTACGCAGCATGGTTCCCAGAGCCAAGGTGGCACCAGTGTCAAGTTGGGCTGGTTTGATAGTACCAAGTGGCTCCTGCAATCTGCCATCCAGAAGCGGGGCAGCTGACTTTTGTTTGCCAGGGAAACGGGCCGAGGTATTTGTCTGGGGACCTATGGCTGGGAGTGGCCGGCTGGCTCCTGAAAAGCTACGATAGGCAGGATGGTGACCAGACCCATGGTGGCACCAGTGCCAAGTTGGGCTGGTTTGATAGTACCAAGTGGCTCCTGCAATCTGCCATCAAAATTTGGCAGGCAAGTTTTGTTTTCCAGGGAAAAGCGCCGTTGTTTGTGTTTGGGGGACTGTGGCTGGGAGTGGCCGGCTGGCTCCTTAGAACACACGATACGCAGGATGGTTCCCAGACCCAAGGTGGCACCAGTGCCAAGTCGGGCTGGTTTGATAACACCAAGTGGCTCCTGCAATCTGCCATCCAGAAGCAGGGCAGCTTACTTTTGTTTTCCAGGGAAACGGACCGAGGTTTTTTTCTGGGGGCCTATGGTTGGGAGTGACCGGCTGGCTCCTGAAAAGCTACGATAGGCAGGATGGTGACCAGACCCATGGTGGCACCAGTGCCAAGTTGGGCTGGTTTGATAGTACCAAGTGGCTCCTGCACTGTGCCATCAAAATGTTGGCAGGCGAGTTTTGTTTTCCAGGGAAAAGCGCCGTTGTTTGTGTTTGGGGGCCTGTGGCTGGGAGTGGCCGGCTGGCTCCTTAGAATCCACGATACGCAGGATGGTTCCCAGACCAGAGGTGGCACCAGTGCCAAGTCGGGCTGGTTTGATGGTGCAAAGTGGCTCCTGCAATCTGCCATCCAGAAGTGCGGTAGCTTACTTTTGTGTGCCAGGGAAACAGGCCGAGGTTTGTGTCTGGCGGCCTATGGCTGGGAGTGACCGCCTGGCTCCTGAAAAGCTACGATAGGCAGGATGGTGACCAGACCCATGGTGGCACCAGTGCCAAGTTGGGCTGGTTTGATAGTACCAAGTGGCTCCTGCAATCTGCCATCAAAAAGTTGGCAGGCGAGTTTTGTTTTCCAGGGAAAAGCGCCGTTGTGTGTGTTTTGGGGCCTGTGGCTGGGAGTGGCCAGCTGGCTCCTTAGAATCCACGATACGCAGGATGGTTCCCAGACCCAAGGTGGCACCAGTGCCAAGTCGGGCTGGTTTGTTAGTACCAAGTGGTTCCTGCAATCTGCCATCCAGAAGCGGGGCAGCTGAATTTTGTTTGCCAGAGAAAAAGGCTGTTGTTTGTGTTTCGGGGCCTGTGGCTGGCAGTGGACGGCTGGCTCCTGAAAATCCATGATACGCAGCATGGTTCCCAGACCCAAGGTGGCACCAGTGCCAAGTAGGGCTGGTTTCATAGTACCCAGTGGCTCCTGCAATCTGCCATCCAGAAGAGGGGCAGTTGAGTTTTGTTTTCCAGAGAAAAGGGCCGTGGTTTGTGTTTGGGGCCTATGGCTGAGAGTGACCGGCTGACCCCTGAAAATCCACTATACGCCGGATGGTTCCCAGATCCAAGGTGGCACCAGTGCCATGTTGTGCTGGTGTGATAGTCCCAAGTGGCTCCTGCAATCTGCCATCCAGAAGTGGGGCAGCTGAATTTTGTTTGCCAGAGAAAAAGGCTGTGGTTTTTGTTTGGGGGCCTATGGCTGGGAGTGGCCGGCTGGCTCCTGAAAATCCATGATACGCAGCATGGTTCCCAGACCCAAGGTGGCACCAGTGCCAAGTGGGGCTGGTTTCACAGTGTCAAGTGCCTCCTGCAATCTCCCATCCAGAAGCGGGGCAGCTGAGTTTTGTTTGCCTGTGAAACGGGCCGTTGTTTTTGATTGGGGTCTGTGGCCGAGAGTGTTCAGCTGGCTCCTGACAATCCACAATACGCAGGATGGTTCCCAGACCCAAGGTGGCACCAGTGCCAAGTCGTGCTGGTTTGATAGTACCAAGTGGCTCCTGCAATCTGCCATCCAGAAGCGGTGCAGCTGAGTTTTGTTTGCCAGAGGAAAGGGCCGTGGGTTGTGTTCGGGGGCATATGGCTGGGAGTGGCCGGCTGTCTCATTAAAAAGATCGATACGCACGATGGTTCCCAGACCCAAGGTGGCACCAGTGCCAAGTCGGGCTGTTTTTATAGTACCAAGTGCGTCCTGCAATTTGCCATCCAGAAGAGGGGCAGTTGAGTTTTGTTTGCCAGAGAAAAGCGCCGTTGTTTGTGTTTGGGGGCTTGTGGCTGGGAGTGGCCGACTGGCGCCTTAGAATCTGCGATACGCAGCATGGTTCCCAGACCCAAGGTGGCACCAGTTCCAAGTTGGGCTGGTTTGATAGTACCAAGTGGCTCCTGCAATCTGCCATCCAGAAGCGGGGTAGCTTAGTTTTGTTTGCCAGGGAAACGGGCCGAGGTTTGTGACTGGGGGCTTATGGCTGGGAGTGACCGGCTGGCTCCTGGAAAGCTACGATAGGCAGGATGGTGACCAGACCCATGGTGGCACCAGTGCCAAGTTGGGCTGGTTTGATAGTACCAAGTGGCTCCTGCAATCTGCCATCAAAAAGTTGGCAGGCGAGTTTTGTTTTCCAGGGAAAAGCGCCATTGTTTGTGTCTGGGGGCCTGTGGCTGGAGTGACCGGCTGGCTAATTAGAATCCACGATACGCAGGATGGTTCCCAGACCAGAGGTGGCACCAGCGCCAAGTCGGGCTGGTTTTATAGTACCAAGTGGTTCCTGCAATCTGCCATCCAGAAACGGGGCAGCTTACTTTTGTGTGCCAGGGAAACGGGCCGAGCTTTGTGTCTGGGCGCCTATGGCTGGGAGTGACCGGCGAGGTCCTGAAAAGCTACGATAGGCAGGATGGTGACCACATCCATTGTGGCACCAGTGACAAGTTGGGCTGCTTTGATAGTACCAAGTGGCTCCTGCAATCCGCCATCAAAAAGTTGGCAGGCGAGTTTTGTTTTCCAGGGAAAAGCGCCGTTGTTTGTGTTTGGGGGCCTGTGGCAGGGAGTGGCCGGCTGGCTCCTTAGAATCCACGATACGCGGCATGGTTCCCAGACCAGAGGTGGCACCAGAGACAAGTCGGGCTGGTTTGATAGTACCAAGTGCGTCCTGCAATCTGCCATCCAGAAGCGGGGCAGCTTACTTTTGTTTGCCAGGGAAACGGGCCGAGGTTTGTGTCTGGGGGCCTATGGCTGGGAGTGACCGGCTGGCTCCTGAAAAGCTACGATAGGCAGGATGGGGAGCAGACCCATGGTGGCACCAGTGCCAAGTTGGGCTGGTTTGATAGTACCAAGTGGCTCCTGCAATCTGCCCTCAAAAAGTTGGCAGGCGAGTTTTGTTTTCCAGGGAAAAGCGCCGTTGTTTGTGTTTGGGGGCCTGTGGGTGGGAGTGGCCGGCTGGCTCCTTAGAATCCACGATACGCAGGATGGTTCCCAGACCTGACGTGGCACCAGTGCCAAGTCGGGCTGGTTTTATAGTACCAAGTGCGTCCTGCAATCTGCCATCCAGAAGCGGGGCAGCTTACTTTTGTTTGCCAGGGAAACGGGCCGAGGTTTTTGTCTGGGCGCCTATGGCTGGGAGTGACCTGCTAGGTCCTGAAAAGCTACGATAGGCAGGATGGTGACCATATCCATGGTGGCACCAGTGCCAAGTTGGGCTGGTTTGATAGTACCAAGTGGCTCCTGCAATCCGCCATCAAAAAGTTGGCAGGCGAGTTTTGTTTTCCAGGGAAAAGCGCCGTTGTTTGTGTTTGGGTGCCTGTGGCAGGGAGTGGCCGGCGGGCTCCTCAGAATCCACGATACGCAGGATGGTTCCCAGACCCAAGGTGGCACCAGTGCCAAGTTGGGCTGGTTTGATACTACCAAGTGCGTCCTGCAAAGTGCCATCCAGAAGCGGGACAGCTTACTTTTTTTTGCCAGGGAAACGGGCCGAGGTTTTTTTCTCGGGGCCTATGGCTGGGGGTGACCTGCTGGCTCCTGAAAAGCTACGATAGGCAGGATGGTGACCAGACCCATGGTGGCACCAGTGCCAAGTTGGGCTGATTTGATAGTAGCAAGTGGCTCCTGCAATCTGCCATCAAAATGTTGGCAGGCGAGTTTTGTTTTCCAGGGAAAAGCGCCGTTGTTTGTGTTTGGGGGCCTGTGGCTGGGAGTGGCCGGCTGGCTAATTAGAATCCACGATACGCAGGATGGTTCCCAGACCAGAGGTGGCACCAGTGCCAAGTCGGGCTGGTTTGATACTACCAAGTGCGTCCTGCAATCTGCCATCCAGAAGCGGGACAGCTTACTTTTGTTTGCCAGGGAAACGGGCCGAGGTTTGTGTCTGGGGGCCTATGGCTGGGAGTGACCGGCTGGCTCCTGAAAAGCTACGATAGGCAGGATGGTGACCAGACCCATGGTGGCACCAGTGCCAAGTCGGGCTGGTTTGATAGTACCAAGTGGCTCCTGCAATCTGCCATCAGAAATTTGGCAGGCGAGTTTGTTATCTAGGGAAAAGCGCCGTTGTTTGTGTTTGGGGGCCTGTGGCTGGGAGTGGCCGGTTGGCTCCTTAGAATCCACGATACGCAGGATGGTTCCCAGACCAGAGGTGGCACCAGTGCCAAGTCGGGCTGGTCTGATAGTACCAAGTGCGTCCTGCAATCTGCCATCCAGAAGCGGGGCAGCTTAATTTTGTTTGCCAGGGAAACGGGCCGAGGTTTGTGTTTGGGGGCCTGTGGCTGGGAGTTGCCGACTGGCTCCTTAGAACCCATGATACGCAGGATGGTTCCCAGACCAGAGGTGGCACCAGTGCCAAGTTGGGCTAGTTTGATAGTACCAAGTGTCTTCTGCAATCTGCCATCCAGAAGCGGGGCAGCTTACTTTTGTTTGCCAGGGAAACGGGCCGTTGTTTGTGTTTGGGGGCCTGTGGCTGGGAGTTGCCGACTGGCTCCTTAGAATCCACGATACGCGGGATGGTTCCCAGACCAGAGGTGGCACCAGTGCCTAGTCGGGCTGGTTTGATAGTACCAAGTGGCTCCTGCAATCTGCCATCCAGAAGCGGGGCCGCTTACTTTTTTTTCCAGGGAAAAGCGCCGTTGTTTGTGTTTGGGGGCCTGTGGGTGGGAGTGGCCGGATGGCTCCTTAGAATCCACGATACGCAGGATGGTTCCCAGACCAGAGGTGGCACCAGTGCCAAGTTGGGCTGGTTTGATAGTACCAAGTGGCTCCTGCAATCTGCCATCCAGAAGCGGGGCAGCTTACTTTTGTTTGCCAGGGAAACGGGCCGAGGTTTGTGTCTCAGGGCCTATGGCTGGGAGTGACCGGCTGGCTCCTGAAAAGTTACGATAGGCAGGATGGTGACCAGACCCATGGTGGCACCAGTGCCAAGTTGGGCTGATTTGATAGTAGCAAGTGGCTCCTGCAATCTGCCATCAAAATGTTGGCAGGCGAGTTTTGTTTTCCAGGGAACAGCGCCGTTGATTTTGTTTGGGGGCCTGTGGCTGGGAGTGGCCGGCTGGCTCCTTAGAATCCACGATACGCAGGATGGTTCCCAGACCCAAGGTGGCACCAGTGCCAAGTCGGGCTGGTTTGATTACACCAAGTGGCTCCTGCAATCTGCCATCCAGAAGTGAGGCAGCTAAGTTTTGTTTGCGAGAAAAAAGGGCCGTGGTTTTTGTTGGGGGCCTGTGGCTGGGAGTAGCCGGCTGGCTCCTTAGAATCCACGATACGCAGGATGGTTCCCAGACCCAAGGTGGCACCAGTGCCAAGTCGGGCTGGTTTGATTACACCAAGTGGCTCCTGCAATCTGCCATCCAGAAGTGAGGCAGCTGAGTTTTGTTTGCGAGAAAAAAGGGCCGTGGTTTTTGTTGGGGGCCTGTGGCTGGGAGTAGCCGTCTGGCTCCTTAAAATCCACGATAGGCAGGATGGTTCCCAGACCCAAGGTGGCACCAGTGCCAAGTCGGGCTGGTTTGATAGTACCAAGTGGCTCCTGCAATCTGCCATCCAGAAGCGGGGCAGCTGAGTTTTGTTTGCCAGAGAAAAAGGCTGTGGTTTTTGTTTGGGGGCCTGTGGCTGGCAGTGGCCGGCTGGCTCCTGAAAATCCACGATACGCAGCATGGTTCCCAGACCCAAGGTGGCACCAGTACAAAGTGGGGCTCGTTTGACAGTGTCAAGTGCCTCCTGCAATCTCCCATCCAGAAGCGGGGCAGCTGAGTTTTTTTTTGCCAGGGAAACGGACCTTTGTTTTTGATTGGGGTCTGTGGCCGAGAGTGGTCGGCTGTCTCCTGACAATCCACAATACGCAGGATGGTTCCCAGACCAAAGGTGGCACCAGTGCCAAGTCGGGCTGGTTTGATAGTACCAAGTGCCTCCTGCAATCTGCCATCCAGAAGCGGGGCAGCTGAGTTTTGTTTGCCAGAGAAAAGGGCCATGGGTTGTGTTTGGGGGCATATGGCTGGGAGTGGCCACCTGGCTCCTTAAAATGCACGATACGCCGCATGGTAACCAGACGCAAGGTGGCACCAGTGCCAAGTCGGGCTGTTTTTGTAGTACCCAGTGGCTCCTGCAATTTGCCATCCAGAAGCGGGGCAGCTAAATTTTGTTTGCTAGAGAAAAGGGCTGTGGTTTGTGTTTGGGGGCCTATGGCCGAGAGTGGTAGGCTGGCCCCTGAAAATCAACGATAGGCAGGATGGTTCCCAGATCCAAGGTGGCACCAGTGCCAAGTAAGGCTGGTTGTATGGTTCAAAGTGACTCCTGCAATCTGCCATCCAGAAGCGGGACAGCTGAGTTTTTTTTGCCAGAGAAAAGGTCCGTGGTTTCTTTTTGGGGCATACGGCTGGGAATTGCCGGCTGGCTCCTTAAAATGCTCGATACGCAGGATGGTTCCCAGAGCCAAGGTGGCACCACTGCCAAGTCGGGCTCTTTTTGTAGTACCAAGTGCGTCCTGCAATTTGCCATCCAGAAGAGGGGCAGTTGAGTTTTGTTTGCCAGAGAAAAGGGCCGAGGTTTGTGTTTGGGAGCATATGGCTGGGAATGACCGGCTGGCCCCTGAAAATCCACGATACGCCGGATGGTTCCCAGATCCAAGGTGGTACCATTACCAAGTCGGGCTGGTTTGATAGTCCCAAGTGGCTCCTGCAAACTGCCATCCAGAAGCGGGGCAGCTGAGTTTTGTTTGCCAGGGAAATGGGCCGTTGTTTGTGTTTGGGGGCCTGTGGCTGGGAGTGTTCGGCTGGTTCCTGAATATGTACGATACGCAGGATTGTTCCCAGATCCAAGGTGGCAGCAGTGCCATGTTGTGCTGGTGTGATAGTCCCAAGTGGCTCCTGCAATCTGCCATCCAGAAGTGGGGCAGCTGATTTTTGTTTGCCAGAGAAAAGGTCCGTGGTTTGTGTTTGGGGGCATATGGCTGAGAGTGGCCGGCTGGCCCCTGAAAATCCACGATACACAGGATGGTTCCCAGATCCAAGGTGGCACCTGTGCCAAGTCGGGCTGATTTGATAGTACTAAGTAGCTCCTGCAATCTGCCATCCAGAAGCAGGGCAGCTTACTTTTGTTTGCCAGGGAAACGGGCCGAGGTTTCTGTTTGGGGGCCTATGGCTGGGAGTGACCGGCTGGCTCCTGAAAAGCTACAATAGGCAGGATGGTTCCCAGAGCCAAGGTGGCACCAGTGCCAAGTTGGGCTGGTTTGATAGTACCAAGTGGCTCCTGCAATCTGCCATCCAGAAGCAGGGCAGCTGAGTTTTGTTTGCCAGAGAAAAGGGCTTGGTTTGTGTTTGGGGGCATATGGCTGGGTGTGGCCAGCTGGCTCCTTAAAATGCACGATATGCAACATGGCTCCCAGACCCATAGTGGCACCAGTGCCAAGTCGGGCTGGTTTGATAGTACCAAGTGGCTCCTGCAATCTTCCATGATCACGTGGAGAAATACTTTCTGGTTTCAGCCATATGCTCTTTCTTCTCTCCCTCAACTTCTCTATCACCTCTCATCTGGTTCACATGCGCTGTCTTCAAGGTCCACAGGCTACTTTTCACAGAATCTTCTGGCCTGATGAAGTAAGAATGATGAATAGAACAGAGCTGGGATCTATTTTCCAGTTTGGATAAAATGCATTCTGCACACAAATCCAAGGAGAACGGGCTGCCTCAATGCCCAGAAAATCTTTCACTCCTGCTAGTGTTCTACGTCAACCGCAACTTAGTCTGAAAGAAAAGCTTTTTCTCTGAGAGCATCTGAGAGGTTTGCATGAAGCACTGATATCTGACATATGCAATTTTGAATAGGAGAGGAAAAAGAAAATGGCAAGGAGTTTTTAATTTTAGTGGTTTCAATTTTAATTTCCGTGCACTTTTTCAAAACTTGTCAGCTCAAATGCCCATCAACATCTTTTAGTCATCTGTAAGTCAGTATTCATATAAAATGTGCTTCAAATCCAAAGAATTTCAAATTTGCACTCCAAGCTTCTATGCCTAGATTTATGATTTCCTACACATATTAGATGAAAGGAAGGCCTTTTTTACTGTGGGAGTGCTGGAACACTGGAACAGGTTGCCCAGAGAAGTTGTGGGTGTCCCATCCCTGAAAGTATTCAAGGTCACCTTGGACGGGGCTTGGAGCAGCAACAAAGGAGAAGCTTGATGGTAGAGAAACAAAGTTGGACTATAGAAGAAACTCGGATTGAAGTATAGGATCAAGTTTTCTCTCAGCTCTTGGGGTAAATTCAAAGTTGTACAAAATGACATTTATCTGTGCTATTCACTACTGTAACAGAAAGTTTCATGAAAACTGTACAGAAGATAGTAAATTTTAAAAGAGATAAGAATTACAGCATAAAATCCATGGGATAGGTTACAACATGAGACACTCTCTAAGAGAAAATCTCTTTGTTTCAGCACTTCATCGGGGTAAGATTTCATGAAGTGCCAAAGAAGGCGGCAAAATATCATTCGGGACATTATTTACTGGAATTCAGCCTGGCCATTAGTAGGAACTGCCTTTGAACATATCATGTAGATATACCACACACGCTTTCCCTTCACTGAAAAATTACTGTTTACAACAAATAAGCAATTGACGATCAAAATTGATTGAAAGCATCTTAAACATGTCAAGTATTTCATTGTAGATGATCTGTGATCCAAATGCTTCTTCCACCTTCGAGAGGGACAGAAGAATTCTTCCATATCATGATGGTTTAAAATTGTATCAACCAATGTTTTCTGCTGAAAAGATATCATCTATTTTTTTCTATTTTTGGAAGAAAATATTCCTAGACATACAACAGGTGAGAACTAAGTAATTTTAAAGAAACAAATGAAATGAAAATATTCTGTAAATAGAATGAAATGAAAAGCTGTGTTTTAAATAGGAGCTAAATATTAAACAGAATTTTTGTACCAGGCATTTGAATTACTGCACCAGCTCTTTTGCCCATCAAGAGAGGCATTTAGCATTTCAGTCTTTTCCAAGGTGTTCATGATCTGCTATGCTGATCTCTGTGTGTGCCTAGGTGTGTGTGGAGGGGGGGGCATATGAAGGGGAGTGTGTATGTTTGCTTTACAATTGTTGTGGCAGATTCATGCCTCAGCTCCACATTTTGTTTTAAAAAGGTCACACCGAGTGGATATGAAGTTTACTATCAACAAGAGATCGATTCCCAAATCATCCATTTGACTCTCCCTTATAAATCATGTGCTTTGTTGCATATTTTATCAAATATACTTTCAAGCCAGATGGAGGAAGGAGGATGTGGGAATCCCTCCACCATCTTGCAACTTTTATGTAAGTAGGTTTTCAAGAAAATCATCATTTCTCTTTTAAATATGTCTGGAACAGGCATGATGGTAGTGTCAACCTGTTGGAGTTTTTGTTGCTGGAAGAAGTTGTACAAAAGGATTGGTTTTTACATTGACCAGTTACTGAATCAAGCGCAGGAATACATTGGAAATTTAGCTGGGGGTTCCTTTTCCCAGCAGACTACTTCTAGAACGAGCTTGTACACTGAAGCTGACTCTTTTGCTCTCTTTTTGTTTCTTTCCTATTTTCTTGGCTTCTTTGCCACTATCTAGACAATTTTGGAACTTTGTTCCCAACTAAAATGGTTTCAATAGTCTGATTGTGATCATACATTTTTACAAGGAATTTTTAAAATCTTTCCTCGAGTCCAGAAAGTCAAGGACTTAGATCTTTTTCTTCCCTTATCAATATTGCCATGAAATTGATAAATAAAGACCAACTCTTTATTTTTGTTTTTAACCCACGTAGATAATTCCCATCCATTAATCCATTTTGTGGACCAATAGCTGCCATTCTGATGGAAGCTGTCACTTCTTAACAATAGGCATTCTGTGACTATGTTGACTGCACTTTGGGTGAAGATCCTAACTGGTCTTAGATATACATAGGGAGAAATTTGCTCAGCCAGTGTCAGTCTTAAGCATGCGTATCAGAAGATCTTTCTAGAGCTGGGAATTTTCCCATGAAAGGGATTCAGTTAGGGAAGAGACACTTGTGCCAGAGTTTTACATTCTTCTTGAACACTGCTTAAGGAACTTAGATGCCATGTCCATTTGGATCTCTGTCTGCACAGAACTTTGTCATGCCAGCGCTTTGAAATGCATCTTGAAGAGAATTCACTAGCACAGAATGAAAGAGAGTGGAAGGGGTTGGTGGGGCTAACCAGGCCCAAACCCCTTGCCTAAACCAGGATACCTAGAGCCTCTTGCCCAGGATTCTATCTGGGTGTACTTTTAATGTCTTCAAAGATCCAGGCTCCACAATCTTTCTGGGCAGTCTGTGCCGTGGTTCAGTCACCCTGACAGTAAAGAAACATTTACTGATGTTCAAAGGCAATCTCCTGTATTTCAGTGTGTGCCCACTGCCTCTTGTCTTTTCCCTCAGCATCACTGAAAAGACACTGATTCCCTCCCCTTTGCACTATTGCTTCCATATGTATGTGTGATGCCATGTAGAGGTATGTCAAAAACCTCCCTGAAGCCCAGGCAGATAATATTCCCTTCATCTACCAGTCAAGTTGATTCATCAGAGGAGTTTAAAGTGATGTTCAGCATGAAATTCCCCTGAAAAATCATGCTAACTACATTATTTGGTCATCTGTCATGTGCCTGGCAAGGATTTCCAGGAAGAGCTGCTTCATCAACTTCCTGGGGATAAAAAAGAGGCTGGCTGGTTTGTACTATGGCGAGTCCTCTTAATTGCCTTTTTTGAAGATGGGTGTCATTTGCTAACATCCACTCTTTAGCCTCTCTTGTCGTCTACATCTTAGCAAAACGCTTTTCCACTATGTCTGGCTAGGAAAAACTGTGCCAGCACAGAAAACATCTCCCATCGTGTTCTAGAAGTTGCACGGATGTCTGCCAAGTGTTTGGCAGGAAGAAAAGAAAAGTTGTCCAAAACAGCTTCCAATCGAATGTTCATGTGATTGGAAAAGTCAGGAGAGTGCAAAGGTACTGTTTTCTATCAGTTGGCAAGGTGCGCACACAATCCCAGTGTTGTACAGCTTGCTTCTTCACCTTCCCGAAGCTGCCGCTCTCGCCGGCTGCCGGAGCCCAAGAAGCGGCTTCTTCGCGCAAAGACGATTGTGCCGCTCACAGTGCTCTCCTTAGCGCGGCTTCTGTCGAAAGACGCCCGGCAGCGGCTCTTACCTCCGGAGAGCATCCTACCTTCGTCTTTCGCGTCTTTTGTAGTCTACATCTTAGCAAAACAATTTTCCACTATGTCTGGCTAGGAAAAACTGTGCCAGCACAGAAAACATCTCCCATCGTGTTCTAGAATTTGCACGGATGTCTGCCAAGTGTTTGGCAGGAAGAAAAGAAAAGTTGTCCAAAACAGCTTCCAATCGAATGTTCCTGTGATTGGAAAAGTCAGGAGAGTGCAAAGGTACTGTTTTCTATCAGTTGGCAAGGTGCGCACACAATCCCAGTGTTGTACAGCTTGCTTCTTCACCTTCCCGAAGCTGCCGCTCTCGCCGGCTGCCGGAGCCCAAGAAGCGGCTTCTTCGCGCAAAGACGATTGTGCCGCTCACAGTGCTCTCCTTAGCGCGGCTTCTGCCGAAAGACGCCCGGCAGCGGCTCTTACCTCCGGAGAGCATCCTACCTTCGTCTTTCGCGTCTTTTGTAGTCTACATCTTAGCAAAACAATTTTCCACTATGTCTGGCTAGGAAAAACTGTGCCAGCACAGAAAACATCTCCCATCGTGTTCTAGAAGTTGCACGGATGTCTGCCCAGTGTTTGGCAGGAAGAAAAGAAAAGTTGTCCAAAACAGCTTCCAATCGAATGTTCCTGTGATTGGAAAAGTCAGGAGAGTGCAAAGGTACTGTTTTCTATCAGTTGGCAAGGTGCGCACACAATCCCAGTGTTGTACAGCTTGCTTCTTCACCTTCCCGAAGCTGCCGCTCTCGCCGGCTGCCGGAGCCCAAGAAGCGGCTTCTTCGCGCAAAGACGATTGTGCCGCTCACAGGGCTCTCCTTAGCGCGGCTTCTGCCGAAAGACGCCCGGCAGCGGCTCTTACCTCCGGAGAGCATCCTACCTTCTTCTTTCGCGTCTTATGTAGTCTACACTTCGGCAAAAAGCTTTTCCACTATGTCTGGCTAGGAAAAACTGTGCCAGCACAGAAAACATCTCCCATCGTGTTCTAGAAGTTGCACGGATGTCTGCCAAGTGTTTGGCAGGATGGTTCCCAGACCCATAGTGGCACCAGTGCCAAGTTGGGATGATTTGATAGTACCAAGTGGCTCCTGCAATCTGCCATCAAAAAGCTGGCAGGCGAGTTTTGTTTTCCAGGGAAAAGCGCCGTTGTTTGTATTTGGGGGCCTGTGGCTGGGAGTGGCCGCCTGGCGCCTTAGAATCTACGTTACGCAGCATGGTTCCCAGACCCAAAGTGGCACCAGTGTCAAGTTGGGCTGGTTTGATAGTACCAAGTGGCTCCTGCAATCTGCCATCCAGAAGCGGGGTAGCTTACTTTTGTTTGCCAGGGAAACGGGCAGGCTTTCTGTCTGGGGGCCTATGGTTGGGAGTAACCACCTGGCTCCTGAAAAGCTACGATAGGCAGGATGGTTCCCAGATCCAAGATGGCACCAGTGCCAAGTCGGGGTGGTTTGATGGTGCAAAGTGGCTCCTGCAATCTGCCATCCTGACGCGGGGCAGCGGATTTTTGTTTCCAAGAGAAATGGTCCGTGGTTTGTTTTTGGGTCTATATGGCTGGGCGTGGCCTGCTGGCTCCTTAAAAAGCTACGATAGGCGGGATGGTTCCCTGAACCAAGGTGGCACCAGTGCCAAGTCGGGCGGTTTTCGTAGTACAAAGTGCGTCCTAAAATTTGCCATCCAGAAGAGGGGCAGTTGAGTTTTGTTTACCAGAGAAAAGGGCCGTGGTTTGTTTTTGGGGGCATATGGCTGATAGTGGCCGTCTGGCCCCTGAAAATCCACGATAGGCAGGATGGTTCCCAGACCAGAGGTGGCACCAGTGCCAAGTCGGGCTGGTTTGATAGTACTAAATAGCACCTGCAATCTGCCATGCAGAAGCGGGGCAGCTTACTTTTGTTTGCCAGGGAAACGGGCCGAGGTTTGTGTCTGGGGGCCTATGGCTGGGAGTGACCGCCTGGCTCCTGAAAAGCTACGATAGGCAGGATGGTGACCAGACCCATGGTGGCACCAGTGCCAAGTTGGGCTGGTGTGATAGTACCAAGTGGCTCCTGCAATCTGCCATCAAAAAGTTGTCAGGCGAGTTTTGTTTTCCAGGGAAAAGCGCCGTTGTTTGTGTTTGGGGGACTGTGGGTGGGAGTGGCCGGCTGGCTCCTTAGAACACACGATACGCAGGATGGTTCCCAGACCCAAGGTGGCACCAGTGCCACGTCGGGCTGGTATGATGGTGAAAAGTGGCTCCTGCAATCTGCCATCCTGAAGCGGGGTAGCTTACATTTGTGTGCCAGGGAAACGGGCCGAGGTTTATGACTGGGGGCCTAGGGCTAGGAGTGACCGGCTGGCTCCTGAAAAGCAACAATAGGCAGGATGGTTCCCAGACCCAAGGTGGCACCAGTGCCAAGTTGGGCTGGTTTGATGGTACCAACTGGCTCCTGCAATCTGCCATCTAAAAGTTGTCAGGCGAGTTTTGTTTTCCAGGGAAAAGCGCCGTTGATTTTGTTTGGAGGCCTGTGGCTGGCAGTGGCTGCCTGTCGTCTTAGAATCCGGGTTACGCAGCATGGTTCCCAGAGCCAAGGTGGCACCAGTGTCAAGTTGGGCTGGTTTGATAGTACCAAGTGGCTCCTGCAATCTGCCATCCAGAAGCGGGGCAGCTTACTTTTGTTTGCCAGGGAAACGGGCCGAAGTATTTGTCTGGGGACCTATGGCTGGGTGTGACCGGCTGGCTCCTGAAAAGCTACGATAGGCAGGATGGTGACCAGACCCATGGTGGCACCAGTGCCAAGTTGGGCTGGTTTGATAGTACCAAGAGGCTCCTGCAATCTGCCATCAAAAAGTTGGCAGGCCAGTTTTGTTTTCCAGGGAAAAGCGCCGTTGTTTGTGTTTGGGGGACTGTGGCTGGGAGTGGCCGGCTGGCTCCTTAGAACACACGATACGCAGGATGGTTCCCAGACCAGAGGTGGCACCAGTGCCAAGTCGGGCTGGTTTGATAGCACCAAGTGGCTCCTGCAATCTGCCATCCAGAAGCGGGGCAGCTGAATTTTGTTTGCCAGAGAAAAAGGCTGTTGTTTGTGTTTCGGGGCCTGTGGCTGGCAGTGGACGGCTGGCTCCTGAAAATCCATGATACGCAGCATGGTTCCCAGACCCAAGGTGGCACCAGTGCCAAGTAGGGCTGGTTTCATAGTACCCAGTGGCTCCTGCAATCTGCCATCCAGAAGAGGGGCAGTTGAGTTTTGTTTTCCAGAGAAAAGGGCCGTGGTTTGTGTTTGGGGCCTATGGCTGAGAGTGACCGGCTGGCTCCTGAAAAGCTACGATAGGCAGGATGGTGACCAGACCCATGGTGGCACCAGTGCCAAGTCGGGCTGGTTTGATAATACTAAATAGCTCCTGCAATCTGCCATCCAGACGCGGGGCAGCGGATTTTTGCTTGCTGGAGAAAAGTTCCGTGGGTTTTTTTTGGGGGTATATGGCTGGACGTTGCCGGCTGACTCCTTAAAAACATCGATACGCAGGATGGTTCCCTGACCCAAGGTGGCATCACTGCCAAGTCGGGCTGTTTTCGTAGTACCAAGTGCGTCCTGCAATTTGCCATCCAGAAGAGGGGCAGTTGAGTTTTGTTTACCAGAGAAAAGGGCCGTGGTTTGTGTTTGGGGGCATATGGCTGAGAGTGGCCGGCTGGCGCCTGAAAATCCACGATAGGCAGGATGGTTCCCAGAGCCAAGGTGGCACCAGTGCCATGTTGGCCTGGTTTGATAGTACCATGTGGCTCCTGCAATCTGCCATCCAGAAGCGGGGCAGCTTACTTTTGTTTGCCAGGGAAACGGTCCGAGGTTTGTGTCTGGGGGCCTAAGGCTGGGAGTGACCAGCTGGCTCCTGAAAAGCTACGATAGGCAGGATGGTGACCAGACCCATGGTGGCACCAGTGCCAAGTTGGGCTGGTTTGATAGTACCAAGTGGCTCCTGCAATCTGCCATCAAAAAGTTGGCAGGCGAGTTTTGTTTTCCAGGGTAACGCGCCGTTGTTTTTGTTTAGAGGCCTGTGGCTGGGAGTGTCCGCCTGTCCTCTTAGAATCTACGTTACGCAGCATGGTTCCCAGAGCCAAGGTGGCACCAGTGCCAAGTTGGGCTGGTTTGATAGTAGCAAGTGGTTCCTGCAATCTGCCATCCAGAAGAGGGGCAGCTTACTTTTGTTTGCCAGGGAAACGGGCCGAGGTATTTCTCTGGGGGCCTATGGCACGGAGTGACCGGCCGGCTCCTGAAAAGCTAAGATAGGCAGGATGTTTACCAGACCCATGATGGCACCAGTGCCAAGTTGGGCTAATTTGATACTACCAAGTGGCTCCTGCAATCTGCCATCCAGAAGCGGGGCAGCTTACTTTTGTTTGCCAGGGAAACGGGCCGAGGTTTTTCTCTGGGGGTTTATGGCTGGGAGTGACCGGCTGGCTCCTGAAAAGCTACGATAGGCAGGATGGTGACCAGACCCATGGTGGCACCAGTGCCAAGTTGGGCTGGTTTGATAGTACCAAGTGGCTCCTGCAATCTGCCATCAAAAAGTTGGCAGGCGAGTTTTGTTTTCCAGGGAAAAGCGCCGTTGTTTGTTTTTGGGCGCCTGTGGCACGGAGTGGCCGGGTGGCTGCTTAGAATCCACGATACGCAGGATGGTTCCCAGACCCAAGGTGGCACCAGTGCCAAGTCGGGCTGGTTTGATGGTGCAAAGTGGCTCCTGCAATCTGCCATCCAGAAGTGCGGTAGCTTACTTTTGTGTGCCAGGGAAACGGGCCGAGGTTTGTGTCTGGGGGCCTATGGCTGGGAGTGACCGGCTGGCTCCTGAAAAGCTACGATAGGCAGGATGGTGACCAGACCCATGGTGGCACCAGTGCCATTTTCGGCTGATTTCATAGTACCAAGTGGCTCCTGCAAGCTGCCATCAAAAAGTCGGCAGGCGAGTTTTGTTTTCCAGGGAAAAGCGCCGTTGTTTGTGTCTGCGGGCCTGTGGCTGGAGTGGCCGGCTGGCTCCTTAGAATCCACGATACGCAGCATGGTTCCCAGACCCAAGGTAGCACCAGTGCCAAGTCGGGCTGGTTTGATAGTACCAAGTGGTTCCTGCAATCTGCCATCAAAAAGTTGGCAGGCTAGTTTTGTTTTCCAGGGAAAAGCGCCGTTGTGTCTGTTTTTGGGCCTGTGGCTGGGAGTGGCCAGCTGGCTCCTTAGAATCCACGATACGCAGGATGGTTCCCAGACCCAAGGTGGCACCAGTGCCAAGTCGGTCTGGTTTGTTAGTACCAAGTGGTTCCTGCAATCTGCCATCCAGAAGCGGGGCAGCTGAATTTTGTTTGCCAGAGAAAAAGGCTGTTGTTTGTGTTTCGGGGCCTGTGGCTGGCAGTGGACGGCTGGCTCCTGAAAATCCATGATACGCAGCATGGTTCCCAGAGCCAAGGTGGCACCAGTGCCAAGTAGGGCTGGTTTCATAGTACCCAGTGGCTCCTGCAATCTGCCATCCAGAAGAGGGGCAGTTGAGTTTTGTTTTCCAGAGAAAAGGGCCGTGGTTTGTGTTTGGGGCCTATGGCTGAGAGTGACGGGCTGGCTCCTGAAAAGCTACGATAGGCAGGATGGTGACCAGACCCATGGTGGCACCAGTGCCAAGTCGGGCTGGTTTGATAATACTAAATAGCTCCTGCAATCTGCCATCCAGACGCGGGGCAGCGGATTTTTGCTTGCTGGAGAAAAGTTCCGTGGGTTTTTTTTGGGGGTATATGGCTGGACGTTGCCGGCTGACTCCTTAAAAACATCGATACGCAGGATGGTTCCCTGACCCAAGGTGGCATCACTGCCAAGACGGGCTGTTTTCGTAGTACCAAGTGCGTCCTGCAATTTGCCATCCAGAAGAGGGGCAGTTGAGTTTTGTTTACCAGAGAAAAGGGCCGTGGTTTGTGTTTGGGGGCATATGGCTGAGAGTGGCCGGCTGGCGCCTGAAAATCCACGATAGGCAGGATGGTTCCCAGAGCCAAGGTGGCACCAGTGCCATGTTGGCCTGGTTTGATAGTACCATGTGGCTCCTGCAATCTGCCATCCAGAAGCGGGGCAGCTTACTTTTGTTTGCCAGGGAAACGGGCCGAGGTATTTGTCTGGGGGCCTATGGCTGGGAGTGACCGGCTGGCTCCTGAAAAGCTACGATAGGCAGGATGGTGACCAGACCCATGGTGGCACCAGTGCCAAGTTGGGCTGGTTTGATAGTACCAAGTGGCTCCTGCAATCTGCCATCAAAAAGTTGGCAGGCGAGTTTTGTTTTCCAGGGTAACGCGCCGTTGTTTTTGTTTAGAGGCCTGTGGCTGGGAGTGTCCGCCTGTCCTCTTAGAATCTACGTTACGCAGCATGGTTCCCAGAGCCAAGGTGGCACCAGTGCCAAGTTGGGCTGGTTTGATAGTAGCACGTGGTTCCTGCAATCTGCCATCCAGAAGAGGGGCAGCTTACTTTTGTTTGCCAGGGAAACAGGCCGAGGTTTTTCTCTGGGGGCCTATGGCAGGGAGTGACCGGCCGGCTCCTGAAAAGCTAAGATAGGCAGGATGCTTACCAGACCCATGATGGCACCAGTGCCAAGTTGGGCTGGTTTGATACTACCAAGTGCGTCCTGCAATCTGCCATCCAGAAGCGGGGCAGCTTACTTTTGTTTTCCATGGAAACGGGCCGAGGTTTGTGTCTGGGCGTTTATGGCTGGGAGTGACCGGCTGGCTCCTGAAAAGCTACGATAGGCAGGATGGTGACCAGACCCATGGTGGCACCAGTGCCAAGTTGGGCTGGTTTGATAGTACCAAGTGGCTCCTGCAATCTGCCATCAAAATGTTGGCAGGCGAGTTTTGTTTTCCAGGGAAAAGCGCCGTTCTTTCTGTTTGGGGGCCTGTGGCTGGGAGTGGCCGGGTGGCTGCTTAGAATCCACGATACGCAGGATGGTTCCCAGACCCAAGGTGGCACCAGTGTTAAGTCGGGCTGTTTTGACACTACCAAGTGGCTCCTGCAATCTGCCATCCAGAATCGGGGTAGCTTACTTTTGTTTGCCAGGGAAACGGTCCGAGGTTTGTGTCTGGGGGCCTATGGCTGGGAGTGACCGGCTGGCTCCTGAAATGCTACAATAGGCAGGATGGTTCCCAGACCCATAGTGGCACCAGTGCCAAGTTGGGATGATTTGATAGTACCAAGTGGCTCCTGCAATCTGCCATCAAAAAGCTGGCAGGCGAGTTTTGTTTTCCAGGGAAAAGCGCCGTTGTTTGTATTTGGGGGCCTGTGGCTGGGAGTGGCCGCCTGGCGCCTTAGAATCTACGTTACGCAGCATGGTTCCCAGACCCAAAGTGGCACCAGTGTCAAGTTGGGCTGGTTTGATAGTACCAAGTGGCTCCTGCAATCTGCCATCCAGAAGCGGGGTAGCTTACTTTTGTTTGCCAGGGAAACGGGCAGGCTTTCTGTCTGGGGGCCTATGGTTGGGAGTAACCGCCTGGCTCCTGAAAAGCTACGATAGGCAGGATGGTTCCCAGATCCAAGATGGCACCAGTGCCAAGTCGGGGTGGTTTGATGGTGCAAAGTGGCTCCTGCAATCTGCCATCCTGACGCGGGGCAGCGGATTTTTGTTTCCAAGAGAAATGGTCCGTGGTTTGTTTTTGGGTCTATATGGCTGGGCGTGGCCTGCTGGCTCCTTAAAAAGCTACGATAGGCGGGATGGTTCCCTGAACCAAGGTGGCACCAGTGCCAAGTCGGGCGGTTTTCGTACTACAAAGTGCGTCCTAAAATTTGCCATCCAGAAGAGGGGCAGTTGAGTTTTGTTTACCAGAGAAAAGGGCCGTGGTTTGTTTTTGGGGGCATATGGCTGATAGTGGCCGTCTGGCCCCTGAAAATCCACGATAGGCAGGATGGTTCCCAGACCAGAGGTGGCACCAGTGCCAAGTCGTGCTGGTTTGATAGTACTAAATAGCACCTGCAATCTGCCATGCAGAAGCGGGGCAGCTTACTTTTGTTTGCCAGGGAAACGGGCCGAGGTTTGTGTCTGGGGGCCTATGGCTGGGAGTGACCGCCTGGCTCCTGAAAAGCTACGATAGGCAGGATGGTGACCAGACCCATGGTGGCACCAGTGCCAAGTTGGGCTGGTTTGATAGTACCAAGTGGCTCCTGCAATCTGCCATCAAAAAGTTGTCAGGCGAGTTTTGTTTTCCAGGGAAAAGCGCCGTTGTTTTTGTTTGGGGGACTGTGGGTGGGAGTGGCCGGCTGGCTCCTTAGAACACACGATACGCAGGATGGTTCCCAGACCCAAGGTGGCACCAGTGCCACGTCGGGCTGGTTTGATGGTGAAAAGTGGCTCCTGCAATCTGCCATCCTGAAGCGGGGTAGCTTACATTTGTGTGCCAGGGAAACGGGCCGAGGTTTATGACTGGGGGCCTAGGGCTAGGAGTGACCGGCTGGCTCCTGAAAAGCAACAATAGGCAGGATGGTTCCCAGACCCAAGGTGGCACCAGTGCCAAGTTGGGCTGGTTTGATGGTACCAACTGGCTCCTGCAATCTGCCATCTAAAAGTTGTCAGGCGAGTTTTGTTTTCCAGGGAAAAGCGCCGTTGATTTTGTTTGGAGGCCTGTGGCTGGCAGTGGCTGCCTGTCGTCTTAGAATCCGGGTTACGCAGGATGGTTCCCAGAGCCAAGGTGGCACCAGTGTCAAGTTGGGCTGGTTTGATAGTACCAAGTGGCTCCTGCAATCTGCCATCCAGAAGCGGGGCAGCTTACTTTTGTTTGCCAGGGAAACGGGCCGAAGTATTTGTCTGGGGACCTATGGCTGGGTGTGACCGGCTGGCTCCTGAAAAGCTACGATAGGCAGGATGGTGACCAGACCCATGGTGGCACCAGTGCCAAGTTGGGCTGGTTTGATAGTACCAAGTGGCTCCTGCAATCTGCCATCAAAAAGTTGGCAGGCCAGTTTTGTTTTCCAGGGAAAAGCGACGTTGTTTGGGTTTGGGGGACTGTGGCTGGGAGTGGCCGGCTGGCTCCTTAGAACACACGATACGCAGGATGGTTCCCAGACCAGAGGTGGCACCAGTGCCAAGTCGGGCTGGTTTGATAGCACCAAGTGGCTCCTGCAATCTGCCATCCAGAAGCGGGGCAGCTGAATTTTGTTTGCCAGAGAAAAAGGCTGTTGTTTTTGTTTCTGGGCCTGTGGCTGGGAGGGGCCGGCTGGCTCCTGAAAATCCATGATACGCAGCATGGTTCCCAGACCCAAGGTGGCACCAGTGCCAAGTAGGGCTGGTTTCATAGTACCCAGTGGCTCCTGCAATCTGCCATCCAGAAGAGGGGCAGTTGAGTTTTGTTTTCCAGAGAAAAGGGCCGTGGTTTGTGTTTGGGGCCTATGGCTGAGAGTGACCGGCTGGCTCCTGAAAAGCTACGATAGGCAGGATGGTGACCAGACCCATGGTGGCACCAGTGCCAAGTCGGGCTGGTTTGATAATACTAAATAGCTCCTGCAATCTGCCATCCAGACACGGGGCAGCGGATTTTTGCTTGCTGGAGAAAAGTTCCGTGGGTTTTTTTTGGGGGTATATGGCTGGACGTTGCCGGCTGACTCCTTAAAAACATCGATACGCAGGATGGTTCCCTGACCCAAGGTGGCATCACTGCCAAGTCGGGCTGTTTTCGTAGTACCAAGTGCGTCCTGCAATTTGCCATCCAGAAGAGGGGCAGTTGAGTTTTGTTTACCAGAGAAAAGGGCCGTGGTTTGTGTTTGGGGGCATATGGCTGAGAGTGGCCGGCTGGCGCCTGAAAATCCACGATAGGCAGGATGGTTCCCAGAGCCAAGGTGGCACCAGTGCCATGTTGGCCTGGTTTGATAGTACCATGTGGCTCCTGCAATCTGCCATCCAGAAGCGGGGCAGCTTACTTTTGTTTGCCAGGGAAACGGGCCGAGGTATTTGTCTGGGGGCCTAAGGCTGGGAGTGACCAGCTGGCTCCTGAAAAGCTACGATAGGCAGGATGGTGACCAGACCCATGGTGGCACCAGTGCCAAGTTGGGCTGGTTTGATAGTACCAAGTGGCTCCTGCAATCTGCCATCAAAAAGTTGGCAGGCGAGTTTTGTTTTCCAGGGTAACGCGCCGTTGTTTTTGTTTAGAGGCCTGTGGCTGGGAGTGTCCGCCTGTCCTCTTACAATCTACGTTACGCAGCATGGTTCCCAGAGCCAAGGTGGCACCAGTGCCAAGTTGGGCTGGTTTGATAGTAGCACGTGGTTCCTGCAATCTGCCATCCAGAAGAGGGGCAGCTTACTTTTGTTTGCCAGGGAAACGGGCCGAGGTATTTCTCTGGGGGCCTATGGCACGGAGTGACCGGCCGGCTCCTGAAAAGCTAAGATAGGCAGGATGTTTACCAGACCCATGATGGCACCAGTGCCAAGTTGGGCTAATTTGATACTACCAAGTGGCTCCTGCAATCTGCCATCCAGAAGCGGGGCAGCTTACTTTTGTTTGCCAGGGAAACGGGCCGAGGTTTTTCTCTGGGGGTTTATGGCTGGGAGTGACCGGCTGGCTCCTGAAAAGCTACGATAGGCAGGATGGTGACCAGACCCATGGTGGCACCAGTGCCAAGTTGGGCTGGTTTGATAGTACCAAGTGGCTCCTGCAATCTGCCATCAAAAAGTTGGCAGGCGAGTTTTGTTTTCCAGGGAAAAGCGCCGTTGTTTGTTTTTGGGCGCCTGTGGCACGGAGTGGCCGGGTGGCTGCTTAGAATCCACGATACGCAGGATGGTTCCCAGACCCAAGGTGGCACCAGTGCCAAGTCGGGCTGGTTTGATGGTGCAAAGTGGCTCCTGCAATCTGCCATCCAGAAGTGCGGTAGCTTACTTTTGTGTGCCAGGGAAACCGGCCGATGTTTGTGTCTGGGGGCCTATGGCTGGGAGTGACCGGCTGGCTCCTGAAAAGCTACGATAGGCAGGATGGTGACCAGACCCATGGTGGCACCAGTGCCATGTTCGGCTGATTTCATAGTACCAAGTGGCTCCTGCAATTTGCCATCAAAAAGTCGGCAGGCGAGTTTTGTTTTCCAGGGAAAAGCGCCGTTGTTTGTGTCTGCGGGCCTGTGGCTGGAGTGGCCGGCTGGCTCCTTAGAATCCACGATACGCAGCATGGTTCCCAGACCCAAGGTAGCACCAGTGCCAAGTCGGGCTGGTTTGATAGTACCAAGTGGTTCCTGCAATCTGCCATCAAAAAGTTGGCAGGCGAGTTTTGTTTTCCAGGGAAAAGCGCCGTTGTGTCTGTTTTTGGGCCTGTGGCTGGGAGTGGCCAGCTGGCTCCTTAGAATCCACGATACGCAGGATGGTTCCCAGACCCAAGGTGGCACCAGTGCCAAGTCGGTCTGGTTTGTTAGTACCAAGTGGTTCCTGCAATCTGCCATCCAGAAGCGGGGCAGCTGAATTTTGTTTGCCAGAGAAAAAGGCTGTTGTTTGTGTTTCGGGGCCTGTGGCTGGCAGTGGACGGCTGGCTCCTGAAAATCCATGATACGCAGCATGGTTCCCAGACCCAAGGTGGCACCAGTGCCAAGTAGGGCTGGTTTCATAGTACCCAGTGGCTCCTGCAATCTGCCATCCAGAAGAGGGGCAGTTGAGTTTTGTTTTCCAGAGAAAAGGGCCGTGGTTTGTGTTTGGGGCCTATGGCTGAGAGTGACCGGCTGGCTCCTGAAAAGCTACGATAGGCAGGATGGTGACCAGACCCATGGTGGCACCAGTGCCAAGTCGGGCTGGTTTGATAATACTAAATAGCTCCTGCAATCTGCCATCCAGACGCGGGGCAGCGGATTTTTGCTTGCTGGAGAAAAGTTCCGTGGGTTTTTTTTGGGGGTATATGGCTGGACGTTGCCGGCTGACTCCTTAAAAACATCGATACGCAGGATGGTTCCCTGACCCAAGGTGGCATCACTGCCAAGACGGGCTGTTTTCGTAGTACCAAGTGCGTCCTGCAATTTGCCATCCAGAAGAGGGGCAGTTGAGTTTTGTTTACCAGAGAAAAGGGCCGTGGTTTGTGTTTGGGGGCATATGGCTGAGAGTGGCCGGCTGGCGCCTGAAAATCCACGATAGGCAGGATGGTTCCCAGAGCCAAGGTGGCACCAGTGCCATGTTGGCCTGGTTTGATAGTACCATGTGGCTCCTGCAATCTGCCATCCAGAAGCGGGGCAGCTTACTTTTGTTTGCCAGGGAAACGGGCCGAGGTTTGTGTCTGGGGGCCTATGGCTGGGAGTGACCGGCTGGCTCCTGAAAAGCTACGATAGGCAGGATGGTGACCAGACCCATGGTGGCACCAGTGCCAAGTTGGGCTGGTTTGATAGTACCAAGTGGCTCCTGCAATCTGCCATCAAAAAGTTGGCAGGCGAGTTTTGTTTTCCAGGGTAACGCGCCGTTGTTTTTGTTTAGAGGCCTGTGGCTGGGAGTGTCCGCCTGTCCTCTTAGAATCTACGTTACGCAGCATGGTTCCCAGAGCCAAGGTGGCACCAGTGCCAAGTTGGGCTGGTTTGATAGTAGCACGTGGTTCCTGCAATCTGCCATCCAGAAGAGGGGCAGCTTACTTTTGTTTGCCAGGGAAACAGGCCGAGGTTTTTCTCTGGGGGCCTATGGCAGGGAGTGACCGGCCGGCTCCTGAAAAGCTAAGATAGGCAGGATGCTTACCAGACCCATGATGGCACCAGTGCCAAGTTGGGCTGGTTTGATACTACCAAGTGCGTCCTGCAATCTGCCATCCAGAAGCGGGGCAGCTTACTTTTGTTTTCCATGGAAACGGGCCGAGGTTTGTGTCTGGGCGTTTATGGCTGGGAGTGACCGGCTGGCTCCTGAAAAGCTACGATAGGCAGGATGGTGACCAGACCCATGGTGGCACCAGTGCCAAGTTGGGCTGGTTTGATAGTACCAAGTGGCTCCTGCAATCTGCCATCAAAAAGTTGGCAGGCGAGTTTTGTTTTCCAGGGTAACGCGCCGTTGTTTTTGTTTAGAGGCCTGTGGCTGGGAGTGTCCGCCTGTCCTCTTAGAATCTACGTTACGCAGCATGGTTCCCAGAGCCAAGGTGGCACCAGTGCCAAGTTGGGCTGGTTTGATAGTAGCACGTGGTTCCTGCAATCTGCCATCCAGAAGAGGGGCAGCTTACTTTTGTTTGCCAGGGAAACAGGCCGAGGTTTTTCTCTGGGGGCCTATGGCAGGGAGTGACCGGCCGGCTCCTGAAAAGCTAAGATAGGCAGGATGCTTACCAGACCCATGATGGCACCAGTGCCAAGTTGGGCTGGTTTGATACTACCAAGTGCGTCCTGCAATCTGCCATCCAGAAGCGGGGCAGCTTACTTTTGTTTTCCATGGAAACGGGCCGAGGTTTGTGTCTGGGCGTTTATGGCTGGGAGTGACCGGCTGGCTCCTGAAAAGCTACGATAGGCAGGATGGTGACCAGACCCATGGTGGCACCAGTGCCAAGTTGGGCTGGTTTGATAGTACCAAGTGGCTCCTGCAATCTGCCATCAAAATGTTGGCAGGCGAGTTTTGTTTTCCAGGGAAAAGCGCCGTTCTTTCTGTTTGGGGGCCTGTGGCTGGGAGTGGCCGGGTGGCTGCTTAGAATCCACGATACGCAGGATGGTTCCCAGACCCAAGGTGGCACCAGTGTTAAGTCGGGCTGTTTTGACACTACCAAGTGGCTCCTGCAATCTGCCATCCAGAATCGGGGTAGCTTACTTTTGTTTGCCAGGGAAACGGTCCGAGGTTTGTGTCTGGGGGCCTATGGCTGGGAGTGACCGGCTGGCTCCTGAAATGCTACAATAGGCAGGATGGTTCCCAGACCCATAGTGGCACCAGTGCCAAGTTGGGATGATTTGATAGTACCAAGTGGCTCCTGCAATCTGCCATCAAAAAGCTGGCAGGCGAGTTTTGTTTTCCAGGGAAAAGCGCCGTTGTTTTTATTTGGGGGCCTGTGGCTGGGAGTGGCCGCCTGGCGCCTTAGAATCTACGTTACGCAGCATGGTTCCCAGACCCAAAGTGGCACCAGTGTCAAGTTGGGCTGGTTTGATAGTACCAAGTGGCTCCTGCAATCTGCCATCCAGAAGCGGGGTAGCTTACTTTTGTTTGCCAGGGAAACGGGCAGGCTTTCTGTCTGGGGGCCTATGGTTGGGAGTAACCGCCTGGCTCCTGAAAAGCTACGATAGGCAGGATGGTTCCCAGATCCAAGATGGCACCAGTGCCAAGTCGGGGTGGTTTGATGGTGCAAAGTGGCTCCTGCAATCTGCCATCCTGACGCGGGGCAGCGGATTTTTGTTTCCAAGAGAAATGGTCCGTGGTTTGTTTTTGGGTCTATATGGCTGGGCGTGGCCTGCTGGCTCCTTAAAAAGCTACGATAGGCGGGATGGTTCCCTGAACCAAGGTGGCACCAGTGCCAAGTCGGGCGGTTTTCGTAGTACAAAGTGCGTCCTAAAATTTGCCATCCAGAAGAGGGGCAGTTGAGTTTTGTTTACCAGAGAAAAGGGCCGTGGTTTGTTTTTGGGGGCATATGGCTGATAGTGGCCGTCTGGCCCCTGAAAATCCACGATAGGCAGGATGGTTCCCAGACCAGAGGTGGCACCAGTGCCAAGTCGGGCTGGTTTGATAGTACTAAATAGCACCTGCAATCTGCCATGCAGAAGCGGGGCAGCTTACTTTTGTTTGCCAGGGAAACGGGCCGAGGTTTGTGTCTGGGGGCCTATGGCTGGGAGTGACCGCCTGGCTCCTGAAAAGCTACGATAGGCAGGATGGTGACCAGACCCATGGTGGCGCCAGTGCCAAGTTGGGCTGGTTTGATAGTACCAAGTGGCTCCTGCAATCTGCCATCAAAAAGTTGTCAGGCGAGTTTTGTTTTCCAGGGAAAAGCGCCGTTGTTTGTGTTTGGGGGACTGTGGGTGGGAGTGGCCGGCTGGCTCCTTAGAACACACGATACGCAGGATGGTTCCCAGACCCAAGGTGGCACCAGTGCCACGTCGGGCTGGTTTGATGGTGAAAAGTGGCTCCTGCAATCTGCCATCCTGAAGCGGGGTAGCTTACATTTGTGTGCCAGGGAAACGGGCCGAGGTTTATGACTGGGGGCCTATGGCTAGGAGTGACCGGCTGGCTCCTGAAAAGCAACAATAGGCAGGATGGTTCCCAGAGCCAAGGTGGCACCAGTGCCAAGTTGGGCTGGTTTGATGGTACCAACTGGCTCCTGCAATCTGCCATCTAAAAGTTGTCAGGCGAGTTTTGTTTTCCAGGGAAAAGCGCCGTTGATTTTGTTTGGAGGCCTGTGGCTGGCAGTGGCTGCCTGTCGTCTTAGAATCCGGGTTACGCAGCATGGTTCCCAGAGCCAAGGTGGCACCAGTGTCAAGTTGGGCTGGTTTGATAGTACCAAGTGGCTCCTGCAATCTGCCATCCAGAAGCGGGGCAGCTTACTTTTGTTTGCCAGGGAAACGGGCCGAAGTATTTGTCTGGGGACCTATGGCTGGGTGTGACCGGCTGGCTCCTGAAAAGCTACGATAGGCAGGATGGTGACCAGACCCATGGTGGCACCAGTGCCAAGTTGGGCTGGTTTGATAGTACCAAGTGGCTCCTGCAATCTGCCATCAAAAAGTTGGCAGGCCAGTTTTGTTTTCCAGGGAAAAGCGCCGTTGTTTGTGTTTGGGGGACTGTGGCTGGGAGTGGCCGGCTGGCTCCTTAGAACACACGATACGCAGGATGGTTCCCAGACCAGAGGTGGCACCAGTGCCAAGTCGGGCTGGTTTGATAGCACCAAGTGGCTCCTGCAATCTGCCATCCAGAAGCGGGGCAGCTGAATTTTGTTTGCCAGAGAAAAAGGCTGTTGTTTTTGTTTCGGGGCCTGTGGCTGGGAGGGGCCGGCTGGCTCCTGAAAATCCATGATACGCAGCATGGTTCCCAGACCCAAGGTGGCACCAGTGCCAAGTAGGGCTGGTTTCATAGTACCCAGTGGCTCCTGCAATCTGCCATCCAGAAGAGGGGCAGTTGAGTTTTGTTTTCCAGAGAAAAGGGCCGTGGTTTGTGTTTGGGGCCTATGGCTGAGAGTGACGGGCTGGCTCCTGAAAAGCTACGATAGGCAGGATGGTGACCAGACCCATGGTGGCACCAGTGCCAAGTCGGGCTGGTTTGATAATACTAAATAGCTACTGCAATCTGCCATCCAGACGCGGGGCAGCGGATTTTTGCTTGCTGGAGAAAAGTTCCGTGGGTTTTTTTTGGGGGTATATGGCTGGACGTTGCCGGCTGACTCCTTAAAAACATCGATACGCAGGATGGTTCCCTGACCCAAGGTGGCATCACTGCCAAGTCGGGCTGTTTTCGTAGTACCAAGTGCGTCCTGCAATTTGCCATCCAGAAGAGGGGCAGTTGAGTTTTGTTTACCAGAGAAAAGGGCCGTGGTTTGTGTTTGGGGGCATATGGCTGAGAGTGGCCGGCTGGCGCCTGAAAATCCACGATAGGCAGGATGGTTCCCAGAGCCAAGGTGGCACCAGTGCCATGTTGGCCTGGTTTGATAGTACCATGTGGCTCCTGCAATCTGCCATCCAGAAGAGGGGCAGTTGAGTTTTGTTTTCCAGAGAAAAGGGCCGTGGTTTGTGTTTGGGGCCTATGGCTGAGAGTGACGGGCTGGCTCCTGAAAAGCTACGATAGGCAGGATGGTGACCAGACCCATGGTGGCACCAGTGCCAAGTCGGGCTGGTTTGATAATACTAAATAGCTCCTGCAATCTGCCATCCAGACACGGGGCAGCGGATTTTTGCTTGCTGGAGAAAAGTTCCGTGGGTTTTTTTTGGGGGTATATGGCTGGACGTTGCCGGCTGACTCCTTAAAAACATCGATACGCAGGATGGTTCCCTGACCCAAGGTGGCATCACTGCCAAGTCGGGCTGTTTTCGTAGTACCAAGTGCGTCCTGCAATTTGCCATCCAGAAGAGGGGCAGTTGAGTTTTGTTTACCAGAGAAAAGGGCCGTGGTTTGTGTTTGGGGGCATATGGCTGAGAGTGGCCGGCTGGCGCCTGAAAATCCACGATAGGCAGGATGGTTCCCAGAGCCAAGGTGGCACCAGTGCCATGTTGGCCTGGTTTGATAGTACCATGTGGCTCCTGCAATCTGCCATCCAGAATCGGGGCAGCTTACTTTTGTTTGCCAGGGAAACGGGCCGAGGTATTTGTCTGGGGGCCTAAGGCTGGGAGTGACCAGCTGGCTCCTGAAAAGCTACGATAGGCAGGATGGTGACCAGACCCATGGTGGCACCAGTGCCAAGTTGGGCTGGTTTGATAGTACCAAGTGGCTCCTGCAATCTGCCATCAAAAAGTTGGCAGGCGAGTTTTGTTTTCCAGGGTAACGCGCCGTTGTTTTTGTTTAGAGGCCTGTGGCTGGGAGTGTCCGCCTGTCCTCTTAGAATCTACGTTACGCAGCATGGTTCCCAGAGCCAAGGTGGCACCAGTGCCAAGTTGGGCTGGTTTGATAGTAGCAAGTGGTTCCTGCAATCTGCCATCCAGAAGAGGGGCAGCTTACTTTTGTTTGCCAGGGAAACGGGCCGAGGTATTTCTCTGGGGGCCTATGGCACGGAGTGACCGGCCGGCTCCTGAAAAGCTAAGATAGGCAGGATGTTTACCAGACCCATGATGGCACCAGTGCCAAGTTGGGCTAATTTGATACTACCAAGTGGCTCCTGCAATCTGCCATCCAGAAGCGGGGCAGCTTACTTTTGTTTGCCAGGGAAACGGGCCGAGGTTTTTCTCTGGGGGTTTATGGCTGGGAGTGACCGGCTGGCTCCTGAAAAGCTACGATAGGCAGGATGGTGACCAGACCCATGGTGGCACCAGTGCCAAGTTGGGCTGGTTTGATAGTACCAAGTGGCTCCTGCAATCTGCCATCAAAAAGTTGGCAGGCGAGTTTTGTTTTCCAGGGAAAAGCGCCGTTGTGTCTGTTTTTGGGCGCCTGTGGCACAGAGTGGCCGGGTGGCTGCTTAGAATCCACGATACGCAGGATGGTTCCCAGACCCAAGGTGGCACCAGTGCCAAGTCGGTCTGGTTTGTTAGTACCAAGTGGTTCCTGCAATCTGCCATCCAGAAGCGGGGCAGCTGAATTTTGTTTGCCAGAGAAAAAGGCTGTTGTTTGTGTTTCGGGGCCTGTGGCTGGCAGTGGACGGCTGGCTCCTGAAAATCCATGATACGCAGCATGGTTCCCAGACCCAAGGTGGCACCAGTGCCAAGTAGGGCTGGTTTCATAGTACCCAGTGGCTCCTGCAATCTGCCATCCAGAAGTGGGGCAGTTGAGTTTTGTTTTCCAGAGAAAAGGGCCGTGGTTTGTGTTTGGGGCCTATGGCTGAGAGTGACCGGCTGGCTCCTGAAAAGCTACGATAGGCAGGATGGTGACCAGACCCATGGTGGCACCAGTGCCAAGTCGGGCTGGTTTGATAATACTAAATAGCTCCTGCAATCTGCCATCCAGACGCGGGGCAGCGGATTTTTGCTTGCTGGAGAAAAGTTCCGTGGGTTTTTTTTGGGGGTATATGGCTGGACGTTGCCGGCTGACTCCTTAAAAACATCGATACGCAGGATGGTTCCCTGACCCAAGGTGGCATCACTGCCAAGACGGGCTGTTTTCGTAGTACCAAGTGCGTCCTGCAATTTGCCATCCAGAAGAGGGGCAGTTGAGTTTTGTTTACCAGAGAAAAGGGCCGTGGTTTGTGTTTGGGGGCATATGGCTGAGAGTGGCCGGCTGGCGCCTGAAAATCCACGATAGGCAGGATGGTTCCCAGAGCCAAGGTGGCACCAGTGCCATGTTGGCCTGGTTTGATAGTACCATGTGGCTCCTGCAATCTGCCATCCAGAAGCGGGGCAGCTTACTTTTGTTTGCCAGGGAAACGGGCCGAGGTATTTGTCTGGGGGCCTATGGCTGGGAGTGACCGGCTGGTTCCTGAAAAGCTACGATAGGCAGGATGGTGACCAGACCCATGGTGGCACCAGTGCCAAGTTGGGCTGGTTTGATAGCACCAAGTGGCTCCTGCAATCTGCCATCAAAAAGTTGGCAGGCGAGTTTTGTTTTCCAGGGAAAAGCGCCGTTGTGTCTGTTTTTGGGCGCCTGTGGCACAGAGTGGCCGGGTGGCTGCTTAGAATCCACGATACGCAGGATGGTTCCCAGACCCAAGGTGGCACCAGTGCCAAGTCGGTCTGGTTTGTTAGTACCAAGTGGTTCCTGCAATCTGCCATCCAGAAGCGGGGCAGCTGAATTTTGTTTGCCAGAGAAAAAGGCTGTTGTTTGTGTTTCGGGGCCTGTGGCTGGCAGTGGACGGCTGGCTCCTGAAAATCCATGATACGCAGCATGGTTCCCAGACCCAAGGTGGCACCAGTGCCAAGTAGGGCTGGTTTCATAGTACCCAGTGGCTCCTGCAATCTGCCATCCAGAAGAGGGGCAGTTGAGTTTTGTTTTCCAGAGAAAAGGGCCGTGGTTTGTGTTTGGGGCCTATGGCTGAGAGTGACCGGCTGGCTCCTGAAAAGCTACGATAGGCAGGATGGTGACCAGACCCATGGTGGCACCAGTGCCAAGTCGGGCTGGTTTGATAATACTAAATAGCTCCTGCAATCTGCCATCCAGACGCGGGGCAGCGGATTTTTGCTTGCTGGAGAAAAGTTCCGTGGGTTTTTTTTGGGGGTATATGGCTGGACGTTGCCGGCTGACTCCTTAAAAACATCGATACGCAGGATGGTTCCCTGACCCAAGGTGGCATCACTGCCAAGACGGGCTGTTTTCGTAGTACCAAGTGCGTCCTGCAATTTGCCATCCAGAAGAGGGGCAGTTGAGTTTTGTTTACCAGAGAAAAGGGCCGTGGTTTGTGTTTGGGGGCATATGGCTGAGAGTGGCCGGCTGGCGCCTGAAAATCCACGATAGGCAGGATGGTTCCCAGAGCCAAGGTGGCACCAGTGCCATGTTGGCCTGGTTTGATAGTACCATGTGGCTCCTGCAATCTGCCATCCAGAAGCGGGGCAGCTTACTTTTGTTTGCCAGGGAAACGGGCCGAGGTATTTGTCTGGGGGCCTATGGCTGGGAGTGACCGGCTGGCTCCTGAAAAGCTACGATAGGCAGGATGGTGACCAGACCCATGGTGGCACCAGTGCCAAGTTGGGCTGGTTTGATAGTACCAAGTGGCTCCTGCAATCTGCCATCAAAAAGTTGGCAGGCGAGTTTTGTTTTCCAGGGTAACGCGCCGTTGTTTTTGTTTAGAGGCCTGTGGCTGGGAGTGTCCGCCTGTCCTCTTAGAATCTACGTTACGCAGCATGGTTCCCAGAGCCAAGGTGGCACCAGTGCCAAGTTGGGCTGGTTTGATAGTAGCACGTGGTTCCTGCAATCTGCCATCCAGAAGAGGGGCAGCTTACTTTTGTTTGCCAGGGAAACAGGCCGAGGTTTTTCTCTGGGGGCCTATGGCAGGGAGTGACCGGCCGGCTCCTGAAAAGCTAAGATAGGCAGGATGCTTACCAGACCCATGATGGCACCAGTGCCAAGTTGGGCTGGTTTGATACTACCAAGTGCGTCCTGCAATCTGCCATCCAGAAGCGGGGCAGCTTACTTTTGTTTTCCATGGAAACGGGCCGAGGTTTGTGTCTGGGCGTTTATGGCTGGGAGTGACCGGCTGGCTCCTGAAAAGCTACGATAGGCAGGATGGTGACCAGACCCATGGTGGCACCAGTGCCAAGTTGGGCTGGTTTGATAGTACCAAGTGGCTCCTGCAATCTGCCATCAAAATGTTGGCAGGCGAGTTTTGTTTTCCAGGGAAAAGCGCCGTTCTTTCTGTTTGGGGGCCTGTGGCTGGGAGTGGCCGGGTGGCTGCTTAGAATCCACGATACGCAGGATGGTTCCCAGACCCAAGGTGGCACCAGTGTTAAGTCGGGCTGTTTTGACACTACCAAGTGGCTCCTGCAATCTGCCATCCAGAATCGGGGTAGCTTAATTTTGTTTGCCAGGGAAACGGTCCGAGGTTTTTCTCTGGGGGCCTATGGCTGGGAGTGACCGGCTGGCTCCTGAAATGCTACAATAGGCAGGATGGTTCCCAGACCCATAGTGGCACCAGTGCCAAGTTGGGATGATTTGATAGTACCAAGTGGCTCCTGCAATCTGCCATCAAAAAGCTGGCAGGCGAGTTTTGTTTTCCAGGGAAAAGCGCCGTTGTTTGTATTTGGGGGCCTGTGGCTGGGAGTGGCCGCCTGGCGCCTTAGAATCTACGTTACGCAGCATGGTTCCCAGACCCAAAGTGGCACCAGTGTCAAGTTGGGCTGGTTTGATAGTACCAAGTGGCTCCTGCAATCTGCCATCCAGAAGCGGGGTAGCTTACTTTTGTTTGCCAGGGAAACGGGCAGGCTTTCTGTCTGGGGGCCTATGGTTGGGAGTAACCGCCTGGCTCCTGAAAAGCTACGATAGGCAGGATGGTTCCCAGATCCAAGATGGCACCAGTGCCAAGTCGGGGTGGTTTGATGGTGCAAAGTGGCTCCTGCAATCTGCCATCCTGACGCGGGGCAGCGGATTTTTGTTTCCAAGAGAAATGGTCCGTGGTTTGTTTTTGGGTCTATATGGCTGGGCATGGCCTGCTGGCTCCTTAAAAAGCTACGATAGGCGGGATGGTTCCCTGAACCAAGGTGGCACCAGTGCCAAGTCGGGCGGTTTTCGTAGTACAAAGTGCGTCCTAAAATTTGCCATCCAGAAGAGGGGCAGTTGACTTTTGTTTACCAGAGAAAAGGGCCGTGGTTTGTTTTTGGGGGCATATGGCTGATAGTGGCCGTCTGGCCCCTGAAAATCCACGATAGGCAGGATGGTTCCCAGACCAGAGGTGGCACCAGTGCCAAGTCGGGCTGGTTTGATAGTACTAAATAGCTCCTGCAATCTGCCATGCAGAAGCGGGGCAGCTTACTTTTGTTTGCCAGGGAAACGGGCCGAGGTTTGTGTCTGGGGGCCTATGGCTGGGAGTGACCGGCTGGCTCCTGAAAAGCTACGATAGGCAGGATGGTGACCAGACCCATGGTGGCACCAGTGCCAAGTTGGGCTGGTTTGATAGTACCAAGTGGCTCCTGCAATCTGCCATCAAAAAGTTGTCAGGCGAGTTTTGTTTTCCAGGGAAAAGCGCCGTTGTTTGTGTTTGGGGGACTGTGGGTGGGAGTGGCCGGCTGGCTCCTTAGAACACACGATACGCAGGATGGTTCCCAGACCCAAGGTGGCACCAGTGCCACGTCGGGCTGGTTTGATGGTGAAAAGTGGCTCCTGCAATCTGCCATCCTGAAGCGGGGTAGCTTACATTTGTGTGCCAGGGAAACGGGCCGAGGTTTATGACTGGGGGCCTAGGGCTAGGAGTGACCGGCTGGCTCCTGAAAAGCAACAATAGGCAGGATGGTTCCCAGACCCAAGGTGGCACCAGTGCCAAGTTGGGCTGGTTTGATGGTACCAACTGGCTCCTGCAATCTGCCATCTAAAAGTTGTCAGGCGAGTTTTGTTTTCCAGGGAAAAGCGCCGTTGATTTTGTTTGGAGGCCTGTGGCTGGCAGTGGCTGCCTGTCGTCTTAGAATCCGGGTTACGCAGCATGGTTCCCAGAGCCAAGGTGGCACCAGTGTCAAGTTGGGCTGGTTTGATAGTACCAAGTGGCTCCTGCAATCTGCCATCCAGAAGCGGGGCAGCTTACTTTTGTTTGCCAGGGAAACGGGCCGAAGTATTTGTCTGGGGACCTATGGCTGGGTGTGACCGGCTGGCTCCTGAAAAGCTACGATAGGCAGGATGGTGACCAGACCCATGGTGGCACCAGTGCCAAGTTGGGCTGGTTTGATAGTACCAAGTGGCTCCTGCAATCTGCCATCAAAAAGTTGGCAGGCCAGTTTTGTTTTCCAGGGAAAAGCGCCGTTGTTTGTGTTTGGGGGACTGTGGCTGGGAGTGGCCGGCTGGCTCCTTAGAACACACGATACGCAGGATGGTTCCCAGACCAGAGGTGGCACCAGTGCCAAGTCGGGCTGGTTTGATAGCACCAAGTGGCTCCTGCAATCTGCCATCCAGAAGCGGGGCAGCTGAATTTTGTTTGCCAGAGAAAAAGGCTGTTGTTTTTGTTTCGGGGCCTGTGGCTGGGAGGGGCCGGCTGGCTCCTGAAAATCCATGATACGCAGCATGGTTCCCAGACCCAAGGTGGCACCAGTGCCAAGTAGGGCTGGTTTCATAGTACCCAGTGTCTCCTGCAATCTGCCATCCAGAAGAGGGGCAGTTGAGTTTTGTTTTCCAGAGAAAAGGGCCGTGGTTTGTGTTTGGGGCCTATGGCTGAGAGTGACGGGCTGGCTCCTGAAAAGCTACGATAGGCAGGATGGTGACCAGACCCATGGTGGCACCAGTGCCAAGTCGGGCTGGTTTGATAATACTAAATAGCTCCTGCAATCTGCCATCCAGACGCGGGGCAGCGGATTTTTGCTTGCTGGAGAAAAGTTCCGTGGGTTTTTTTTGGGGGTATATGGCTGGACGTTGCCGGCTGACTCCTTAAAAACATCGATACGCAGGATGGTTCCCTGACCCAAGGTGGCATCACTGCCAAGTCGGGCTGTTTTCGTAGTACCAAGTGCGTCCTGCAATTTGCCATCCAGAAGAGGGGCAGTTGAGTTTTGTTTACCAGAGAAAAGGGCCGTGGTTTGTGTTTGGGGGCATATGGCTGAGAGTGGCCGGCTGGCGCCTGAAAATCCACGATAGGCAGGATGGTTCCCAGAGCCAAGGTGGCACCAGTGCCATGTTGGCCTGGTTTGATAGTACCATGTGGCTCCTGCAATCTGCCATCCAGAAGAGGGGCAGTTGAGTTTTGTTTTCCAGAGAAAAGGGCCGTGGTTTGTGTTTGGGGCCTATGGCTGAGAGTGACGGGCTGGCTCCTGAAAAGCTACGATAGGCAGGATGGTGACCAGACCCATGGTGGCACCAGTGCCAAGTCGGGCTGGTTTGATAATACTAAATAGCTCCTGCAATCTGCCATCCAGACGCGGGGCAGCGGATTTTTGCTTGCTGGAGAAAAGTTCCGTGGGTTTTTTTTGGGGGTATATGGCTGGACGTTGCCGGCTGACTCCTTAAAAACATCGATACGCAGGATGGTTCCCTGACCCAAGGTGGCATCACTGCCAAGTCGGGCTGTTTTCGTAGTACCAAGTGCGTCCTGCAATTTGCCATCCAGAAGAGGGGCAGTTGAGTTTTGTTTACCAGAGAAAAGGGCCGTGGTTTGTGTTTGGGGGCATATGGCTGAGAGTGGCCGGCTGGCGCCTGAAAATCCACGATAGGCAGGATGGTTCCCAGAGCCAAGGTGGCACCAGTGCCATGTTGGCCTGGTTTGATAGTACCATGTGGCTCCTGCAATCTGCCATCCAGAAGCGGGGCAGCTTACTTTTGTTTGCCAGGGAAACGGGCCGAGGTATTTGTCTGGGGGCCTAAGGCTGGGAGTGACCAGCTGGCTCCTGAAAAGCTACGATAGGCAGGATGGTGACCAGACCCATGGTGGCACCAGTGCCAAGTTGGGCTGGTTTGATAGTACCAAGTGGCTCCTGCAATCTGCCATCAAAAAGTTGGCAGGCGAGTTTTGTTTTCCAGGGTAACGCGCCGTTGTTTTTGTTTAGAGGCCTGTGGCTGGGAGTGTCCGCCTGTCCTCTTAGAATCTACGTTACGCAGCATGGTTCCCAGAGCCAAGGTGGCACCAGTGCCAAGTTGGGCTGGTTTGATAGTAGCAAGTGGTTCCTGCAATCTGCCATCCAGAAGAGGGGCAGCTTACTTTTGTTTGCCAGGGAAACGGGCCGAGGTATTTCTCTGGGGGCCTATGGCACGGAGTGACCGGCCGGCTCCTGAAAAGCTAAGATAGGCAGGATGTTTACCAGACCCATGATGGCACCAGTGCCAAGTTGGGCTAATTTGATACTACCAAGTGGCTCCTGCAATCTGCCATCCAGAAGCGGGGCAGCTTACTTTTGTTTGCCAGGGAAACGGGCCGAGGTTTTTCTCTGGGGGTTTATGGCTGGGAGTGACCGGCTGGCTCCTGAAAAGCTACGATAGGCAGGATGGTGACCAGACCCATGGTGGCACCAGTGCCAAGTTGGGCTGGTTTGATAGTACCAAGTGGCTCCTGCAATCTGCCATCAAAAAGTTGGCAGGCGAGTTTTGTTTTCCAGGGAAAAGCGCCGTTGTGTCTGTTTTTGGGCGCCTGTGGCACAGAGTGGCCGGGTGGCTGCTTAGAATCCACGATACGCAGGATGGTTCCCAGACCCAAGGTGGCACCAGTGCCAAGTCGGTCTGGTTTGTTAGTACCAAGTGGTTCCTGCAATCTGCCATCCAGAAGCGGGGCAGCTGAATTTTGTTTGCCAGAGAAAAAGGCTGTTGTTTGTGTTTCGGGGCCTGTGGCTGGCAGTGGACGGCTGGCTCCTGAAAATCCATGATACGCAGCATGGTTCCCAGACCCAAGGTGGCACCAGTGCCAAGTAGGGCTGGTTTCATAGTACCCAGTGGCTCCTGCAATCTGCCATCCAGAAGAGGGGCAGTTGAGTTTTGTTTTCCAGAGAAAAGGGCCGTGGTTTGTGTTTGGGGCCTATGGCTGAGAGTGACGGGCTGGCTCCTGAAAAGCTACGATAGGCAGGATGGTGACCAGACCCATGGTGGCACCAGTGCCAAGTCGGGCTGGTTTGATAATACTAAATAGCTCCTGCAATCTGCCATCCAGACGCGGGGCAGCGGATTTTTGCTTGCTGGAGAAAAGTTCCGTGGGTTTTTTTTGGGGGTATATGGCTGGACGTTGCCGGCTGACTCCTTAAAAACATCGATACGCAGGATGGTTCCCTGACCCAAGGTGGCATCACTGCCAAGACGGGCTGTTTTCGTAGTACCAAGTGCGTCCTGCAATTTGCCATCCAGAAGAGGGGCAGTTGAGTTTTGTTTACCAGAGAAAAGGGCCGTGGTTTGTGTTTGGGGGCATATGGCTGAGAGTGGCCGGCTGGCGCCTGAAAATCCACGATAGGCAGGATGGTTCCCAGAGCCAAGGTGGCACCAGTGCCATGTTGGCCTGGTTTGATAGTACCATGTGGCTCCTGCAATCTGCCATCCAGAAGCGGGGCAGCTTACTTTTGTTTGCCAGGGAAACGGGCCGAGGTATTTGTCTGGGGGCCTATGGCTGGGAGTGACCGGCTGGCTCCTGAAAAGCTACGATAGGCAGGATGGTGACCAGACCCATGGTGGCACCAGTGCCAAGTTGGGCTGGTTTGATAGTACCAAGTGGCTCCTGCAATCTGCCATCAAAAAGTTGGCAGGCGAGTTTTGTTTTCCAGGGTAACGCGCCGTTGTTTTTGTTTAGAGGCCTGTGGCTGGGAGTGTCCGCCTGTCCTCTTAGAATCTACGTTACGCAGCATGGTTCCCAGAGCCAAGGTGGCACCAGTGCCAAGTTGGGCTGGTTTGATAGTAGCACGTGGTTCCTGCAATCTGCCATCCAGAAGAGGGGCAGCTTACTTTTGTTTGCCAGGGAAACAGGCCGAGGTTTTTCTCTGGGGGCCTATGGCAGGGAGTGACCGGCCGGCTCCTGAAAAGCTAAGATAGGCAGGATGCTTACCAGACCCATGATGGCACCAGTGCCAAGTTGGGCTGGTTTGATACTACCAAGTGCGTCCTGCAATCTGCCATCCAGAAGCGGGGCAGCTTACTTTTGTTTTCCATGGAAACGGGCCGAGGTTTGTGTCTGGGCGTTTATGGCTGGGAGTGACCGGCTGGCTCCTGAAAAGCTACGATAGGCAGGATGGTGACCAGACCCATGGTGGCACCAGTGCCAAGTTGGGCTGGTTTGATAGTACCAAGTGGCTCCTGCAATCTGCCATCAAAATGTTGGCAGGCGAGTTTTGTTTTCCAGGGAAAAGCGCCGTTCTTTCTGTTTGGGGGCCTGTGGCTGGGAGTGGCCGGGTGGCTGCTTAGAATCCACGATACGCAGGATGGTTCCCAGACCCAAGGTGGCACCAGTGTTAAGTCGGGCTGTTTTGACACTACCAAGTGGCTCCTGCAATCTGCCATCCAGAATCGGGGTAGCTTAATTTTGTTTGCCAGGGAAACGGTCCGAGGTTTGTGTCTGGGGGCCTATGGCTGGGAGTGACCGGCTGGCTCCTGAAATGCTACAATAGGCAGGATGGTTCCCAGACCCATAGTGGCACCAGTGCCAAGTTGGGATGATTTGATAGTACCAAGTGGCTCCTGCAATCTGCCATCAAAAAGCTGGCAGGCGAGTTTTGTTTTCCAGGGAAAAGCACCGTTGTTTGTATTTGGGGGCCTGTGGCTGGGAGTGGCCGCCTGGCGCCTTAGAATCTACGTTACGCAGCATGGTTCCCAGACCCAAAGTGGCACCAGTGTCAAGTTGGGCTGGTTTGATAGTACCAAGTGGCTCCTGCAATCTGCCATCCAGAAGCGGGGTAGCTTACTTTTGTTTGCCAGGGAAACGGGCAGGCTTTCTGTCTGGGGGCCTATGGTTGGGAGTAACCGCCTGGCTCCTGAAAAGCTACGATAGGCAGGATGGTTCCCAGATCCAAGATGGCACCAGTGCCAAGTCGGGGTGGTTTGATGGTGCAAAGTGGCTCCTGCAATCTGCCATCCTGACGCGGGGCAGCGGATTTTTGTTTCCAAGAGAAATGGTCCGTGGTTTGTTTTTGGGTCTATATGGCTGGGCGTGGCCTGCTGGCTCCTTAAAAAGCTACGATAGGCAGGATGGTTCCCTGAACCAAGGTGGCACCAGTGCCAAGTCGGGCGGTTTTCGTAGTACAAAGTGCGTCCTAAAATTTGCCATCCAGAAGAGGGGCAGTTGACTTTTGTTTACCAGAGAAAAGGGCCGTGGTTTGTTTTTGGGGGCATATGGCTGATAGTGGCCGTCTGGCCCCTGAAAATCCACGATAGGCAGGATGGTTCCCAGACCAGAGGTGGCACCAGTGCCAAGTCGGGCTGGTTTGATAGTACTAAATAGCACCTGCAATCTGCCATGCAGAAGCGGGGCAGCTTACTTTTGTTTGCCAGGGAAACGGGCCGAGGTTTGTGTCTGGGGGCCTATGGCTGGGAGTGACCGCCTGGCTCCTGAAAAGCTACGATAGGCAGGATGGTGACCAGACCCATGGTGGCACCAGTGCCAAGTTGGGCTGGTTTGATAGTACCAAGTGGCTCCTGCAATCTGCCATCAAAAAGTTGTCAGGCGAGTTTTGTTTTCCAGGGAAAAGCGCCGTTGTTTGTGTTTGGGGGACTGTGGGTGGGAGTGGCCGGCTGGCTCCTTAGAACACACGATACGCAGGATGGTTCCCAGACCCAAGGTGGCACCAGTGCCACGTCGGGCTGGTTTGATGGTGAAAAGTGGCTCCTGCAATCTGCCATCCTGAAGCGGGGTAGCTTACATTTGTGTGCCAGGGAAACGGGCCGAGGTTTATGACTGGGGGCCTAGGGCTAGGAGTGACCGGCTGGCTCCTGAAAAGCAACAATAGGCAGGATGGTTCCCAGACCCAAGGTGGCACCAGTGCCAAGTTGGGCTGGTTTGATGGTACCAACTGGCTCCTGCAATCTGCCATCTAAAAGTTGGCAGGCGAGTTTTGTTTTCCAGGGAAAAGCGCCGTTGATTTTGTTTGGAGGCCTGTGGCTGGCAGTGGCTGCCTGTCGTCTTAGAATCCGGGTTACGCAGCATGGTTCCCAGAGCCAAGGTGGCACCAGTGTCAAGTTGGGCTGGTTTGATAGTACCAAGTGGCTCCTGCAATCTGCCATCCAGAAGCGGGGCAGCTTACTTTTGTTTGCCAGGGAAACGGGCCGAAGTATTTGTCTGGGGACCTATGGCTGGGTGTGACCGGCTGGCTCCTGAAAAGCTACGATAGGCAGGATGGTGACCAGACCCATGGTGGCACCAGTGCCAAGTTGGGCTGGTTTGATAGTACCAAGTGGCTCCTGCAATCTGCCATCAAAAAGTTGGCAGGCCAGTTTTGTTTTCCAGGGAAAAGCGCCGTTGTTTGTGTTTGGGGGACTGTGGCTGGGAGTGGCCGGCTGGCTCCTTAGAACACACGATACGCAGGATGGTTCCCAGACCAGAGGTGGCACCAGTGCCAAGTCGGGCTGGTTTGATAGCACCAAGTGGCTCCTGCAATCTGCCATCCAGAAGCGGGGCAGCTGAATTTTGTTTGCCAGAGAAAAAGGCTGTTGTTTTTGTTTCGGGGCCTGTGGCTGGGAGGGGCCGGCTGGCTCCTGAAAATCCATGATACGCAGCATGGTTCCCAGACCCAAGGTGGCACCAGTGCCAAGTAGGGCTGGTTTCATAGTACCCAGTGGCTCCTGCAATCTGCCATCCAGAAGAGGGGCAGTTGAGTTTTGTTTTCCAGAGAAAAGGGCCGTGGTTTGTGTTTGGGGCCTATGGCTGAGAGTGACGGGCTGGCTCCTGAAAAGCTACGATAGGCAGGATGGTGACCAGACCCATGGTGGCACCAGTGCCAAGTCGGGCTGGTTTGATAATACTAAATAGCTCCTGCAATCTGCCATCCAGACGCGGGGCAGCGGATTTTTGCTTGCTGGAGAAAAGTTCCGTGGGTTTTTTTTGGGGGTATATGGCTGGACGTTGCCGGCTGACTCCTTAAAAACATCGATACGCAGGATGGTTCCCTGACCCAAGGTGGCATCACTGCCAAGTCGGGCTGTTTTCGTAGTACCAAGTGCGTCCTGCAATTTGCCATCCAGAAGAGGGGCAGTTGAGTTTTGTTTACCAGAGAAAAGGGCCGTGGTTTGTGTTTGGGGGCATATGGCTGAGAGTGGCCGGCTGGCGCCTGAAAATCCACGATAGGCAGGATGGTTCCCAGAGCCAAGGTGGCACCAGTGCCATGTTGGCCTGGTTTGATAGTACCATGTGGCTCCTGCAATCTGCCATCCAGAAGAGGGGCAGTTGAGTTTTGTTTTCCAGAGAAAAGGGCCGTGGTTTGTGTTTGGGGCCTATGGCTGAGAGTGACGGGCTGGCTCCTGAAAAGCTACGATAGGCAGGATGGTGACCAGACCCATGGTGGCACCAGTGCCAAGTCGGGCTGGTTTGATAATACTAAATAGCTCCTGCAATCTGCCATCCAGACACGGGGCAGCGGATTTTTGCTTGCTGGAGAAAAGTTCCGTGGGTTTTTTTTGGGGGTATATGGCTGGACGTTGCCGGCTGACTCCTTAAAAACATCGATACGCAGGATGGTTCCCTGACCCAAGGTGGCATCACTGCCAAGTCGGGCTGTTTTCGTAGTACCAAGTGCGTCCTGCAATTTGCCATCCAGAAGAGGGGCAGTTGAGTTTTGTTTACCAGAGAAAAGGGCCGTGGTTTGTGTTTGGGGGCATATGGCTGAGAGTGGCCGGCTGGCGCCTGAAAATCCACGATAGGCAGGATGGTTCCCAGAGCCAAGGTGGCACCAGTGCCATGTTGGCCTGGTTTGATAGTACCATGTGGCTCCTGCAATCTGCCATCCAGAAGCGGGGCAGCTTACTTTTGTTTGCCAGGGAAACGGGCCGAGGTATTTGTCTGGGGGCCTAAGGCTGGGAGTGACCAGCTGGCTCCTGAAAAGCTACGATAGGCAGGATGGTGACCAGACCCATGGTGGCACCAGTGCCAAGTTGGGCTGGTTTGATAGTACCAAGTGGCTCCTGCAATCTGCCATCAAAAAGTTGGCAGGCGAGTTTTGTTTTCCAGGGTAACGCGCCGTTGTTTTTGTTTAGAGGCCTGTGGCTGGGAGTGTCCGCCTGTCCTCTTAGAATCTACGTTACGCAGCATGGTTCCCAGAGCCAAGGTGGCACCAGTGCCAAGTTGGGCTGGTTTGATAGTAGCAAGTGGTTCCTGCAATCTGCCATCCAGAAGAGGGGCAGCTTACTTTTGTTTGCCAGGGAAACGGGCCGAGGTATTTCTCTGGGGGCCTATGGCACGGAGTGACCGGCCGGCTCCTGAAAAGCTAAGATAGGCAGGATGTTTACCAGACCCATGATGGCACCAGTGCCAAGTTGGGCTAATTTGATACTACCAAGTGGCTCCTGCAATCTGCCATCCAGAAGCGGGGCAGCTTACTTTTGTTTGCCAGGGAAACGGGCCGAGGTTTTTCTCTGGGGGTTTATGGCTGGGAGTGACCGGCTGGCTCCTGAAAAGCTACGATAGGCAGGATGGTGACCAGACCCATGGTGGCACCAGTGCCAAGTTGGGCTGGTTTGATAGTACCAAGTGGCTCCTGCAATCTGCCATCAAAAAGTTGGCAGGCGAGTTTTGTTTTCCAGGGAAAAGCGCCGTTGTTTGTTTTTGGGCGCCTGTGGCACAGAGTGGCCGGGTGGCTGCTTAGAATCCACGATACGCAGGATGGTTCCCAGACCCAAGGTGGCACCAGTGCCAAGTCGGTCTGGTTTGTTAGTACCAAGTGGTTCCTGCAATCTGCCATCCAGAAGCGGGGCAGCTGAATTTTGTTTGCCAGAGAAAAAGGCTGTTGTTTGTGTTTCGGGGCCTGTGGCTGGCAGTGGACGGCTGGCTCCTGAAAATCCATGATACGCAGCATGGTTCCCAGACCCAAGGTGGCACCAGTGCCAAGTAGGGCTGGTTTCATAGTACCCAGTGGCTCCTGCAATCTGCCATCCAGAAGAGGGACAGTTGAGTTTTGTTTTCCAGAGAAAAGGGCCGTGGTTTGTGTTTGGGGCCTATGGCTGAGAGTGACCGGCTGGCTCCTGAAAAGCTACGATAGGCAGGATGGTGACCAGACCCATGGTGGCACCAGTGCCAAGTCGGGCTGGTTTGATAATACTAAATAGCTCCTGCAATCTGCCATCCAGACGCGGGGCAGCGGATTTTTGCTTGCTGGAGAAAAGTTCCGTGGGTTTTTTTTGGGGGTATATGGCTGGACGTTGCCGGCTGACTCCTTAAAAACATCGATACGCAGGATGGTTCCCTGACCCAAGGTGGCATCACTGCCAAGACGGGCTGTTTTCGTAGTACCAAGTGCGTCCTGCAATTTGCCATCCAGAAGAGGGGCAGTTGAGTTTTGTTTACCAGAGAAAAGGGCCGTGGTTTGTGTTTGGGGGCATATGGCTGAGAGTGGCCGGCTGGCGCCTGAAAATCCACGATAGGCAGGATGGTTCCCAGAGCCAAGGTGGCACCAGTGCCATGTTGGCCTGGTTTGATAGTACCATGTGGCTCCTGCAATCTGCCATCCAGAAGCGGGGCAGCTTACTTTTGTTTGCCAGGGAAACGGGCCGAGGTATTTGTCTGGGGGCCTATGGCTGGGAGTGACCGGCTGGCTCCTGAAAAGCTACGATAGGCAGGATGGTGACCAGACCCATGGTGGCACCAGTGCCAAGTTGGGCTGGTTTGATAGTACCAAGTGGCTCCTGCAATCTGCCATCAAAAAGTTGGCAGGCGAGTTTTGTTTTCCAGGGTAACGCGCCGTTGTTTTTGTTTAGAGGCCTGTGGCTGGGAGTGTCCGCCTGTCCTCTTAGAATCTACGTTACGCAGCATGGTTCCCAGAGCCAAGGTGGCACCAGTGCCAAGTTGGGCTGGTTTGATAGTAGCACGTGGTTCCTACAATCTGCCATCCAGAAGAGGGGCAGCTTACTTTTGTTTGCCAGGGAAACAGGCCGAGGTTTTTCTCTGGGGGCCTATGGCAGGGAGTGACCGGCCGGCTCCTGAAAAGCTAAGATAGGCAGGATGCTTACCAGACCCATGATGGCACCAGTGCCAAGTTGGGCTGGTTTGATACTACCAAGTGCGTCCTGCAATCTGCCATCCAGAAGCGGGGCAGCTTACTTTTGTTTTCCATGGAAACGGGCCGAGGTTTGTGTCTGGGCGTTTATGGCTGGGAGTGACCGGCTGGCTCCTGAAAAGCTACGATAGGCAGGATGGTGACCAGACCCATGGTGGCACCAGTGCCAAGTTGGGCTGGTTTGATAGTACCAAGTGGCTCCTGCAATCTGCCATCAAAATGTTGGCAGGCGAGTTTTGTTTTCCAGGGAAAAGCGCCGTTCTTTCTGTTTGGGGGCCTGTGGCTGGGAGTGGCCGGGTGGCTGCTTAGAATCCACGATACGCAGGATGGTTCCCAGACCCAAGGTGGCACCAGTGTTAAGTCGGGCTGTTTTGACACTACCAAGTGGCTCCTGCAATCTGCCATCCAGAATCGGGGTAGCTTAATTTTGTTTGCCAGGGAAACGGTCCGAGGTTTGTGTCTGGGGGCCTATGGCTGGGAGTGACCGGCTGGCTCCTGAAATGCTACAATAGGCAGGATGGTTCCCAGACCCATAGTGGCACCAGTGCCAAGTTGGGATGATTTGATAGTACCAAGTGGCTCCTGCAATCTGCCATCAAAAAGCTGGCAGGCGAGTTTTGTTTTCCAGGGAAAAGCGCCGTTGTTTGTGTTTGGGGGCCTGTGGCTGGGAGTGGCCGCCTGGCGCCTTAGAATCTACGTTACGCAGCATGGTTCCCAGACCCAAAGTGGCACCAGTGTCAAGTTGGGCTGGTTTGATAGTACCAAGTGGCTCCTGCAATCTGCCATCCAGAAGCGGGGTAGCTTACTTTTGTTTGCCAGGGAAACGGGCAGGCTTTCTGTCTGGGGGCCTATGGTTGGGAGTAACCGCCTGGCTCCTGAAAAGCTACGATAGGCAGGATGGTTCCCAGATCCAAGATGGCACCAGTGCCAAGTCGGGGTGGTTTGATGGTGCAAAGTGGCTCCTGCAATCTGCCATCCTGACGCGGGGCAGCGGATTTTTGTTTCCAAGAGAAATGGTCCGTGGTTTGTTTTTGGGTCTATATGGCTGGGCGTGGCCTGCTGGCTCCTTAAAAAGCTACGATAGGCGGGATGGTTCCCTGAACCAAGGTGGCACCAGTGCCAAGTCGGGCGGTTTTCGTAGTACAAAGTGCGTCCTAAAATTTGCCATCCAGAAGAGGGGCAGTTGACTTTTGTTTACCAGAGAAAAGGGCCGTGGTTTGTTTTTGGGGGCATATGGCTGATAGTGGCCGTCTGGCCCCTGAAAATCCACGATAGGCAGGATGGTTCCCAGACCAGAGGTGGCACCAGTGCCAAGTCGGGCTGGTTTGATAGTACTAAATAGCACCTGCAATCTGCCATGCAGAAGCGGGGCAGCTTACTTTTGTTTGCCAGGGAAACGGGCCGAGGTTTGTGTCTGGGGGCCTATGGCTGGGAGTGACCGCCTGGCTCCTGAAAAGCTACGATAGGCAGGATGGTGACCAGACCCATGGTGGCACCAGTGCCAAGTTGGGCTGGTTTGATAGTACCAAGTGGCTCCTGCAATCTGCCATCAAAAAGTTGTCAGGCGAGTTTTGTTTTCCAGGGAAAAGCGCCGTTGTTTGTGTTTGGGGGACTGTGGGTGGGAGTGGCCGGCTGGCTCCTTAGAACACACGATACGCAGGATGGTTCCCAGACCCAAGGTGGCACCAGTGCCACGTCGGGCTGGTTTGATGGTGAAAAGTGGCTCCTGCAATCTGCCATCCTGAAGCGGGGTAGCTTACATTTGTGTGCCAGGGAAACGGGCCGAGGTTTATGACTGGGGGCCTAGGGCTAGGAGTGACCGGCTGGCTCCTGAAAAGCAACAATAGGCAGGATGGTTCCCAGACCCAAGGTGGCACCAGTGCCAAGTTGGGCTGGTTTGATGGTACCAACTGGCTCCTGCAATCTGCCATCTAAAAGTTGGCAGGCGAGTTTTGTTTTCCAGGGAAAAGCGCCGTTGATTTTGTTTGGAGGCCTGTGGCTGGCAGTGGCTGCCTGTCGTCTTAGAATCCGGGTTACGCAGCATGGTTCCCAGAGCCAAGGTGGCACCAGTGTCAAGTTGGGCTGGTTTGATAGTACCAAGTGGCTCCTGCAATCTGCCATCCAGAAGCGGGGCAGCTTACTTTTGTTTGCCAGGGAAACGGGCCGAAGTATTTGTCTGGGGACCTATGGCTGGGTGTGACCGGCTGGCTCCTGAAAAGCTACGATAGGCAGGATGGTGACCAGACCCATGGTGGCACCAGTGCCAAGTTGGGCTGGTTTGATAGTACCAAGTGGCTCCTGCAATCTGCCATCAAAAAGTTGGCAGGCCAGTTTTGTTTTCCAGGGAAAAGCGCCGTTGTTTGTGTTTGGGGGACTGTGGCTGGGAGTGGCCGGCTGGCTCCTTAGAACACACGATACGCAGGATGGTTCCCAGACCAGAGGTGGCACCAGTGCCAAGTCGGGCTGGTTTGATAGCACCAAGTGGCTCCTGCAATCTGCCATCCAGAAGCGGGGCAGCTGAATTTTGTTTGCCAGAGAAAAAGGCTGTTGTTTTTGTTTCGGGGCCTGTGGCTGGGAGGGGCCGGCTGGCTCCTGAAAATCCATGATACGCAGCATGGTTCCCAGACCCAAGGTGGCACCAGTGCCAAGTAGGGCTGGTTTCATAGTACCCAGTGTCTCCTGCAATCTGCCATCCAGAAGAGGGGCAGTTGAGTTTTGTTTTCCAGAGAAAAGGGCCGTGGTTTGTGTTTGGGGCCTATGGCTGAGAGTGACGGGCTGGCTCCTGAAAAGCTACGATAGGCAGGATGGTGACCAGACCCATGGTGGCACCAGTGCCAAGTCGGGCTGGTTTGATAATACTAAATAGCTCCTGCAATCTGCCATCCAGACGCGGGGCAGCGGATTTTTGCTTGCTGGAGAAAAGTTCCGTGGGTTTTTTTTGGGGGTATATGGCTGGACGTTGCCGGCTGACTCCTTAAAAACATCGATACGCAGGATGGTTCCCTGACCCAAGGTGGCATCACTGCCAAGTCGGGCTGTTTTCGTAGTACCAAGTGCGTCCTGCAATTTGCCATCCAGAAGAGGGGCAGTTGAGTTTTGTTTACCAGAGAAAAGGGCCGTGGTTTGTGTTTGGGGGCATATGGCTGAGAGTGGCCGGCTGGCGCCTGAAAATCCACGATAGGCAGGATGGTTCCCAGAGCCAAGGTGGCACCAGTGCCATGTTGGCCTGGTTTGATAGTACCATGTGGCTCCTGCAATCTGCCATCCAGAAGCGGGGCAGCTTACTTTTGTTTGCCAGGGAAACGGGCCGAGGTATTTGTCTGGGGGCCTAAGGCTGGGAGTGACCAGCTGGCTCCTGAAAAGCTACGATAGGCAGGATGGTGACCAGACCCATGGTGGCACCAGTGCCAAGTTGGGCTGGTTTGATAGTACCAAGTGGCTCCTGCAATCTGCCATCAAAAAGTTGGCAGGCGAGTTTTGTTTTCCAGGGTAACGCGCCGTTGTTTTTGTTTAGAGGCCTGTGGCTGGGAGTGTCCGCCTGTCCTCTTAGAATCTACGTTACGCAGCATGGTTCCCAGAGCCAAGGTGGCACCAGTGCCAAGTTGGGCTGGTTTGATAGTAGCAAGTGGTTCCTGCAATCTGCCATCCAGAAGAGGGGCAGCTTACTTTTGTTTGCCAGGGAAACGGGCCGAGGTATTTCTCTGGGGGCCTATGGCACGGAGTGACCGGCCGGCTCCTGAGAAGCTAAGATAGGCAGGATGTTTACCAGACCCATGATGGCACCAGTGCCAAGTTGGGCTAATTTGATACTACCAAGTGGCTCCTGCAATCTGCCATCCAGAAGCGGGGCAGCTTACTTTTGTTTGCCAGGGAAACGGGCCGAGGTTTTTCTCTGGGGGTTTATGGCTGGGAGTGACCGGCTGGCTCCTGAAAAGCTACGATAGGCAGGATGGTGACCAGACCCATGGTGGCACCAGTGCCAAGTTGGGCTGGTTTGATAGTACCAAGTGGCTCCTGCAATCTGCCATCAAAAAGTTGGCAGGCGAGTTTTGTTTTCCAGGGAAAAGCGCCGTTGTTGGTTTTTGGGCGCCTGTGGCACGGAGTGGCCGGGTGGCTGCTTAGAATCCACGATACGCAGGATGGTTCCCAGACCCAAGGTGGCACCAGTGCCAAGTCGGGCTGGTTTGATGGTGCAAAGTGGCTCCTGCAATCTGCCATCCAGAAGTGCGGTAGCTTACTTTTGTGTGCCAGGGAAACGGGCCGATGTTTGTGTCTGGGGGCCTATGGCTGGGAGTGACCGGCTGGCTCCTGAAAAGCTACGATAGGCAGGATGGTGACCAGACCCATGGTGGCACCAGTGCCAAGGTGGGCTGGTTTGATAGTACCAAGTGGCTCCTGCAATCTGCCATCAAAAAGTTGGCAGGCGAGTTTTGTTTTCCAGGGAAAAGCGCCGTTGTGTGTGTTTTGGGGCCTGTGGCTGGGAGTGGCCAGCTGGCTCCTTAGAATCCACGATACGCAGGATGGTTCCCAGACCCAAGGTGGCACCAGTGCCAAGTCGGGCTGGTTTGTTAGTACCAAGTGGTTCCTGCAATCTGCCATCCAGAAGCGGGGCAGCTGAATTTTGTTTGCCAGAGAAAAAGGCTGTTGTTTGTGTTTCGGGGCCTGTGGCTGGCAGTGGACGGCTGGCTCCTGAAAATCCATGATACGCAGCATGGTTCCCAGACCCAAGGTGGCAACAGTGCCAAGTAGGGCTAGTTTCATAGTACCCAGTGGCTCCTGCAATCTGCCATCCAGAAGAGGGGCAGGTGAGTTTTGTTTTCCAGAGAAAAGGGCCGTGGTTTGTGTTTGGGGCCTATGGCTGAGAGTGACCGGCTGGCCCCTGAAAATCCACGATAGGAAGGATGGTTCCCAGATCCAAGGTGGCACCAGTGCCATGTTGTGCTGGTGTGATAGTCCCAAGTGGCTCCTGCAATCTGCCATCCAGAAGTGGGGCAGCTGAATTTTGTTTGCCAGAGAAAAAGGCTGTGGTTTTTGTTTGGGGGCCTATGGCTGGGTGTGGCCGGCTGGCTCCTGAAAATCCATGATACGCAGCATGGTTCCCAGACCCAAGGTGGCACCAGTGCCAAGTGGGGCTGGTTTCACAGTGTCAAGTGCCTCCTGCAATCTCTCATCCAGAAGCGGGGCAGCTGAGTTTTGTTTGCCTGTGAAACGGGCCGTTGTTTTTGATTGGGGTCTGTGGCCGAGAGTGTTCAGCTGGCTCCTGACAATCCACAATACGCAGGATGGTTCCCAGACCCAAGGTGGCACCAGTGCCAAGTCGTGCTGGTTTGATAGTACCAAGTGGCTCCTGCAATCTGCCATCCAGAAGCGGGGCAGCTTACTTTTGTTTGCCAGGGAAACGGGCCGAGCTTTGTGTCTCGGGGCCTATGGCAGGGAGTGACCGGCTGGCTCCTGAAAAGCTACGATAGGCAGGATGGTGACCAGACCCATGGTGGCACCAGTGCCAAGTTGGGCTGGTTTGATAGTACCAAGTGGCTCCTGCAATCTGCCATCAAAAAGTTGGCAGGCGAGTTTTGTTTTCCAGGGAAAAGCGCCGTTGTGTGTGTTTTGGCGCCTGTGGCTGGGAGTGGCCAGCTGGCTCCTTAGAATCCACGATACGCAGGATGGTTCCCAGACCCAAGGTGGCACCAGTGCCAAGTCGGGCTGGTTTGTTAGTACCAAGTGGTTCCTGCAATCTCCCATCCAGAAGCGGGGCAGCTGAATTTTGTTTGCCAGAGAAAAAGGCTGTTTGTGTTTCGGGGCCTGTGGCTGGGAGTGGCCGGCTGGCTCCTAAAAATCCATGATACGCAGCATGGTTCCCAGACCCAAGGTGGCACCAGTGCCAAGTAGGGCTGGTTTCATAGTACCCAGTGGCTCCTGCAATCTGCCATCCAGAAGAGGGGCAGTTGAGTTTTGTTTTCCAGAGAAAAGGGCCGTGGTTTGTGTTTGGGGCCTATGGCTGAGAGTGACCGGCTGGCCCCTGAAAATCCACGATAGGAAGGATGGTTCCCAGATCCAAGGTGGCACCAGTGCCATGTTGTGCTGGTGTGATAGTCCCAAGTGGCTCCTACAATCTGCCATCCAGAAGTGGGGCAGCTGTATTTTGTTTGCCAGAGAAAAAGGCTGTGGTTTTTGTTTGGGGGCCTATGGCTGGGAGTGGCCGGCTGGCTCCAGAAAATCCACGATAGGAAGGATGGTTCCCAGACCCAAGGTGGCACCAGTGCCAAGTGGGCTGGTTTCACAGTGTCAAGTGCCTCCTGCAATCTCCCATCCAGAAGCGGGGCAGCTGAGTTTTGTTTGCCTGTGAAACGGGCCGTTGTTTTTGATTGGGGTCTGTGGCCGAGAGTGTTCAGCTGGCTCCTGACAATCCACAATACGCAGGATGGTTCCCAGACCCAAGGTGGCACCAGTGCCAAGTCGTGCTGGTTTGATAGTACCAAGTGGCTCCTGCAATCTGCCATCCAGAAGAGGGGCAGTTGAGTTTTGTTTGCCACAGAAAAGCGCCGTTGTTTGTGTTTGGGGGCTTGTGGCTGGGAGTGGCCGACTGGCGCCTTAGAATCTGCGATACGCAGCATGGTTCCCAGACCCAAGGTGGCACCAGTGCCAAGTCGGGCTGGTTTGATAGTACCAAGTGGCTCCTGCAATCTGCCATCCAGAAGCGGGGCAGCTTACTTTTGTTTGCCAGGGAAACGGGCCGAGGTTTGTGACTGGGGGCCTATGGCTGGGAGTGACCGGCTGGCTCCTGGAAAGCTACAATAGGCAGGATGGTTACCAGACCCATGGTGGCACCAGTGCCAAGTTGGGCTGGTTTGATAGTACCAAGTTGCTCCTGCAATCTGCCATCAAAAAGTTGGCAGGCGAGTTTTGTTTTCCAGGGAAAAGCGCCGTTGTTTGTATTTGGGGGCCTGTGGCTGGGAGTGGCCGGCTGGCTCCTTAGAATCCACGATACGCAGGATGGTTCCCAGACCCAAGGTGGCACCAGTGCCAAGTCGGGCTGGTTTGATACTACCAAGTGGTTCCTGCAATCTACCATCCAGAAGCGGGGCAGCTTAATTTTGTTTGCCAGGGAAACGGGCCGTGGGTTTTGTTTGGGGGCATATAGCTGAGAGTGGCCGGCTGGCCCCTGAAAATCCACGCTAGGCAGCATGGTTCCAGGATGCAAGTTGGCACCAGTGCCAAGTCAGGCTGGTTTGATGGTGCAAAGTGGCTCCTGCAATCTGCCATCCAGAAGCGGGTCAGCTGATTTTTGTTTGCCAGAGAAAAATTCCGTGGATTGTTTTTGGGGGCATATTGCTGGGAGTGGCCGGCTGGCTCCTTAAAATTCTCGATACGCATGATGGTTCCCAGGCCCAAGGTGTCACCACTACCAAGTCGGCCTGCGGTTTTAGTATCAAGTTCATCCTGCAATTTGCCATCCAGAAGAGGGGCAGTTGAGTTTTGTTTGCCAGAGAAACGGGCCGAGGTTTCTATTTGGGGGCATATGGCTGAGAGTGGCCGGCTGGCCCCTGAAAATCCACGATACACAGCATGGTTCCCAGATCCAAGGTGGCACCAGTGCCAAGTTGGGCTGGTTTGATAGTCCCAAGTGTCTCCTGCAATCTGCCATCCAGAAGCGGGGCAGCTTACTTTTGTTTGCCAGAGAAATAGGCCTAGGTTTTTGTTTGGGGGCCTGTGGCTAGGAGTGGCCGGCTGGCTCCTAAGAATCCACGATACGCAGGATGTTTACCAGACCCATGGTGGCACCAGTGCCAAGTTGGGCTGGTTTGATAGTACCAAGTGGCTCCTGCAAACTCCATCAAAAAGTTGGCAGGCGTGTTTTGTTTTCCAGGGAACAGCGCCGTCGATTTTGTTTGGGGGCCTGTGGCTGGGAGTGGCCGGCTGGCTCCTTAGAATCCACGATACGCAGGATGGTTCCCAGACCCAAGGTGGCACCAGTGCCAAGTCGGGCTGGTTTGATTACACCAAGTGGCTCCTGCAATCTGCCATCCAGAAGTGAGGCAGCTAAGTTTTGTTTGCGAGAAAAAAGGGCCGTGGTTTTTGTTGGGGGCCTGTGGCTGGGAGTAGCCGGCTGGCTCCTTAAAATCCACGATAGGCAGGATGGTTCCCAGACCCAAGGTGGCACCAGTGCCAAGTCGGGCTGGTTTGATAGTACCAAGTGGCTCCTGCAATCTGCCATCCAGAAGCGGGGCAGCTGAGTTTTGGTTGCCAGAGAAAAAGGCTGTGGTTTTTGTTTGGGGGCCTGTGGCTGGCAGTGGCCGGCTGGCTCCTGAAAATCCACGATACGCAGCATGGTTCCCAGACCCAAGGTGGCACCAGTACAAAGTGGGGCTCGTTTGACAGTGTCAAGTGCCTCCTGCAATCTCCCATCCAGAAGCGGGGCAGCTGAGTTTTTTTTGCCAGGGAAACGGACCTTTGTTTTTGATTGGGGTCTGTGGCCGAGAGTGGTCGGCTGTCTCCTGACAATCCACAATACGCAGGATGGTTCCCAGACCAAAGGTGGCACCAGTGCCAAGTCGGGCTGGTTTGATAGTACCCAGTGGCTCCTGCAATTTGCCATCCAGAAGCGGGGCAGCTAAATTTTGTTTGCTAGAGATAAGGGCTGTGGTTTGTGTTTGGGGGCCTATGGCCGAGAGTGGTAGGCTGGCCCCTGAAAATCAACGATAGGCAGGATGGTTCCCAGATCCAAGGTGGCACCAGTGCCAAGTAAGGCTGGTTGTATGGTTCAAAGTGACTCCTGCAATCTGCCATCCAGAAGCGGGACAGCTGAGTTTTTTTTGCCAGAGAAAAGGCCCGTGGTTTCTTTTTGGGGCATACGGCTGGGAATTGCCGGCTGGCTCCTTAAAATGCTCGATACGCAGGATGGTTCCCAGAGCCAAGGTGGCACCACTGCCAAGTCGGGCTCTTTTTGTAGTACCAAGTGCGTCCTGCAATTTGCCATCCAGAAGAGGGGCAGTTGAGTTTTGTTTGCCAGAGAAAAGGGCCGAGGTTTGTGTTTGGGAGCATATGGCTGGGAATGACCGGCTGGCCCCTGAAAATCCACGATACGCCGGATGGTTCCCAGATCCAAGGTGGTACCATTACCAAGTCGGGCTGGTTTGATAGTCCCAAGTGGCTCCTGCAAACTGCCATCCAGAAGCGGGGCAGCTGAGTATTGTTTGCCAGGGAAATGGGCCGTTGTTTGTGTTTGGGGGCCTGTGGCTGGGAGTGTTCGGCTGGTTCCTGAATATGTACGATACGCAGGATTGTTCCCAGATCCAAGGTGGCAGCAGTGCCATGTTGTGCTGGTGTGATAGTCCCAAGTGGCTCCTGCAATCTGCCATCCAGAAGTGGGGCAGCTGAGTTTTGTTTGCCAGAGAAAAGGTCCGTGGTTTGTGTTTGGGGGCATATGGCTGAGAGTGGCCGGCTGGCCCCTGAAAATCCACGATACACAGGATGGTTCCCAGATCCAAGGTGGCACCTGTGCCAAGTCGGGCTGATTTGATAGTACTAAGTAGCTCCTGCAATCTGCCATCCAGAAGCGGGGCAGCTTACTTTTGTTTGCCAGGGAAACGGGCCGAGGTTTCTGTTTGGGGGCCTATGGCTGGGAGTGACCGGCTGGCTCCTGAAAAGCTACAATAGGCAGGATGGTTCCCAGAGCCAAGGTGGCACCAGTGCCAAGTTGGGCTGGTTTGATAGTACCAAGTGGCTCCTGCAATCTGCCATCCAGAAGCAGGGCAGCTGAGTTTTGTTTGCCAGAGAAAAGGGCTTGGTTTGTGTTTGGGGGCATATGTCTGGGTGTGGCCAGCTGGCTCCTTAAAATGCACGATATGCAACATGGCTCCCAGACCCATAGTGGCACCAGTGCCAAGTCGGGCTGGTTTGATAGTACCAAGTGGCTCCTGCAATCTTCCATGATCACGTGGAGAAATACTTTCTGGTTTCAGCCATATGCTCTTTCTTCTCTCCCTCAACTTCTCTATCACCTCTCATCTGGTTCACATGCGCTGTCTTCAAGGTCCACAGGCTACTTTTCACAGAATCTTCTGGCCTGATGAAGTAAGAATGATGAATAGAACAGAGCTGGGATCTATTTTCCAGTTTGGATAAAATGCATTCTGCACACAAATCCAAGGAGAACGTGCTGCCCCGATGCCCAGAAAATCTTTCACTCCTGCTAGTGTTCTACGTCAACCGCAACTTAGTCTGAAAGAAAAGCTTTTTCTCTGAGAGCATCTGAGAGGTTTGCATGAAGCACTGATATCTGACATATGCAATTTTGAATAGGAGAGGAAAAAGAAAATGGCAAGGAGTTTTTAATTTTAGTGGTTTCAATTTTAATTTCCGTGCACTTTTTCAAAACTTGTCAGCTCAAATGCCCATCAACATCTTTTAGTCATCTGTAAGTCAGTATTCATATAAAATGTGCTTCAAATCCAAAGAATTTCAAATTTGCACTCCAAGCTTCTATGCCTAGATTTATGATTTCCTACACATATTAGATGAAAGGAAGGCCTTTTTTACTGTGGGAGTGCTGGAACACTGGAACAGGTTGCCCAGAGAAGTTGTGGGTGTCCCATCCCTGAAAGTATTCAAGGTCACCTTGGACGGGGCTTGGAGCAGCAACAAAGGAGAAGCTTGATGGTAGAGAAACAAAGTTGGACTATAGAAGAAACTCGGATTGAAGTATAGGATCAAGTTTTCTCTCAGCTCTTGGGGTAAATTCAAAGTTGTACAAAATGACATTTATCTGTGCTATTCACTACTGTAACAGAAAGTTTCATGAAAACTGTACAGAAGATAGTAAATTTTAAAAGAGATAAGAATTACAGCATAAAATCCATGGGATAGGTTACAACATGAGACACTCTCTAAGAGAAAATCTCTGTGTTTCAGCACTTCATCGGGGTAAGATTTCATGAAGTGCCAAAGAAGGCGGCAAAATATCATTCGGGACATTATTTACTGGAATTCAGCCTGGCCATTAGTAGGAACTGCCTTTGAACATATCATGTAGATATACCACACACGCTTTCCCTTCACTGAAAAATTACTGTTTACAACAAATAAGCAATTGACGATCAAAATTGATTGAAAGCATCTTAAACATGTCAAGTATTTCATTGTAGATGATCTGTGATCCAAATGCTTCTTCCACCTTCGAGAGGGACAGAAGAATTCTTCCATATCATGATGGTTTAAAATTGTATCAACCAATGTTTTCTGCTGAAAAGATATCATCTATTTTTTTCTATTTTTGGAAGAAAATATTCCTAGACATACAACAGGTGAGAACTAAGTAATTTTAAAGAAACAAATGAAATGAAAATATTCTGTAAATAGAATGAAATGAAAAGCTGTGTTTTAAATAGGAGCTAAATATTAAACAGAATTTTTGTACCAGGCATTTGAATTACTGCACCAGCTCTTTTGCCCATCAAGAGAGGCATTTAGCATTTCAGTCTTTTCCAAGGTGTTCATGATCTGCTATGCTGATCTCTGTGTGTGCCTAGGTGTGTGTGGAGGGGGGGGCATATGAAGGGGAGTGTGTATGTTTGCTTTACAATTGTTGTGGCAGATTCATGCCTCAGCTCCACATTTTGTTTTAAAAAGGTCACACCGAGTGGATATGAAGTTTACTATCAACAAGAGATCGATTCCCAAATCATCCATTTGACTCTCCCTTATAAATCATGTGCTTTGTTGCATATTTTATCAAATATACTTTCAAGCCAGATGGAGGAAGGAGGATGTGGGAATCCCTCCACCATCTTGCAACTTTTATGTAAGTAGGTTTTCAAGAAAATCATCATTTCTCTTTTAAATATGTCTGGAACAGGCATGATGGTAGTGTCAACCTGTTGGAGTTTTTGTTGCTGGAAGAAGTTGTACAAAAGGATTGGTTTTTACATTGACCAGTTACTGAATCAAGCGCAGGAATACATTGGAAATTTAGCTGGGGGTTCCTTTTCCCAGCAGACTACTTCTAGAACGAGCTTGTACACTGAAGCTGACTCTTTTGCTCTCTTTTTGTTTCTTTCCTATTTTCTTGGCTTCTTTGCCACTATCTAGACAATTTTGGAACTTTGTTCCCAACTAAAATGGTTTCAATAGTCTGATTGTGATCATACATTTTTACAAGGAATTTTTAAAATCTTTCCTCGAGTCCAGAAAGTCAAGGACTTAGATCTTTTTCTTCCCTTATCAATATTGCCATGAAATTGATAAATAAAGACCAACTCTTTATTTTTGTTTTTAACCCACGTAGATAATTCCCATCCATTAATCCATTTTGTGGACCAATAGCTGCCATTCTGATGGAAGCTGTCACTTCTTAACAATAGGCATTCTGTGACTATGTTGACTGCACTTTGGGTGAAGATCCTAACTGGTCTTAGATATACATAGGGAGAAATTTGCTCAGCCAGTGTCAGTCTTAAGCATGCGTATCAGAAGATCTTTCTAGAGCTGGGAATTTTCCCATGAAAGGGATTCAGTTAGGGAAGAGACACTTGTGCCAGAGTTTTACATTCTTCTTGAACACTGCTTAAGGAACTTAGATGCCATGTCCATTTGGATCTCTGTCTGCACAGAACTTTGTCATGCCAGCGCTTTGAAATGCATCTTGAAGAGAATTCACTAGCACAGAATGAAAGAGAGTGGAAGGGGTTGGTGGGGCTAACCAGGCCCAACCCCCCTGCCTAAACCAGGATACCTAGAGCCTCTTGCCCAGGATTCTATCTGGGTGTACTTTTAATGTCTTCAAAGATCCAGGCTCCACAATCTTTCTGGGCAGTCTGTGCCGTGGTTCAGTCACCCTGACAGTAAAGAAACATTTACTGATGTTCAAAGGCAATCTCCTGTATTTCAGTGTGTGCCCACTGCCTCTTGTCTTTTCCCTCAGCATCACTGAAAAGACACTGATTCCCTCCCCTTTGCACTATTGCTTCCATATGTATGTGTGATGCCATGTAGAGGTATGTCAAAAACCTCCCTGAAGCCCAGGCAGATAATATTCCCTTCATCTACCAGTCAAGTTGATTCATCAGAGGAGTTTAAAGTGATGTTCAGCATGAAATTCCCCTGAAAAATATTGCTAACTACATTATTTGGTCATCTGTCATGTGCCTGGCAAGGATTTCCAGGAAGAGCTGCTTCATCAACTTCCTGGGGATAAAAAAGAGGCTGGCTGGTTTGTACTATGGCGAGTCCTCTTAATTGCCTTTTTTGAAGATGGGTGTCATTTGCTAACATCCACTCTTTAGCCTCTCTTGCCGTCTACATCTTAGCAAAACGCTTTTCCACTATGTCTGGCTAGGAAAAACTGTGCCAGCACAGAAAACATCTCCCATCGTGTTCTAGAAGTTGCACGGATGTCTGCCAAGTGTTTGGCAGGAAGAAAAGAAAAGTTGTCCAAAACAGCTTCCAATCGAATGTTCCTGTGATTGGAAAAGTCAGGAGAGTGCAAAGGTACTGTTTTCTATCAGTTGGCAAGGTGCGCACACAATCCCAGTGTTGTACAGCTTGCTTCTTCACCTTCCCGAAGCTGCCGCTCTCGCCGGCTGCCGGAGCCCAAGAAGCGGCTTCTTCGCGCAAAGACGATTGTGCCGCTCACAGTGCTCTCCTTAGCGCGGCTTCTGCCGAAAGACGCCCGGCAGCGGCTCTTACCTCCGGAGAGCATCCTACCTTCGTCTTTAGCTCCTCTTCTCATCTACACCTCGGCAAAAAGCTTTTCCACTATGTCTGGCTAGGAAAAACTGTGCCAGCACAGAAAACATCTCCCATCGTGTTCTAGAAGTTGCACGGATGTCTGCCAAGTGTTTGGCAGGAAGAAAAGAAAAGTTGTCCAAAACAGCTTCCAATCGAATGTTCCTGTGATTGGAAAAGTCAGGAGAGTGCAAAGGTACTGTTTTCTATCAGTTGGCAAGGTGCGCACACAATCCCAGTGTTGTACAGCTTGCTTCTTCACCTTCCCGAAGCTGCCGCTCTCGCCGGCTGCCGGAGCCCAAGAAGCGGCTTCTTCGCGCAAAGACGATTGTGCCGCTCACAGTGCTCTCCTTAGCGCGGCTTCTGCCGAAAGACGCCCGGCAGCGGCTCTTACCTCCGGAGAGCATCCTACCTTCGTCTTTAGCTCCTCTTCTCATCTACACCTCGGCAAAAAGCTTTTCCACTATGTCTGGCTAGGAAAAACTGTGCCAGCACAGAAAACATCTCCCATCGTGTTCTAGAAGTTGCACGGATGTCTGCCAAGTGTTTGGCAGGAAGAAAAGAAAAGTTGTCCAAAACAGCTTCCAATCGAATGTTCCTGTGATTGGAAAAGTCAGGAGAGTGCAAAGGTACTGTTTTCTATCAGTTGGCAAGGTGCGCACACAATCCCAGTGTTGTACAGCTTGCTTCTTCACCTTCCCGAAGCTGCCACTCTCAGGAGGTAAGAGCCGCTGCCGGGCGTCTTTCGGCAGAAGCCGCGCTAAGGAGAGCCCTGTGAGCGGCACAATCGTCTTTGCGCGAAGAAGCCGCTTCTTGGGCTCCGGCAGCCGGCGAGAGCGGCAGCTTCGGGAAGGTGAAGAAGCAAGCTGTACAACACTGGGATTGTGTGCGCACCTTGCCAACTGATAGAAAACAGTACCTTTGCACTCTCTTGACTTTTCCAATCACAGGAACATTCGATTGGAAGCTGTTTTGGACAACTTTTCTTTTCTTCCTGCCAAACACTTGGCAGACATCCGTGCAACTTCTAGAACACGATGGGAGATGTTTTCTGTGCTGGCACAGTTTTTCCTAGCCAGACATAGTGGAAAAGCGTTTTGCTAAGATGTAGACTGCAAAAGACGCGAAAGACGAAGGTAGGATGCTCTCCGGAGGTAAGAGCCGCTGCCGGGCGTCTTTCGGCAGAAGCCGCGCTAAGGAGAGCACTGTGAGCGGCACAATCGTCTTTGCGCGAAGAAGCCGCTTCTTGGGCTCCGGCAGCCGGCGAGAGCGGCAGCTTCGGGAAGGTGAAGAAGCAAGCTGTACAACACTGGGATTGTGTGCGCACCTTGCCAACTGATAGAAAACAGTACCTTTGCACTCTCCTGACTTTTCCAATCACAGGAACATTCGATTGGAAGCTGTTTTGGACAACTTTTCTTTTCTTCCTGCCAAACACTTGGCAGACATCCGTGCAACTTCTAGAACACGATGGGAGATGTTTTCTGTGCTGGCACAGTTTTTCCTAGCCAGACATAGTGGAAAAGCGTTTTGCTAAGATGTAGACTACAAAAGACGCGAAAGACGAAGGTAGGATGCTCTCCGGAGGTAAGAGCCGCTGCCGGGCGTCTTTCGGCAGAAGCCGCGCTAAGGAGAGCACTGTGAGCGGCACAATCGTCTTTGCGCGAAGAAGCCGCTTCTTGGGCTCCGGCAGCCGGCGAGAGCGGCAGCTTCGGGAAGGTGAAGAAGCAAGCTGTACAACACTGGGATTGTGTGCGCACCTTGCCAACTGATAGAAAACAGTACCTTTGCACTCTCCTGACTTTTCCAATCACAGGAACATTCGATTGGAAGCTGTTTTGGACAACTTTTCTTTTCTTCCTGCCAAACACTTGGCAGACATCCGTGCAACTTCTAGAACACGATGGGAGATGTTTTCTGTGCTGGCACAGTTTTTCCTAGCCAGACATAGTGGAAAAGCGTTTTGCTAAGATGTAGACTACAAAAGACGCGAAAGACGAAGGTAGGATGCTCTCCGGAGGTAAGAGCCGCTGCCGGGCGTCTTTCGGCAGAAGCCGCGCTAAGGAGAGCCCTGTGAGCGGCACAATCGTCTTTGCGCGAAGAAGCCGCTTCTTGGGCTCCGGCAGCCGGCGAGAGCGGCAGCTTCGGGAAGGTGAAGAAGCAAGCTGTACAACACTGGGATTGTGTGCGCACCTTGCCAACTGATAGAAAACAGTACCTTTGCACTCTCCTGACTTTTCCAATCACAGGAACATTCGATTGGAAGCTGTTTTGGACAACTTTTCTTTTCTTCCTGCCAAACACTTGGCAGACATCCGTGCAACTTCTAGAACACGATGGGAGATGTTTTCTGTGCTGGCACAGTTTTTCCTAGCCAGACATAGTGGAAAAGCGTTTTGCTAAGATGTAGACTACAAAAGACGCGAAAGACGAAGGTAGGATGCTCTCCGGAGGTAAGAGCCGCTGCCGGGCGTCTTTCGGCAGAAGCCGCGCTAAGGAGAGCCCTGTGAGCGGCACAATCGTCTTTGCGCGAAGAAGCCGCTTCTTGGGCTCCGGCAGCCGGCGAGAGCGGCAGCTTCGGGAAGGTGAAGAAGCAAGCTGTACAACACTGGGATTGTGTGCGCACCTTGCCAACTGATAGAAAACAGTACCTTTGCACTCTCCTGACTTTTCCAATCACAGGAACATTCGATTGGAAGCTGTTTTGGACAACTTTTCTTTTCTTCCTGCCAAACACTTGGCAGACATCCGTGCAACTTCTAGAACACGATGGGAGATGTTTTCTGTGCTGGCACAGTTTTTCCTAGCCAGACATAGTGGAAAAGCGTTTTGCTAAGATGTAGACTACAAAAGACGCGAAAGACGAAGGTAGGATGCTCTCCGGAGGTAAGAGCCGCTGCCGGGCGTCTTTCGGCAGAAGCCGCGCTAAGGAGAGCACTGTGAGCGGCACAATCGTCTTTGCGCGAAGAAGCCGCTTCTTGGGCTCCGGCAGCCGGCGAGAGCGGCAGCTTCGGGAAGGTGAAGAAGCAAGCTGTACAACACTGGGATTGTGTGCGCACCTTGCCAACTGATAGAAAACAGTACCTTTGCACTCTCCTGACTTTTCCAATCACAGGAACATTCGATTGGAAGCTGTTTTGGACAACTTTTCTTTTCTTCCTGCCAAACACTTGGCAGACATCCGTGCAACTTCTAGAACACGATGGGAGATGTTTTCTGTGCTGGCACAGTTTTTCCTAGCCAGACATAGTGGAAAAGCGTTTTGCTAAGATGTAGACTACAAAAGACGCGAAAGACGAAGGTAGGATGCTCTCCGGAGGTAAGAGCCGCTGCCGGGCGTCTTTCGGCAGAAGCCGCGCTAAGGAGAGCACTGTGAGCGGCACAATCGTCTTTGCGCGAAGAAGCCGCTTCTTGGGCTCCGGCAGCCGGCGAGAGCGGCAGCTTCGGGAAGGTGAAGAAGCAAGCTGTACAACACTGGGATTGTGTGCGCACCTTGCCAACTGATAGAAAACAGTACCTTTGCACTCTCCTGACTTTTCCAATCACAGGAACATTCGATTGGAAGCTGTTTTGGACAACTTTTCTTTTCTTCCTGCCAAACACTTGGCAGACATCCGTGCAACGTCTAGAACACGATGGGAGATGTTTTCTGTGCTGGCACAGTTTTTCCTAGCCAGACATAGTGGAAAAGCTTTTTGCCGAGGTGTAGATGAGAAGAGGAGCTAAAGACGAAGGTAGGATGCTCTCCGGAGGTAAGAGCCGCTGCCGGGCGTCTTTCGGCAGAAGCCGCGCTAAGGAGAGCCCTGTGAGCGGCACAATCGTCTTTGCGCGAAGAAGCCGCTTCTTGGGCTCCGGCAGCCGGCGAGAGCGGCAGCTTCGGGAAGGTGAAGAAGCAAGCTGTACAACACTGGGATTGTGTGCGCACCTTGCCAACTGATAGAAAACAGTACCTTTGCACTCTCCTGACTTTTCCAATCACAGGAACATTCGATTGGAAGCTGTTTTGGACAACTTTTCTTTTCTTCCTGCCAAACACTTGGCAGACATCCGTGCAACTTCTAGAACACGATGGGAGATGTTTTCTGTGCTGGCACAGTTTTTCCTAGCCAGACATAGTGGAAAAGCGTTTTGCCGAGGTGTAGATGAGAAGAGGAGCTAAAGATGAAGGTAGGATGCTCTCCGGAGGTAAGAGCCGCTGCCGGGCGTCTTTCGGCAGAAGCCGCGCTAAGGAGAGCCCTGTGAGCGGCACAATCGTCTTTGCGCGAAGAAGCCGCTTCTTGGGCTCCGGCAGCCGGCGAGAGCGGCAGCTTCGGGAAGGTGAAGAAGCAAGCTGTACAACACTGGGATTGTGTGCGCACCTTGCCAACTGATAGAAAACAGTACCTTTGCACTCTCCTGACTTTTCCAATCACAGGAACATTCGATTGGAAGCTGTTTTGGACAACTTTTCTTTTCTTCCTGCCAAACACTTGGCAGACATCCGTGCAACTTCTAGAACACGATGGGAGATGTTTTCTGTGCTGGCACAGTTTTTCCTAGCCAGACATAGTGGAAAAGCGTTTTGCCGAGGTGTAGATGAGAAGAGGAGCTAAAGACGAAGGTAGGATGCTCTCCGGAGGTAAGAGCCGCTGCCGGGCGTCTTTCGGCAGAAGCCGCGCTAAGGAGAGCACTGTGAGCGGCACAATCGTCTTTGCGCGAAGAAGCCGCTTCTTGGGCTCCGGCAGCCGGCGAGAGCGGCAGCTTCGGGAAGGTGAAGAAGCAAGCTGTACAACACTGGGATTGTGTGCGCACCTTGCCAACTGATAGAAAACAGTACCTTTGCACTCTCCTGACTTTTCCAATCACAGGAACATTCGATTGGAAGCTGTTTTGGACAACTTTTCTTTTCTTCCTGCCAAACACTTGGCAGACATCCGTGCAACTTCTAGAACACGATGGGAGATGTTTTCTGTGCTGGCACAGTTTTTCCTAGCCAGACATAGTGGAAAAGCGTTTTGCTAAGATGTAGACGACAAGAGAGGCTAAAGAGTGGATGTTAGCAAATGACACCCATCTTCAAAAAAGGCAATTAAGAGGACTCGCCATAGTACAAACCAGCCAGCCTCTTTTTTATCCCCAGGAAGTTGATGAAGCAGCTCTTCCTGGAAATCCTTGCCAGGCACATGAAAGAAGATCAAATAATGTAGTTAGCAATATTTTTCAGGGGAATTTCATGCTGAACATCACTTTAAACTCCTCTGATGAATCAACTTGACTGGTAGATGAAGGGAATATTATCTGCCTGGGCTTCAGGGAGGTGTTTGACATACCTCTACATGGCATCACACATACATATGGAAGCAATAGTGCAAAGGGGAGGGAATCAGTGTCTTTTCAGTGATGCTGAGGGAAAAGACAAGAGGCAGTGGGCACACACTGAAATACAGGAGATTGCCTTTGAACATCAGTAAATGTTTCTTTACTGTCAGGGTGACTGAACCACGGCACAGACTGCCCAGAAAGATTGTGGAGCCTGGATCTTTGAAGACATTAAAAGTACACCCAGATAGAATCCTGGGCAAGAGGCTCTAGGTATCCTGGTTTAGGCAGGGGGGTTGGGCCTGGTTAGCCCCACCAACCCCTTCCACTCTCTTTCATTCTGTGCTAGTGAATTCTCTTCAAGATGCATTTCAAAGCACTGGCATGACAAAGTTCTGTGCAGACAGAGATCCAAATGGACATGGCATCTAAGTTCCTTAAGCAGTGTTCAAGAAGAATGTAAAACTCTGGCACAAGTGTCTCTTCCCTAACTGAATCCCTTTCATGGGAAAATTCCCAGCTCTAGAAAGATCTTCTGATACGCATGCTTAAGACTGACACTGGCTGAGCAAATTTCTCCCTATGTATATCTAAGACCAGTTAGGATCTTCACCCAAAGTGCAGTCAACATAGTCACAGAATGCCTATTGTTAAGAAGTGACAGCTTCCATCAGAATGGCAGCTATTGGTCCACAAAATGGATTAATGGATGGGAATTATCTACGTGGGTTAAAAACAAAAATAAAGAGTTGGTCTTTATTTATCAATTTCATGGCAATATTGATAAGGGAAGAAAAAGATCTAAGTCCTTGACTTTCTGGACTCGAGGAAAGATTTTAAAAATTCCTTGTAAAAATGTATGATCACAATCAGACTATTGAAACCATTTTAGTTGGGAACAAAGTTCCAAAATTGTCTAGATAGTGGCAAAGAAGCCAAGAAAATAGGAAAGAAACAAAAAGAGAGCAAAAGAGTCAGCTTCAGTGTACAAGCTCGTTCTAGAAGTAGTCTGCTGGGAAAAGGAACCCCCAGCTAAATTTCCAATGTATTCCTGCGCTTGATTCAGTAACTGGTCAATGTAAAAACCAATCCTTTTGTACAACTTCTTCCAGCAACAAAAACTCCAACAGGTTGACACTACCATCATGCCTGTTCCAGACATATTTAAAAGAGAAATGATGATTTTCTTGAAAACCTACTTACATAAAAGTTGCAAGATGGTGGAGGGATTCCCACATCCTCCTTCCTCCATCTGGCTTGAAAGTATATTTGATAAAATATGCAACAAAGCACATGATTTATAAGGGAGAGTCAAATGGATGATTTGGGAATCGATCTCTTGTTGATAGTAAACTTCATATCCACTCGGTGTGACCTTTTTAAAACAAAATGTGGAGCTGAGGCATGAATCTGCCACAACAATTGTAAAGCAAACATACACACTCCCCTTCATATGCCCCCCCCTCCACACACACCTAGGCACACACAGAGATCAGCATAGCAGATCATGAACACCTTGGAAAAGACTGAAATGCTAAATGCCTCTCTTGATGGGCAAAAGAGCTGGTGCAGTAATTCAAATGCCTGGTACAAAAATTGTGTTTAATATTTAGCTCCTATTTAAAACACAGCTTTTCATTTCATTCTATTTACAGAATATTTTCATTTCATTTGTTTCTTTAAAATTACTTAGTTCTCACCTGTTGTATGTCTAGGAATATTTTCTTCCAAAAATAGAAAAAAATAGATGATATCTTTTCAGCAGAAAACATTGGTTGATACAATTTTAAACCATCATGATATGGAAGAATTCTTCTGTCCCTCTCGAAGGTGGAAGAAGCATTTGGATCACAGATCATCTACAATGAAATACTTGACATGTTTAAGATGCTTTCAATCAATTTTGATCGTCAATTGCTTATTTGTTGTAAACAGTAATTTTTCAGTGAAGGGAAAGCGTGTGTGGTATATCTACATGATATGTTCAAAGGCAGTTCCTACTAATGGCCAGGCTGAATTCCAGTAAATAATGTCCCGAATGATATTTTGCCGCCTTCTTTGGCACTTCATGAAATCTTACCCCGATGAAGTGCTGAAACACAGAGATTTTCTCTTAGAGAGTGTCTCATGTTGTAACCTATCCCATGGATTTTATGCTGTAATTCTTATCTCTTTTAAAATTTACTATCTTCTGTACAGTTTTCATGAAACTTTCTGTTACAGTAGTGAATAGCACAGATAAATGTCATTTTGTACAACTTTGAATTTACCCCAAGAGCTGAGAGAAAACTTGATCCTATACTTCAATCCGAGTTTCTTCTATAGTCCAACTTTGTTTCTCTACCATCAAGCTTCTCCTTTGTTGCTGCTCCAAGCCCCGTCCAAGGTGACCTTGAATACTTTCAGGGATGGGACACCCACAACTTCTCTGGGCAACCTGTTCCAGTGTTCCAGCACTCCCACAGTAAAAAAGGCCTTCCTTTCATCTAATATGTGTAGGAAATCATAAATCTAGGCATAGAAGCTTGGAGTGCAAATTTGAAATTCTTTGGATTTGAAGCACATTTTATATGAATACTGACTTACAGATGACTAAAAGATGTTGATGGGCATTTGAGCTGACAAGTTTTGAAAAAGTGCACGGAAATTAAAATTGAAACCACTAAAATTAAAAACTCCTTGCCATTTTCTTTTTCCTCTCCTATTCAAAATTGCATATGTCAGATATCAGGGCTTCATGCAAACCTCTCAGATGCTCTCAGAGAAAAAGCTTTTCTTTCAGACTAAGTTGCGGTTGACGTAGAACACTAGCAGGAGTGAAAGATTTTCTGGGCATTGGGGCAGCACGTTCTCCTTGGATTTGTGTGCAGAATGCATTTTATCCAAACTGGAAAATAGATCCCAGCTCTGTTCTATTCATCATTCTTACTTCATCAGGCCAGAAGATTCTGTGAAAAGTAGCCTGTGGACCTTGAAGACAGCGCATGTGAACCAGATGAGAGGTGATAGAGAAGTTGAGGGAGAGAAGAAAGAGCATATGGCTGAAACCAGAAAGTATTTCTCCACGTGATCATGGAAGATTGCAGGAGCCACTTGGTACTATCAAACCAGCCCGACTTGGCACTGGTGCCACTATGGGTCTGGGAGCCATGTTGCATATCGTGCATTTTAAGGAGCCAGCTGGCCACACCCAGCCATATGCCCCCAAACACAAACCAAGCCCTTTTCTCTGGCAAACAAAACTCAGCTGCCCTGCTTCTGGATGGCAGATTGCAGGAGCCACTTGGTACTATCAAACCAGCCCAACTTGGCACTGGTGCCACCTTGGCTCTGGGAACCATCCTGCCTATTGTAGCTTTTCAGGAGCCAGCCGGTCACTCCCAGCCATAGGCCCCCAAACAGAAACCTCGGCCCGTTTCCCTGGCAAACAAAAGTAAGCTGCCCCGCTTCTGGATGGCAGATTGCAGGAGCTACTTAGTACTATCAAATCAGCCCGACTTGGCACAGGTGCCACCTTGGATCTGGGAACCATCCTGTGTATCGTGGATTTTCAGGGGCCAGCCGGCCACTCTCAGCCATATGCCCCCAAACACAAACCACGGACCTTTTCTCTGGCAAACAAAAATCAGCTGCCCCACTTCTGGATGGCAGATTGCAGGAGCCACTTGGGACTATCACACCAGCACAACATGGCACTGCTGCCACCTTGGATCTGGGAACCATCCGGCGTATCGTGGATTTTCAGGGGCCAGCCGGTCATTCCCAGCCATATGCTCCCAAACACAAACCTCGGCCCTTTTCTCTGGCAAACAAAACTCAACTGCCCCTCTTCTGGATGGCAAATTGCAGGACGCCCTTGGTACTACAAAAAGAGCCCGACTTGGCAGTGGTGCCACCTTGGCTCTGGGAACCATCCTGCGTATCGAGCATTTTAAGGAGCCAGCCGGCAATTCCCAGCCGTATGCCCCAAAAAGAAACCACGGACCTTTTCTCTGGCAAAAAAAACTCAGCTGTCCCGCTTCTGGATGGCAGATTGCAGGAGTCACTTTGAACCATACAACCAGCCTTACTTGGCACTGGTGCCACCTTGGATCTGGGAACCATCCTGCCTATCGTTGATTTTCAGGGGCCAGCCTACCACTCTCGGCCATAGGCCCCCAAACACAAACCACAGCCCTTTTCTCTAGCAAACAAAATTTAGCTGCCCCGCTTCTGGATGGCAAATTGCAGGAGCCACTGGGTACTACAAAAACAGCCCGACTTGGCACTGGTGCCACCTTGCGTCTGGTTACCATGCGGCGTATCGTGCATTTTAAGGAGCCAGGTGGCCACTCCCAGCCATATGCCCCCAAACACAACCCACGGCCCTTTTCTCTGGCAAACAAAACTCAGCTGCCCCGCTTCTGGATGGCAGATTGCAGGAGACACTTGGTACTATCAAACCAGCCCGACTTGGCACTGGTGCCACCTTTGGTCTGGGAACCATCCTGCGTATTGTGGATTGTCAGGAGACAGCCGACCACTCTCGGCCACAGACCCCAATCAAAAACAAAGGTCCGTTTCCCTGGCAAAAAAAACTCAGCTGCCCCGCTTCTGGATGGGAGATTGCAGGAGGCACTTGACACTGTGAAACCAGCCCCACTTTGTACTGGTGCCACCTTGGGTCTGGGAACCATGCTGCGTATCGTGGATTTTCAGGAGCCAGCCGGCCACTGCCAGCCACAGGCCCCCAAACAAAAACCACAGCCTTTTTCTCTGGCAAACAAAACTCAGCTGCCCCGCTTCTGGATGGCAGATTGCAGGAGCCACTTGGTACTATCAAACCAGCCCGACTTGGCACTGGTGCCACCTTGGGTCTGGGAACCATCCTGCGTATCGTGGATTCTAAGGAGCCAGCCGGCCACTCCCAGCCACAGGCCCCCAAACAAAATCAACGGCGCTGTTCCCCGGAAAACAAAACACGCCTGCCAACTTTTTGATGGAGTTTGCAGGAGCCACTTGGTACTATCAAACCAGCCCAACTTGGCACTGGTGCCACCATGGGTCTGGTAAACATCCTGCGTATCGTGGATTCTTAGGAGCCAGCCGGCCACTCCTAGCCACAGGCCCCCAAACAAAAACCTAGGCCTATTTCTCTGGCAAACAAAAGTAAGCTGCCCCGCTTCTGGATGGCAGATTGCAGGAGACACTTGGGACTATCAAACCAGCCCAACTTGGCACTGGTGCCACCTTGGATCTGGGAACCATGCTGTGTATCGTGGATTTTCAGGGGCCAGCCGGCCACTCTCAGCCATATGCCCCCAAACAGAAACCTCGGCCCGTTTCTCTGGCAAACAAAACTCAACTGCCCCTCTTCTGGATGGCAAATTGCAGGATGAACTTGATACTAAAACCGCAGGCCGACTTGGTAGTGGTGACACCTTGGGCCTGGGAACCATCATGCGTATCGAGCATTTTAAGGAGCCAGCCGGCCACTCCCAGCAATATGCCCCCAAAAACAATCCACGGAATTTTTCTCTGGCAAACAAAAATCAGCTGCCCCGCTTCTGGATGGCAGATTGCAGGAGCCACTTTGCACCATCAAACCAGCCCGACTTGGCACTGGTGCCACCTTGCATCCTGGAACCATGCTGCCTAGCGTGGATTTTCAGGGGCCAGCTGGCCACTCTCAGCTATATGCCCCCAAACAAAACCCACGGCCCGTTTCCCTGGCAAAGAAAAGTAAGCTGCCCCGCTTCTGGATGGCAGATTGCAGGAACCACTTGGTAGTATCAAACCAGCCCGACTTGGCACTGGTGCCACCTTGGGTCTGGGAACCATCCTGCGTATCGTGGATTCTAAGGAGCCAGCCGGCCACTCCCAGCCACAGGCCCCCAAATACAAACAACGGCGCTTTTCCCTGGAAAACAAAACTCGCCTGCCAACTTTTTGATGGCAGATTGCAGGAGCAACTTGGTACTATCAAACCAGCCCAACTTGGCACTGGTGCCACCATGGGTCTGGTAACCATCCTGCCTATTGTAGCTTTCCAGGAGCCAGCCGGTCACTCCCAGCCATAGGCCCCCAGTCACAAACCTCGGCCCGTTTCCCTGGCAAACAAAAGTAAGCTGCCCCGCTTCTGGATGGCAGATTGCAGGAGCCACTTGGTACTATCAAACCAGCCCGACTTGGCACTGGTGCCACCTTGGGTCTGGGAACCATGCTGCGTATCGCAGATTCTAAGGCGCCAGTCGGCCACTCCCAGCCACAAGCCCCCAAACACAAACAATGGCGCTTTTCTCTGGCAAACAAAACTCAACTGCCCCTCTTCTGGATGGCAAATTGCAGGACGCACTTGGTACTATCAAACCAGCACGACTTGGCACTGGTGCCACCTTGGGTCTGGGAACCATCCTGCGTATTGTGGATTGTCAGGAGCCAGCTGAACACTCTCGGCCACAGAGCCCAATCAAAAACAACGGCCCGTTTCACAGGCAAACAAAAGTAAGCTGCCCCGCTTCTGGATGGGAGATTGCAGGAGGCACTTGACACTGTGAAACCAGCCCCACTTGGCACTGGTGCCACCTTGGGTCCGGAAACCATGCTGCGTATCATGGATTTTCAGGAGCTAGCCGGCCACTCCCAGCCATAGGCCCCCAAACAAAAACCACAGCCTTTTTCTCTGGCAAACAAAATTCAGCTGCCCCACTTCTGGATGGCAGATTGCAGGAGCCACTTGGGACTATCACACCAGCACAACATGGCACTGGTGCCACCTTGGATCTGGGAACCATCCTTACTATCGTGGATTTTCAGGGGCCAGCCGGTCACTCTCAGCCATAGGCCCCAAACACAAACCACGGCCCTTTTCTCTGGAAAACAAAACTCAACTGCCCCTCTTCTGGATGGCAGATTGCAGGAGCCACTGGGTACTATGAAACCAGCCCTACTTGGCACTGGTGCCACCTTGGGTCTGGGAACCATGCTGCGTATCATGGATTTTCAGGAGCCAGCCGTCCACTGCCAGCCACAGGCCCCAAAACACAAACAACGGCGCTTTTCCCTGGAAAACAAAACTGGCCTGCCAACTTTTTGATGGCAGATTGCGGGAGCCACTTGGTACTATCAAACCAGCCCAACTTGGCACTGGTGCCACCATGGGTCTGGTCACCATCCTGCCTATCGTAGCTTTTCAGGAGCCAGCCGGTCACTCCCTGCCATAGGCCCCCAGACACAAAGCTCAGCCCGTTTCCCTGGCAAACAAAAGTAAGCTGCCCCGCTTCTGGATGGCAGATTGCAGGAGCCACTTGTTACTATCAAACCAGCCCGACTTGGCACTGGTACCACCTTGGGTCTGGGAACCATCCTGCCTATCGTGGATTTTAAGGAGCCAGCCGGCTACTCCCAGCCACAGGCCCCCAACAAAAACCACGGCCCTTTTTTCTGGCAAACAAAACTTAGCTGCCTCACTTATGGATGGCAGATTGCAGGAGCCACTTGTTGTAATCAAACCAGCCCGACTTGGCACTGGTGCCACCTTGGGTCTGGGAACCATCCTGCGTATCGTGGATTCTAAGGAGCCAGCCGGCCACTCCCAGCCACAGGCCCCCAAACAAAATCAACGGCGCTGTTCCCTGGAAAACAAAACACGCCTGCCAACTTTTTGATGGAGTTTGCAGGAGCCACTTGGTACTATCAAACCAGCCCAACTTGGCACTGGTGCCACCATGGGTCTGGTAAACATCCTGCGTATCGTGGATTCTTAGGAGCCAGCAGGCCACTCCTAGCCACAGGCCCCCAAACAAAAACCTAGGCCTATTTCTCTGGCAAACAAAAGTAAGCTGCCCCGCTTCTGGATGGCAGATTGCAGGAGACACTTGGGACTATCAAACCAGCCCAACTTGGCACTGGTGCCACCTTGGATCTGGGAACCATGCTGTGTATCGTGGATTTTCAGGGGCCAGCCGGCCACTCTCAGCCATATGCCCCCAAACATAAACCTCGGCCCGTTTCTCTGGCAAACAAAAGTAAGCTGCCCCTCTTCTGGATGGCAAATTGCAGGATGAACTTGATACTAAAACCGCAGGCCGACTTGGTAGTGGTGAAACCTTGGGGCTGGGAACCATCATGCGTATCGAGCATTTTAAGGAGCCAGCCGGCCACTCCCAGCAATATGCCCCCCAAAAAAATCCACGGAATTTTTCTCTGGCAAACAAAAAAAGTAAGCTGCCCCGCGTCTGGATGGCAGATTGCAGGAGCCACTTTGCACCATCAAACCAGCCCGACTTGGCACTGGTGCCACCTTGCATCTGGGAACCATGCTGCCTAGCGTGGATTTTCAGGGGCCAGCCGGCCACTCTCAGCTATATGCCCCCAAACAAAACCCACGGCCCGTTTCCCTGGCAAACAAAAGTAAGCTGCCCTGCTTCTGGATGGCAGATTGCAGGAACCACTTGGTAGTATCAAACCAGCCCGACTTGGCACTGGTGCCACCTTGGGTCTGGGAACCATCCTGCGTATCGTGGATTCTAAGGAGCCAGCCGGCCACTCCCAGCCACAGGCCCCCAAATACAAACAACGGCGCTTTTCCCTGGAAAACAAAACTCGCCTGCCAACTTTTTGATGGCAGATTGCAGGAGCAACTTGGTACTATCAAACCAGCCCAACTTGGCACTGGTGCCACCATGGGTCTGGTAACCATCCTGCCTATTGTAGCTTTCCAGGAGCCAGCCGGTCACTCCCAGCCATAGGCCCCCAGTCACAAACCTCGGCCCGTTTCCCTGGCAAACAAAAGTAAGCTGCCCCGCTTCTGGATGGCAGATTGCAGGAGCCACTTGGTACTATCAAACCAGCCCGACTTGGCACTGGTGCCACCTTGGGTCTGGGAACCATGCTGCGTATCGCAGATTCTAAGGCGCCAGTCGGCCACTCCCAGCCACAAGCCCCCAAACACAAACAATGGCGCTTTTCTCTGGCAAACAAAACTCAACTGCCCCTCTTCTGGATGGCAAATTGCAGGACGCACTTGGTACTATCAAACCAGCACGACTTGGCACTGGTGCCACCTTGGGTCTGGGAACCATCCTGCGTATTGTGGATTGTCAGGAGCCAGCTGAACACTCTCGGCCACAGAGCCCAATCAAAAACAACGGCCCGTTTCACAGGCAAACAAAAGTAAGCTGCCCCGCTTCTGGATGGGAGATTGCAGGAGGCACTTGACACTGTGAAACCAGCCCCACTTGGCACTGGTGCCACCTTGGGTCCGGAAACCATGCTGCGTATCATGGATTTTCAGGAGCTAGCCGGCCACTCCCAGCCATAGGCCCCCAAACAAAAACCACAGCCTTTTTCTCTGGCAAACAAAATTCAGCTGCCCCACTTCTGGATGGCAGATTGCAGGAGCCACTTGGGACTATCACACCAGCACAACATGGCACTGGTGCCACCTTGGATCTGGGAACCATCCTTACTATCGTGGATTTTCAGGGGCCAGCCGGTCACTCTCAGCCATAGGCCCCAAACACAAACCACGGCCCTTTTCTCTGGAAAACAAAACTCAACTGCCCCTCTTCTGGATGGCAGATTGCAGGAGCCACTGGGTACTATGAAACCAGCCCTACTTGGCACTGGTGCCACCTTGGGTCTGGGAACCATGCTGCGTATCATGGATTTTCAGGAGCCAGCCGTCCACTGCCAGCCACAGGCCCCAAAACACAAACAACGGCGCTTTTCCCTGGAAAACAAAACTGGCCTGCCAACTTTTTGATGGCAGATTGCAGGAGCCACTTGGTACTATCAAACCAGCCCAACTTGGCACTGGTGCCACCATGGGTCTGGTCACCATCCTGCCTATCGTAGCTTTTCAGGAGCCAGCCGGTCACTCCCTGCCATAGGCCCCCAGACACAAAGCTCAGCCCGTTTCCCTGGCAAACAAAAGTAAGCTGCCCCGCTTCTGGATGGCAGATTGCAGGAGCCACTTGGTACTATCAAACCAGCCCGACTTGGCACTGGTACCACCTTGGGTCTGGGAACCATCCTGCCTATCGTGGATTTTAAGGAGCCAGCCGGCTACTCCCAGCCACAGGCCCCCAACAAAAACCACGGCCCTTTTTTCTGGCAAACAAAACTTAGCTGCCTCACTTATGGATGGCAGATTGCAGGAGCCACTTGTTGTAATCAAACCAGCCCGACTTGGCACTGGTGCCACCTTGGGTCTGGGAACCATCCTGCGTATCGTGGATTCTAAGGCGCCAGTCGGCCACTCCCAGCCACAAGCCCCCAAACACAAACAACGGCGCTTTTCTCTGGCGAACAAAACTCAACTGCCCCTCTTCTGGATGGCAAATTGCAGGACGCACTTGGTACTATAAAAACAGCCCGACTTGGCACTGGTGCCACATTCGGTCTGGGAACCATCGTGCGTAGCGATCTTTTTAATGAGACAGCCGGCCACTCCCAGCCATATGCCCCCGAACACAACCCACGGCCCTTTCCTCTGGCAAACAAAACTCAGCTGCACCGCTTCTGGATGGCAGATTGCAGGAGCCACTTGGTACTATCAAACCAGCACGACTTGGCACTGGTGCCACCTTGGGTCTGGGAACCATCCTGCGTATTGTGGATTGTCAGGAGCCAGCTGAACACTCTCGGCCACAGACCCCAATCAAAAACAACGGCCCGTTTCACAGGCAAACAAAACTCAGCTGCCCCGCTTCTGGATGGGAGATTGCAGGAGGCACTTGACACTGTGAAACCAGCCCCACTTGGCACTGGTGCTACCTTGGGTCTTGGAACCATCCTTCCTATCGTGGATTTTCAGGAGCCAGCCGGCCACTCCCAGCCATAGGCCCCCAAACAAAATCCACAGCCTTTTTCTCTGGCAAACAAAATTCAGCTGCCCCACTTCTGGATGGCAGAGTGCAGGAGCCACTTGGGACTATCACACCAGCACAACATGGCACTGGTGCCACCTTGGATCTGGGAACCATCATTCCTATCGTGGATTTTCAGGGGCCAGCTGGTCACTCTCAGCCATAGGCCCCAAACAAAAACCACGGCCCTTTTCTCTGGAAAACAAAACTCAACTGCCCCTCTTCTGGATGGCAGATTGCAGGAGCCACTGGGTACTATGAAACCAGCCCTACTTGGCACTGGTGCCACCTTGGGTCTGGGAACCATGCTGCGTATCATGGATTTTCAGGAGCCAGCCGTCCACTGCCAGCCACAGGCCCCGAAACACAAACAACAGCCTTTTTCTCTGGCAAACAAAATTCAGCTGCCCCGCTTCTGGATGGCAGATTGCAGGAACCACTTGGTACTAACAAACCAGCCCGACTTGGCACTGGTGCCACCTTGGGTCTGGGAACCATCCTGCGTATCGTGGATTCTAAGGAGCCAGCTGGCCACTCCCAGCCACAGGCCCCAAAACACACACAACGGCGCTTTTCCCTGGAAAACAAAACTCGCCTGCCAACTTTTTGATGGCAGATTGCAGGAGCCACTTGGTACTATCAAACCAGCCCAACTTGGCACTGGTGCCACCATGGGTCTGGTCACCATCCTGCCTATCGTAGCTTTTCAGGAGCCAGCCGGTCACTCCCAGCCATAGGCCCCCAGAAAAATACCTCGGTCCGTTTCCCTGGAAAACAAAAGTAAGCTGCCCTGCTTCTGGATGGCAGATTGCAGGAGCCACTTGGTGTTATCAAACCAGCCCGACTTGGCACTGGTGCCACCTTGGGTCTGGGAACCATCCTGCGTATCGTGTGTTCTAAGGAGACAGCCGGCCACTCCCAGCCACAGTCCCCCAAACACAAACAACGGCGCTTTTCCCTGGAAAACAAAACTGGCCTGCCAACTTTTTGATGGCAGATTGCAGGAGCCACTTGGTACTATCAAACCAGCCCAACTTGGCACTGGTGCCACCATGGGTCTGGTCACCATCCTGCCTATCGTAGCTTTTCAGGAGCCAGCCGGTCACTCCCAGCCATAGGCCCCCAGAAAAAAACCTCGGTCCGTTTCCCTGGAAAACAAAAGTAAGCTGCCTTGCTTCTGGATGGCAGATTGCAGGAGCCACTTGGTGTTATCAAACCAGCCCGACTTGGCACTGGTGCCACCTTGGGTCTGGGAACCATCCTGCGTATCGTGTGTTCTAAGGAGACAGCCGGCCACTCCCAGCCACAGTCCCCCAAACACAAACAACGGCGCTTTTCCCTGGAAAACAAAACTGGCCTGCCAACTTTTTGATGGCAGATTGCAGGAGCCACTTGGTACTATCAAACCAGCCCAACTTGGCACTGGTGCCACCATGGGTCTGGTCACCATCCTGCCTATCGTAGCTTTTCAGGAGCCAGCCGGTCACTCCCAGCCATAGGTCCCCAGACAAATACCTCGGCCCGTTTCCCTGGCAAACAAAAGTAAGCTGCCCCGCTTCTGGATGGCAGATTGCAGGAGCCACTTGGTACTATCAAACCAGCCCAACTTGACACTGGTGCCACCTTGGCTCTGGGAACCATGCTGCGTAACCCGGATTCTAAGACGACAGGCAGCCACTGCCAGCCACAGGCCTCCAAACAAAATCAACGGCGCTTTTCCCTGGAAAACAAAACTGGCCTGACAACTTTTAGATGGCAGATTGCAGGAGCCAGTTGGTACCATCAAACCAGCTCAACTTGGCACTGGTGCCACCTTGGGTCTGGGAACCATCCTGCCTATTGTTGCTTTTCAGGAGCCAGCCGGTCACTCCTAGCCCTAGGCCCCCAGTAATAAACCTCGGCCCGTTTCCCTGGCACACAAATGTAAGCTACCCCGCTTCAGGATGGCAGATTGCAGGAGCCACTTTTCACCATCAAACCAGCCCGACGTGGCACTGGTGCCACCTTGGGTCTGGGAACCATCCTGCGTATCGTGTGTTCTAAGGAGCCAGCCGGCCACTCCCACCCACAGTCCCCCAAACACAAACAACGGCGCTTTTCCCTGGAAAACAAAACTTGCCTGCCAGCTTTTTGATGGCAGATTGCAGGAGCCACTTGGTACTATCAAACCAGCCCTACTTGGCACTGGTGCCACCATGGGTCTGGTCACCATCCTGCCTATCGTAGCTTTTCAGGAGCCAGCCGGTCACTCCCAGCCATAGGCCCCCAGACACAAAGCTCGACCCGTTTCCCTGGCAAACAAAACTAAGCTGCCCCGCTTCTGGATGGCAGATTGCAGGAGCCACTTGGTACTATCAAACCAGCCCAACTTGGCACTGGTGCCACCTTGGGTCTGGGAACCATCCTGCGTATCGTGGATTCTAAGGAGCCAGCCGGTCACTCCCAGCCACAGGCCCCCAAACACAAGCCACAGCGCTTTTCCCTGGAAAACAAAACTCGCCTGCCAACATTTTGATGGCAGATTGCAGGAGCCACTTGCTACTATCAAATCAGCCCAACTTGGCACTCGTGCCACCATGGGTCTGGTCACCATCCTGCCTATCGTAGTTTTCAGGAGCCAGCCGGTCCCTCCCTGCCATAGGCCCCCAGAGAAAAACCTCGGCCCGTTTCCCTGGCAAACAAAAGTAAGCTGCCCTGCTTCTGGATGGCAGATTGCAGGACGCACTTGGTACTATCAAACCAGCCCAACTTGGCACTGGTGCCACCTCTGGTCTGGGAACCATGCTGCGTATCGTGGATTCTAAGGAGCCAGCCGGTCACTCCCAGCCACAGTCCCCCAGACACAAACAACGGCGCTTTTCCCTGGAAAACAAAACTCGCCTGCCGACATTTTGATGGCAGATTGCAGGAGCCACTTGGTACTATCAAATCAGCCCAACTTGGCACTGGTGCCAGCATGGGTCTGGTCACCATCCTGCCTATCGTAGCTTTTCAGGAGCCAGCCGGTCACTCCCAGCCATAGGCCCCCAGACAAAAACCTCGGCCCGTTTCCCAGGCAAACAAAAGTAAGCTGCCCCGCTTCTGGATGGCAGATTGCAGGAACCACTTGGTAGTATCAAACCAGCCCAACTTGGCACTGGTGGCACCTCTTGTCTGGGAACCATGCTGCGTATCGTGGTTTCTAAGGAGCCAGCCGGCCACTCCCAACCATAGACCCCCAGACACAAACCTCGGCACTTTTCCCTGGAAAACAAAAGTAAGCTACCCCGATTCTGGATGGCAGATTGCAGGAGCCACTTGGTACTATAAAAACAGCCCAACTTGGCACTGGTTCTACCATGGGTCTGGTAAACATCCTGCCTATCGTAGCTTTTCAGGAGCCAGCTGGCCACTCTCAGCCATATGCCCCCAAAAACAAACCACGGCCCTTTTCTCTGGCAAACATAACTCAACTGCCCCTCTTCTGGATGGCAAATTTTAGGACGCACTTTGTACTACGAAAACCGCCCGACGTGGCACTGGTGCCACCTTGTGTCAGGGAAGCATCCTGCATATCGAGCTTTTTAAGGAGCCAGCCGGCCACGCCCAGCCATAAACCCCCAAAAACAAACCACGGATCATTTCTCTTGGAAACAAAAATCCGCTGCCCCGCGTCTGGATGGCAGATTGCAGGAGCCACTTTGCACCATCAAACCAGCCCGACTTGGCACTGGTGCCACCTTGGGTCTGGGAACAATCCTGCATATCGTGGATTCTAAGGAGCCAGCCGGCCATTCCCAGCCACAGGCCCCCAAACACAAACAACGGCGCTTTTCCCTGGAAAACAAAATTCGCCTGCCAACTTTTTGATGGCAGATTGCAGGAGCCACTTGGTACTATCAAATCATCCCAACTTGGCACTGGTGCCACTATGGGTCTGGGAGCCATCCTGCCTATTGTAGCATTTCAGGAGCCAGCCGGTCACTCCCAGCCATAGGCCCCCAGACACAAACCCCGGCCCGTTTCCCTGGCAAACAAAATTAAGCTGCCCCGATTCTGGATGGCAGAGTGCAGGAGCCACTTGGTAGTGTCAAAACAGCCCGACTTGGCACTGGTGCCACCTTGGGTCTGGGAACCATCCTGCGTATCGTGGATTCTAAGCAGCCACCCGGCCACTCTGAGCCACAGGCCCCCAAACACAAACAACGGCGCTTTTCCCTGGAAAACAAAACTCGCCTGCGAACATTTTGATGGCAGATTGCAGGAGCCACTTGGTACTATCAAACAAGCCCAACTTGGCACTGGTGCCACCATGGGTCTGGTCACCATCCTGCCTATCGTAGCTTTTCAGGAGCCAGCCGGTCACTCCCAGCCATAGGCCCCCAGACACAAACCTCGGCCCGTTTCCCTGGAAAACAAAAGTAAGCTGCCCCGATTCTGGATGGCAGATTGCAGGAGCCACTTGGTACTATGAAATCAGCCCAACTTGGCACTGGTGCCACCATGGGTCTGGTAAACATGCTGCCTATCGTAGCTTTTCAGGAGCCAGCCGGTCACTCCCTGCCATAGGCCCCCAGACACAAACCTCGGCCCGTTTCCCTGGCAAACAAAAGTAAGCTGCCCGGCTTTTGGATGGCTGATTGCAGGATGCACTTAGTACTATCAAACCAGCCCGACTTGGCCCTCGTGCCACCTTGGCTCTGGGAACCATGCTGCGTAACGTAGATTCTACGAGGACAGGCGGCCACTCCCTGCCACAGGCCTCTAAACAAAAGCAACGGCGCTTTTCCGTGGAAAACAAAACTCGCCTGCCAACTTTTGATGGCAGATTGCAGGAGCCACTTGGTACTATCAAACCAGCCCAACTTGGCGCTGGTGCCACCATGGGTCTGGTCACAATCCTGCCTATCGTAGCTTTTCAGGAGCCAGCCGGTCACTCCCAGTCATAGGCCCCCAGACAAATACCTCGGCCCGTTTCCCTGGCAAACAAAAGTAAGCTGCCCCGCTTCTGGATGGCAGATTGCAGGAGCCACATGGTACTATCAAACCAGGCCAACATGGCACTGGTGCCACCTTGGCTCTGGGAACCATCCTGCCTATCGTGGATTTTCAGGGGCCAGCCGGCCACTCTCAGCCATATGCCCCCAAACACATACCACGGCCCTTTTCTCTGGCAAACAAAACTCAACTGCCCCTACTCTGGATGGCAAATTGCAGGACCCACTTGGTACTACGAAAACAGCCCGACTTGGCACTGATGCCACCTTGGGTCAGGGAACAATCCTGCGTATCGATCTTTTTAAGGAGCCAGCCGGCCACGTCCAGCCATATACCCCCAAAAAACAACCACGGAACTTTTATCCAGCAAACAAAAATCCGCTGCCCCGCGTCTGAATGGCAGATTTCAGGAGCTATTTAGTATTATAAACCAGCCCGACTTGGCACTGGTGCCATCTTGGGTCTGGGAACCATGCTGCGTATCATGGATTTTCAGGAGCCAGCCGGTCACTCCCAGCCATAGGTCCCCAGACAAATAGCTCGGCCCGTTTCCCTGGGAAACAAAAGTAAGCTGCCTCGCTTCTGGATGGCAGATTGCAGGAGCCACTTGGTACTATCAAACCAGCCCAATTTTGCACTGGTGCCACCTTGGCTCTGGGAACCATCCTGCGTATCGTGGATTCTAAGGAGCCAGCCGGCCACTCCCAGCCACAGGCCCGCAAACACAAACAACGGCGCTTTTCCCTGGAAAACAAAACTCGCCTGACAACTTTTTGATGGCAGATTGCAGGAGCCACTTGGTACTATCAAATCAGCCCAACTTGGCACTGGTGCCACCATGGGTCTGGTCACCATCCTGCCTATCGTAGCTTTTCAGGAGCCAGCCGGTCACTCCCAGCCATAGGCCCCCTGACAAATACCTCGGCCCGTTTCCCTGGCAAACAAAAGTAAGCAGCCCCGCTTCTGGATGGCAGATTGCAGGAGCCACATGGTACTATCAAACCAGGCCAACATGGCACTGGTGCCACCTTGGTTCTGGGAACCATCCTGCCTGTCGTGGATTTTCAGGGGCCAGCCGGCCACTCTCAGCCATATGCCCCCAAACACATACCACGGCCCTTTTCTCTGGCAAACAAAACTCAACTGCCCCTCTTCTGGATGGCGAATTGCAGGACGCACTTGGTACTACGAAAAGAGCCCGACTTGGCACTGATGCCACCTTGGGTCAGGGAACAATCCTGCGTATCGAGCTTTTTAAGGAGACAGCCGGCCACGTCCAGCCATATACCCCCAAAAAAAAACCACGGAACTTTTCTCCAGCAAACAAAAATCCGCTGCCCCGCGTCTGGATGCCAGATTGCAGGAGCTATTTAGTATCATCAAACCAGCCCGACTTGGCACTGGTGCCACCTCTGGTCTGGGAACCATCCTGCGTATCGTGGGTTCTAAGGAGACAGCTGGCCACTCCCAGCCCCAGGCCCCCAAACAAAAACAACGGAGCTTTTCCCTGGAAAACAAAACTCGCCTGCCAACATTTTGATGGCAGATTGCAGGAGCCACTTGGTACTATCAAACCAGCCCGACTTGGCACTGGTGCCACCATGGGTCTGGTCACCATCCTGCCTATCGTAGCTTTTCAGGAGCCAGCCGGTCACTCCCAGCCGTAGGCCCCCAGACACAAACCTCGGCCCGTTTCCCTGGCAAACAAAAGTAAGTTATCCCGCTTCTGGATGGCAGATTGCAGGAGCCACTTTTCACCATCAAACCAGCCCGACTTGGCACTGGTGCCACCTCTGGTCTGGGAACCATCCTGCGTATCGTGGATTCTAAGGAGACAGCTGGCCACTCCCCGCCACAGGCCCCAAAACACACACAACGGCGCTTTTCCCTGGAAAACAAAACTCGCCTGCCAACTTTTTGATGGCAGATTGCAGGAGCCACTTGGTACTATCAAACCAGCCCAACTTGGCACTGGTGCCACCATGGGTCTGGTCACCATCTTGCCTATCGTAGCTTTTCAGGAGCCAGCCGGTCACTCCCAGCCATAGGGCCCCAGACAAATACCTCGGCCCGTTTCCCTGGCAAACAAAATTAAGCTGCCCCTCTTCTGGCTGTCTGATTGCAGGACGCACTTGGTACTATCAAACCAGCCCAACTTGGCACTGGTGCCACCTCTGGTCTGGGAACCATGCTGCGTATCGTGGATTCTAAGGAGCCAGCCGGCCACTCCCAGCCACAGGCCCCCAGACAAAAACAACGGCGCTTTTCCCTGGAAAACAAAACTCGCCTGCCAACTTTTTGATGGCAGATTGCAGGAGCCACTTGGTACTATCAAACCAGCCCAACTTGGCACTGGTGTCACCATGGGTCTGATCACCATCCTGCCTATCGTAGCTTTTCAGGAGCCACCCGGTCACTCCCAGCCATAGGCCCCCAGACAAAAACCTCGGCCCGTTTCCCTGGCAAAAAAAGTAAGCTGCCCCGCTTCTGGATGGCAGATTGCAGGAGCCACTTGGTACTATCAAACCAGCCCGACTTGGCACTGGTGCCACCTTGGGTCTTGGAACCATGCTGCGTATCGTGGATTCTAAGGAGCCAGCCGGCCACTCCCAGCCACAGGCCCCCAAACACAAACAACGGCGCTTTTCCCTGAAAACAAAACTCGCCTGCCAACATTTTGGTGGCTGATTACAGGAGCCACTTGGTACTATCAAACCAGCCCAACTTGGCACTGGTGCCACCATGGCTCTGGTCACCATCCTGCCTATCGTAGCTTTTCAGGAGCCAGCCGGTCACTCCCAGCCATAGGCCCCCAGACAAAAACCTCGGTCGGTTCCCTGGCAAACAAAAGTAAGCTGCCCCGCTTCTGGATGGCAGATTGCAGGGGCCACTTTGCACCATCAAACTAGCCCGACTTGGCACTGGTGCCACATCTGGTCTGGGAACCATCCTGCCTGACGTGGATTCTAATTAGCCAGCCGGCCACTCCCAGCCATAGGCCCCGAGACACAAAGCTCGGCCCGTTTCCCTGGCAAACAAAAGTAAGCTGCCCCGCTTCTGGATGGCAGTTTGCAGGAGCCACTTGGGACTATCAAACCAGCCCGACTTGGTAATGGTACCACCTTGGATCTGGGAACCATCCGGCGTATCGTGGATTTTCAGGGGCCAGCCGGTCATTCCCAGCCATATGCTCCCAAACACAAACCTCGGCCCTTTTCTCTGGCAAACAAAACTCAACTGCCCCTCTTCTGGATGGCAAATTGCAGGACGCACTTGGTACTACAAAAAGAGCCCGACTTGGCAGTGGTGCCACCTTGGCTCTGGGAACCATCCTGCGTATCGAGCATTTTAAGGAGCCAGCCGGCAATTCCCAGCCGTATGCCCCAAAAAGAAACCACGGACCTTTTCTCTGGCAAAAAAAACTCAGCTGTCCCGCTTCTGGATGGCAGATTGCAGGAGTCACTTTGAACCATACAACCAGCCTTACTTGGCACTGGTGCCACCTTGGATCTGGGAACCATCCTGCCTATCGTTGATTTTCAGGGGCCAGCCTACCACTCTCGGCCATAGGCCCCCAAACACAAACCACAGCCCTTTTCTCTAGCAAACAAAATTTAGCTGCCCCGCTTCTGGATGGCAAATTGCAGGAGCCACTGGGTACTACAAAAACAGCCCGACTTGGCACTGGTGCCACCTTGCGTCTGGTTACCATGCGGCGTATCGTGCATTTTAAGGAGCCAGGTGGCCACTCCCAGCCATATGCCCCCAAACACAACCCACGGCCCTTTTCTCTGGCAAACAAAACTCAGCTGCCCCGCTTCTGGATGGCAGATTGCAGGAGGCACTTGGTACTATCAAACCAGCCCGACTTGGCACTGGTGCCACCTTTGGTCTGGGAACCATCCTGCGTATTGTGGATTGTCAGGAGACAGCCGACCACTCTCGGCCACAGACCCCAATCAAAAACAAAGGTCCGTTTCCCTGGCAAAAAAAACTCAGCTGCCCCGCTTCTGGATGGGAGATTGCAGGAGGCACTTGACACTGTCAAACGAGCCCCACTTTGTACTGGTGCCACCTTGGGTCTGGGAACCATGCTGCGTATCGTGGATTTTCAGGAGCCAGCCGGCCACTGCCAGCCACAGGCCCCCAAACAAAAACCACAGCCTTTTTCTCTGGCAAACAAAACTTAGCTGCCTCACTTCTGGATGGCAGATTGCAGGAGCCACTTGGTGTAATCAAACCAGCCCGACTTGGCACTGGTGCCACCTTGGGTCTGGGAACCATCCTGCGTATCGTGGATTCTAAGGAGCCAGCCGGCCACTCCCAGCCACAGGCCCCCAAACAAAATCAACGGCGCTGTTCCCTGGAAAACAAAACACGCCTGCCAAATTTTGATGGAGTTTGCAGGAACCACTTGGTATTATCAAACCAGCCCAACTTGGCACTGGTGCCACCTTGGGTCTGGATACCATGCTGCGTATCGTGGATTCTAAGGAGCCAGCCGGCCACTCCCACCCACAGGCCCCCAAACACAAACAACGGCGCTTTTCCCTGGAAAACAAAACTCGCCTGCCAACTTTTTGATGGCAGATTGCAGGAGCAACTTGGTACTATCAAACAAGCCAAACTTGGCACTGGTGTCACCATGGGTCTGGTCACCATCCTGCCTATGGTAGCTTTTCAGGAGCCAGCCGGTCACCCTCAGCCATAGGCCCCGAGACAAAAACCTCGGCCCGTTTCCCTGGCAAAAAAAAGTAAGCTACCCCGCTTCTGGATGGCAGATTGCAGGACGCACTTGGTACTATCAAACCAGCCCAACTTGGCACTGGTGCCACCTTGGGTCTGGGAACCATCCTGCTTATCGTGGATTCTAAGGAGCCAGCCAGTCACTCCCAGCCACAGGCCCACAAACACAAACAACGGCGCTTTTCCCTGGAAAACAAAACTCGCCTGCCAACATTTTGATGGCAGATTGCAGGAGCAACTTGGTACTATCAAATCAGCCCAACTTGGCACTGGTGCCACCATGGGTCTGGTCACCATCCTGCCTATCGTAGCTTTTCAGGAGCCAGCCGGTCACTCCCAGCTATAGGCCCCCAGACAAAAACCTCGGCCCCTTTCCCTGGCATACAAAAGTAAGCTACCCCGCTTCTGGATGGCAGATTGCAGGAGCCACTTGGTACTATCAAACCAGCCCGACTTGGCACTGGTGCCACCTCTGGTCTGGGAACCATCCTGCGTATCGTGGATTCTAAGGAACCAGCCGGTCACTCCCAGCCACAGGCCCCCAAACACAAACAACGGCGCTTTTCCCTGGAAAAAAAAACTCGCCTGCCAACATTTTGATGGCAGATTGCAGGAGCCACTTGCTACTATCAAATCAGCCCAACTTGGCACTGGTGCCACCATGGGTCTGGTCACCATCCTGCCTATCGTAGCTTTTCAGGAGCCAGCCGGTCACTCCCAGCCATAGGCCCCAGACAAAAACCTCGGCCATTTTCCCTGGCAAACAAAAGTATGCTACCCCGCTTCTGCATGGCAGATTGCAGGAGCCACTTTGCAGCATCAAACTAGCCCGACTTGGCACTGGTGCCACGTCAGGTCTGGGAACCATCCTGCGTATCGTGGATTCCAATTAGCAAGCCGGCCACTCGCAGCCACAGGCCCCCAAACACAAACAACGGCGCTTTTCCCTGGAAATCAAAACTCGCCTGCCAAATTTTTGATGGCAGATTGCAGGAGCCACTTGGTACTATCAAACCAGCCCAACTTGGCACTGGTGCCACCATGGGTCTGGTCACCATCCTGCCTATCGTAGCTTTTCAGGAGCCAGCCGGTCACTCGCAGCCATAGGCCCCCAGACACAAAGCTCGGCCCGTTTCCCTGGCAAACAAAAGTAAGCTGCCCCGCTTCTGGATGGCAGATTGCAGGAACCACTTGGTACTATCAAACCAGACAACTTGGCACTGGTGCCACCTTGGGTCTGGGAACCATCCTGCGTATCGTGGATTCTAAGCAGCCAGCCGGCCACTCCCAGCCACAGGCCCCCATATACAACAACGGCGCTTTTCCCTGGAAAACAAAACTCGCCTGCCAACATTTTGATGGCAGATTGCAGGAGCCACTTGGTACTATCAAATCAGCCCAACATGGCACTGGTGCCACCATGGGTCTGGGAACCATCCTGCCTATCGTAGCTGTTCACGCGCCAGCCGGTCACTCCCAGCCATAGGCCCCCAGAGAAAAACCTCGGCCCTTTTCCCTGGACAACAAAAGTAAGCTGCCCCGCTTCTGGATGGCAGATTGCAGGAGCCACTTTGCACCATCAAACTGGCCCGACTTGTCACTGGTGCCACCTCTGGTCTGGGAACCATGCTGCGTATCGTGGATTCTAAGGAGCCAGCCGGCCACTCCCAGCCACAGGCCCCCAAACACAAACAACGGCGCTTTTCCCTGGAAAACAAAACTCGCCTGCCAACTTTTTGATGGCAGATTGCAGGAGCCACTTGGTACTATCAAACCAGCCCAACTTGGCACTGGTGCCACCATGGGTCTGGTCACCATCCTGCCTATCGTAGCTTTTCAGGAGCCAGCCGGTCACTCCCAGCCATAGGCCCCCAGACACAAAGCTCGGCCCTTTTCCCTGGCAAACAAAAGTAAGTTGCCCCGCATCTGGACGGCAGATTGCAGGAATCACTTGGTACTATCAAACCAGCCCAACTTGGCAGTGGTTCCACCTTGGGTCTGGGAACCATCCTGCGTATCGTGGATTCTAAGGAGCCAGCCGGTCACTCCCAGCCACAGGCCCCCAAACACAAACAACGGCGCTTTTCCCTGGAAAACAAAACTCGCCTGCCAACATTTTGATGGCAGATTGCAGGAGCCACTTGGTACTATCAAATCAGCCCAACTTGGCACTGGTGCCACCATGGGTCTGGTCACCATCCTGCCTATCGTAGCTTTTCAGGAGCCAGCCGGTCCCTCCCTGCCATAGGCCCCCAGAGAAAAACCTCGGCCCGTTTCCCTGGCAAACAAAAGTAAGCTGCCCTGCTTCTGGATGGCAGATTGCAGGAACCACTTGGTACTATCAAACCAGCAAAACTTGGCACTGGTGCCACCTTGGGTCTGGATACCATGCTGCGTATCGTGGATTCTAAGGAGCCAGCCGGCCACTCCCAGCCACAGGCCCCCAAACACAAACAACGGCGCTTTTCCCTGGAAAACAAAACTCTCCTGCCAACTTTTTGATGGCAGATTGCAGGAGCCACTTGGTTTTATCAAATCAGCCCAACTTGGCACTGGTGCCACCATGGGTCTGGTCACCATCCTGCCTATCGTAGCTTTTCAGGAGCCAGCCGGTCACTCCCAGCCATACGCCCCCAGACAAAAAGCTCGGCCCGTTTCCCTGGCAAACAAAAGTAAGCTACCCCGCTTCTGGATGGCAGATTGCAGGAGCCACTTTGCACCATCAAACTAGCCCGTCTTGGCACTGGTCCCACCTTGGGTCTGGGAACCATCCTGCGTATCGTGGATTCTAATTAGCCAGCCGGCCACTCCCTACCACAGGCCCCCAAACACAAACAACGGCGCTTTTCCCTGGAAAACAAAACTCGCCTACCAACTATTTGATGGCAGATTACAGGAGCCACTTGGTACTATCAAACCAGCCCAACTTGGCACTGGTGCCACCATGGGTCTGGTCACCATCCTGCCTATCGTAACTTTTCAGGAGCCAGCCGGTCACTCCCAGCCATAGGTCCCCAGTCACAAACCTCGGCCCGTTTCCCTGGCAAACAAAAGTAAGCTGCCCCGCTTCTGGATGGCAGATTGCAGGAGCCACTTGGTACTATCAAACCAGCCCGACTTGGCACTGGTGCCACCTCTGGTCTGGGAACCATCCTGCGTATCGTGGATTCTAAGGAACCAGCCGGTCACTCCCAGCCACAGGCCCCCAAACACAAACAACGGCGCTTTTCCCTGGAAAAAAAAACTCGCCTGCCAACATTTTGATGGCAGATTGCAGGAGCCACTTGCTACTATCAAATCAGCCCAACTTGGCACTGGTGCCACCATGGGTCTGGTCACCATCCTGCCTATCGTAGCTTTTCAGGAGCCAGCCGGTCACTCCCAGCCATAGGCCCCAGACAAAAACCTCGGCCATTTTCCCTGGCAAACAAAAGTATGCTACCCCGCTTCTGCATGGCAGATTGCAGGAGCCACTTTGCAGCATCAAACTAGCCCGACTTGGCACTGGTGCCACGTCAGGTCTGGGAACCATCCTGCGTATCGTGGATTCCAATTAGCAAGCCGGCCACTCGCAGCCACAGGCCCCCAAACACAAACAACGGCGCTTTTCCCTGGAAATCAAAACTCGCCTGCCAAATTTTTGATGGCAGATTGCAGGAGCCACTTGGTACTATCAAACCAGCCCAACTTGGCACTGGTGCCACCATGGGTCTGGTCACCATCCTGCCTATCGTAGCTTTTCAGGAGCCAGCCGGTCACTCGCAGCCATAGGCCCCCAGACACAAAGCTCGGCCCGTTTCCCTGGCAAACAAAAGTAAGCTGCCCCGCTTCTGGATGGCAGATTGCAGGAACCACTTGGTACTATCAAACCAGACAACTTGGCACTGGTGCCACCTTGGGTCTGGGAACCATCCTGCGTATCGTGGATTCTAAGCAGCCAGCCGGCCACTCCCAGCCACAGGCCCCCATATACAACAACGGCGCTTTTCCCTGGAAAACAAAACTCGCCTGCCAACATTTTGATGGCAGATTGCAGGAGCCACTTGGTACTATCAAATCAGCCCAACATGGCACTGGTGCCACCATGGGTCTGGGAACCATCCTGCCTATCGTAGCTGTTCACGCGCCAGCCGGTCACTCCCAGCCATAGGCCCCCAGAGAAAAACCTCGGCCCTTTTCCCTGGAAAACAAAAGTAAGCTGCCCCGCTTCTGGATGGCAGATTGCAGGAGCCACTTTGCACCATCAAACTGGCCCGACTTGTCACTGGTGCCACCTCTGGTCTGGGAACCATGCTGCGTATCGTGGATTCTAAGGAGCCAGCCGGCCACTCCCAGCCACAGGCCCCCAAACACAAACAACGGCGCTTTTCCCTGGAAAACAAAACTCGCCTGCCAACTTTTTGATGGCAGATTGCAGGAGCCACTTGGTACTATCAAACCAGCCCAACTTGGCACTGGTGCCACCATGGGTCTGGTCACCATCCTGCCTATCGTAGCTTTTCAGGAGCCAGCCGGTCACTCCCAGCCATAGGCCCCCAGACACAAAGCTCGGCCCTTTTCCCTGGCAAACAAAAGTAAGTTGCCCCGCATCTGGACGGCAGATTGCAGGAATCACTTGGTACTATCAAACCAGCCCAACTTGGCAGTGGTTCCACCTTGGGTCTGGGAACCATCCTGCGTATCGTGGATTCTAAGGAGCCAGCCGGTCACTCCCAGCCACAGGCCCCCAAACACAAACAACGGCGCTTTTCCCTGGAAAACAAAACTCGCCTGCCAACATTTTGATGGCAGATTGCAGGAGCCACTTGCTACTATCAAATCAGCCCAACTTGGAACTGGTGCCACCATGGGTCTGGTCACCATCCTGCCTATCGTAGCTTTTCAGGAGCCAGCCGGTCCCTCCCTGCCATAGGCCCCCAGAGAAAAACCTCGGCCCGTTTCCCTGGCAAACAAAAGTAAGCTGCCCTGCTTCTGGATGGCAGATTGCAGGAACCACTTGGTACTATCAAACCAGCAAAACTTGGCACTGGTGCCACCTTGGGTCTGGATACCATGCTGCGTATCGTGGATTCTAAGGAGCCAGCCGGCCACTCCCAGCCACAGGCCCCCAAACACAAACAACGGCGCTTTTCCCTGGAAAACAAAACTCTCCTGCCAACATTTTGATGGCAGATTGCAGGAGCCACTTGGTTTTATCAAATCAGCCCAACTTGGCACTGGTGCCACCATGGGTCTGGTCACCATCCTGCCTATCGTAGCTTTTCAGGAGCCAGCCGGTCACTCCCAGCCATACGCCCCCAGACAAAAAGCTCGGCCCGTTTCCCTGGCAAACAAAAGTAAGCTACCCCGCTTCTGGATGGCAGATTGCAGGAGCCACTTTGCACCATCAAACTAGCCCGTCTTGGCACTGGTCCCACCTTGGGTCTGGGAACCATCCTGCGTATCGTGGATTCTAATTAGCCAGCCGGCCACTCCCTACCACAGGCCCCCAAACACAAACAACGGCGCTTTTCCCTGGAAAACAAAACTCGCCTACCAACTATTTGATGGCAGATTACAGGAGCCACTTGGTACTATCAAACCAGCCCAACTTGGCACTGGTGCCACCATGGGTCTGGTCACCATCCTGCCTATCGTAACTTTTCAGGAGCCAGCCGGTCACTCCCAGCCATAGGTCCCCAGTCACAAACCTCGGCCCGTTTCCCTGGCAAACAAAAGTAAGCTGCCCCGCTTCTGGATGGCAGATTGCAGGAGCCACTTGGTACTATCAAACCAGCCCGACTTGGCACTGGTGCCACCTCTGGTCTGGGAACCATGCTGCGTATCGTGGATTTTAAGGAGCCAGTCGGCCACTCCCAGCCATACGCCTCCAAACACAAACAACGGTCCGTTTCCCTGGCAAAATAGTAAGCTGCCCCACTTCTGGATGTCAGATTGCAGGAACCACTTGTTGCCAAGTTGGGGTGGTTTGATAGTACCAAGTGGCTCCTGCAATCTGCCATCAAAAAGTTTGCAAGCGAGTTTTGTTTTCCAGGGAAAAGCGCCGTTGTTTGTGTTTGGGGGCCTGTGGCTGGGAGTGGCCAGCTGTCTCCTTAGAATCCACGATACGCAGGATTGGTCCCAGACCAGAGGTGGCACCAGTGCCAAGTCGGGCTGGTTTGATGGTGCAAAGTGACTCCTGCAATCTGCCATCCAGAAGCGGGGCAGCTTACTTTTGTTTGCCAGGGAAACGGGCAGAGCTTTGTGTCTGGGGGCCTATGGCTGGGAGTGACCGGCTGGCTCCTGAAAAGCTACGATAGGCAGGATGGTGACCAGACCCATGGTGGCACCAGTGCCAAGTTGGGCTGGTTTGATAGTACCAAGTGGCTCCTGCAATCTGCCATCAAAAAGTTGGCAGGTGAGTTTTGTTTTCCAGGGAAAAGCACCGTTGTTTGTGTTTGGGGGCCTGTGGCTGGGAGTGGCCAGCTGGCTCCTTAGAATCCACGATACGCAGGATGGTTCCCAGACCAGAGGTGGCACCAGTGCCAAGTCGGGCTGGTTTGATGGTACAAAGTGGCTCCTGCAATCTGCCATCCAGAAGCGGGGTAGCTTACTTTTGTTTGCCAGGGAAACGGGCCGAGGTTTTTCTCTGGGGGCCTATGGCTGGGAGTGACCGGCTGGCGCCTGAAAAGCTACGATACGCAGGATGGTGACCAGACCCATGGTGGCACCAGTGCCAAGTTGGGCTGGTTTGATAGTACCAAGTGGCTCCTGCAATCTGCCATCAAAAAGTTGGCAGGCCAGTTTTGTTTTCCAGGGAAAAGCGCCGTTGTTTGTGTTTGGAGGCCTGTGGCTGGGAGTGGCCGGCTGTCTCCTTTGAACCCAGGATACGCAGGATGGTTCCCAGAGCCAAGGTGGCGTCAGTGCCAAGGTGGGCTGGTTTGATAGTACCAAGTGGCTCCTGCAATCTGCCATCCAGAAGCGGGACAGCCTAATTTTGTTTCCCAGGGAAACGGGCCGAGGTATTTGTCTGGGGGCCTATGGCTGGGAGTGACTGGCTGGCTACTGAAAAGCTACGATAGGCAGGATGCTTACCAGACTCATGGTGGTACCAGAGCCAAGTCGGGCTGGTTTGATAATACTAAATAGCTCCTGCAATCTGCCATCCAGACGCGGGGCAGCGGATTTTTGTTTGCTGGACAAAAGTTCCGTGGTTTTTTTTTGGGGTTATATGGCTGGACGTGGCCGGCTGGCTCCTTAAAAAGCTCGATATGCAGGATTGTTCCCTGACCCAAGGTGGCATCAGTGCCAAGTCGGGCTGTTTTCGTAGTACCAAGTGCGTCCTGCAATTTGCCATCCAGAATAGGGGCAGTTGAGTTTTGTTTGCCAGAGCAAAGGGCCGTGGTATGTGTTTGGGGGCATATGGCTGAGAGTGGCCGGCTGGCCCCTGAAAATCCACGATAGGCAGGATGGTTCCCAGAGCCAAGGTGGCACCAGTGCCATGTTGGCCTGGTTTGATAGTACCATGTGGCTCCTGCAATCTGCCATCCAGAAGCGGGGCAGCTTACTTTTGTTTGCCAGGGAAACGGGCCGAGATATTTGTCTGGGGGCCTATGGCTGGGAGTGACCGGCTGGCTCCTGAAAAGCTACGATAGGCAGGATGGTGACCAGACCCAAAGTGGAACCAGTACCAAGTTGAGCTGGTTTGATAGTACCAAGTGGCTCCTGCAATCTGCCATCAAAAATTTGGCAGGCGAGTTTTGTTTTCCAGGGAAAAGCGCCGTTGTTTTTGTTTAGAGGCCTGTGGCTGGGAGTGGCCGCCTGTCCTCGTAGAATCTACGTTACGCAGCATGGTTCCCAGAGCCAAGGTGGCACCAGGGCCAAGTCGGGCAGGTTTGATAGTACCAAATGCATCCTGCAATCTGCCATCCAAAAGCGGGGCAATTCACTTTTGTTTGCCAGGGAAACGGGCTGAGGTTTGTGTCTGGGGGCCTATGGCAGGGAGTGACCGTCTGGCTCCTGAAAAGCTACGATAGGCAGGATGTTTACCAGACCCATGGTGGCACCAGTGCCAAGTTGGGCTGATTTGATAGTACCAAGTGGCTCCTGCAATCTGCCATCCAGAATCGGGGCAGCTTACTTTTGTTTTCCAGGGAAACGGGCCGAGGTTTGTGTCTGGGGGTCTATGGCTGGGAGTGACCGGCTGGCTCCTGAAAAGCTACGATACGCAGGATGGTGACCAGACCCATGGTGGCACCAGTGCCAAGTTGGGCTGGTTTGATAGCACCAAGTGGCTCCTGCAATCTGCCATCAAAATGTTGGCAGGCGATTTTTGTTTTCCAGGGAAAAGCGCCGTTGTTTGTGTTTGGGCGCCTGTGGGTGGGAGTGGCCGGGTGGCTGCTTAGAATCCACGATACGCCGGATGGTTCCCAGACCCAAGGTGGCACCAGTGCCAAGTCGGGCTGGTTTGACACTACCAAGTGGCTCCTGCAATCTGCCATCCAGAATCGGGGCAGCTTAATTTTGTTTGCCAGGGAAACGGTCCGAGGTTTGTGTCTGGGGGCCTATGGCTGGGAGTGACCGGCTGGCTCCTGAAATGCTACAATAGGCAGGATGGTTCCCAGACCCATAGTGGCACCAGTGCCAAGTTGGGATGATTTGATAGTACCAAGTGGCTCCTGCAATCTGCCATCAAAAAGCTGGCAGGCGAGTTTTGTTTTCCAGGGAAAAGCGCCGTTGTTTGTGTTTGGGGGCCTGTGGCTGGGAGTGGCCGGCTGGCTCCTTAGAATCCACGATATGCAGGATTGTTCCCAGACCCAAGGTGGCACCAGTGCCAAGTCGGGCTGGTTTGATGGTGCAAAGTGGCTCCTGCAATCTGCCATCCAGACGCGGGGCAGCGGATTTTTGTTTCCATGAGAAATGGTCCGTGGTTTGTTTTTGGGGGTATATGGCTGGGCGTGGCCGGCTGGCTCCTTAAAAAGCTCGATATGCAGGATGGTTCCCTGACACAAGGTGGCACCAGTGCCACGTCGGGCGGTTTTCGTAGTACAAAGTGCGTCCTAAAATTTGCCATCCAGAAGAGGGGCACTTGAGTTTTGTTTGCCAGAGAAAAGCTCCGTGGTTTGTTTTTGGGGGCATATGGCTGATAGTGGCCGGCTGGCCCCTGAAAATCCACGATAGGCAGGATGGTTCCCAGACCAGAGGTGTCACCAGTGCCAAGTCGGGCTGGTTTGATAGTACTAAATAGCTCCTGCAATCTGCCATGCAGAAGCGGGGCAGCTTACTTTTGGTTGCCAGGGAAACGGGCCGAGGTTTGTGTCTGGGGGCCTATGGCTGCGAGTGACCGGCTGGCTCCTGAAAAGCTACGATAGGCAGGATGGTGACCAGACCCATGGTGGCACCAGTGCCAAGTTGGGCTGGTTTGATAGTACCAAGTGGCTCCGGCAATCTGCCATCAAAAAGTTGGCAGGCGAGTTTTGTTTTCCAGGGAAAAGCGCCGTTGTTTGTGTTTGGGGGCCTGTGGCTGGGAGTGGCCAGCTGGCTCCTTAGAACCCACGATACGCAGGATGGTTCCCAGACCAGAGGTGGCACCAGTGCCAAGTTGGGCTGGTTTGATGGTGCAAAGTGCCTCCTGCAATCTGCCATCCAGAAGCGGGGTAGCTTACTTTTGTTTGCCAGGGAAACGGGCCGTGGGTTTTGTATGGGGGCCTATAGCTGAGAGTGGCCGGCTGGCTCCTGAAAATCCACGCTAGGCAGCATGGTTCCCAGATGCAAGGTGGCACCAGTGCCAAGTCGGGCTGGTTTGATGGTGCAAAGTGGCTCCTGCAATCTGCCATCCAGAAGCGGGGCAGCTGATTTTTGTTTGCCAGAGAAAAATTCCGTGGATTGTTTTTGGGGGCATATTGCTGGGAGTGGCCGGCTGGCTCCTTAAAATGCTCGATACGCATGATGGTTCCCAGGTCCAAGGTGTCACCACTACCAAGTCGGCCTGCGGTTTTAGTATCAAGTTCATCCTGCAATTTGCCATCCAGAAGAGGGGCAGTTGAGTTTTGTTTGCCAGAGAAACGGGCCGAGGTTTCTGTTTGGGGACATATGGCTGAGAGTGGCCGGGTGGCCCCTGAATATCCACGATACACAGCATGGTTCCCAGATCCAAGGTGGCACCAGTGCCAAGTTGGGCTGGTTTGATAGTACCAAGTGTCTCCTGCAATCTGCCATCCAGAAGCGGGGCAGCTTACTTTTGTTTGCCAGAGAAATAGGCCTAGGTTTTTGTTTGGGGGCCTGTGGCTAGGAGTGGCCGGCTGGCTCCTAAGAATCCACGATACGCAGGATGTTTCCCAGACCCAAGGTGGCACCAGTGCCAAGTCGGGCTGGTTTGATAGTACCAAGTGGCTCCTGCAAACTCCATCAAAATGTTGGCAGACGTGTTTTGTTTTCCAGGGAACAGCGCCGTTGATTTTGTTTGGGGACCTGTGGCTGGGAGTGGCCGGCTGGCTCCTTAGAATCCACGATACGCAGGATGGTTCCCAGACCCAAGGTGGCACCAGTGCCAAGTCGGGCTGGTTTGATTACACCAAGTGGCTCCTGCAATCTGCCATCCAGAAGTGAGGCAGCTAAGTTTTGTTTGCGAGAAAAAAGGGCCGTGGTTTTTGTTGGGGGCCTGTGGCTGGGAGTAGCCGGCTGGCTCCTTAAAATCCACGATAGGCTGGATGGTTCCCAGACCCAAGGTGGCACCAGTGCCAAGTCGGGCTGGTTTGATAGTACCAAGTGGCTCCTGCAATCTGCCATCCAGAAGCGGTGCAGTTGAGTTTTGTTTGCCAGAGAAAAGGGCCGTGGGTTGTGTTTGGGGGCATATGGCTGGGAGTGGCCGGCTGTCTCATTAAAAAGATCGATACGCAGGATGGTTCCCAGAACCAAGGTGGCACCAGTGCCAAGTAGGGCTGTTTTTATAGTACCAAGTGCGTCCTGCAATTTTCCATCCAGAAGAGGGGCAGTGGAGTTTTGTTTGCCAGAGAATAGCGCCGTTGTTTGTGTTTGGGGGCTTGTGGCTGGGAGTGGCCGACTGGCGCCTTAGAATCTGTGTTACGCAGCATGGTTCCCAGACCAGAGGTGGCACCAGTGCCAAGTTGGGCTGGTTTGATAGTACCAAGTGGCTCCTGCAATCTGCCATCCAGAAGCGGGGCAGCTTACTTTTGTTTGCCAGGTAAACGGGCCGAGGTTTGTGACTGGGGACCTATGGCTGGGAGTGACCGGCTGGCTCCTGGAAAGCTACAATAGGCAGGATGGTGACCAGACCCATGGTGGCACCAGTGCCAAGTTGGGCTGGTTTGATAGTACCAAGTGGCTCCTGCAATCTGCCATCAAAAAGTTGGCAGGCGAGTTTTGTTTTCCAGGGAAAAGCGCCGTTGTTTGTATTTGGGGGCCTGTGGCTGGGAGTGGCCAGCTGGCTCCTTTGAACCCACGATACGCAGGATGGTTCCCAGACCCAAGGTGGCACCAGTGCCAAGTCGGGCTGGTTTGATACTACCAAGTGGCTCCTGCAATCTGCCATCCAGAAGCGGGGCAGCTTAATTTTGTTTGCCAGGGAAACGGGCCGTGGGTTTTGTATGGGGGCCTATAGCTGAGAGTGGCCGGCTGGCTCCTGAAAATCCACGCTAGGCAGCATGGTTCCCAGATGCAAGGTGGCACCAGTGCCAAGTCGGGCTGGTTTGATGGTGCAAAGTGGCTCCTGCAATCTGCCATCCAGAGGCGGGGCAGCTGATTTTTGTTTGCCAGAGAAAAATTCCGTGGATTGTTTTTGGGGGCATATTTCTGGGAGTGGCCGGCTGGCTCCTTAAAATGCTCGATACGCATGCTGGTTCCCAGGTCCAAGGTGTCACCACTACCAAGTCGGCCTGCGGTTTTAGTATCAAGTTCATCCTGCAATTTGCCATCCAGAAGAGGGGCAGTTGAGTTTTGTTTGCCAGAGAAACGGGCCGAGGTTTCTGTTTGGGGACATATGGCTGAGAGTGGCCGGGTGGCCCCTGAATATCCACGATACACAGCATGGTTCCCAGATCCAAGGTGGCACCAGTGCCAAGTTGGGCTGGTTTGATAGTACCAAGTGTCTCCTGCAATCTGCCATCCAGAAGCGGGGCAGCTTACTTTTGTTTGCCAGAGAAATAGGCCTAGGTTTTTGTTTGGGGGCCTGTGGCTAGGAGTGGCCGGCTGGCTCCTAAGAATCCACGATACGCAGGATGTTTCCCAGACCCAAGGTGGCACCAGTGCCAAGTCGGGCTGGTTTGATAGTACCAAGTGGCTCCTGCAAACTCCATCAAAAAGTTGGCAGGCGTGTTTTGTTTTCCAGGGAACAGCGCCGTTGATTTTGTTTGGGGGCCTGTGGCTGGGAGTGGCCGGCTGGCTCCTTAGAATCCACGATACGCAGGATGGTTCCCAGACCCAAGGTGGCACCAGTGCCAAGTCGGGCTGGTTTGATTACACCAAGTGGCTCCTGCAATCTGCCATCCAGAAGTGAGGCAGCCAAGTTTTGTTTGCGAGAAAAAAGGGCCGTGGTTTTTTTGGGGGCCTGTGGCTGGGAGTGGCCGGCTGGCTCCTTAGAATCCACCATACGCAGGATGGTTCCCAGACCCAAGGTGGCACCAGTGCCAAGTCGGGCTGGTTTGATAGTCCCAAGTGACTCCTGCAAACTGCCATCCAGAAGCGGGGCAGCTGACTTTTGTTTGCCAGGGAAATGGGCCGTTGTTTGTGTTTGGGGGCCTGTGGCTGGGAGTGTTCGGCTGGTTCCTGAATATGTACGATACGCAGGATTGTTCCCAGACCCAAGGTGGCACCAGTGCCAAGTCGGGCTGGTTTGATGGTGCAAAGTGGCTCCTGCAATCTGCCATCCAGACGCGGGGCAGCGGATTTTTGTTTCCATGAGAAATGGTCCGTGGTTTGTTTTTGGGGGTATATGGCTGGGCGTGGCCGGCTGGCTCCTTAAAAAGCTCGATATGCAGGATGGTTCCCTGACACAAGGTGGCACCAGTGCCACGTCGGGCGGTTTTCGTAGTACAAAGTGCGTCCTAAAATTTGCCATCCAGAAGAGGGGCAGTTGAGTTTTGTTTGCCAGAGAAAAGGTCCGTGGTTTGTTTTTGGGGGCATATGGCTGAGAGTGGCTGGCTGGCCCCTGAAAATCCACGATACACAGGATGGTTCCCAGATCCAAGGTGGCACCTGTGCCAAGTCGGGCTGATTTGATAGTACTAAGTAGCTCCTGCAATCTGCCATCCAGAAGCGGGGCAGCTTACTTTTGTTTGCCAGGGAAACGGGCCGAGGTTTGTGTTTGGGGGCCTATGGCTGAGAGTGACCGGCTGGCTCCTGAAAAGCTACAATACGCAGGATGGTGACCAGACCCATGGTGGCACCAGTGCCAAGTTGGGCTGGTTTGATAGTACCAAGTGGTTCCTGCAATCTGCCATCCAGAAGCAGGGCAGCTGAGTTTTGTTTGCCAGAGAAAAGGGCCTTGGTTTGTGTTTGGGGGCATATGGCTGGGTGTGGCCAGCTGGCTCCTTAAAATGCACGATATGCAACATGGCTCCCAGACCCAAGGTGGCACCAGTGCCAAGTTGGGCTGGTTTGATAGTACCAAGTGGCTCCTGCAATCTTCCATGATCACGTGGAGAAATACTTTCTGGTTTCAGCCTCATGCTCTTTCTTCTCTCCCTCAACTTCTCTATCACCTCTCATCTGGTTCACATGCGCTGTCTTCAAGGTCCACAGGCTACTTTTCACAGAATCTTCTGGCCTGATGAAGTAAGAATGATGAATAGAACAGAGCTGGGATCTATTTTCCAGTTTGGATAAAATGCATTCTGCACACAAATCCAAGGAGAACGGGCTGCCCCGATGCCCAGAAAATCTTTCACTCCTGCTAGTGTTCTACGTCAACCGCAACTTAGTCTGAAAGAAAAGCTTTTTCTCTGAGAGCATCTGAGAGGATTGCATGAAGCACTGATATCTGACATATGCAATTTTGAATAGGAGAGGAAAAAGAAAATGGCAAGGAGTTTTTAATTTTAGTGGTTTCAATTTTAATTTCCGTGCACTTTTTCAAAACTTGTCAGCTCAAATGCCCATCAACATCTTTTAGTCATCTGTAAGTCAGTATTCATATAAAATGTGCTTCAAATCCAAAGAATTTCAAATTTGCACTCCAAGCTTCTATGCCTAGATTTATGATTTCCTACACATATTAGATGAAAGGAAGGCCTTTTTTACTGTGGGAGTGCTGGAACACTGGAACAGGTTGCCCAGAGAAGTTGTGGGTGTCCCATCCCTGAAAGTATTCAAGGTCACCTTGGACGGGGCTTGGAGCAGCAACAAAGGAGAAGCTTGATGGTAGAGAAACAAAGTTGGACTATAGAAGAAACTCGGATTGAAGTATAGGATCAAGTTTTCTCTCAGCTCTTGGGGTAAATTCAAAGTTGTACAAAATGACATTTATCTGTGCTATTCACTACTGTAACAGAAAGTTTCATGAAAACTGTACAGAAGATAGTAAATTTTAAAAGAGATAAGAATTACAGCATAAAATCCATGGGATAGGTTACAACATGAGACACTCTCTAAGAGAAAATCTCTGTGTTTCAGCACTTCATCGGGGTAAGATTTCATGAAGTGCCAAAGAAGGCGGCAAAATATCATTCGGGACATTATTTACTGGAATTCAGCCTGGCCATTAGTAGGAACTGCCTTTGAACATATCATGTAGATATACCACACACACTTTCCCTTCACTGAAAAATTACTGTTTACAACAAATAAGCAATTGACGATCAAAATTGATTGAAAGCATCTTAAACATGTCAAGTATTTCATTGTAGATGATCTGTGATCCAAATGCTTCTTCCACCTTCGAGAGGGACAGAAGAATTCTTCCATATCATGATGGTTTAAAATTGTATCAACCAATGTTTTCTGCTGAAAAGATATCATCTATTTTTTTCTATTTTTGGAAGAAAATATTCCTAGACATACAACAGGTGAGAACTAAGTAATTTTAAAGAAACAAATGAAATGAAAATATTCTGTAAATAGAATGAAATGAAAAGCTGTGTTTTAAATAGGAGCTAAATATTAAACAGAATTTTTGTACCAGGCATTTGAATTACTGCACCAGCTCTTTTGCCCATCAAGAGAGGCATTTAGCATTTCAGTCTTTTCCAAGGTGTTCATGATCTGCTATGCTGATCTCTGTGTGTGCCTAGGTGTGTGTGGAGGGGGGGGCATATGAAGGGGAGTGTGTATGTTTGCTTTACAATTGTTGTGGCAGATTCATGCCTCAGCTCCACATTTTGTTTTAAAAAGGTCACACCGAGTGGATATGAAGTTTACTATCAACAAGAGATCGATTCCCAAATCATCCATTTGACTCTCCCTTATAAATCATGTGCTTTGTTGCATATTTTATCAAATATACTTTCAAGCCAGATGGAGGAAGGAGGATGTGGGAATCCCTCCACCATCTTGCAACTTTTATGTAAGTAGGTTTTCAAGAAAATCATCATTTCTCTTTTAAATATGTCTGGAACAGGCATGATGGTAGTGTCAACCTGTTGGAGTTTTTGTTGCTGGAAGAAGTTGTACAAAAGGATTGGTTTTTACATTGACCAGTTACTGAATCAAGCGCAGGAATACATTGGAAATTTAGCTGGGGGTTCCTTTTCCCAGCAGACTACTTCTAGAACGAGCTTGTACACTGAAGCTGACTCTTTTGCTCTCTTTTTGTTTCTTTCCTATTTTCTTGGCTTCTTTGCCACTATCTAGACAATTTTGGAACTTTGTTCCCAACTAAAATGGTTTCAATAGTCTGATTGTGATCATACATTTTTACAAGGAATTTTTAAAATCTTTCCTCGAGTCCAGAAAGTCAAGGACTTAGATCTTTTTCTTCCCTTATCAATATTGCCATGAAATTGATAAATAAAGACCAACTCTTTATTTTTGTTTTTAACCCACGTAGATAATTCCCATCCATTAATCCATTTTGTGGACCAATAGCTGCCATTCTGATGGAAGCTGTCACTTCTTAACAATAGGCATTCTGTGACTATGTTGACTGCACTTTGGGTGAAGATCCTAACTGGTCTTAGATATACATAGGGAGAAATTTGCTCAGCCAGTGTCAGTCTTAAGCATGCGTATCAGAAGATCTTTCTAGAGCTGGGAATTTTCCCATGAAAGGGATTCAGTTAGGGAAGAGACACTTGTGCCAGAGTTTTACATTCTTCTTGAACACTGCTTAAGGAACTTAGATGCCATGTCCATTTGGATCTCTGTCTGCACAGAACTTTGTCATGCCAGCGCTTTGAAATGCATCTTGAAGAGAATTCACTAGCACAGAATGAAAGAGAGTGGAAGGGGTTGGTGGGGCTAACCAGGCCCAACCCCCCTGCCTAAACCAGGATACCTAGAGCCTCTTGCCCAGGATTCTATCTGGGTGTACTTTTAATGTCTTCAAAGATCCAGGCTCCACAATCTTTCTGGGCAGTCTGTGCCGTGGTTCAGTCACCCTGACAGTAAAGAAACATTTACTGATGTTCAAAGGCAATCTCCTGTATTTCAGTGTGTGCCCACTGCCTCTTGTCTTTTCCCTCAGCATCACTGAAAAGACACTGATTCCCTCCCCTTTGCACTATTGCTTCCATATGTATGTGTGATGCCATGTAGAGGTATGTCAAAAACCTCCCTGAAGCCCAGGCAGATAATATTCCCTTCATCTACCAGTCAAGTTGATTCATCAGAGGAGTTTAAAGTGATGTTCAGCATGAAATTCCCCTGAAAAATCATGCTAACTACATTATTTGGTCATCTGTCATGTGCCTGGCAAGGATTTCCAGGAAGAGCTGCTTCATCAACTTCCTGGGGATAAAAAAGAGGCTGGCTGGTTTGTACTATGGCGAGTCCTCTTAATTGCCTTTTTTGAAGATGGGTGTCATTTGCTAACATCCACTCTTTAGCTCCTCTTCTCATCTACACCTCGGCAAAAAGCTTTTCCACTATGTCTGGCTAGGAAAAACTGTGCCAGCACAGAAAACATCTCCCATCGTGTTCTAGAAGTTGCACGGATGTCTGCCAAGTGTTTGGCAGGAAGAAAAGAAAAGTTGTCCAAAACAGCTTCCAATCGAATGTTCCTGTGATTGAAAAAGTCAGGAGAGTGCAAAGGTACTGTTTTCTATCAGTTGGCAAGGTGCGCACACAATCCCAGTGTTGTACAGCTTGCTTCTTCACCTTCCCGAAGCTGCCGCTCTCGCCGGCTGCCGGAGCCCAAGAAGCGGCTTCTTCGCGCAAAGACGATTGTGCCGCTCACAGTGCTCTCCTTAGCGCGGCTTCTGCCGAAAGACGCCCGGCAGCGGCTCTTACCTCCGGAGAGCATCCTACCTTCGTCTTTAGCTCCTCTTCTCATCTACACCTCGGCAAAACGCTTTTCCACTATGTCTGGCTAGGAAAAACTGTGCCAGCACAGAAAACATCTCCCATCGTGTTCTAGAAGTTGCACGGATGTCTGCCAAGTGTTTGGCAGGAAGAAAAGAAAAGTTGTCCAAAACAGCTTCCAATCGAATGTTCCTGTGATTGGAAAAGTCAGGAGAGTGCAAAGGTACTGTTTTCTATCAGTTGGCAAGGTGCGCACACAATCCCAGTGTTGTACAGCTTGCTTCTTCACCTTCCCGAAGCTGCCGCTCTCGCCGGCTGCCGGAGCCCAAGAAGCGGCTTCTTCGCGCAAAGACGATTGTGCCGCTCACAGGGCTCTCCTTAGCGCGGCTTCTGTCGAAAGACGCCCGGCAGCGGCTCTTACCTCCGGAGAGCATCCTACCTTCGTCTTTCGCGTCTTTTGTAGTCTACATCTTAGCAAAACGCTTTTCCACTATGTCTGGCTAGGAAAAACTGTGCCAGCACAGAAAACATCTCCCATCGTGTTCTAGAAGTTGCACGGATGTCTGCCAAGTGTTTGGCAGGAAGAAAAGAAAAGTTGTCCAAAACAGCTTCCAATCGAATGTTCCTGTGATTGGAAAAGTCAGGAGAGTGCAAAGGTACTGTTTTCTATCAGTTGGCAAGGTGCGCACACAATCCCAGTGTTGTACAGCTTGCTTCTTCACCTTCCCGAAGCTGCCGCTCTCGCCGGCTGCCGGAGCCCAAGAAGCGGCTTCTTCGCGCAAAGACGATTGTGCCGCTCACAGTGCTCTCCTTAGCGCGGCTTCTGCCGAAAGACGCCCGGCAGCGGCTCTTACCTCCGGAGAGCATCCTACCTTCGTCTTTCGCGTCTTTTGTAGTCTACATCTTAGCAAAACGCTTTTCCACTATGTCTGGCTAGGAAAAACTGTGCCAGCACAGAAAACATCTCCCATCGTGTTCTAGAAGTTGCACGGATGTCTGCCAAGTGTTTGGCAGGAAGAAAAGAAAAGTTGTCCAAAACAGCTTCCAATCGAATGTTCCTGTGATTGGAAAAGTCAGGAGAGTGCAAAGGTACTGTTTTCTATCAGTTGGCAAGGTGCGCACACAATCCCAGTGTTGTACAGCTTGCTTCTTCACCTTCCCGAAGCTGCCGCTCTCGCCGGCTGCCGGAGCCCAAGAAGCGGCTTCTTCGCGCAAAGACGATTGTGCCGCTCACAGTGCTCTCCTTAGCGCGGCTTCTGCCGAAAGACGCCCGGCAGCGGCTCTTACCTCCGGAGAGCATCCTACCTTCGTCTTTCGCGTCTTTTGTAGTCTACATCTTAGCAAAACGCTTTTCCACTATGTCTGGCTAGGAAAAACTGTGCCAGCACAGAAAACATCTCCCATCGTGTTCTAGAAGTTGCACGGATGTCTGCCAAGTGTTTGGCAGGAAGAAAAGAAAAGTTGTCCAAAACAGCTTCCAATCGAATGTTCCTGTGATTGGAAAAGTCAGGAGAGTGCAAAGGTACTGTTTTCTATCAGTTGGCAAGGTGCGCACACAATCCCAGTGTTGTACAGCTTGCTTCTTCACCTTCCCGAAGCTGCCGCTCTCGCCGGCTGCCGGAGCCCAAGAAGCGGCTTCTTCGCGCAAAGACGATTGTGCCGCTCACAGTGCTCTCCTTAGCGCGGCTTCTGCCGAAAGACGCCCGGCAGCGGCTCTTACCTCCGGAGAGCATCCTACCTTCGTCTTTCGCGTCTTTTGTAGTCTACATCTTAGCAAAACGCTTTTCCACTATGTCTGGCTAGGAAAAACTGTGCCAGCACAGAAAACATCTCCCATCGTGTTCTAGAAGTTGCACGGATGTCTGCCAAGTGTTTGGCAGGAAGAAAAGAAAAGTTGTCCAAAACAGCTTCCAATCGAATGTTCCTGTGATTGGAAAAGTCAGGAGAGTGCAAAGGTACTGTTTTCTATCAGTTGGCAAGGTGCGCACACAATCCCAGTGTTGTACAGCTTGCTTCTTCACCTTCCCGAAGCTGCCGCTCTCGCCGGCTCCCGGAACCGAAGAATCGGCTTCTTCGCGCAAAGACGATTGTGCCGTTCATAGTGCTCTCCTTAGCGCGGCTTCTGCCGAAAGACGCCCGGCAGCGGCTCTTACCTCCGGAGAGCATCCTACCTTCGTCTTTCGCGTCTTTTGTAGTCTACATCTTAGCAAAACGCTTTTCCACTATGTCTGGCTAGGAAAAACTGTGCCAGCACAGAAAACATCTCCCATCGTGTTCTAGAAGTTGCACGGATGTCTGCCAAGTGTTTGGCAGGAAGAAAAGAAAAGTTGTCCAAAACAGCTTCCAATCGAATGTTCCTGTGATTGGAAAAGTCAGGAGAGTGCAAAGGTACTGTTTTCTATCAGTTGGCAAGGTGCGCACACAATCCCAGTGTTGTACAGCTTGCTTCTTCACCTTCCCGAAGCTGCCGCTCTCGCCGGCTCCCGGAACCGAAGAAGCGGCTTCTTCGCGCAAAGACGATTGTGCCGCTCACAGGGCTCTCCTTAGCGCGGCTTCTGCCGAAAGACGCCCGGCAGCGGCTCTTACCTCCGGAGAGCATCCTACCTTCGTCTTTCGCGTCTTTTGTAGTCTACATCTTAGCAAAACGCTTTTCCACTATGTCTGGCTAGGAAAAACTGTGCCAGCACAGAAAACATCTCCCATCGTGTTCTAGAAGTTGCACGGATGTCTGCCAAGTGTTTGGCAGGAAGAAAAGAAAAGTTGTCCAAAACAGCTTCCAATCGAATGTTCCTGTGATTGGAAAAGTCAGGAGAGTGCAAAGGTACTGTTTTCTATCAGTTGGCAAGGTGCGCACACAATCCCAGTGTTGTACAGCTTGCTTCTTCACCTTCCCGAAGCTGCCGCTCTCGCCGGCTGCCGGAGCCCAAGAAGCGGCTTCTTCGCGCAAAGACGATTGTGCCGCTCACAGTGCTCTCCTTAGCGCGGCTTCTGCCGAAAGACGCCCGGCAGCGGCTCTTACCTCCGGAGAGCATCCTACCTTCGTCTTTCGCGTCTTTTGTAGTCTACATCTTAGCAAAACGCTTTTCCACTATGTCTGGCTAGGAAAAACTGTGCCAGCACAGAAAACATCTCCCATCGTGTTCTAGAAGTTGCACGGATGTCTGCCAAGTGTTTGGCAGGAAGAAAAGAAAAGTTGTCCAAAACAGCTTCCAATCGAATGTTCCTGTGATTGGAAAAGTCAGGAGAGTGCAAAGGTACTGTTTTCTATCAGTTGGCAAGGTGCGCACACAATCCCAGTGTTGTACAGCTTGCTTCTTCACCTTCCCGAAGCTGCCGCTCTCGCCGGCTGCCGGAGCCCAAGAAGCGGCTTCTTCGCGCAAAGACGATTGTGCCGCTCACAGTGCTCTCCTTAGCGCGGCTTCTGCCGAAAGACGCCCGGCAGCGGCTCTTACCTCCGGAGAGCATCCTACCTTCGTCTTTCGCGTCTTTTGTAGTCTACATCTTAGCAAAACGCTTTTCCACTATGTCTGGCTAGGAAAAACTGTGCCAGCACAGAAAACATCTCCCATCGTGTTCTAGAAGTTGCACGGATGTCTGCCAAGTGTTTGGCAGGAAGAAAAGAAAAGTTGTCCAAAACAGCTTCCAATCGAATGTTCCTGTGATTGGAAAAGTCAGGAGAGTGCAAAGGTACTGTTTTCTATCAGTTGGCAAGGTGCGCACACAATCCCAGTGTTGTACAGCTTGCTTCTTCACCTTCCCGAAGCTGCCGCTCTCGCCGGCTCCCGGAACCGAAGAATCGGCTTCTTCGCGCAAAGACGATTGTGCCGTTCACAGTGCTCTCCTTAGCGCGGCTTCTGCCGAAAGACGCCCGGCAGCGGCTCTTACCTCCGGAGAGCATCCTACCTTCGTCTTTCGCGTCTTTTGTAGTCTACATCTTAGCAAAACGCTTTTCCACTATGTCTGGCTAGGAAAAACTGTGCCAGCACAGAAAACATCTCCCATCGTGTTCTAGAAGTTGCACGGATGTCTGCCAAGTGTTTGGCAGGAAGAAAAGAAAAGTTGTCCAAAACAGCTTCCAATCGAATGTTCCTGTGATTGGAAAAGTCAGGAGAGTGCAAAGGTACTGTTTTCTATCAGTTGGCAAGGTGCGCACACAATCCCAGTGTTGTACAGCTTGCTTCTTCACCTTCCCGAAGCTGCCGCTCTCGCCGGCTCCCGGAACCGAAGAATCGGCTTCTTCGCGCAAAGACGATTGTGCCGTTCATAGTGCTCTCCTTAGCGCGGCTTCTGCCGAAAGACGCCCGGCAGCGGCTCTTACCTCCGGAGAGCATCCTACCTTCGTCTTTCGCGTCTTTTGTAGTCTACATCTTAGCAAAACGCTTTTCCACTATGTCTGGCTAGGAAAAACTGTGCCAGCACAGAAAACATCTCCCATCGTGTTCTAGAAGTTGCACGGATGTCTGCCAAGTGTTTGGCAGGAAGAAAAGAAAAGTTGTCCAAAACAGCTTCCAATCGAATGTTCCTGTGATTGGAAAAGTCAGGAGAGTGCAAAGGTACTGTTTTCTATCAGTTGGCAAGGTGCGCACACAATCCCAGTGTTGTACAGCTTGCTTCTTCACCTTCCCGAAGCTGCCGCTCTCGCCGGCTCCCGGAACCGAAGAAGCGGCTTCTTCGCGCAAAGACGATTGTGCCGCTCACAGGGCTCTCCTTAGCGCGGCTTCTGCCGAAAGACGCCCGGCAGCGGCTCTTACCTCCGGAGAGCATCCTACCTTCGTCTTTCGCGTCTTTTGTAGTCTACATCTTAGCAAAACGCTTTTCCACTATGTCTGGCTAGGAAAAACTGTGCCAGCACAGAAAACATCTCCCATCGTGTTCTAGAAGTTGCACGGATGTCTGCCAAGTGTTTGGCAGGAAGAAAAGAAAAGTTGTCCAAAACAGCTTCCAATCGAATGTTCCTGTGATTGGAAAAGTCAGGAGAGTGCAAAGGTACTGTTTTCTATCAGTTGGCAAGGTGCGCACACAATCCCAGTGTTGTACAGCTTGCTTCTTCACCTTCCCGAAGCTGCCGCTCTCGCCGGCTGCCGGAGCCCAAGAAGCGGCTTCTTCGCGCAAAGACGATTGTGCCGCTCACAGTGCTCTCCTTAGCGCGGCTTCTGCCGAAAGACGCCCGGCAGCGGCTCTTACCTCCGGAGAGCATCCTACCTTCGTCTTTCGCGTCTTTTGTAGTCTACATCTTAGCAAAACGCTTTTCCACTATGTCTGGCTAGGAAAAACTGTGCCAGCACAGAAAACATCTCCCATCGTGTTCTAGAAGTTGCACGGATGTCTGCCAAGTGTTTGGCAGGAAGAAAAGAAAAGTTGTCCAAAACAGCTTCCAATCGAATGTTCCTGTGATTGGAAAAGTCAGGAGAGTGCAAAGGTACTGTTTTCTATCAGTTGGCAAGGTGCGCACACAATCCCAGTGTTGTACAGCTTGCTTCTTCACCTTCCCGAAGCTGCCACTCTCAGGAGGTAAGAGCCGCTGCCGGGCGTCTTTCGGCAGAAGCCGCGCTAAGGAGAGCACTGTGAGCGGCACAATCGTCTTTGCGCGAAGAAGCCGCTTCTTGGGCTCCGACAGCCGGCGAGAGCGGCAGCTTCGGGAAGGTGAAGAAGCAAGCTGTACAACACTGGGATTGTGTGCGCACCTTGCCAACTGATAGAAAACAGTACCTTTGCACTCTCCTGACTTTTCCAATCACAGGAACATTCGATTGGAAGCTGTTTTGGACAACTTTTCTTTTCTTCCTGCCAAACACTTGGCAGACATCCGTGCAACTTCTAGAACACGATGGGAGATGTTTTCTGTGCTGGCACAGTTTTTCCTAGCCAGACATAGTGGAAAAGCGTTTTGCTAAGATGTAGACTACAAAAGACGCGAAAGACGAAGGTAGGATGCTCTCCGGAGGTAAGAGCCGCTGCCGGGCGTCTTTCGGCAGAAGCCGCGCTAAGGAGAGCACTGTGAGCGGCACAATCGTCTTTGCGCGAAGAAGCCGCTTCTTGGGCTCCGGCAGCCGGCGAGAGCGGCAGCTTCGGGAAGGTGAAGAAGCAAGCTGTACAACACTGGGATTGTGTGCGCACCTTGCCAACTGATAGAAAACAGTACCTTTGCACTCTCCTGACTTTTCCAATCACAGGAACATTCGATTGGAAGCTGTTTTGGACAACTTTTCTTTTCTTCCTGCCAAACACTTGGCAGACATCCGTGCAACTTCTAGAACACGATGGGAGATGTTTTCTGTGCTGGCACAGTTTTTCCTAGCCAGACATAGTGGAAAAGCGTTTTGCTAAGATGTAGACTACAAAAGACGCGAAAGACGAAGGTAGGATGCTCTCCGGAGGTAAGAGCCGCTGCCGGGCGTCTTTCGGCAGAAGCCGCGCTAAGGAGAGCACTGTGAGCGGCACAATCGTCTTTGCGCGAAGAAGCCGCTTCTTGGGCTCCGGCAGCCGGCGAGAGCGGCAGCTTCGGGAAGGTGAAGAAGCAAGCTGTACAACACTGGGATTGTGTGCGCACCTTGCCAACTGATAGAAAACAGTACCTTTGCACTCTCCTGACTTTTCCAATCACAGGAACATTCGATTGGAAGCTGTTTTGGACAACTTTTCTTTTCTTCCTGCCAAACACTTGGCAGACATCCGTGCAACTTCTAGAACACGATGGGAGATGTTTTCTGTGCTGGCACAGTTTTTCCTAGCCAGACATAGTGGAAAAGCGTTTTGCTAAGATGTAGACTACAAAAGACGCGAAAGACGAAGGTAGGATGCTCTCCGGAGGTAAGAGCCGCTGCCGGGCGTCTTTCGGCAGAAGCCGCGCTAAGGAGAGCACTGTGAGCGGCACAATCGTCTTTGCGCGAAGAAGCCGCTTCTTGGGCTCCGGCAGCCGGCGAGAGCGGCAGCTTCGGGAAGGTGAAGAAGCAAGCTGTACAACACTGGGATTGTGTGCGCACCTTGCCAACTGATAGAAAACAGTACCTTTGCACTCTCCTGACTTTTCCAATCACAGGAACATTCGATTGGAAGCTGTTTTGGACAACTTTTCTTTTCTTCCTGCCAAACACTTGGCAGACATCCGTGCAACTTCTAGAACACGATGGGAGATGTTTTCTGTGCTGGCACAGTTTTTCCTAGCCAGACATAGTGGAAAAGCGTTTTGCCGAGGTGTAGATGAGAAGAGGAGCTAAAGACGAAGGTAGGATGCTCTCCGGAGGTAAGAGCCGCTGCCGGGCGTCTTTCGGCAGAAGCCGCGCTAAGGAGAGCCCTGTGAGCGGCACAATCGTCTTTGCGCGAAGAAGCCGCTTCTTGGGCTCCGGCAGCCGGCGAGAGCGGCAGCTTCGGGAAGGTGAAGAAGCAAGCTGTACAACACTGGGATTGTGTGCGCACCTTGCCAACTGATAGAAAACAGTACCTTTGCACTCTCCTGACTTTTCCAATCACAGGAACATTCGATTGGAAGCTGTTTTGGACAACTTTTCTTTTCTTCCTGCCAAACACTTGGCAGACATCCGTGCAACTTCTAGAACACGATGGGAGATGTTTTCTGTGCTGGCACAGTTTTTCCTAGCCAGACATAGTGGAAAAGCGTTTTGCCGAGGTGTAGATGAGAAGAGGAGCTAAAGACGAAGGTAGGATGCTCTCCGGAGGTAAGAGCCGCTGCCGGGCGTCTTTCGGCAGAAGCCGCGCTAAGGAGAGCACTGTGAGCGGCACAATCGTCTTTGCGCGAAGAAGCCGCTTCTTGGGCTCCGGCAGCCGGCGAGAGCGGCAGCTTCGGGAAGGTGAAGAAGCAAGCTGTACAACACTGGGATTGTGTGCGCACCTTGCCAACTGATAGAAAACAGTACCTTTGCACTCTCCTGACTTTTCCAATCACAGGAACATTCGATTGGAAGCTGTTTTGGACAACTTTTCTTTTCTTCCTGCCAAACACTTGGCAGACATCCGTGCAACTTCTAGAACACGATGGGAGATGTTTTCTGTGCTGGCACAGTTTTTCCTAGCCAGACATAGTGGAAAAGCTTTTTACCGAGGTGTAGATGAGAAGAGGAGCTAAAGAGTGGATGTTAGCAAATGACACCCATCTTCAAAAAAGGCAATTAAGAGGACTCGCCATAGTACAAACCAGCCAGCCTCTTTTTTATCCCCAGGAAGTTGATGAAGCAGCTCTTCCTGGAAATCCTTGCCAGGCACATGACAGATGACCAAATAATGTAGTTAGCATGATTTTTCAGGGGAATTTCATGCTGAACATCACTTTAAACTCCTCTGATGAATCAACTTGACTGGTAGATGAAGGGAATATTATCTGCCTGGGCTTCAGGGAGGTGTTTGACATACCTCTACATGGCATCACACATACATATGGAAGCAATAGTGCAAAGGGGAGGGAATCAGTGTCTTTTCAGTGATGCTGAGGGAAAAGACAAGAGGCAGTGGGCACACACTGAAATACAGGAGATTGCCTTTGAACATCAGTAAATGTTTCTTTACTGTCAGGGTGACTGAACCACGGCACAGACTGCCCAGAAAGATTGTGGAGCCTGGATCTTTGAAGACATTAAAAGTACACCCAGATAGAATCCTGGGCAAGAGGCTCTAGGTATCCTGGTTTAGGCAGGGGGGTTGGGCCTGGTTAGCCCCACCAACCCCTTCCACTCTCTTTCATTCTGTGCTAGTGAATTCTCTTCAAGATGCATTTCAAAGCGCTGGCATGACAAAGTTCTGTGCAGACAGAGATCCAAATGGACATGGCATCTAAGTTCCTTAAGCAGTGTTCAAGAAGAATGTAAAACTCTGGCACAAGTGTCTCTTCCCTAACTGAATCCCTTTCATGGGAAAATTCCCAGCTCTAGAAAGATCTTCTGATACGCATGCTTAAGACTGACACTGGCTGAGCAAATTTCTCCCTATGTATATCTAAGACCAGTTAGGATCTTCACCCAAAGTGCAGTCAACATAGTCACAGAATGCCTATTGTTAAGAAGTGACAGCTTCCATCAGAATGGCAGCTATTGGTCCACAAAATGGATTAATGGATGGGAATTATCTACGTGGGTTAAAAACAAAAATAAAGAGTTGGTCTTTATTTATCAATTTCATGGCAATATTGATAAGGGAAGAAAAAGATCTAAGTCCTTGACTTTCTGGACTCGAGGAAAGATTTTAAAAATTCCTTGTAAAAATGTATGATCACAATCAGACTATTGAAACCATTTTAGTTGGGAACAAAGTTCCAAAATTGTCTAGATAGTGGCAAAGAAGCCAAGAAAATAGGAAAGAAACAAAAAGAGAGCAAAAGAGTCAGCTTCAGTGTACAAGCTCGTTCTAGAAGTAGTCTGCTGGGAAAAGGAACCCCCAGCTAAATTTCCAATGTATTCCTGCGCTTGATTCAGTAACTGGTCAATGTAAAAACCAATCCTTTTGTACAACTTCTTCCAGCAACAAAAACTCCAACAGGTTGACACTACCATCATGCCTGTTCCAGACATATTTAAAAGAGAAATGATGATTTTCTTGAAAACCTACTTACATAAAAGTTGCAAGATGGTGGAGGGATTCCCACATCCTCCTTCCTCCATCTGGCTTGAAAGTATATTTGATAAAATATGCAACAAAGCACATGATTTATAAGGGAGAGTCAAATGGATGATTTGGGAATCGATCTCTTGTTGATAGTAAACTTCATATCCACTCGGTGTGACCTTTTTAAAACAAAATGTGGAGCTGAGGCATGAATCTGCCACAACAATTGTAAAGCAAACATACACACTCCCCTTCATATGCCCCCCCCTCCACACACACCTAGGCACACACAGAGATCAGCATAGCAGATCATGAACACCTTGGAAAAGACTGAAATGCTAAATGCCTCTCTTGATGGGCAAAAGAGCTGGTGCAGTAATTCAAATGCCTGGTACAAAAATTCTGTTTAATATTTAGCTCCTATTTAAAACACAGCTTTTCATTTCATTCTATTTACAGAATATTTTCATTTCATTTGTTTCTTTAAAATTACTTAGTTCTCACCTGTTGTATGTCTAGGAATATTTTCTTCCAAAAATAGAAAAAAATAGATGATATCTTTTCAGCAGAAAACATTGGTTGATACAATTTTAAACCACCATGATATGGAAGAATTCTTCTGTCCCTCTCGAAGGTGGAAGAAGCATTTGGATCACAGATCATCTACAATGAAATACTTGACATGTTTAAGATGCTTTCAATCAATTTTGATCGTCAATTGCTTATTTGTTGTAAACAGTAATTTTTCAGTGAAGGGAAAGTGTGTGTGGTATATCTACATGATATGTTCAAAGGCAGTTCCTACTAATGGCCAGGCTGAATTCCAGTAAATAATGTCCCGAATGATATTTTGCCGCCTTCTTTGGCACTTCATGAAATCTTACCCCGATGAAGTGCTGAAACAAAGAGATTTTCTCTTAGAGAGTGTCTCATGTTGTAACCTATCCCATGGATTTTATGCTGTAATTCTTATCTCTTTTAAAATTTACTATCTTCTGTACAGTTTTCATGAAACTTTCTGTTACAGTAGTGAATAGCACAGATAAATGTCATTTTGTACAACTTTGAATTTACCCCAAGAGCTGAGAGAAAACTTGATCCTATACTTCAATCCGAGTTTCTTCTATAGTCCAACTTTGTTTCTCTACCATCAAGCTTCTCCTTTGTTGCTGCTCCAAGCCCCGTCCAAGGCGACCTTGAATACTTTCAGGGATGGGACACCCACAACTTCTCTGGGCAACCTGTTCCAGTGTTCCAGCACTCCCACAGTAAAAAAGGCCTTCCTTTCATCTAATATGTGTAGGAAATCATAAATCTAGGCATAGAAGCTTGGAGTGCAAATTTGAAATTCTTTGGATTTGAAGCACATTTTATATGAATACTGACTTACAGATGACTAAAAGATGTTGATGGGCATTTGAGCTGACAAGTTTTGAAAAAGTGCACGGAAATTAAAATTGAAACCACTAAAATTAAAAACTCCTTGCCATTTTCTTTTTCCTCTCCTATTCAAAATTGCATATGTCAGATATCAGTGCTTCATGCAAACCTCTCAGATGCTCTCAGAGAAAAAGCTTTTCTTTCAGACTAAGTTGCGGTTGACGTAGAACACTAGCAGGAGTGAAAGATTTTCTGGGCATCGGGGCAGCCCGTTCTCCTTGGATTTGTGTGCAGAATGCATTTTATCCAAACTGGAAAATAGATCCCAGCTCTGTTCTATTCATCATTCTTACTTCATCAGGCCAGAAGATTCTGTGAAAAGTAGCCTGTGGACCTTGAAGACAGCGCATGTGAACCAGATGAGAGGTGATAGAGAAGTTGAGGGAGAGAAGAAAGAGCATGAGGCTGAAACCAGAAAGTATTTCTCCACGTGATCATGGAAGATTGCAGGAGCCACTTGGTACTATCAAACCAGCCCAACTTGGCACTGGTGCCACCTTGGGTCTGGGAGCCATGTTGCATATCGTGCATTTTAAGGAGCCAGCTGGCCACACCCAGCCATATGCCCCCAAACACAAACCAAGGCCCTTTTCTCTGGCAAACAAAACTCAGCTGCCCTGCTTCTGGATGGCAGATTGCAGGAACCACTTGGTACTATCAAACCAGCCCAACTTGGCACTGGTGCCACCATGGGTCTGGTCACCATCCTGCCTATTGTAGCTTTTCAGGAGCCAGCCGGTCACTCTCAGCCATAGGCCCCCAAACACAAACCTCGGCCCGTTTCCCTGGCAAACAAAAGTAAGCTGCCCCGCTTCTGGATGGCAGATTGCAGGAGCTACTTAGTACTATCAAATCAGCCCGACTTGGCACAGGTGCCACCTTGGATCTGGGAACCATCCTGTGTATCGTGGATTTTCAGGGGCCAGCCAGCCACTCTCAGCCATATGCCCCCAAAAACAAACCACGGACCTTTTCTCTGGCAAACAAAACTCAACTGCCCCTCTTCTGGATGGCAAATTTTAGGACGCACTTTGTACTACGAAAACCGCCCGACGTGGCACTGGTGCCACCTTGTGTCAGGGAACCATCCTGCATATCGAGCTTTTTAAGGAGCCAGCCGGCCAGGCCCAGCCATATACCCCCAAAAACAAACCACGGACCATTTCTCATGGAAACAAAAATCCGCTGCCCCGCGTCTGGATGGCAGATTGCAGGAGCCACTTTGCACCATCAAACCAGCCCTACTTGGCACTGGTGCCACCTTGGGTCTGGGAACAATCCTGCGTATCGTACATATTCAGGAACCAGCCGAACACTCCCAGCCACAGGCCCCCAAACACAAACAACGGCCCATTTCCCTGGCAAACAAAAGTCAGCTGCCCCGCTTCTGGATGGCAGTTTGCAGGAGTCACTTGGGACTATCAAACCAGCCCGACTTGGCACTGGTGCCACCTTGGGTCTGGGAACCATCCTGCGTATGGTGGATTCTAAGGAGCCAGCCGGCCACTCCCAGCCACAGGCCCCCAACAAAAACCCCGGCCCTTTTTTCTGGCAAACAAAACTTAGCTGCCTCACTTCTGGATGGCAGATTGCAGGAGCCACTTGGTGTAATCAAACCAGCCCGACTTGGCACTGGTGCCACCTTGGGTCTGGGAACCATCCTGCGTATCGTGGATTCTAAGGAGCCAGCCGGCCACTCCCAGCCACAGGCCCCCAAACAAAATCAACGGCGCTGTTCCCTGGAAAACAAAACACGCCTGCCAACTTTTTGATGGAGTTTGCAGGAGCCACTTGGTACTATCAAACCAGCCCGACTTGGCACTGGTGCCACCTTGGGTCTGGGAAACATCCTGCGTATCGTGGATTCTTAGGAGCCAGCCGGCCACTCCTAGCCACAGGCCCCCAAACAAAAACCTAGGCCTATTTCTCTGGCAAACAAAAGTAAGCTGCCCCGCTTCTGGATGGCAGATTGCAGGAGACACTTGGTACTATCAAACCAGCCCAACTTGGCACTGGTGCCACCTTGGATCTGGGAACCATGCTGTGTATCGTGGATATTCAGGGGCCAGCCGGCCACTCTCAGCCATATGTCCCCAAACAGAAACCTCGGCCCGTTTCTCTGGCAAACAAAACTCAACTGCCCCTCTTCTGGATGGCAAATTGCAGGATGAACTTGATACTAAAACCGCAGGCCGACTTGGTAGTGGTGACACCTTGGACCTGGGAACCATCATGCGTATCGAGCATTTTAAGGAGCCAGCCGGCCACTCCCAGCAATATGCCCCCAAAAACAATCCACGGAATTTTTCTCTGGCAAACAAAAATCAGCTGCCCCGCTTCTGGATGGCAGATTGCAGGAGCCACTTTGCACCATCAAACTAGCCCGACTTGGCACTGGTGCCACCTTGCATCTGGGAACCATGCTGCCTAGCGTGGATTTTCAGGAGCCAGCCGGCCACTCTCAGCCATAGGCCCCCAAACAAAACCCACGGCCCGTTTCCCTGGCAAACAAAATTAAGCTGCCCCGCTTCTGGATGGCAGATTGCAGGACGCACTTGGTAGTATCAAACCAGCCCGACTTGGCACTGGTGCCACCTTGGGTCTGGGAACCATCCTGCGTATCGTGGGTTCAAAGGAGCCAGCCGGCCACTCCCAGCCACAGGCCCCCAAATACAAACAACGGCGCTTTTCCCTGGAAAACAAAACTCGCCTGCCAACTTTTTGATGGCAGATTGCAGGAGCCACTTGGTACTATCAAACCAGCCCAACTTGGCACTGGTGCCACCATGGGTCTGGTCACCATCCTGCCTATTTTAGCTTTCCAGGAGCCAGCCGGTCACTCCCAGCCATAGGTCCCCAGTCACAAACCTCGGCCCGTTTACCTGGCAAACAAAAGTAAGCTGCCCCGCTTCTGGATGGCAGATTGCAGGAGCCACTTGGTACTATCAAACCAGCCCAACTTGGCACTGGTGCCACCTCTGGTCTGGGAACCATGCTGCGTAACACAGATTCTAAGGCGCCAGTCGGCCACTCTCAGCCACAAACCCCCAAACACAAACAACGGCGCTATTCTCTGGCAAACAAAACTCCACTGCCCCTCTTCTGGATGGCAAATTGCAGGACGCACTTGGTACTATAAAAACAGCCCGACTTGGCACTGGTGCCACCTTGGGTCTGGGAACCATCCTGCGTATCGATCTTTTTAATGAGACAGCCGGCCACTCCCAGCCATATGCCCCCAAACACAACCCACGGCCCTTTTCTCTGGCAAACAAAACTCAACTGCACCGCTTCTGGATGGCAGATTGCAGGAGCCACTTGGTACTATCAAACCAGCCCGACTTGGCACTGGTGCCACCTTGGGTCTGGGAACCATCCAGCCTATCGTGGATTTTAAGGAGCCAGCCGGCTACTCCCAGCCACAGGCCCCCAACAAAAACCACGGCCCTTTTTTCTGGCAAACAAAACTTAGCTGCCTCACTTCTGGATGGCAGATTGCAGGAGCCACTTGGTGTAATCAAACCAGCCCGACTTGGCACTGGTGCCACCTTGGGTCTGGGAACCATCCTGCGTATCGTGGATTCTAAGGAGCCAGCCGGCCACTCCCAGCCACAGGTCCCCAAACAAAATCAACGGCGCTGTTCCCTGGAAAACAAAACACGTCTGCCAACATTTTGATGGAGTTTGCAGGAGCCACTTGGTACTATCAAACCAGCCCGACTTGGCACTGGTGCCACCTTGGGTCTGGGAAACATCCTGCGTATCGTGGATTCTTAGGAGCCAGCCGGCCACTCCTAGCCACAGGCCCCCAGACAAAAACCTAGGCCTATTTCTCTGGCAAACAAAAGTAAGCTGCCCCGCTTCTGGATGGCAGATTGCAGGAGACACTTGGTACTATCAAACCAGCCCAACTTGGCACTGGTGCCACCTTGGATCTGGGAACCATGCTGTGTATCGTGGATATTCAGGGGCCAGCCGGCCACTCTCAGCCATATGTCCCCAAACAGAAACCTCGGCCCGTTTCTCTGGCAAACAAAACTCAACTGCCCCTCTTCTGGATGGCAAATTGCCGGATGAACTTGATACTAAAACCGCAGGCCGACTTGGTAGTGGTGACACCTTGGGCCTGGGAACCATCATGCGTATCGAGCATTTTAAGGAGCCAGCCGGCCACTCCCAGCAATATGCCCCCAAAAACAATCCACGGAATTTTTCTCTGGCAAACAAAAATCAGCTGCCCCGCTTCTGGATGGCAGATTGCAGGAGCCACTTTGCACCATCAAACCAGCCCGACTTGGCACTGGTGCCACCTTGCATCTGGGAACCATGCTGCCTAGCGTGGATTTTCAGGAGCCAGCCGGCCACTCTCAGCTATAGGCCCCCATACAAAACCCACGGCCCGTTTCCCTGGCAAACAAAATTAAGCTGCCCCGCTTCTGGATGGCAGATTGCAGGACGCACTTGGTAGTATCAAACCAGCCCGACTTGGCACTGGTGCCACCTTGGGTCTGGGAACCATCCTGCATATCGTGGGTTCAAAGGAGCCAGCCGGCCACTCCCAGCCACAGGCCCCCAAATACAAACAACGGCGCTTTTCCCTGGAAAACAAAACTCGCCTGCCAACTTTTTGATGGCAGATTGCAGGAGCCACTTGGTACTATCAAACCAGCCCAACTTGGCACTGGTGCCACCATGGGTCTGGTCACCATCCTGCCTATTGTAGCTTTCCAGGAGCCAGCCGGTCACTCCCAGCCATAGGTCCCAAGTCACAAACCTCGGCCCGTTTCACTGGCAAACAAAAGTAAGCTGCCCCGCTTCTGGATGGCAGATTGCAGGAGCCACTTGGTACTATCAAACCAGCCCAACTTGGCACTGGTGCCACCTCTGGTCTGGGAACCATGCTGCGTAACACAGATTCTAAGGCGCCAGTCGGCCACTCCCAGCCACAAGCCCCCAAACACAAACAACGGCGCTATACTCTGGCAAACAAAACTCAACTGCCCCTCTTCTGGATGGCAAATTGCAGGACGCACTTGGTACTATAAAAACAGCCCTACTTGGCACTGGTGCCACCTTGGGTCTGGGAACCATCCTGCGTATCGATCTTTTTAATGAGACAGCCGGCCACTCCCAGCCAAATGCCCCCAAACACAACCCACGGCCCTTTTCTCTGGCAAACAAAACTCAACTGCACCGCTTCTGGATGGCAGATTGCAGGAGCCACTTGGTACTATCAAACCAGCCCGACTTGGCACTGGTGCCACCTTGGGTCTGGGAACCATCCTGCGTATTGTGGGTTGTCAGGAGCCAGCCGAACACTCTAGGCCACAGACCCCAATCAAAAACAACGGCCCGTTTCACAGGCAAACAAAACTCAGCTGCCCCGCTTCTGGATGGGAGATTGCAGGAGGCACTTGACACTGTGAAACCAGCCCCACTTGGCACTGGTGCCACCTTGGGTCTGGGAACCATGCTGCGTATCATGGATTTTCAGGAGCCAGCCGGCCACTGCCAGCCACAGGCCCCCAAACACAAACCACAGCCTTTTTCTCTGGCAAACAAAATTCAGCTGCCCCGCTTCTGGATGGCAGATTGCAGGAGCCACTTGGGACTATCACACCAGCACAACATGGCACTGCTGCCACCTTGGATCTGGGAACCATCCTTCCTATCGTGGATTTTCAGGGGCCAGCCGGCCACTCTCAGCTATAGGCCCCAAACACAAACCACGGCCCTTTTCTCTGGAAAACAAAACTCAACTGCCCCTCTTCCTGATGGGAGATTGCAGGAGCCACTGGGTACTATGAAACCAGCCCTACTTGGCACTGGTGCCACCTTGGGTCTGGGAACCATGCTGCGTATCATGGATTTTCAGGAGCCAGCCGGCCACTGCCAGCCACAGGCCCCGAAACACAAACAACAGCCTTTTTCTCTGGCAAACAAAATTCAGCTGCCCCGCTTCTGGATGGCAGATTGCAGGAACCACTTGGTACTAACAAACCAGCCTGACTTGGCACTGGTGCCACCTTGGGTCTGGGAACCATCCTGCGTATCGTGGATTCTAAGGAGCCAGCTGGCCACTCCCAGCCACAGGCCCCAAAACACACACAACGGTGCTTTTCCCTGGAAAACAAAACTCGCCTTCCAAACATTTGATGGCAGATTGCAGGAGCCACTTGGTTTTATCAAATCAGCCCAACTTGGCACTGGTGCCACCATGGGTCTGGTCACCATCCTGCCTATCGTAGCATTTCAGGTGCCAGCCAGCCACCCCCAGCCAGAGGCCCCTAGACAAATATTTCGGCCCGTTTCCCTGGCAAACAAAAGTAAGCTACCCCGCTTCTGGATGGCAGATTGCAGGAACCACTTTGCACCATCAAACCAGCCCGACTTGGCACTGGTGCCACCTCTGGTCTGGGAACCATCCTGCGTATCGTGGATTCTAAGGAGACAGCCGGCCACTCCCACCCACAGGCCCCCAAACACAAACAACGGCGCTTTTCCCTGGAAAACAAAACTCGCCTGCCAACTTTTTGATGGCAGATTGCAGGAGCCACTTGGTACTATCAAACCAGCCCAACTTGGCACTGGTGCCACCATGGGTCTGGTCACCATCCTGCCTATCGTAGCTTTTCAGGAGCCAGCCAAACACTCCCAGCCATAGGCCCTGAGACACAAACCTCGGCCCGTTTCCCTGGCAAACAAAAGTAAGCTGCCCCGCTTCTGGATGGCAGATTGCAGGACGCACTTGGTACTATCAAACCAGCCCAACTTGGCACTGGTGCCACCTCTGGTCTGGGAACCATGCCGCGTATCGTGGATTCTAAGGAGCCAGCCGGCCACTCCCAGCCACAGGCCCCCAGACACAAACAACGGCGCTTTTCCCTGGAAAACAAAACTCTCCTGCCAACTTTTTGATGGCAGATTGCAGGAGCCACTTGGTACTATCAAATCAGCCCAACTTGGCACTGGTGCCACCATGGGTCTGGTCACCATCCTGCCTATCGTAGCTTTTCAGGACCTAGCCGGTCACTCCAAGCCATAGGCGCCCAGACACAAAGCTCGGCCCTTTTCCCGGGCAAACAAAAGTAAGCTACCCCGCTTCTGGATGGCAGATTGCAGGAGCCACTTTGCACCATCAAACTAGCCCGACTTGGCACTGGTGCCACCTCAGGTCTGGGAACCATCCTGCGTATCGTTCATTGTAAGGAGCCAGCCGGCCACTCCAGCCACAGGCCCCCAGACACAAACAACGGCGCTTTTGCCTGGAAAACAAAACTCGCCTGCCAAATTTTTGATGGCAGATTGCAGGAGCCACTTGGTACTATCAAATCAGCCCAACTTGGCACTGGTGCCACCATGGGTCTGGTCACCATCCTGCCTATCGTAGTTTTCAGGAGCCAGCCGGTCACTCGCAGCCATAGGCCCCCAGACACAATACTCGGCCCGTTTCCCTGGCAAACAAAAGTAAGCTACCCCGTTTCTGGATGGCAGATTGCAGGAACCACTTGGTACTATCAAACCAGCCCAACTTGGCACTGGTGCCACCTTGGGTCTGGGAACCATCCTGCGTATCGTGGATTCTAAGCAGCCAGCCGGCCACTCCCTGCCACAGGCACCCAAACACAAACAACGGCGCTTTTCCCTGGAATACAAAACTCGCCTGCCAGCTTTTTGATGGCGGATTGCAGGAGCCACTTGGTACTATCAAACCAGCCCAACTTGGCACTGGTGCCACCATGGGTCTGGTCACCATCCTGCCTATCGTAGCTTTTCAGGACCTAGCAGGTCACTCCCAGCCATAGGCGCCCAGACACAAAGCTCGGCCCGTTTCCCTGGCAAACAAAAGTAAGCTGCCCCGCTTCTGGATGGCAGATTGCCGGAGCCACTTGGTACTATCAAACCAGCCCGACTTGGCACTGGTGCCACCTCTGGTCTGGGAACCATGCTGCGTATCGTGGATTCTAAGGAGCCAGCCGGCCACTCCCAGCCACAGGCCCCCAAACACAAACAACGGCGCTTTTCCCTGGAAAACAAAACTCGCCTGCCAACTTTTTGATGGCAGATTGCAGGAGCCACTTGCTACTATCAAATCAGCCCAACTTGGCACTGGTGCCACCATGGGTCTGGTCACCATCCTGCCTATCGTAGCTTTTCAGGCGCCAGCCGGTCACTCCCAGCCATAGGCCCCCAGAGAAAAACCTCGGCCCGTTTCCCTGGGAAACAAAAGTAAGCTGCCCCGCTTCTGGATGGCAGATTGCAGGAGCCACTTTGCACCATCAAACCAGCCCAACTTGGCACTGGTGCCACCTCTGGTCTGGGAACCATGCCGCGTATCGTGGATTCTAAGGAGCCAGCCGGCCACTCCCAGCCATAGGCCCCCAAACAGAAACAACGGCGCTTTTCCCTGGAAAACAAAACTCGCCTGCCAACATTTTGATGGCAGATTGCAGGAGCCACTTGGTACTATCAAATCAGCCCAACTTGGCACTGGTGCCACCATGGGTCTGGTCACCATCCTGCCTATCGTAGCTTTTCAGGACCTAGCCGGTCACTCCAAGCCATAGGCGCCCAGACACAAAGCTCGGCCCGTTTCCCTGGCAAACAAATGTAAGCGGTCCCGCTTCTGGATGGCAGATTGCAGGATCCACTAGGTATTATCAAACCAGCCCGACTTGGCACTGGTGCCACCTCTGGTCTGGGAACCATCCTGCGTATCGTGGATTCTAAGCAGCCAGGCGGCCACTCCCAGCCACAGGCCCCCAAACACAAACAACGGCGCTTTTCCCTGGAAAACAAAACTCGCCTGCCAACATTTTGATGGCATATTGCAGGAGCCACTTGGTACTATCAAAGCAGCCCAACTTGGCACTGGTGCCACCATGGGTCTGCTCACCATCCTGCCTATCTTAGCTTTTCAGGAGCCAGCCGGTCACTCCAAGCCATAGGCCCCCAGACAAAAACCTCGGCCCGTTTCCCTGGCAAAGAAAAGTAAGCTGCCCCGCTTCTGGATGGCAGATTGCCAGAGCCACTTTGCACCATCAAACTAGCCAGACTTGGCACTTGTGCCACCTCTGGTCTGGGAACCATCCTGCGTATCGTGGATTCTAAGGAGCCAGCCGGCCACTCCAAGCCACAGGCCCCCAAACACAAACAACGGCGCTTTTCCCTGGAAAACAAAACTCGCCTGCAAAATTTTGATGGCAGATTGCAGGAGCCACTTGGTACTATCAAACCAGCCCAACATGGCACTGCTGCCACCATGGGTCTGGTCACCATCCTGCCTATCTTAGCTTTTCAGGAGCCAGCCGGTCACTCCCAGCCATAGGCCCCCAGACACAAAGCTCGACCCGTTTCCCTGGCAAACAAAAGTAAGCTGCCCCGCTTCTGGATGGCAGATTGCAGGAGCCACTTGGTACTATCAAACCAGTCCAACTTGGCACTGGTGCCACCTTGGCTCTGGGAACCATCCTGCGTATCGTGGATTCTAAGGAGCCAGCCGGTCACTCCCAGCCACAGGCCCCCAAACACAAACAACGGCGCTTTTCCCTGGAATACAAAACCCGCCTGCCAACATTTTGATGGCAGATTGCAGGAGCCACTTGGTACTATCAAATCAGCCCAACTCGGCACTGGTGCCACCATGGGTCTGGTCACCATCCTGCCTATCATAGCTTTTCAGGAGCCAGCCGGTCCCTCTCTTCCATAGGGCCCCAGAGAAATCCTCGGCCAGTTTCCCTGGCAAAAAAGTAACCTACCCCGCTTCTGGATGGCAGATTGCAGGAGTCACTTTACACCATCAAACTAGCCCGACTTGGCACTGGTGCCACCTCAGGTCTGGGAACCATCCTGCGTATCGTGGATTCTAAGGAGCCAGCCGGCCACTCCAGCCACAGGCCCCCAAACACAAACAACGGCGCTTTTCCCTGGAAAACAAAACTCGCCTGCCAAATTTTGATGGCAGATTGCAGGAGCCACTTGGTACTATCAAATCAGCCCAACTTGGCACTGGTGCCACCATGGGTCTGGTCACCATCCTGCCTATCGTAGCTTTTCAGGACCTAGCCGGTCACTCCCAGCCATAGGCCCCCAGACACAAAGCTCGGCCCGTTTCCCTGGCAAACAAAAGCAAGCTGCCCCGCTTCTGGATGGCATATTGCAGGAGCCACTTTGCACCATCAAACTAGCCCGACTCGGCCCTGGTGCCACCTCAGGTCTGGGAACCATGCTGCGTATCGTGGATTCTAATTAGCCATCCGGCCACTCCCACCCACAGGCCCCCAAACAAAAACAACGGCGCTTTTCCCTGGAAAACAAAACTCGCCTGCCAAATTTGGATGGCAGATTGCAGGAGCCACTTGGTACTATCAAACCAGCCCAACTTGACACTGGTGCCACCATGGGTCTGGTCACCATCCTGCCTATCGTAGCTTTTCAGGAGCCAGCCGGTCACTCCCAGCCATAGGTCCCCAGACACAAACCTCGGCCCGTTACCCTGGCAAACAAAAGTAAGCTACCCCGCTTCTGGATGGCAGATTGCAGGACGCACTTGGTACTATCAAACCAGCCCAACTTGGCACTGGTGCCACCTTGGGTCTGGGAACCATCCTGCGTATCGTGGATTCTAATTAGCCATCCGTCCACTCCCAGCCACAGGCCCCCAAACAAAAACAACGGCGCTTTTCCCTGGAAAACAAAACTCGCCTGCCAACTTTTTGATGGCAGATTGCAGGAGCCACTTGGTACTATCAAATAAGCCCAACTTGACACTGGTGCCACCATGGGTCTGGTCACCATCCTGCCTATCGTAGCATTTCAGGAGCCAGCCGGTGACTCCCAGCCATAGGCCCCCAGACAAAAACCTTGGCCGGTTTCCCTGGCAAACAAAAGTAAGTTATCCCGCTACTGGATGGCAGATTGCAGGAGCCACTTTTCACCATCAAACCAGCCCAACTTGGCACTGGTGCCACCTCTGGTCTGGGAACCATGCTGCGTATCGTGGATTCTAAGGAGCCAGCCGGCCACTCCCAGCCACAGGCCCCCAAACAAAAACAACGGCGCTTTTCCCTGGAAAACAAAACTCGCCTGCCAAATTTTTGATGGCAGATTGCAGGAGCCACTTGGTACTATCAAATCAGCCCAACTTGACACTGGTGCCACCATGGGTCTGGTCACCATCCTGCCTATCGTAGCTTTTCAGGAGCCAGCCGGTCACTCCCAGCCATAGGCCCCCAGACACAAAGCTCGGCCCGTTTCCCTGACAAACAAAAGTAAGCTGTCCCGCTTCTGGATGGCAGATTCCAGGAGCCACTTGGTACTATCAAATCAGCCCAACTTGGCACTGGTGCCACCTCTGGTCTGGGAACCATCCTGCGTATCGTGGATTCTAATTAGCCATCCGTCCACTCCCAGCCACAGGCCCCCAAATGCAAACAACGGCGCTTTACCCTGGAAAACAAAACTCGTCTGCCAACTTTTTGATGGCAGATTGCCGGAGCCACTTGGTACTATCAAACCAGCCCAACTTGGCACTGTTGCCACCTTGGGTCTGGGAACCATGCTGCGTATCGTGGATTATAAGGAGTCAGCCGGCCACTCCCTGCCACAGGCCCCCAAACAGAAACAACGGCGCTTTTCCCTGGAAAACATAATTCCCCGGCCAACTATTTGATGGCAGATTGCAGGAGCCACTTGGTACTATCACATCAGCCCAACTTGGCACTGGTGCCACCTCAGGTCTGGGAACCATCCTGCCTATCGTAGCTTTTCAGGTGCCAGCCGGTCACTCCCAGCCATAGGCGCCCAGACACAAAGCTCGGCCCGTTTCCCTGGCAAACCAAAGTAAGCTGCCCCGCTTCTTGATGGCAGATTGCAGGAACCACTTTTCACCATCAAAGTAGCTCGACTTGGAACTGGTGCCACCTCTGGTCTGGGAACCATGCTGCGTATCGTGGATTCTAAGGAGCCAGCCGGCCACTCCCAGCCACAGGCCCCCAAACGCAAACAACGGCGCTTTACCCTGGAAAACAAAACTCGTCTGCCAACTTTTTGATGGCAGATTGCAGGAGCCACTTGGTACTATCACACCAGCCCAACTTGGCACTGTTGCCACCTTGGGTCTGGGAACCATGCTGCGTATCGTGGATTATAAGGAGCCAGCCGGCCACTCCCTGCCGCAGGCCCCCAAACAGAAACAACGGCGCTTTTCCCTATAAAACATAATTCCCCGGCCAACTATTTGATGGCAGATTGCAGGAGCCACTTGGTACTATCACATCAGCCCAACTTGGCACTGGTGCCACCTCAGGTCTGGGAACCATCCTGCCTATCGTAGCTTTTCAGGAGCCAGCCGGTCACTCCCAGCCATAGGCGCCCAGACACAAAGCTCGGCCCGTTTCCCTGGCAAACCAAAGTAAGCTGCCCCACTTCTTGATGGCTGATTGCAGGAACCACTTTTCACCATCAAAGTAGCTCGACTTGGAACTGGTGCCACCTCTGGTCTGGGAACCATGCTGCGTATCGTGGATTCTAAGGAGCCAGCCGGTCACTCCCAGCCACAGGCCCCCAAACACAAACAACGGCGCTTTTCCCTGGAAAACAAAACTCGCCTGCCAACTTTTTGATGGCAGATTGCAGGAGCCACTTGCTACTATCAAATCAGCCCAACTTGGCACTGGTGCCACCATGGGTCTGGTCACCATCCTGCCTATCGTAGCTTTTCAGGAGCCAGCCGGTCACTCCCAGCCATTGGCCCCCAGACAAAAACCTCGGCCCGTTTCCCTGGCAAACAAAAGTAAGCTGCCCCGCTTCTGCATGGCAGATTGCAGGAACCACTTGGTATTATAAAAACAGCCCGACTTGGCACTGGTGCCACCTCTGGTCTGGGAACCATGCTGCGTATCGGGGATTCTAAGGAGCCAGCCGGCCACTCCCACCCAAAGGCCCCCAAACACAAACAACGGCGCTTTTCCCTGGAAAACAAAACTCGCCTGCCAACTTTTTGATGGCAGATTGCAGGAGCCACTTGGTACTATCAAACCAGCTCAACTTGGCACTGGTGCCACCATGGGTCTGGTCACCATCCTGCCTATCTTAGCTTTTCAGGACCTAGCAGGTCACTCCCAGCCATAGGCCCGCAGACACAAAGCTCGGCCCGTTTCCCTGGCAAACAAAAGTAAGCTGCCCCGCTTCTGGATGGCAGATTGCAGGAGCCACTTGGTCCTATCAAACCAGCCCGACTTGGCACTGGTGCCACCTTGGGTCTGGGAACCATCCTGCGTATCGTGGATTCTAAGGAGCCAGCAGGTCACTCCCAGCCACAGGCCCCCAAACAAAAACCACAGCGCTTTTCCCTGGAAAACTAAACCCGCCTGCCGACATTTTGATGGCAGATTGCAGGAGCCACTTGCTACTATCAAATCAGCCCAACTTGGCACTGGTGCCACCATGGGTCTGGTCACCATCCTGCCTATCGTAGCTTTTCAGGAGCCAGACGGTCACTCCCAGCCATAGGTCCCCAGACAAAAACCTCGGCCCGTTTCCCTGGCAAACAAAAGTAAGCTGCCCCGTTTCTGGATGGCATATTGCAGGAGCCACTTTGCACCATCAAACTAGCCCGACTTGGCACTGGTGCCACCTCAGGTCTGGGAACCATCCTGCGTATCGTGGATTCTAAGGAGCCAGCCGGCCACTCCCAGCCACAGGCCCCCAAACAAAAACAACGGCGCATTTCCCTGGAAAACAAAACTCGCCTACCAACTATTTGATGGCAGATTACAGGAGCCACTTGGTACTATCAAACCAGCCCAACTTGGCACTGGTGCCACCATGGGTCTGGTCACCATCCTGCCTATCGTAACTTTTCAGGAGCCAGCCGGTCACTCCCAGCCATAGGTCCCCAGTCACAAACCTCGGCCCGTTTCCCTGGCAAACAAAAGTAAGCTGCCCCGCTTCTGGATGGCAGATTGCAGGAGCCACTTGGTACTATCAAACCAGCCCGACTTGGCACTGGTGCCACCTCTGGTCTGGGACCCATCCTGCGTATCGTGGATTCTAAGGAGCCAGTCGGTCACTCCCAGCCTCAGGCCCCCAAACACAAACAACGGCCCGTTTCCGTGGCAAACAAAAGTAAGCTGCCCCGCTTCTGGATGGCAGATTGCAGGAACCACTTGGTAGTATCAAACCAGCACAACTTGGCACTGGTGGCACCTCTTGTCTGGTAACCATGCTGCGTATCGTGGTTTCTAAGGAGCCAGCCGGGCACTCCCAACCACAGGCCCCCAAACACAAACAATGGCGCTTTTCCCTGGAAAACAAAACTCGCCTGCCAACTTTTTGATGGCACATTGCAGGAGCCACTTGGTACTATCAAACCAGCCCAACTTGGCACTGGTGCCACCATGGGTCTGGTCACCATCCTGCCTATCGTAGCTTTTCAGGAGCAAGCCGGTCGCTCCCTGCCATAGGCCCCGAGACACAAAGCTCAACCCGTTTCCCTGGCAAACAAAAGTAAGCACCCCCGCTTCTGGATGGCAGATTGCAGGAGCCCCTTGGTACTATCAAACCAGCCCGACTTGGCACTGGTGCCACCTCTGGTCTGGGAACCATCCTGCGTATCGTGGATTTTAAGGAGCCAGTCGGCCACTCCCAGCCATACGCCTCCAAACACAAACAACGGTCCGTTTCCCTGGCAAAGAAAAGTAAGCTGCCCCGCTTCTGGATGGCAGATTGCAGGAACCACTTGTTGCCAAGTTGGGGTGGTTTGATAGTACCAAGTGGCTCCTGCAATCTGCCATCAAAAAGTTGGCAAGCGAGTTTTGTACTCCAGGGAAAATCGCCGTTGTTTGTGTTTGGGGGCCTGTGGCTGGGAGTGGCCAGCTGTCTCCTTAGAATCCACGATACGCAGGATGGGTCCCAGACCAGAGGTGGCACCAGTGCCAAGTCGGGCTGGTTTGATGGTGCAAAGTGACTCCTGCAATCTGCCATCCAGAAGCGGGGTAGCTTACTTTTGTTTGCCAGGGAAACGGGCAGAGCTTTGTGTCTGGGGGCCTATGGCTGGGAGTGACCGGCTGGCTCCTGAAAAGCTACGATAGGCAGGATGGTGACCAGACCCATGGTGGCACCAGTGCCAAGTTGGGCTGGTTTGATAGTACCAAGTGGCTCCTGCAATCTGCCATCAAAAAGTTGGCAGGTGAGTTTTGTTTTCCAGGGAAAAGCGCCGTTGTTTTTGTTTGGGGGCCTGTGGCTGGGAGTGGCCAGCTGGCTCCTTAGAATCCACGATACGCAGGATGGTTCCCAGACCAGAGGTGGCACCAGTGCCAAGTCGGGCTGGTTTGATAGTACCAAGTGGCTCCTGCAATCTGCCATCCAGAAGCGGGACAGCTTAATTTTGTTTCCCAGGGAAACGGGCCGAGGTATTTGTCTGGGGGCCTATGGCTGGGAGTGACTGGCTGGCTACTGAAAAGCTACGATAGGCAGGATGGCTACCAGACTCATGGTGGCACCAGTGCCAAGTCGGGCTGGTTTGATAATACTAAATAGCTCCTGCAATCTGCCATCCAGACGCGGGGCAGCGGATTTTTGTTTGCTGGAGAAAAGTTCCGTGGTTTTTTTTTGGGGGTATATGGCTGGACGTGGCCGGCTGGCTCCTTAAAAAGCTCGATACGCAGGATTGTTCCCTGACCCAAGGTGGCATCAGTGCCAAGTCGGGCTGTTTTCGTAGTACCAAGTGCGTCCTGCAATTTGCCATCCAGAAGAGGGGCAGTTGAGTTTTGTTTGCCAGAGAAAAGGGCCGTGGTGTATTTTTCGGGGCATATGGTTGAGAGTGGCCGGCTGGCCCCTGAAAATCCACGATAGGCAGGATGGTTCCCAGAACCAAGGTGGCACCAGTGCCATGTTGGCCTGGTTTGATAGTACCATGTGGCTCCTGCAATCTCCCATCCTGAAGCGGGGCTGCTTACTTTTGTTTGCCAGGGATACGGGCCGAGATATTTGTCTGGGGGCCTATGGCTGGGAGTGAGCGGCTGGCTCCTGAAAAGCTACGATAGGCAGGATGGTGACCAGACCCATGGTGGCACCAGTGCCAAGTTGGGCTGGTTTGATAGTACCAAGTGGCTCCTGCAATCTGCCATCAAAAAGTTGTCAGGCGAGTTTTGTTTTCCAGGGAAAAGCGCCGTTGTTCTTGTTTAGAGGCCTGTGGCTGGGAGTGGCCGGCTGCCTCCTTTGAACCCAGGATACGCAGGATGGTTCCCAGAGCCAAAGTGGCACCAGTGCCATGTTGGCCTGGTTTGATAGTACCATGTGGCTCCTGCAATCTGCCATCCAGAAGCGGGGCTGCTTACTTTTGTTTGCCAGGGAAACGGGCCGAGGTTTGTGTCTGGGGGCCTATGGCTGGGAGTGACCGGCTGGCTCCTGAAAAGCTACGATAGGCAGGATGGTGACCAGACCCAAAGTGGAACCAGTACCAAGTTGGGCTGGTTTGATAGTACCAAGTGGCTCCTGCAATCTGCCATCAAAAAGTTGGCAGGCGAGTTTTGTTTTCCAGGGAAAAGCGCCGTTGTTTTTGTTTAGAGGCCTGTGGCTGGGAGTGGCCGCCTGTCCTCGTAGAATCTACGTTACGCAGCATGGTTCCCAGAGCCAAGGTGGCACGAGGGCCAAGTCGGGCAGGTTTGATAGTACCAAATGCATCCTGCAATCTGCCATCCAAAAGCGGGGCAGATTACTTTTGTTTGCCAGGGAAACGGGCCGAGGTTTGTGTCTGGGGGCCTATGGCTGGGAGTGACCGCCTGGCTCCTGAAAAGCTACGATAGGCAGGATGGTGACCAGACCCATGGTGGCACCAGTGCCAAGTTGGGCTGATTTGATAGTACCAAGTGGCTCCTGCAATCTGCCATCCAGAATCGGGGCAGCTTACTTTTGTTTTCCAGGGAAACGGGCCGAGGTTTGTGTCTCGGGGTCTATGGCTGGGAGTGACCGGCTGGCTCCTGAAAAGCTACGATAGGCAGGATGGTGACCAGACCCATGGTGGCACCAGTGCCAAGTTGGGCTGGTTTGATAGCACCAAGTGGCTCCTGCAATCTGCCATCAAAATGTTGGCAGGCGAGTTTTGTTTTCCAGGGAACAGCGCCGTTGTTTGTGTTTGGGCGCCTGTGGCTCACAGTGGCCGGGTGGCTGCTTAGAATCCACGATACGCAGGATGGTTCCCAGACCCAAGGTGGCACCAGTGCCAAGTCGGGCTGGTTTGACACTACCAAGTGGCTCCTGCAATCTGCCATCAAGAATCGGGGCAGCTTAGTTTTGTTTGCCAGGGAAACGGTCCGAGGTTTCTGTCTGGGGGCCTATGGCTGAGAGTGACCGGCTGGCTCCTGAAATGCTACAATAGGCAGGATGGTTCCCAGACCCATAGTGGCACCAGTGCCAAGTTGGGATGATTTGATAGTACCAAGTGGCTCCTGCAATCTGCCATCCAGAAGCAGGGCAGCTGAGTTTTGTTTGCCAGAGAAAAGGGCCTTGGTTTGTGTTTGGGGGCATATGGCTGGGTGTGGCCAGCTGGCTCCTTAAAATGCACGATATGCAACATGGCTCCCAGACCCAAGGTGGCACCAGTGCCAAGTCGGGCTGGTTTGATGGTGCAAAGTGGCTCCTGCAATCTGCCATCCAGACGCGGGGCAGCGGATTTTTGTTTCCATGAGAAATGATCCGTGGTTTGTTTTTGGGGGTATATGGCTGGGCGTGGCCGGCTGGCTCCTTAAAAAGCTCGATATGCAGGATGCTTCCCTGACACAAGGTGGCACCAGTGCCACGTCGGGCGGTTCTCGTAGTACAAAGTGCGTCCTAAAATTTGCCATCCAGAAGAGGGGCAGTTGAGTTTTGTTTGCCAGAGAAAAGGGCCGTGGTTTGTTTTTGGGGGCATATGGCTGAGAGTGGCCGGCTGGCCCCTGAAAATCCACGATAGGCAGGATGGTTCCCAGACCAGAGGTGTCACCAGTGCCAAGTCGGGCTGGTTTGATAGTACTAAATAGCTCCTGCAATCTGCCATGCAGAAGCGGGGCAGCTTACTTTTGTTTGCCAGGGAAACGGGCCGAGGTTTGTGTCTGGGGGCCTATGGCTGCGAGTGACCGGCTGGCTCCTGAAAAGCTACGATAGGCAGGATGGTGACCAGACCCATGGTGGCACCAGTGCCAAGTTGGGCTGGTTTGATAGTACCAAGTGGCTCCGGCAATCTGCCATCAAAAAGTTGGCAGGCGAGTTTTGTTTTCCAGGGAAAAGCGCCGTTGTTTGTGTTTGGGGGCCTGTGGCTGGGAGTGGCCAGCTGGCTCCTTAGAACCCACGATACGCAGGATGGTTCCCAGACCAGAGGTGGCACCAGTGCCAAGTTGGGCTGGTTTGATGGTGCAAAGTGGCTCCTGCAATCTCCCATCCAGAAGCGGGGAAGCTTACTTTTGTTTGCCAGGGAAACGGGCCGAAATATTTGTCTAGGGGCCTCTGGCTGGGGGTGGCTGGCTGGCACCTGAAAAGCTACGATAGGCAGGATGGTGACCAGACCCATGGTGGCACCAGTGCCAAGTTGGGCTGGTTTGATAGTACCAAGTGGCTCCTGCAATCTGCCATCAAATGTTTGGCAGGCGAGTTTTGTTTTCCAGGGAAAAGCACCGTTGTGTGTGTTTTGGGGCCTGTGGCTGGGAGTGGCCAGCTGGCTCCTTAGAATCCACGATACGCAGGATGGTTCCCAGAGCCAAGGTGGCACCAGTGCCAAGTCGGGCTGGTTTGTTAGTACCAAGTGGTTCCTGCAATCTGCCATCCAGAAGCGGGGCAGCTGAATTTTGTTTGCCAGAGAAAAAGGCTGTTGTTTGTGTTTCGGGGCCTGTGGCTGGGAGTGGCCGGCTGGCTCCTGAAAATCCATGATACGCAGCATGGTTCCCAGACCCAAGGTGGCACCAGTGCCAAGTAGGGCTGGTTTGATACTACCCAGTGGCTCCTGCAATCTGCCATCCAGAAGCGGGGCAGCTGATTTTTGTTTGCCAGAGAAAAATTCCGTGGATTGTTTTTGGGGGCATATTGCTTGGAGTGGCCGGCTGGCTCCTTAAAATGCTCGATACGCATGATGGTTCCCAGGCCCAAGGTGTCACCACTACCAAGTCGGCCTGCGGTTTTAGTATCAAGTTCATCCTGCAATTTGCCATCCAGAAGAGGGGCAGTTGAGTTTTGTTTGCCAGAGAAACGGGCCGAGGTTTCTGTTTGGGGACATATGGCTGAGAGTGGCCGGGTGGCCCCTGAATATCCACGATACACAGCATGGTTCCCAGATCAGAGGTGGCAGCAGTGCCAAGTCGGGCTGGTTTGATAGTCCCAAGTGTCTCCTGCAATCTGCCATCCAGAAGCGGGGCAGCTTACTTTTGTTTGCCAGAGAAATAGGCCTAGGTTTTTGTCTGGGGGCCTATGGCTAGGAGTGGCCGGCTGGCTCCTAAGAATCCACGATACGCAGGATGTTTCCCAGACCCATGGTGGCACCAGTGCCAAGTCGGGCTGGTTTGATAGTACCAAGTGGCTCCTGCAAACTCCATCAAAATGTTGGCAGACGTGTTTTGTTTTCCAGGGAACAGCGCCGTTGATTTTGTTTGGGGACTTGTGGCTGGGAGTGGCCGGCTGGCTCCTTAGAATCCACGATACGCAGGATGGTTCCCAGACCCAAGGTGGCACCAGTGCCAAGTCGGGCTGGTTTGATTACACCAAGTGGCTCCTACAATCTGCCATCCAGAAGTGAGGCAGCTAAGTTTTGTTTGCCAGAAAAAAGGGCCGTGGTTTTTGTTGGGGGCCTGTGGCTGGGAGTAGCCGGCTGGCTCCTTAAAATCCACGATAGGCTGGATGGTTCCCAGACCCAAGGTGGCACCAGTGCCAAGTCGGGCTGGTTTGATAGTACCAAGTGGCTCCTGCAATCTGCCATCCAGAAGCGGGGCAGCTTACTTTTGTTTGCCAGAGAAATAGGCCTAGGTTTTTGTTTGGGGGCCTGTGGCTAGGAGTGGCCGGCTGGCTCCTAAGAATCCACGATACGCAGGATGTTTCCCAGACCCAAGGTGGCACCAGTGCCAAGTTGTGCTGGTTTGATAGTACCAAGTGGCTCCTGCAAACTCCATCAAAAAGTTGGCAGGCGTGTTTTGTTTTCCAGGGAACAGCGCCGTTGATTTTGTTTGGGGGCCTGTGGCTGGGAGTGGCCGGCTGGCTCCTTAGAATCCACGATACGCAGGATGGTTCCCAGACCCAAGGTGGCACCAGTGCCAAGTCGGGCTGGTTTGATTACACCAAGTGGCTCCTGCAATCTGCCATCCAGAAGTGAGGCAGCTAAGTTTTGTTTGCCAGAAAAAAGGGCCGTGGTTTTTGTTGGGGGCCTGTGGCTGGGAGTGGCCGGCTGGCTCCTTAGAATCCACCATACGCAGGATGGTTCCCAGACCCAAGGTGGCACCAGTGCCAAGTCGGGCTGGTTTGATAGTCCCAAGTGGCTCCTGCAATCTGCCATCCAGACGCGGGGCAGCGGATTTTTGTTTCCATGAGAAATGGTCCGTGGTTTGTTTTTGGGGGTATATGGCTGGGCCTGGCCGGCTGGCTCCTTAAAAAGCTCGATATGCAGGATGGTTCCCTGACACAAGGTGGCACCAGTGCCACGTCGGGCGGTTTTCGTAGTACAAAGTGCGTCCTAAAATTTGCCATCCAGAAGAGGGGCAGTTGAGTTTTGTTTGCCAGAGAAAAGGTCCGTGGTTTGTTTTTGGGGGCATATGGCTGAGAGTGGCTGGCTGGCCCCTGAAAATCCACGATACACAGGATGGTTCCCAGATCCAAGGTGGCACCTGTGCCAAGTCGGGCTGATTTGATAGTACTAAGTAGCTCCTGCAATCTGCCATCCAGAAGCGGGGCAGCTTACTTTTGTTTGCCAGGGAAACGGGCCGAGGTTTGTGTTTGGGGGCCTATGGCTGAGAGTGACCGGCTGGCTCCTGAAAAGCTACGATAGGCAGGATGGTGACCAGACCCATGGTGGCACCAGTGCCAAGTTGGGCTGGTTTGATAGTACCAAGTGGTTCCTGCAATCTGCCATCCAGAAGCAGGGCAGCTGAGTTTTGTTTGCCAGAGAAAAGGGCCTTGGTTTGTGTTTGGGGGCATATGGCTGGGTGTGGCCAGCTGGCTCCTTAAAATGCACGATATGCAACATGGCTCCCAGACCCAAGGTGGCACCAGTGCCAAGTTGGGCTGGTTTGATAGTACCAAGTGGCTCCTGCAATCTTCCATGATCACGTGGAGAAATACTTTCTGGTTTCAGCCTCATGCTCTTTCTTCTCTCCCTCAACTTCTCTATCACCTCTCATCTGGTTCACATGCGCTGTCTTCAAGGTCCACAGGCTACTTTTCACAGAATCTTCTGGCCTGATGAAGTAAGAATGATGAATAGAACAGAGCTGGGATCTATTTTCCAGTTTGGATAAAATGCATTCTGCACACAAATCCAAGGAGAACGGGCTGCCCCGATGCCCAGAAAATCTTTCACTCCTGCTAGTGTTCTACGTCAACCGCAACTTAGTCTGAAAGAAAAGCTTTTTCTCTGAGAGCATCTGAGAGGTTTGCATGAAGCACTGATATCTGACATATGCAATTTTGAATAGGAGAGGAAAAAGAAAATGGCAAGGAGTTTTTAATTTTAGTGGTTTCAATTTTAATTTCCGTGCACTTTTTCAAAACTTGTCAGCTCAAATGCCCATCAACATCTTTTAGTCATCTGTAAGTCAGTATTCATATAAAATGTGCTTCAAATCCAAAGAATTTCAAATTTGCACTCCAAGCTTCTATGCCTAGATTTATGATTTCCTACACATATTAGATGAAAGGAAGGCCTTTTTTACTGTGGGAGTGCTGGAACACTGGAACAGGTTGCCCAGAGAAGTTGTGGGTGTCCCATCCCTGAAAGTATTCAAGGTCGCCTTGGACGGGGCTTGGAGCAGCAACAAAGGAGAAGCTTGATGGTAGAGAAACAAAGTTGGACTATAGAAGAAACTCGGATTGAAGTATAGGATCAAGTTTTCTCTCAGCTCTTGGGGTAAATTCAAAGTTGTACAAAATGACATTTATCTGTGCTATTCACTACTGTAACAGAAAGTTTCATGAAAACTGTACAGAAGATAGTAAATTTTAAAAGAGATAAGAATTACAGCATAAAATCCATGGGATAGGTTACAACATGAGACACTCTCTAAGAGAAAATCTCTTTGTTTCAGCACTTCATCGGGGTAAGATTTCATGAAGTGCCAAAGAAGGCGGCAAAATATCATTCGGGACATTATTTACTGGAATTCAGCCTGGCCATTAGTAGGAACTGCCTTTGAACATATCATGTAGATATACCACACACACTTTCCCTTCACTGAAAAATTACTGTTTACAACAAATAAGCAATTGACGATCAAAATTGATTGAAAGCATCTTAAACATGTCAAGTATTTCATTGTAGATGATCTGTGATCCAAATGCTTCTTCCACCTTCGAGAGGGACAGAAGAATTCTTCCATATCATGATGGTTTAAAATTGTATCAACCAATGTTTTCTGCTGAAAAGATATCATCTATTTTTTTCTATTTTTGGAAGAAAATATTCCTAGACATACAACAGGTGAGAACTAAGTAATTTTAAAGAAACAAATGAAATGAAAATATTCTGTAAATAGAATGAAATGAAAAGCTGTGTTTTAAATAGGAGCTAAATATTAAACAGAATTTTTGTACCAGGCATTTGAATTACTGCACCAGCTCTTTTGCCCATCAAGAGAGGCATTTAGCATTTCAGTCTTTTCCAAGGTGTTCATGATCTGCTATGCTGATCTCTGTGTGTGCCTAGGTGTGTGTGGAGGGGGGGGCATATGAAGGGGAGTGTGTATGTTTGCTTTACAATTGTTGTGGCAGATTCATGCCTCAGCTCCACATTTTGTTTTAAAAAGGTCACACCGAGTGGATATGAAGTTTACTATCAACAAGAGATCGATTCCCAAATCATCCATTTGACTCTCCCTTATAAATCATGTGCTTTGTTGCATATTTTATCAAATATACTTTCAAGCCAGATGGAGGAAGGAGGATGTGGGAATCCCTCCACCATCTTGCAACTTTTATGTAAGTAGGTTTTCAAGAAAATCATCATTTCTCTTTTAAATATGTCTGGAACAGGCATGATGGTAGTGTCAACCTGTTGGAGTTTTTGTTGCTGGAAGAAGTTGTACAAAAGGATTGGTTTTTACATTGACCAGTTACTGAATCAAGCGCAGGAATACATTGGAAATTTAGCTGGGGGTTCCTTTTCCCAGCAGACTACTTCTAGAACGAGCTTGTACACTGAAGCTGACTCTTTTGCTCTCTTTTTGTTTCTTTCCTATTTTCTTGGCTTCTTTGCCACTATCTAGACAATTTTGGAACTTTGTTCCCAACTAAAATGGTTTCAATAGTCTGATTGTGATCATACATTTTTACAAGGAATTTTTAAAATCTTTCCTCGAGTCCAGAAAGTCAAGGACTTAGATCTTTTTCTTCCCTTATCAATATTGCCATGAAATTGATAAATAAAGACCAACTCTTTATTTTTGTTTTTAACCCACGTAGATAATTCCCATCCATTAATCCATTTTGTGGACCAATAGCTGCCATTCTGATGGAAGCTGTCACTTCTTAACAATAGGCATTCTGTGACTATGTTGACTGCACTTTGGGTGAAGATCCTAACTGGTCTTAGATATACATAGGGAGAAATTTGCTCAGCCAGTGTCAGTCTTAAGCATGCGTATCAGAAGATCTTTCTAGAGCTGGGAATTTTCCCATGAAAGGGATTCAGTTAGGGAAGAGACACTTGTGCCAGAGTTTTACATTCTTCTTGAACACTGCTTAAGGAACTTAGATGCCATGTCCATTTGGATCTCTGTCTGCACAGAACTTTGTCATGCCAGCGCTTTGAAATGCATCTTGAAGAGAATTCACTAGCACAGAATGAAAGAGAGTGGAAGGGGTTGGTGGGGCTAACCAGGCCCAACCCCCCTGCCTAAACCAGGATACCTAGAGCCTCTTGCCCAGGATTCTATCTGGGTGTACTTTTAATGTCTTCAAAGATCCAGGCTCCACAATCTTTCTGGGCAGTCTGTGCCGTGGTTCAGTCACCCTGACAGTAAAGAAACATTTACTGATGTTCAAAGGCAATCTCCTGTATTTCAGTGTGTGCCCACTGCCTCTTGTCTTTTCCCTCAGCATCACTGAAAAGACACTGATTCCCTCCCCTTTGCACTATTGCTTCCATATGTATGTGTGATGCCATGTAGAGGTATGTCAAACACCTCCCTGAAGCCCAGGCAGATAATATTCCCTTCATCTACCAGTCAAGTTGATTCATCAGAGGAGTTTAAAGTGATGTTCAGCATGAAATTCCCCTGAAAAATCATGCTAACTACATTATTTGGTCATCTGTCATGTGCCTGGCAAGGATTTCCAGGAAGAGCTGCTTCATCAACTTCCTGGGGATAAAAAAGAGGCTGGCTGGTTTGTACTATGGCGAGTCCTCTTAATTGCCTTTTTTGAAGATGGGTGTCATTTGCTAACATCCACTCTTTAGCTCCTCTTCTCATCTACACCTCGGCAAAAAGCTTTTCCACTATGTCTGGCTAGGAAAAACTGTGCCAGCACAGAAAACATCTCCCATCGTGTTCTAGAAGTTGCACGGATGTCTGCCAAGTGTTTGGCAGGAAGAAAAGAAAAGTTGTCCAAAACAGCTTCCAATCGAATGTTCCTGTGATTGAAAAAGTCAGGAGAGTGCAAAGGTACTGTTTTCTATCAGTTGGCAAGGTGCGCACACAATCCCAGTGTTGTACAGCTTGCTTCTTCACCTTCCCGAAGCTGCCGCTCTCGCCGGCTGCCGGAGCCCAAGAAGCGGCTTCTTCGCGCAAAGACGATTGTGCCGCTCACAGTGCTCTCCTTAGCGCGGCTTCTGCCGAAAGACGCCCGGCAGCGGCTCTTACCTCCGGAGAGCATCCTACCTTCGTCTTTAGCTCCTCTTCTCATCTACACCTCGGCAAAACGCTTTTCCACTATGTCTGGCTAGGAAAAACTGTGCCAGCACAGAAAACATCTCCCATCGTGTTCTAGAAGTTGCACGGATGTCTGCCAAGTGTTTGGCAGGAAGAAAAGAAAAGTTGTCCAAAACAGCTTCCAATCGAATGTTCCTGTGATTGGAAAAGTCAGGAGAGTGCAAAGGTACTGTTTTCTATCAGTTGGCAAGGTGCGCACACAATCCCAGTGTTGTACAGCTTGCTTCTTCACCTTCCCGAAGCTGCCACTCTCGCCGGCTGCCGGAGCCCAAGAAGCGGCTTCTTCGCGCAAAGACGATTGTGCCGCTCACAGGGCTCTCCTTAGCGCGGCTTCTGCCGAAAGACGCCCGGCAGCGGCTCTTACCTCCGGAGAGCATCCTACCTTCGTCTTTCGCGTCTTTTGTAGTCTACATCTTAGCAAAACGCTTTTCCACTATGTCTGGCTAGGAAAAACTGTGCCAGCACAGAAAACATCTCCCATCGTGTTCTAGAAGTTGCACGGATGTCTGCCAAGTGTTTGGCAGGAAGAAAAGAAAAGTTGTCCAAAACAGCTTCCAATCGAATGTTCCTGTGATTGGAAAAGTCAGGAGAGTGCAAAGGTACTGTTTTCTATCAGTTGGCAAGGTGCGCACACAATCCCAGTGTTGTACAGCTTGCTTCTTCACCTTCCCGAAGCTGCCGCTCTCGCCGGCTCCTGGAACCGAAGAATTGGCTTCTTCGCGCAAAGACGATTGTGCCGCTCACAGGGCTCTCCTTAGCGCGGCTTCTGCCGAAAGACGCCCGGCAGCGGCTCTTACCTCCGGAGAGCATCCTACCTTCGTCTTTCGCGTCTTATGTAGTCTACATCTTAGCAAAACGCTTTTCCACTATGTCTGGCTAGGAAAAACCGTGCCAGCACAGAAAACATCTCCCATCGTTTTCTAGAAGTTGCAGAGATGTCTGCCAAGTGTTTGGCAGGAAGAAAAGAAAAGTTGTCCAAAACAGCTTCCAATCGAATGTTCCTGTGATTGGAAAAGTCAGGAGAGTGCAAAGGTACTGTTTTCTATCAGTTGGCAAGGTGCGCACACAATCCCAGTGTTGTACAGCTTGCTTCTTCACCTTCCCGAAGCTGCCGCTCTCGCCGGCTGCCGGAGCCCAAGAAGCGGCTTCTTCGCGCAAAGACGATTGTGCCGCTCACAGGGCTCTCCTTAGCGCGGCTTCTGCCGAAAGACGCCCGGCAGCGGCTCTTACCTCCTGAGAGTGGCAGCTTCGGGAAGGTGAAGAAGCAAGCTGTACAACACTGGGATTGTGTGCGCACCTTGCCAACTGATAGAAAACAGTACCTTTGCACTCTCCTGACTTTTCCAATCACAGGAACATTCGATTGGAAGCTGTTTTGGACAACTTTTCTTTTCTTCCTGCCAAACACTTGGCAGACATCTCTGCAACTTCTAGAAAACGATGGGAGATGTTTTCTGTGCTGGCACGGTTTTTCCTAGCCAGACATAGTGGAAAAGCGTTTTGCTAAGATGTAGACTACATAAGACGCGAAAGACGAAGGTAGGATGCTCTCCGGAGGTAAGAGCCGCTGCCGGGCGTCTTTCGGCAGAAGCCGCGCTAAGGAGAGCCCTGTGAGCGGCACAATCGTCTTTGCGCGAAGAAGCCAATTCTTCGGTTCCAGGAGCCGGCGAGAGCGGCAGCTTCGGGAAGGTGAAGAAGCAAGCTGTACAACACTGGGATTGTGTGCGCACCTTGCCAACTGATAGAAAACAGTACCTTTGCACTCTCCTGACTTTTCCAATCACAGGAACATTCGATTGGAAGCTGTTTTGGACAACTTTTCTTTTCTTCCTGCCAAACACTTGGCAGACATCCGTGCAACTTCTAGAACACGATGGGAGATGTTTTCTGTGCTGGCACAGTTTTTCCTAGCCAGACATAGTGGAAAAGCGTTTTGCTAAGATGTAGACTACAAAAGACGCGAAAGACGAAGGTAGGATGCTCTCCGGAGGTAAGAGCCGCTGCCGGGCGTCTTTCGGCAGAAGCCGCGCTAAGGAGAGCCCTGTGAGCGGCACAATCGTCTTTGCGCGAAGAAGCCGCTTCTTGGGCTCCGGGAGCCGGCGAGAGCGGCAGCTTCGGGAAGGTGAAGAAGCAAGCTGTACAACACTGGGATTGTGTGCGCACCTTGCCAACTGATAGAAAACAGTACCTTTGCACTCTCCTGACTTTTCCAATCACAGGAACATTCGATTGGAAGCTGTTTTGGACAACTTTTCTTTTCTTCCTGCCAAACACTTGGCAGACATCCGTGCAACTTCTAGAACACGATGGGAGATGTTTTCTGTGCTGGCACAGTTTTTCCTAGCCAGACATAGTGGAAAAGCTTTTTGCCGAGGTGTAGACTACATAAGACGCGAAAGACGAAGGTAGGATGCTCTCCGGAGGTAAGAGCCGCTGCCGGGCGTCTTTCGGCAGAAGCCGCGCTAAGGAGAGCCCTGTGAGCGGCACAATCGTCTTTGCGCGAAGAAGCCGCTTCTTGGGCTCCGGCAGCCGGCGAGAGCGGCAGCTTCGGGAAGGTGAAGAAGCAAGCTGTACAACACTGGGATTGTGTGCGCACCTTGCCAACTGATAGAAAACAGTACCTTTGCACTCTCCTGACTTTTCCAATCACAGGAACATTCGATTGGAAGCTGTTTTGGACAACTTTTCTTTTCTTCCTGCCAAACACTTGGCAGACATCCGTGCAACTTCTAGAACACGATGGGAGATGTTTTCTGTGCTGGCACAGTTTTTCCTAGCCAGACATAGTGGAAAAGCGTTTTGCTAAGATGTAGACTACAAAAGACGCGAAAGACGAAGGTAGGATGCTCTCCGGAGGTAAGAGCCGCTGCCGGGCGTCTTTCGGCAGAAGCCGCGCTAAGGAGAGCACTGTGAGCGGCACAACCGTCTTTGCGCGAAGAAGCCGCTTCTTGGGCTCCGGCAGCCGGCGAGAGCGGCAGCTTCGGGAAGGTGAAGAAGCAAGCTGTACAACACTGGGATTGTGTGCGCACCTTGCCAACTGATAGAAAACAGTACCTTTGCACTCTCCTGACTTTTCCAATCACAGGAACATTCGATTGGAAGCTGTTTTGGACAACTTTTCTTTTCTTCCTGCCAAACACTTGGCAGACATCCGTGCAACTTCTAGAACACGATGGGAGATGTTTTCTGTGCTGGCACAGTTTTTCCTAGCCAGACATAGTGGAAAAGCGTTTTGCCGAGGTGTAGATGAGAAGAGGAGCTAAAGACGAAGGTAGGATGCTCTCCGGAGGTAAGAGCCGCTGCCGGGCGTCTTTCGGCAGAAGCCGCGCTAAGGAGAGCACTGTGAGCGGCACAATCGTCTTTGCGCGAAGAAGCCGCTTCTTGGGCTCCGGCAGCCGGCGAGAGCGGCAGCTTCGGGAAGGTGAAGAAGCAAGCTGTACAACACTGGGATTGTGTGCGCACCTTGCCAACTGATAGAAAACAGTACCTTTGCACTCTCCTGACTTTTCCAATCACAGGAACATTCGATTGGAAGCTGTTTTGGACAACTTTTCTTTTCTTCCTGCCAAACACTTGGCAGACATCCGTGCAACTTCTAGAACACGATGGGAGATGTTTTCTGTGCTGGCACAGTTTTTCCTAGCCAGACATAGTGGAAAAGCTTTTTGCCGAGGTGTAGACTACATAAGACGCGAAAGACGAAGGTAGGATGCTCTCCGGAGGTAAGAGCCGCTGCCGGGCGTCTTTCGGCAGAAGCCGCGCTAAGGAGAGCACTGTGAGCGGCACAATCGTCTTTGCGCGAAGAAGCCGCTTCTTGGGCTCCGGCAGCCGGCGAGAGCGGCAGCTTCGGGAAGGTGAAGAAGCAAGCTGTACAACACTGGGATTGTGTGCGCACCTTGCCAACTGATAGAAAACAGTACCTTTGCACTCTCCTGACTTTTCCAATCACAGGAACATTCGATTGGAAGCTGTTTTGGACAACTTTTCTTTTCTTCCTGCCAAACACTTGGCAGACATCCGTGCAACTTCTAGAACACGATGGGAGATGTTTTCTGTGCTGGCACAGTTTTTCCTAGCCAGACATAGTGGAAAAGCGTTTTGCTAAGATGTAGACTACAAAAGACGCGAAAGACGAAGGTAGGATGCTCTCCGGAGGTAAGAGCCGCTGCCGGGCGTCTTTCGGCAGAAGCCGCGCTAAGGAGAGCACTGTGAGCGGCACAATCGTCTTTGCGCGAAGAAGCCGCTTCTTGGGCTCCGGCAGCCGGCGAGAGCGGCAGCTTCGGGAAGGTGAAGAAGCAAGCTGTACAACACTGGGATTGTGTGCGCACCTTGCCAACTGATAGAAAACAGTACCTTTGCACTCTCCTGACTTTTCCAATCACAGGAACATTCGATTGGAAGCTGTTTTGGACAACTTTTCTTTTCTTCCTGCCAAACACTTGGCAGACATCCGTGCAACTTCTAGAACACGATGGGAGATGTTTTCTGTGCTGGCACAGTTTTTCCTAGCCAGACATAGTGGAAAAGCGTTTTGCCGAGGTGTAGATGAGAAGAGGAGCTAAAGACGAAGGTAGGATGCTCTCCGGAGGTAAGAGCCGCTGCCGGGCGTCTTTCGGCAGAAGCCGCGCTAAGGAGAGCACTGTGAGCGGCACAATCGTCTTTGCGCGAAGAAGCCGCTTCTTGGGCTCCGGCAGCCGGCGAGAGCGGCAGCTTCGGGAAGGTGAAGAAGCAAGCTGTACAACACTGGGATTGTGTGCGCACCTTGCCAACTGATAGAAAACAGTACCTTTGCACTCTCCTGACTTTTTCAATCACAGGAACATTCGATTGGAAGCTGTTTTGGACAACTTTTCTTTTCTTCCTGCCAAACACTTGGCAGACATCCGTGCAACTTCTAGAACACGATGGGAGATGTTTTCTGTGCTGGCACAGTTTTTCCTAGCCAGACATAGTGGAAAAGCGTTTTGCTAAGATGTAGACTACAAAAGACGAAGGTAGGATGCTCTCCGGAGGTAAGAGCCGCTGCCGGGCGTCTTTCGGCAGAAGCCGCGCTAAGGAGAGCCCTGTGAGCGGCACAATCGTCTTTGCGCGAAGAAGCCGCTTCTTGGGCTCCGGGAGCCGGCGAGAGCGGCAGCTTCGGGAAGGTGAAGAAGCAAGCTGTACAACACTGGGATTGTGTGCGCACCTTGCCAACTGATAGAAAACAGTACCTTTGCACTCTCCTGACTTTTCCAATCACAGGAACATTCGATTGGAAGCTGTTTTGGACAACTTTTCTTTTCTTCCTGCCAAACACTTGGCAGACATCCGTGCAACTTCTAGAACACGATGGGAGATGTTTTCTGTGCTGGCACAGTTTTTCCTAGCCAGACATAGTGGAAAAGCGTTTTGCCGAGGTGTAGATGAGAAGAGGAGCTAAAGACGAAGGTAGGATGCTCTCCGGAGGTAAGAGCCGCTGCCGGGCGTCTTTCGGCAGAAGCCGCGCTAAGGAGAGCACTGTGAGCGGCACAATCGTCTTTGCGCGAAGAAGCCGCTTCTTGGGCTCCGGCAGCCGGCGAGAGCGGCAGCTTCGGGAAGGTGAAGAAGCAAGCTGTACAACACTGGGATTGTGTGCGCACCTTGCCAACTGATAGAAAACAGTACCTTTGCACTCTCCTGACTTTTTCAATCACAGGAACATTCGATTGGAAGCTGTTTTGGACAACTTTTCTTTTCTTCCTGCCAAACACTTGGCAGACATCCGTGCAACTTCTAGAACACGATGGGAGATGTTTTCTGTGCTGGCACAGTTTTTCCTAGCCAGACATAGTGGAAAAGCTTTTTGCCGAGGTGTAGATGAGAAGAGGAGCTAAAGAGTGGATGTTAGCAAATGACACCCATCTTCAAAAAAGGCAATTAAGAGGACTCGCCATAGTACAAACCAGCCAGCCTCTTTTTTATCCCCAGGAAGTTGATGAAGCAGCTCTTCCTGGAAATCCTTGCCAGGCACATGACAGATGACCAAATAATGTAGTTAGCATGATTTTTCAGGGGAATTTCATGCTGAACATCACTTTAAACTCCTCTGATGAATCAACTTGACTGGTAGATGAAGGGAATATTATCTGCCTGGGCTTCAGGGAGGTGTTTGACATACCTCTACATGGCATCACACATACATATGGAAGCAATAGTGCAAAGGGGAGGGAATCAGTGTCTTTTCAGTGATGCTGAGGGAAAAGACAAGAGGCAGTGGGCACACACTGAAATACAGGAGATTGCCTTTGAACATCAGTAAATGTTTCTTTACTGTCAGGGTGACTGAACCACGGCACAGACTGCCCAGAAAGATTGTGGAGCCTGGATCTTTGAAGACATTAAAAGTACACCCAGATAGAATCCTGGGCAAGAGGCTCTAGGTATCCTGGTTTAGGCAGGGGGGTTGGGCCTGGTTAGCCCCACCAACCCCTTCCACTCTCTTTCATTCTGTGCTAGTGAATTCTCTTCAAGATGCATTTCAAAGCGCTGGCATGACAAAGTTCTGTGCAGACAGAGATCCAAATGGACATGGCATCTAAGTTCCTTAAGCAGTGTTCAAGAAGAATGTAAAACTCTGGCACAAGTGTCTCTTCCCTAACTGAATCCCTTTCATGGGAAAATTCCCAGCTCTAGAAAGATCTTCTGATACGCATGCTTAAGACTGACACTGGCTGAGCAAATTTCTCCCTATGTATATCTAAGACCAGTTAGGATCTTCACCCAAAGTGCAGTCAACATAGTCACAGAATGCCTATTGTTAAGAAGTGACAGCTTCCATCAGAATGGCAGCTATTGGTCCACAAAATGGATTAATGGATGGGAATTATCTACGTGGGTTAAAAACAAAAATAAAGAGTTGGTCTTTATTTATCAATTTCATGGCAATATTGATAAGGGAAGAAAAAGATCTAAGTCCTTGACTTTCTGGACTCGAGGAAAGATTTTAAAAATTCCTTGTAAAAATGTATGATCACAATCAGACTATTGAAACCATTTTAGTTGGGAACAAAGTTCCAAAATTGTCTAGATAGTGGCAAAGAAGCCAAGAAAATAGGAAAGAAACAAAAAGAGAGCAAAAGAGTCAGCTTCAGTGTACAAGCTCGTTCTAGAAGTAGTCTGCTGGGAAAAGGAACCCCCAGCTAAATTTCCAATGTATTCCTGCGCTTGATTCAGTAACTGGTCAATGTAAAAACCAATCCTTTTGTACAACTTCTTCCAGCAACAAAAACTCCAACAGGTTGACACTACCATCATGCCTGTTCCAGACATATTTAAAAGAGAAATGATGATTTTCTTGAAAACCTACTTACATAAAAGTTGCAAGATGGTGGAGGGATTCCCACATCCTCCTTCCTCCATCTGGCTTGAAAGTATATTTGATAAAATATGCAACAAAGCACATGATTTATAAGGGAGAGTCAAATGGATGATTTGGGAATCGATCTCTTGTTGATAGTAAACTTCATATCCACTCGGTGTGACCTTTTTAAAACAAAATGTGGAGCTGAGGCATGAATCTGCCACAACAATTGTAAAGCAAACATACACACTCCCCTTCATATGCCCCCCCCTCCACACACACCTAGGCACACACAGAGATCAGCATAGCAGATCATGAACACCTTGGAAAAGACTGAAATGCTAAATGCCTCTCTTGATGGGCAAAAGAGCTGGTGCAGTAATTCAAATGCCTGGTACAAAAATTCTGTTTAATATTTAGCTCCTATTTAAAACACAGCTTTTCATTTCATTCTATTTACAGAATATTTTCATTTCATTTGTTTCTTTAAAATTACTTAGTTCTCACCTGTTGTATGTCTAGGAATATTTTCTTCCAAAAATAGAAAAAAATAGATGATATCTTTTCAGCAGAAAACATTGGTTGATACAATTTTAAACCACCATGATATGGAAGAATTCTTCTGTCCCTCTCGAAGGTGGAAGAAGCATTTGGATCACAGATCATCTACAATGAAATACTTGACATGTTTAAGATGCTTTCAATCAATTTTGATCGTCAATTGCTTATTTGTTGTAAACAGTAATTTTTCAGTGAAGGGAAAGTGTGTGTGGTATATCTACATGATATGTTCAAAGGCAGTTCCTACTAATGGCCAGGCTGAATTCCAGTAAATAATGTCCCGAATGATATTTTGCCGCCTTCTTTGGCACTTCATGAAATCTTACCCCGATGAAGTGCTGAAACAAAGAGATTTTCTCTTAGAGAGTGTCTCATGTTGTAACCTATCCCATGGATTTTATGCTGTAATTCTTATCTCTTTTAAAATTTACTATCTTCTGTACAGTTTTCATGAAACTTTCTGTTACAGTAGTGAATAGCACAGATAAATGTCATTTTGTACAACTTTGAATTTACCCCAAGAGCTGAGAGAAAACTTGATCCTATACTTCAATCCGAGTTTCTTCTATAGTCCAACTTTGTTTCTCTACCATCAAGCTTCTCCTTTGTTGCTGCTCCAAGCCCCGTCCAAGGCGACCTTGAATACTTTCAGGGATGGGACACCCACAACTTCTCTGGGCAACCTGTTCCAGTGTTCCAGCACTCCCACAGTAAAAAAGGCCTTCCTTTCATCTAATATGTGTAGGAAATCATAAATCTAGGCATAGAAGCTTGGAGTGCAAATTTGAAATTCTTTGGATTTGAAGCACATTTTATATGAATACTGACTTACAGATGACTAAAAGATGTTGATGGGCATTTGAGCTGACAAGTTTTGAAAAAGTGCACGGAAATTAAAATTGAAACCACTAAAATTAAAAACTCCTTGCCATTTTCTTTTTCCTCTCCTATTCAAAATTGCATATGTCAGATATCAGTGCTTCATGCAAACCTCTCAGATGCTCTCAGAGAAAAAGCTTTTCTTTCAGACTAAGTTGCGGTTGACGTAGAACACTAGCAGGAGTGAAAGATTTTCTGGGCATCGGGGCAGCCCGTTCTCCTTGGATTTGTGTGCAGAATGCATTTTATCCAAACTGGAAAATAGATCCCAGCTCTGTTCTATTCATCATTCTTACTTCATCAGGCCAGAAGATTCTGTGAAAAGTAGCCTGTGGACCTTGAAGACAGCGCATGTGAACCAGATGAGAGGTGATAGAGAAGTTGAGGGAGAGAAGAAAGAGCATGAGGCTGAAACCAGAAAGTATTTCTCCACGTGATCATGGAAGATTGCAGGAGCCACTTGGTACTATCAAACCAGCCCAACTTGGCACTGGTGCCACCTTGGGTCTGGGAGCCATGTTGCATATCGTGCATTTTAAGGAGCCAGCTGGCCACACCCAGCCATATGCCCCCAAACACAAACCAAGGCCCTTTTCTCTGGCAAACAAAACTCAGCTGCCCTGCTTCTGGATGGCAGATTGCAGGAACCACTTGGTACTATCAAACCAGCCCAACTTGGCACTGGTGCCACCATGGGTCTGGTCACCATCCTGCCTATCGTAGCTTTTCAGGAGCCAGCCGGTCACTCTCAGCCATAGGCCCCCAAACACAAACCTCGGCCCGTTTCCCTGGCAAACAAAAGTAAGCTGCCCCGCTTCTGGATGGCAGATTGCAGGAGCCACATGGTACTATCAAACCAGGCCAACATGGCACTGGTGCCACCTTGGCTCTGGGAACCATCCTGTGTATCGTGGATTTTCAGGGGCCAGCCAGCCACTCTCAGCCATATGCCCCCAAAAACAAACCACGGACCTTTTCTCTGGCAAACAAAACTCAACTGCCCCTCTTCTGGATGGCAAATTTTAGGACGCACTTTGTACTACGAAAACCGCCCGACGTGGCACTGGTGCCACCTTGTGTCAGGGAACCATCCTGCATATCGAGCTTTTTAAGGAGCCAGCCGGCCAGGCCCAGCCATATACCCCCAAAAACAAACCACGGACCATTTCTCATGGAAACAAAAATCCGCTGCCCCGCGTCTGGATGGCAGATTGCAGGAGCCACTTGGGACTATCAAACCAGCCCGACTTGGCACTGGTGCCACCTTGGGTCTGGGAACCATCCTGCGTATGGTGGATTCTAAGGAGCCAGCCGGCCACTCCCAGCCACAGGCCCCCAACAAAAACCACGGCCCTTTTTTCTGGCAAACAAAACTTAGCTGCTTCACTTCTGGATGGCAGATTGCAGGAGCCACTTGGTGTAATCAAACCAGCCCGACTTGGCACTGGTGCCACCTTGGGTCTGGGAACCATCCTGCGTATCGTGGATTCTAAGGAGCCAGCCGGCCACTCCCAGCCACAGGCCCCCAAACAAAATCAACGGCGCTGTTCCCTGGAAAACAAAACACGCCTGCCAACTTTTTGATGGAGTTTGCAGGAGCCACTTGGTACTATCAAACCAGCCCGACTTGGCACTGGTGCCACCTTGGGTCTGGGAAACATCCTGCGTATCGTGGATTCTTAGGAGCCAGCCGGCCACTCCTAGCCACAGGCCCCCAAAGAAAAACCTAGGCCTATTTCTCTGGCAAACAAAAGTAAGCTGCCCCGCTTCTGGATGGCAGATTGCAGGAGCCACTTGGTACTATCAAACCAGCCCGACTTGGCACTGGTGCCACCTTGGGTCTGGGAACCATCCAGCCTATCGTGGATTTTAAGGAGCCAGCCGGCTACTCCCAGCCACAGGCCCCCAACAAAAACCACGGCCCTTTTTTCTGGCAAACAAAACTTAGCTGCCTCACTTCTGGATGGCAGATTGCAGGAGCCACTTGGTGTAATCAAACCAGCCCGACTTGGCACTGGTGCCACCTTGGGTCTGGGAACCATCCTGCGTATCGTGGATTCTAAGGAGCCAGCCGGCCACTCCCAGCCACAGGTCCCCAAACAAAATCAACGGCGCTGTTCCCTGGAAAACAAAACACGTCTGCCAACATTTTGATGGAGTTTGCAGGAGCCACTTGGTACTATCAAACCAGCCCGACTTGGCACTGGTGCCACATTGTGTCTGGGAAACATCCTGCGTATCGTGGATTCTTAGGAGCCAGCCGGCCACTCCTAGCCATAGGCCCCCAGACAAAAACCTAGGCCTATTTCTCTGGCAAACAAAAGTAAGCTGCCCCGCTTCTGGATGGCAGATTGCAGGAGACACTTGGGACTATCAAACCAGCCCGACTTGGCACTGGTGCCACCTCTGATCTGGGAACCATGCTGTGTATCGTGGATATTCAGGGGCCACCCGGCCACTCTCAGCCATATGTCCCCAAACAGAAACCTCGGCCCGTTTCTCTGGCAAACAAAACTCAACTGCCCCTCTTCTGGATGGCAAATTGCAGGATGAACTTGATACTAAAACCGCAGGCCGACTTGGTAGTGGTGACACCTTGGGCCTGGGAACCATCATGCGTATCGAGCATTTTAAGGAGCCAGCCGGCCACTCCAAGCAATATGCCCCCAAAAACAATCCACGGAATTTTTCTCTGGCAAACAACAATCAGCTGCCCCGCTTCTGGATGGCAGATTGCAGGAGCCACTTTGCACCATCAAACCAGCCCGACTTGGCACTGGTGCCACCTTGCTTCTGGGAACCATGCTGCCTAGCGTGGATTTTCAGGAGCCAGCCGGCCACTCTCAGCCATAGGCCCCCATACGAAACCCACGGCCCGTTTCCGTGGCAAACAAAATTAAGCTGCCCCGCTTCTGGATGGCAGATTGCAGGACGCACTTGGTAGTATCAAACCAGCCCAACTTGGCACTGGTGCCACCTTGGGTCTGGGAACCATCCTGCGTATCGTGGGTTCAAAGGAGCGAGCCGGCCACTCCCAGCCACAGGCCCCCAAACACAAACAACGGCGCTTTTCCCTGGAAAACAAAACTCGCCTGCCAACTTTTTGATGGCAGATTGCAGGAGCCACTTGGTACTATCAAACCAGCCCAACTTGGCACTGGTGCCACCATGGGTCTGGTCACCATCCTGCCTATTGTAGCTTTCCAGGAGCCAGCCGGTCACTCCCAGCCATAGGTCCCAAGTCACAAACCTCGGCCCGTTTCCCTGGCAAACAAAAGTAAGCTGCCCCGCTTCTGGATGGCAGATTGCAGGAGCCACTTGGTACTATCAAACCAGCCCAACTTGGCACTGGTGCCACCTCTGGTCTGGGAACCATGCTGCGTAACACAGATTCTAAGGCGCCAGTCGGCCACTCCCAGCCACAAGCCCCCAAACACAAACATCTGCGCTATTCTCTGGCAAACAAAACTCCACTGCCCCTCTCCTGGATGGCAAATTGCAGGACGCACTTGGTACTATAAAAACAGCCCGACTTGGCACTGGTGCCACCTTGGGTCTGGGAACCATCCTGCGTATCGATCTTTTTAATGAGACAGCCGGCCACTCCCAGCCATATGCCCCCAAACACAACCCACGGCCCTTTTCTCTGGCAAACAAAACTCAACTGCACCGCTTCTGGATGGCAGATTGCAGGAGCCACTTGGTACTATCAAACCAGCCCGACTTGGCACTGGTGCCACCTTGGGTCTGGGAACCATCCTGCGTATTGTGGGTTGTCAGGAGCCAGCCGAACACTCTCGGCCACAGACCCCAATCAAAAACAACGGCCCGTTTCACAGGCAAACAAAACTCAGCTGCCCCGCTTCTGGATGGGAGATTGCAGGAGGCACTTGACACTGTGAAACCAGCCCCACTTGGCACTGGTGCCACCTTGGGTCTGGGAACCATGCTGCGTATCATGGATGTTCAAGAGCCAGCCGGCCACTCCCAGCCACAGGCCCCCAAACACAAACCACAGCCTTTTTCTCTGGCAAACAAAATTCAGCTGCCCCGCTTCTGGATGGCAGATTGCAGGAGCCACTTGGGACTATCACACCAGCACAACATGGCACTGCTGCCACCTTGGATCTGGGAACCATCCTTCCTATCGTGGATTTTCAGGGGCCAGGTGGTCACTCTCAGCCATAGGCCCCAAACACAAACCACGGCCCTTTTCTCTGGAAAACAAAACTCAACTGCCCCTCTTCTGGATGGCAGATTGCAGGAGCCACTGGGTACTATGAAACCAGCCCTACTTGGCACTGGTGCCACCTTGGGTCTGGGAACCATGCTGCGTATCATGGATTTTCAGGAGCCAGCCGGCCACTCCCAGCCACAGGCCCCGAAACACAAACAACAGCCTTTTTCTCTGGCAAACAAAATTCAGCTGCCCCGCTTCTGGATGGCAGATTGCAGGAACCACTTGGTACTAACAAACCAGCCCGACTTGGCACTGGTGCCACCTTGGGTCTGGGAACCATCCTGCGTATCGTGGATTCTAAGGAGCCAGCTGGCCACTCCCAGCCACAGGCCCCAAAACACACACAACGGTGCTTTTCCCTGGAAAACAAAACTCGCCTGCCAACTTTTTGATGGCAGATTGCAGGAGCCACTTGGTACTATCAAACCAGCTCAACTTGGCACTGGTGCCACCATGGGTCTGGTCACCATCCTGCCTATCGTAGCATTTCAGGTGCCAGCCAGCCACCCCCAGCCAGAGGCCCCTAGACAAATATTTCGGCCCGTTTCCCTGGCAAACAAAAGTAAGCTTCCCCGCTTCTGGATGGCAGATTGCAGGAGCCACTTTGCACCATCAAACCAGCCCAACTTGGCACTGGTGCCACCTCTGGTATGGGAACCATCCTGCGTATCGTGGGTTCTAAGGAGCCAGCTCGCCACTCCCAGCCACAGGCCCCCAAACACAAACAACGGCGCTTTTCCCTGGAAAACAAAACTCGCCTGACAACTTTTTGATGGCAGATTGCCGGAGCCACTTGGTACTATCAAACCAGCCCAACTTGGCACTGGTGCCACCAGGGGTCTGGTCACCATCCTGCCTATCGTAGCTTTTCAGGAGCCAGCCGGTCACTCGCAGCCATAGGCCCCCAAACACAAACCTCGGCCCTTTTCCCTGGCAAACAAAAGTAAGCTGCCCCGCTTCTGCATGGCAGATTGCAGGAGCTATTTAGTACTATCAAACCAGCCCGACTTGGCACTGGTGACACCTCTGGTCTGGGAACCATCCTGCCTATCGTGGATTTTCAGGGGCCAGCCGGCCACTCTCAGCCATATGCCCCCAAAAACAAACCACGGCCCTTTTCTCTGGCAAACAAAACTCAACTGCCCCTCTTCTGGATGGCAAATTTTAGGACGCACTTTGTACTACGAAAACCGCCCGACGTGGCACTGGTGCCACCTTGTGTCAGGGAACCATCCTGCATATCGAGCTTTTTAAGGAGCCAGCCGGCCACGCCCAGCCATATACCCCCAAAAACAAACCACGGATCATTTCTCATGGAAACAAAAATCCGCTGCCCCGCGTCTGGATGGCAGATTGCAGGAGCCACTTTGCACCATCAAACCAGCCCGACTTGGCACTGGTGCCACCTTGGGTCTGGGAACAATCCTGCATATCGTGGATTCTAAGGAGCCAGCCGGCCACTCCCAGCCACAGGCCCCCAAACACAAACAACGGCGCTTTTCCCTGGAAAACAAAACTCGCCTGCCAGCTTTTTGATGGCAGATTGCAGGAGCCACTTGGTACTATCAAATCATCCCAACTTGGCACTGGTGCCACTATGGGTCTGGGAACCATCCTGCCTATTGTAGCATTTCAGGAGCCAGCCGGTCACTCTCAGCCATAGGCCCCCAGACAAAAACCTCGGCCCGTTTCCCTGGCAAACAAAATTAAGCTGCCCCGATTCTGGATGGCAGATTGCAGGAGCCACTTGGTAGTGTCAAACCAGCCCGACTTGGCACTGGTGCCACCTTGGGTCTGGGAACCATCCTGCGTATCGTGGATTCTAAGCAGCCACCCGGCCACTGTGAGCCACAGGCGCCCAAACACAAACAACGGCGCTGTTCCCTGGAAAACAAAACTCGCCTGCCAACATTTTGATGGCAGATTGCAGGAGCCACTTGGTGCTATCAAACCAGCCCAACTTGGCACTGGTGCCACCATGGGTCTGGTCACCATCCTGCCTATCGTAGCTTTTCAGGAGCCAGCCGGTCACTCCCAGCCATAGACCCCCAGACACAAACCTCGGCCCGTTTCCCTGGAAAACAAAAGTAAGCTGCCCCGATTCTGGATGGCAGATTGCAGGAGCCACTTGGTACTATCAAATCAGCCCAACTTGGCACTGGTGCCACCATGGGTCTGGTAAACATCCTGCCTATCGTAGCTTTTCAGGAGCCAGACGGTCACTCCCTGCCATAGGCCCCCAGACACAAACCTCGGCCCGTTTCCCTGGCAAACAAAAGTAAACTGCCCCGCTTTTGGATGGCAGATTGCAGGATGCATTTGGTACTATCAAACCTGCCCGACTTGGCCCTCGTGCCACCTTGGCTCTGGGAACCATGCTGCGTAACGTAGATTCTACGAGGACAGGCGGCCACTCCCAGCCACAGGCCCCCAAACACAAACAACGGCGCTTTTCCCTGGAAAACAAAACTCGCCTGCCAACTTTTTGATGGCAGATTGCAGGAGCCACTTGGTACTATCAAACCAGCCCAACTTGGTACTGGTTCCATTTTGGGTCTGGTCACCATCCTGCCTATCGTAGCTTTTCAGGAGCCAGCCGGTCACTCGCAGCCATAGGCCCCCAGACACAAACCTCGGCCCGTTTCCCTGGCAAACAAAAGTAAGCTGCCCCGCTTCTGGATGGCAGATTGCAGGAGCCACATGGTACTATCAAACCAGGCCAACATGGCACTGGTGCCACCTTGGCTCTGGGAACCATCCTGCCTATCGTGGATTTTCAGGGGCCAGCCGGCCACTCTCAGCCATATGCCCCCAAACACATACCACGGCCCTTTGCTCTGGCAAACAAAACTCAACTGCCCCTCTTCTGGATGGCAAATTGCAGGACGCACTTGGTACTACGAAAACAGCCCGACTTGGCAGTGATGCCACATTGGGTCAGGGAACAATCCTGCGTATCGATCTTTTTAAGGAGCCAGCCGGCCACGTCCAGCCATATACCCCCAAAAAAAAACCACGGAACTTTTCTCCAGCAAACAAAAATCCGCTGCCGCGCGTCTGAATGGCAGATTTCAGGAGCTATTTAGTATTATCAAACCAGCCCGACTTGGCACTGGTGCCACCATGAGTCTGGTAACCATCCTGCCTTTCGTAGCTTTTCAGTAGCCAGCCGGTCACTCCCAGCCATAGGCCCCCAGACAAATACCTCGGCCCGTTTACCTGGGAAACAAAAGTAAGCTGTCCCGCTTCTGGATGGCAGATTGCAGGAGCCACTTGGTATTATCAAACCAGCCCAACTTGGCACTGGTGCCACTTTGGCTCTGGGAACCATCCTGCGTATCCTGGGTTCAAAGGAGGCAGCCGGCCACTCCCAGCCACAGGCCTCTAAACAAGAACAACGGCGCTTTTCCCTGGAAAACAAAACTCGCCTGACAACTTTTTGATGGCAGATTGCAGGAGCCACTTGGTACTATCAAACCAGCCCAACTTGGCACTGGTGCCACCATGGGTCTGGTCACCATCCTGCCTATCGTAGCTTTTCAGGAGCCAGCCGCTCACTCCCAGCCATAGGCCCCCAGACAAATATCTCGGCCCGTTTCCCTGGCAAACAAAAGTAAGCAGCCCCGCTTCAGGATGGGAGATTGCAGGAGCCACATGGTACTATCAAACCAGGCCAACATGGCACTGGTGCCACCTTGGTTCTGGGAACCATCCTGCCTATCGTGGATTTTCAGGGGCCAGCCGGCCACTCTCAACCATATGCCCCCAAAAATACACCACGGCCCTTTTCTCTGGCAAACAAAACTCAACTGCCCCTCTTCTGGATGGCAAATTGCAGGACGCACTTGGTACTACGAAAACAGCCCGACTTGGCACTGATGCCACCTTGGGTCAGGGAACAATCCTGCGTATCGAGCTTTTTAAGGAGCCAGCCGGCCACGTCCAGCCATATACCCCCCAAAAAAAACCACGGAACTTTTCTCCAGCAAAAAAAAATCCGCTGCCCCGCGTCTGGATGGCAGATTGCAGGAGCTATTTAGTATTATCAAACCAGCCCGACTTGGCACTGGTGCCACCATGAGTCTGGTAGCCATCCTGCCTATCGTAGCTTTTCAGTAGCCAGCCAGTCACTCCCAGCCATAGGCCCCCAGACAAATACCTCGGCCCGTTTCCCTGGCAAACAAAAGTAAGCTGTCCCGCTTCTGGATGGCAGATTGCAGGAGCCACTTGGTACTATCAAACTAGCCCAACTTGGCACTGGTGCCACCTCTGGTCTGGGAACCATCCTGCGTATCGTGGATTCTAAGGAGCCAGCTGGCCACTCCCAGCCACAGGCCCCCAAACAAAAACAACGGCGCTTTTCCCTGGAAAACAAAACTCACCTGCCAACTTTTTGATGGCAGATTGCAGGAGCCACTTGGTACTATCAAACCAGCCCAACTTGGCACTGGTGCCACCATGGGTCTGGTCACCATCCTGCCTATCGTAGCTTTTCAGGAGCCAGCCAGTCACTCCCAGCCATAGGCCCCCAGACACAAAGCTCTGCCCGTTTCCCTGGCAAACAAAAGTAAGCTACCCCGCTTCTGGATGGCAGATTGCAGGAGTCACTTTGCACCATCAAACCAGCCCGACTTGGCACTGGTGCCACCTCTGGACTGGGACCCATCCTGCGTATCGTGGATTCTAAGGAGACAGCTGGCCACTCCCAGCCACAGGCCCCCAAACACAAACAACGGCGATTTTCCCTGGAGTACAAAACTCGCTTGCCAACTTTTTGATGGCAGATTGCAGGAGCCACTTGGTACTATCAAACCACCCCAACTTGGCAACAAGTGGTTCCTGCAATCTGCCATCCAGAAGCGGGGCAGCTTACTTTTCTTTGCCAGGGAAACGGACCGTTGTTTGTGTTTGGAGGCGTATGGCTGGGAGTGGCCGACTGGCTCCTTAAAATCCACGATACGCAGGATGGTTCCCAGACCAGAGGTGGCACCAGTGCCAAGTCGGGCTGGTTTGATAGTACCAAGGGTCTCCTGCAATCTGCCATCCAGAAGCGGGGGTGCTTACTTTTGTTTGCCAGGGAAACGGGTTGAGCTTTGTGTCTCGGGGCCTATGGCAGGGAGCGACCGGCTTGCTCCTGAAAAGCTACGATAGGCAGGATGGTGACCAGACCCATGGTGGCACCAGTGCCAAGTTGGGCTGGTTTGATAGTACCAAGTGGCTCCTGCAATCTGCCATCAAAAAGTTGGCAGGCGAGTTTTGTTTTCCAGGGAAAAGCGCCATTGTTTGTGTTTGGGGGCCTGTGGTTGGGAGTGCCCGGCTGGCTCCTTGGAAACCACGATACGCAGCATGGTTACCAGACAAGAGGTGCCACCAGTGCCAAGTTGTGCTGGTTTGATACTACCAAGTGGTTCCTGCAATCTGCCATCCAGAAGCGGGGCAGCTTACTTTTGTTTGCCACGGAAACGGGCCGTTGTTTGTGTTTGGGGGCCTGTGGCTGGGAGTGGCCGACTGGCTCCTTAGAATCCACGATACGCAGGATGGGTCCCAGACCAGAGGTGGCACCAGTGCCAAGTCGGGCTGGTTTGATAGTACCAAGTGGCTCCTGCAATCTGCCATCCAGAAGCGGGGCAGCTTACTTTTGTTTGCCAGGGAAACGTGCCGAGGTTTGTGACTGGGGACCTATGGCTGGGAGTGACCGGCTGGCTCCCTAAAAGTTACGATAGGCAGGATGGTGACCAGACCCATGGTGGCACCAGTGCCAAGTTGGGCTGGTTTGATAGTACCAAGTGGCTCCTGTAATCTGCCATCAAATAGTTGGTAGGCGAGTTTTGTTTTCCAGGGAAATGCGCCGTTGTTTTTGTTTGGGGGCCTGTGGTAGGGAGTGGACGGCTGGCTAATTAGAATCCACGATACGCAGGATGGTTCCCAGACCAGAGGTGGCACCAGTGCCAAGACGGGCTAGTTTGATGGTGCAAAATGGCTCCTGCAATCTGCCATCCAGAAGCGGGGTAGCTTACTTTTGTTTGCCAGGGAAACGGGCCGAGCTTTTTGTCTGGGGGCCTATGGCTGGGAGTGACCGGCTGGCTCCTGAAAAGCTACGATAGGCAGGATGGTGACCAGACCCATGGTGGCACCAGTGCCAAGTTGGGCTGATTTGATAGTACCAAGTGGCTCCTGCAATCTGCCATCAAAAAGTTGGCAGGAGAGTTTTGTTTTCCAGGGAAAAGCGCCGTTGTTTGTGTTTGGGGGCCTGTGGCTGGGAGTGGCCGGCTGGCTCCTTAGAATCCACGATACGCAGCATGGTATCCAGACCCAAGGTGGCACCAGTGCCAAGTATTGCTGGTTTGATAGTACCAAGTGGTTCCTGCAATCTGCCATCCAGAAGCAGGGCAGCTTACTTTTGTTTGCCAGGGAAACGGGCCGAGGTTTTTGTCTGGGGGCCTATGGCTGGGAGTGACCGGCTGGCTCCTGAAAAGCTACGATAGGCAGGATGGTGACCAGACCCATGGTGGCACCAGTCCCAAGTTGGGCTGATTTGATAGTACCAAGTGGCTCCTACAATCTGCCGTCAAAATTTGGCAGGCGAGTTTTGTTTTCCAGGGAAAAGCGCCGTTGTTTGTGTTTGGGGGCCTGTGGCTGGCAGTGGCCGGCTGGCTCCTTAGAATCCACGATACGCAGGATGGTTCCCAGACCCAAGGTGGCACCAGTGCCAAGTCGGGCTAGTATGATGGTGCAAAGTGGCTCCTGCAATCTGCCATCCAGAAGCGGGGCAGCTTACTTTTGTTTGCCAGGGAAACGGGCCGAGCTTTTTGTCGGGGGGCCTATGGCTGGGAGTGAGCGGTTGGCTCCTGAAAAGCTACGATAGGCAGGATGGTGAGCAGACCCATGGTGGCACCAGTGCCAAGTTGGGCTGGTTTGATAGCACCAAGTGGCTCCTGCAATCTGCCATCAAAATGTTGGCAGGCGAGTTTTGTTTTCCAGGGAAAAGCGCCGTTGTTTGTGTTTGGGTGCCTATGGCTGGGAGTGGCCGGCTGGCTCCTTAGAATCCACGATACGCAGGATGGTTCCCAGACCCAAGGTGGCACCAGTGCCAAGTTGGGCTGGTTTGATAGGACCAAGTGCTTCCTACAATCTGCCATCCAGAAGCGGGGCAGCTTACTTTTGTTTGCCAGGGAAACGGGTCGAGCTTTGTGTCTGGGGGCCTATGGCTGGGAGTGACCGGCGAGGTCCTGAAAAGCTAAGATAGGCAGGATGGTGACCAGACCCATGGTGGCACCAGTGCCAAGTTGGGCTGGTTTGATAGTACCAAGTGGCTCCTGCAATCTGCCATCAAAAATTTGGCAGGCGAGTTTTGTTTTCCAGGGAAAAGTGCCGTTGTTTGTGTTTGGGGGCCTGTGGCTGGGAGTGGCCGGCTGGCTCCTTATAATCCACGATACGCAGCATGGTTCCCAGACCCAAGGTGGCACCAGTGCCAAGTTGGGCTGGTTTGATAGTACCAAGTGGCTCTGGCAATCTGCCATCAAAAAGTTGGCAGACGAGTTTTGTTTTCCAGGGAAAAGCGCCGTTGTTTTTGTTTGGGGGCCTGTGGCTGGGAGTGGACGGATGGCTAATTAGAATCCACGATACGCAGGATGGTTCCCAGACCAGAGGTGGCACCAGTGCCAAGTCGGGCTGTTTTGATAGTACCAAGTGGTTCCTGCAATCTGCCATCCAGAAGCGGGATAACTTACTTTTGTTTGTCAGGGAAACGGGCCGAGCTTTGTGTCTGGGGGCCTATGGCTGGGAGTGACCGGCTGGCTCCTGAAAAGCTACGATAGGCAGGATGGTGACCAGACCCATGGTGGCACCAGTGCCAAGTTGGTCTGATTTGATAAAACCAAGTGGCTCCTGCAATCTCCCATCAAAAAGTTGGCAGGAGAGTTTTGTTTTCCAGGGAAAAGCGCCGTTGTTTGTGTTTGGGGGCCTGTGGCTGGGAGTGGCCGGCTGGCTCCTTAGAATCCACGATACGCAGGATGGTTCCCAGACCTGAGGTGGCACCAGTGCCAAGTCGGGCTAGTTTGATGGTGCAAAGTGGCTCCTGCAATATGCCATCCAGAAACGGGGCAGCTTACTTTTGTTTGCAGGGAAACGGGCCGAGGTTTTTGTCTGGGGACCTATGGCTGGGAGTGACCGTCTGGCTCCTGAAAAGCTACGATAGGCAGGATGGTGACCAGACCCATGATGGCACCAGTGCCAAGTTGAGCTGGTTTGATAGTACCAAGTGGCTCCTGCAATCTGCCATCAAAAAGTTGGCAGGCGAGTTTTGCTTTCCAGGGAAAAGCGCCGTTGTTTGTGTTTGGGGGCCTGTGGCTGGGAGTGGCCGGCTGGCTCCTTAGAATCCACGATACGCAGCATGGTTCCCAGACCAGAGGTGGCACCAGTGCCAAGTCGGGCTGGTTTGATAGTACCAAGTGCGTCCTACAATCTGCCATCCAGAAGCGGGGCAGCTTACTTTTGTTTGCCAGGGAAACGGGCCGAGGTTTGTGTCTGGGGGCCTATGGCAGGGAGTGACCGGCTGGCTCCTGAAAAGCTACGATAGGCAGGATGTTTACCAGACCCATGGTGGCACCAGTGCCAAGTTGGGCTGATTTGATAGTAGCAAGTGGCTCCTGCAATCTGCCATCAAAAAGTCGGCAGGCGGGTTTAGTTTTCCAGGGAAAAGCGCTGTGGTTTGTGTTTGGGGGCCTGTGGCTGGGAGTGACCTGCTGGCTCCTTAGAATCCACGATACGCAGGATGGTTCCCAGACCCAAGGTGGCACCAGTGCCAAGTTGGACTGGTTTGATAGGACCAAGTGGCTCCTGCAATCTGCCATCCAGAAGCGGGGCAGCTTACTTTTGTTTGCCAGGGAAACGGGCCGAGCTTTGTGTCTGCGGGCCTATGTCTGGGAGTGACCTGCTAGGTCCTGAAAAGCTACGATAGGCAGGATGGTGACCAGACCCATGGTGGCACCAGTGCCAAGTTGAGCTGGTTTGATAGTACCAAGTGGCTCCTGCAATCTGCCATCAAAAAGTTGGCAGGCGAGTTTTGTTTTCCAGGGAAAAGCGCCGTTGTTTGTGTTTGGGGGCCTTTGGGTGGGAGTGGCCGGCTGGCTCCTTAGAATCCCCGATACGCAGCATGGTTCCCAGACCAGAGGTGGCACCAGTGCCAAGTCGGGCTGGTTTTATAATACCAAGTGGTTCCTGCAATCTGCCATGCAGAAGCGGGGCAGCTTACTTTTGTTTGCCAGGGAAACGGGCCGAGGTTTTTGTCTGGGGGCCAATGGCTGGCAGTGACCGGCTGGCTCCTGAAAAGCTACGATAGGCAGGATGGTGACCAGACCCATGGTGGCACCAGTGCCAAGTTGGGCTGATTTGATAGTAGCAAGTGGCTCCTGCAATCTGCCATCAAAAAGTTGGCAGGCCAGTTTTGTTTTCCAGGGAAAAGCGCCGTTGTTTGTGTTTGGGGACCTGTGGCTGGGAGTGGCCGGCTGGCTCCTTAGAATCCACGATACGCAGCATGGTTCCCAGACCAGAGGTGGCACCAGTTCCAAGTCGGGCTACTTTGATGGTGAAAAGTGGTTCCTGCAATCTGCCATCAAGAAGCGGGGCAGCTTGCTTTGGTTTGCCAGGGAAATGGGCCGAGCTTTGTGTCTGGGCGCCTATGGCTGGGAGTGACCGGCTGGCTCCTGAAAAGCTACGATAGGCAGGATGGTTCCCAGACCTGAGGTGGCACCAGTGCCAAGTTGGGCTGATTTGATAGTACCAAGTGGCTCCTGCAATCTGCCATCAAATAGTTGGCCGGGGAATTATGTTTTCCAGGGAAAAGCGCCGTTGTTTCTGTTTGGGGGCCTGTGGCAGGGAGTGGCCGGCTGGCTCCTTATAATCCACGATACGCAGCATGGTTCCCAGACCCAAGGTGGCAACAGTGCCAAGCTGGGCTGGTTTGATAGTACCAAGTGGCTCCGGCAATCTGCCATCAAAAAGTTGGCAGACGAGTTTTTTTTCCAGGGTAAAGCGCCGTTGTTTGCGTTTGGGGGCCTGTGGCTGGGAGTGGACGGATGGCTAATTAGAATCCACGATACGCAGGATGGTTCCCAGACCAGAGGTGGCACCAGTGCCAAGTTGGGCTGATTTGATAGTACCAAGTGGCTCCTGGAATCTGCCATCCAGAAGCGGGACAGCTTACTTTTGTTTGTCAGGGAAACGGGCCGAGCTTTGTGTCTGGGGGCCTATGGCTGGGAGTGACCGGCTGGCTCCTGAAAAGCTAAGATAGGCAGGATGGTGACCAGACCCATGGTAGCACGAGTGCCAAGTTGGGCTGGTTTGATAGTACCAAGTGGCTCCTGCAATCTGCCATCAAAAAGTTGGCAGGCGAGTTTTGTTTTCCAGGGAAAAGCGCCGTTGTTTTTGTTTGGGGGCCTGTGGCTGGGAGTGGACGGATGGCTCCTTGGAATCCACGATACGCAGCATGGTTCCCAGACCAGAGGTGGCACCAGTGCCAAGTTGGGCTGGTTTGATGGTGCAAAGTGGCTCCTGCAATCTGCCATCCAGTAGCGGGATAACTTACTTTTGTTTGCCAGGGAAACGGGCCAAGGTTTTTGTCTGGGGGCCTATGGCTGGGAGTGACCGGCTGGCTCCTGAAATGCTACGATAGGCAGGATGGTGACCAGACCCATGGTGGCACCAGTGTCAAGTTGGGCTGGTTTGATAGTACCAAGTGGCTCCGGCAATCTGCCATCAAAAAGTTGGCAGGCGAGTTTTGTTTTCCAGGGAAAAGCGCCGTTGTTTTTGTTTGGGGGCCTGTGGCTGGGAGTGGACGGAGGGCTAATTAGAATCCACGATACGCAGGATGGTTCCCAGACCCAAGGTGGCACCAGTGCCAAGTTGGGCTGGTTTGATAGTACCAAGTGCGTCCTGCAATCTGCCATCCAGAAGCGGGGTAGCTTACTTTTGTTTGCCAGGGAAACGGGCCGAGATTTGTGTCTGGGGGCCTATGGCTGGGAGTGACCGGCTGGCTCCTGAAAAGCTACGATAGGCAGGATGGTGACCAGACCCATGGTGGCACCAGTGCCAAGTTGGGCTGGTTTGATAGTACCAAGCGGCTCCTGCAATATGCCATCAAAATTTGGCAGGCGAGTTTTGTTTTCCAGGGAAAAGCGCCGTTGTTTTTGTTTGGGGGCCTGTGGGTGGGAGTGGCCGGATTGCTAATTAGAATCCACGATACGCAGCATGGTTCCCAGACCTGAGGTGGCACCAGGGCCGAGTCTGGCTAGTTTGATGGTGCAAAGTGGCTCCTGCAATATGCCATCCCGAAGCGGGGCAGCTTGCTTTTGTTTGCCAGGGAAACGGGCCGAGCTTTGTGTCTGGGGGCCTATGGCTGGGAGTGACCGGCTAGGTCCTGAAAAGCTACGATAGGCAGGATGGTGACCAGACCCATGGTGGCACCAGTGCCAAGTTGGGCTGATTTGATAGTACCAAGTGGCTCCTGCAATCTGCCATCAAAATTTGGCAGGCGAGTTTTGTTTTCCAGGGAAAAGCGCCGTTGTTTGTCTTTGGGGGCCTGTGGCTGGAGTGGCCGGCTGGCTCCTTAGAATCCACGATACGCAGGATGGTTCCCAGACCAGAGGTGGCACCAGTGCCAAGTCGGGCTAGTTTGATGGTGTAAAGTGGCTCCTGCAATCTGCCATCCAGAAGCGGGGTAGGTTACTTTTTTTTTGCCAGGGAAACTGGCCGAGGATTTCTCTGGGGCCCTATGGCAGAGAGGGACCGGCTGGCTCCTGAAAAGCTATGATAGGCAGGATGGTGACCAGACCCATGGTGGCACCAGTGCCGAGTTGGGCTGATTTGATAGTACCAAGTGGCTCCTGCAATCTGCCATCAAAATGTTGGCAGGCGGGTTTTGTATTCCAGGGAAAAGCGCAGTTGTTTGTGTTTGGGGGCCTGTGGCTGGGAGTGACCGGCTGGCTCCTTAGAATCCACGATACGCAGGATGGTTCCCAGACCCAAGGTGGCACCAGTGCCAAGTTGGACTGGTTTGATAGTACCAAGTGGCTCCTGCAATCTTCCATCCAGAAGCGGGGCAGCTTACTTTTGTTTGCCAGGGAAACGGGTCGAGCTTTGTGTCTGGGGGCCTATGGCTGGGAGTGACCGGCTAGGACCTGAAAAGCTAAGATAGGCAGGATGGTGACCAGACCCATGGTGGCAGCAGTGCCATGTTGTGCTGGTTTGATAGTACCAAGTGGCTCCTGCAATCTGCCATCAAAATTTGGCAGGCGAGTTTTGTTTTCCAGGGAAAAGCGCCGTTGTTTGTGTTTGGGGGCCTGTGGCTTGGAGTGGCCGGCTGGCTCCTTAGAATCCACGATACGCAGGATGGTTCCCAGACCAGAGGTGGCACAAGTGCCAAGTCTGGCTAGTTTGATGGTGCAAAGTGGCTCCTGCAATCTGCCATCCAGAAGCGGGGCAGCTTACTTTTCTTTGCCAGGGAAACGGGCCGAGGTTTTTGTCTGGGGGCCTATGGCTTGGAGTGACCGGCTGGCTCCTGAAAAGCTACGATAGGCAGGATGGTGAGCAGACCCATGGTGGCACCAGTGCCAAGTTGGGCTGGTTTGATAGTACCAAGTGGCTCCTGCAATCTGCCATCAAAATGTTGGCAGGCGAGTTTTGTTTTCCAGGGAAAAGCGCCGTTGTTTGTGTTTTGGGGCCTGTGGCTGGGAGTGGCCAGCTGGCTCCTTAGAATCCACGATACGCAGGATGGTTCCCAGACCCAAGGTGGCACCAGTGCCAAGTCGGGCTGGTTTGTTAGTACCAAGTGGTTCCTGCAATCTGCCATCCAGAAGCGGGGCAGCTGAATTTTGTTTGCCAGAGAAAAAGGCTGTTGTTTGTGTTTCGGGGCCTGTGGCTGGCAGTGGACGGCTGGCTCCTGAAAATCCATGATACGCAGCATGGTTCCCAGACCCAAGGTGGCACCAGTGCCAAGTAGGGCTGGTTTCATAGTACCCAGTGGCTCCTGCAATCTGCCATCCAGAAGAGGGGCAGTTGAGTTTTGTTTTCCAGAGAAAAGGGCCGTGGTTTGTGTTTGGGGCCTATGGCTGAGAGTGACCGGCTGACCCCTGAAAATCCACTATACGCCGGATGGTTCCCAGATCCAAGGTGGCACCAGTGCCATGTTGTGCTGGTGTGATAGTCCCAAGTGGCTCCTGCAATCTGCCATCCAGAAGTGGGGCAGCTGAATTTTGTTTGCCAGAGAAAAAGGCTGTGGTTTTTGTTTGGGGGCCTATGGCTGGGAGTGGCCGGCTGGCTCCTGAAAATCCATGATACGCAGCATGTTTCCCAGACCAAAGGTGGCACCAGTGCCAAGTGGGGCTGGTTTCACAGTATCATGTGCCTCCTGCAATCTCCCATCCAGAAGCGGGGCAGCTGAGTTTTGTTTGCCTGTGAAACGGGCCGTTGTTTTTGATTGGGGTCTGTGGCCGAGAGTGTTCAGCTGGCTCCTGACAATCCACAATACGCAGGATGGTTCCCAGACCCAAGGTGGCACCAGTGCCAAGTCGTGCTGGTTTGATAGTACCAAGTGGCTCCTGCAATCTGCCATCCAGAAGCGGTGCAGCTGAGTTTTGATTGCCAGAGGACAGGGCCGTGGGTTGTGTTCGGGGGCATATGGCTGGGAGTGGCCGGCTGTCTCATTAAAAAGATCGATACGCACGATGGTTCCCAGACCCAAGGTGGCACCAGTGCCAAGTCGGGCTGTTTTTATAGTACCAAGTGCGTCCTGCAATTTGCCATCCAGAAGAGGGGCAGTTGAGTTTTGTTTGCCAGAGAAAAGCGCCGTTGTTTGTGTTTGGGGGCTTGTGGCTGGGAGTGGCCGACTGGCGCCTTAGAATCTGCGATACGCAGCATGGTTCCCAGACCCAAGGTGGCACCAGTTCCAAGTTGGGCTGGTTTGATAGTACCAAGTGGCTCCTGCAATCTGCCATCCAGAAGCGGGGTAGCTTACTTTTGTTTGCCAGGGAAACGGGCCGAGGTTTGTGACTGGGGGCCTATGGCTGGGAGTGACCGGCTGGCTCCTGAAAAGCTACGATAGGCAGGATGGTGACCAGACCCATGGTGGCACCAGTGCCAAGTTGGGCTGGTTTGATAGTACCAAGTGGCTCCTGCAATCTGCCATCAAAAAGTTGGCAGGCGAGTTTTGTTTTCCAGGGAAAAGCGCCGTTGTTTGTGTCTGGGGGCCTGTGGCTGGAGTGACCGGCTGGCTAATTAGAATCCACGATACGCAGGATGGTTCCCAGACCAGAGGTGGCACCAGTGCCAAGTCGGGCTGGTTTGATACTACCAAGTGCGTCCTGCAATCTGCCATGCAGAAGCGGGGCAGCTTACTTTTGTTTGCCAGGGAAACGGGCCGAGCTTTGTGTCTGGGGGCCTATGGCTGGGAGTGACCGGCTGGCTCCTGAAAAGCTACGATAGGCAGGATGGTGACCAGACCCATGGTGGCACCAGTGCCAAGTTGGGCTGGTTTGATAGTACCAAGTGGCTCCTGCAATCTGCCATCAAAAAGTTGGCAGGCGAGTTTTGTTTTCCAGGGAAAAGCGCCGTTGTTTGTGTTTGGGGGTCTGTGGGTGGGAGTGGCCGGCTGGCTCCTTAGAACACACGATACGCAGGATGGTTCCCAGACCCAAGGTGGCACCAGTGCCACGTCGGGCTGGTTTGATGGTGAAAAGTGGCTCCTGCAATCTGCCATCCTGAAGCGGGGTAGCTTACATTTGTGTACCAGGGAAACGGGCCGAGGTTTATGACTGGGGGCCTAGGGCTAGGAGTGACCGGCTGGCTCCTGAAAAGCAACAATAGGCAGGATGGTTCCCAGACCCAAGGTGGCACCAGTGCCAAGTTGGGCTGGTTTGATGGTACCAACTGGCTCCTGCAATCTGCCATCTAAAAGATGTCAGGCGAGTTTTGTTTTCCAGGGAAAAGCGCCGTTGATTTTGTTTGGAGGCCGGTGGCTGGCAGTGGCTGCCTGTCGTCTTAGAATCCGGGTTACGCAGCATGGTTCCCAGAGCCAAGGTGGCACCAGTGTCAAGTTGGGCTGGTTTGATAGTACCAAGTGGCTCCTGCAATCTGCCATCCAGAAGCGGGGCAGCTTACTTTTGTTTGCCAGGGAAACGGGCCGAGGTATTTGTCTGGGGACCTATGGCTGGGAGTGACCGGCTGGCTCCTGAAAAGCTACGATAGGCAGGATGGTGACCAGACCCATGGTGGCACCAGTGCCAAGTTGGGCTGGTTTGATAGTACCAAGTGGCTCCTGCAATCTGCCATCAAAAAGTTGGCAGGCCAGTTTTGTTTTCCAGGGAAAAGCGCCATTGTTTGTGTTTGGGGGACTGTGGCTGGGAGTGGCCGGCTGGCTCCTTAGAACACACGATACGCAGCATGGTTCCCAGACCCAAGGTGGCACCAGTGCCAAGTCGGGCTGGTTTGATAACACCAAGTGGCTCCTGCAATCTGCCATCCAGAAGCAGGGCAGCTTACTTTTGTTTTCCAGGGAAACGGACCGAGGTTTTTTTCTGGGGGCCTATGGCTGGGAGTGAAGGGCTGGCTCCTGAAAAGCTACGATAGGCAGGATGGTGACCAGACCCATGGTGGCACCAGTGCCAAGTTGGGCTGGTTTGATAGTACCAAGTGGCTCCTGCACTCTGCCATCAAAATGTTGGCAGGCGAGTTTTGTTTTCCTGGGAAAAGCGCCGTTGTTTGTGTTTGGAGGCCTGTGGCTGGGAGTGGCCGGCTGGCTCCTTAGAATCCACGATACGCGGCATGGTTCCCAGACCAGAGGTGGCACCAGTGCCAAGTCGGGCTGGTTTGATGGTGCAAAGTGGCTCCTGCAATCTGCCATCCAGAAGTGCGGTAGCTTACTTTTGTGTGCCAGGGAAACAGGCCGAGGTTTGTGTCTGGGGGCCTATGGCTGGGAGTGACCGGCTGGCTACTGAAAAGCTACGATAGGCAGGATGGATACCAGACTCATGGTGGCACCAGTGCCAAGTCGGGCTGGTTTGATAATACTAAATAGCTCCTGAAATCTGCCATTCAGACGCGGGGCAGCGGATTTTTGTTTGCTGGAGAAAAGTTCCGTGGTTTTTTTTTGGGGGTATATGGCTGGACGTGGCCGGCTGGCTCCTTAAAAAGATCGATACGCAGGATTGTTCCCTGACCCAAGGTGGCATCAGTGCCAAGTCGGGCTGTTTTCGTAGTACCAAGTGCGTCCTGCAATTTGCCATCCAGAAGAGGGGCAGTTGAGTTTTGTTTGCCAGAGCAAAGGGCCGTGGTATGTGTTTGGGGGCATATGGCTGAGAGTGGCCGGCTGGCCCCTGAAAATCCACGATAGGCAGGATGGTTCCCAGAGCCAAGGTGGCACCAGTGCCATGTTGGCCTGGTTTGATAGTACCATGTGGCTCCTGCAATCTGCCATCCAGAAGCGGGGCTGCTTACTTTTGTTTGCCAGGGAAACGGGCCGAGGTTTTTGTCTGGGGGCCTATGGCTGGGAGTGACCGGCTGGCTCCTGAAAAGCTACGATAGGCAGGATGGTGACCAGACCCAAAGTGGAACCAGTACCAAGTTGGGCTGGTTTGATAGTACCAAGTGGCTCCTGCAATCTGCCATCAAAAAGTTGGCAGGCGAGTTTTGTTTTCCAGGGAAAAGCGCCGTTGTTGTTGTTTAGAGGCCTGTGGCTGGGAGTGGCCGCCTGTCCTCGTAGAATATACGTTACGCAGCATGGTTTCCAGAGCCAAGGTGGCACCAGGGCCAAGTCGGGCAGGTTTGATAGTACCAAATGCATCCTGCAATCTGCCATCCAAAAGCGGGGCAGTTTACTTTTGTTTGCCAGGGAAACGGGCCGAGGTTTGTGTCTGGGGGCCTATGGCAGGGAGTGACCGTCTGGCTCCTGAAAAGCTACGATAGGCAGGAGGTTTACCAGACCCATGGTGGCACCAGTGCCAAGTCGGGCTGATTTGATAGTACCAAGTGGCTCCTGCAATCTGCCATCCAGAATTGGAGCAGCTTACTTTTGTTTTCCAGGGAAACGGGCCGAGGTTTGTGTCTGGGGGTCTATGGCTGGGAGTGACCGGCTGGCTCCTGAACAGCTACGATAGGCAGGATGGTGACCAGACCCATGGTGGCACCAGTGCCAAGTTGGGCTGGTTTGATGGTACCAAGTGGCTCCTGCAATCTGCCATCAAAAAGTTGTCAGGCGAGTTTTGTTTTCCAGGGAAAAGCGCCGTTGATTTTGTTTAGAGGCCTGTGGCTGGGAGTGGCCGGCTGCCTCCTTTGAACCCAGGATACGTAGGATGGTTCCCAGAGCCAAGGTGGCACCAGTGCAAAATTGGGCTGGTTTGATAGTACCAAGTGGTTCCTGCAATCTGCCATCCAGAAGCAGGGCAGCTTACTTTTGTTTGCCAGGGAAACGGGCCGAGCTTTGTGTCTGCGGGCCTATGGCTGGGAGTGACCGGCTAGGTCCTGAAAAGCTAAGATAGGCAGGATGGTGACCAGACCCATGGTGGCACCAGTGCCAAGTTGAGCTGGTTTGATAGTACCAAGTGGCTCCTGCAATCTGCCATCAAAAAGTTGGCAGGCGAGTTTTGTTTTCCAGGGAAAAGCGCCGTTGTTTGTGTTTGGGGGCCTTAGGGTGGGAGTGGCCGGCTGGCTCCTTAGAATCCCCGATACGCAGCATGGTTCCCAGACCAGAGGTGGCACCAGTGCCAAGTCGGGCTGGTTTTATAATACCAAGTGGTTCCTGCAAGCTGCCATGCAGAAGCGGGGCAGCTTACTTTTGTTTGCCAGGGAAACGGGCCGAGGTTTTTGTCTGGGGGCCTATGGCTGGGAGTGACCGGCTGGCTCCTGAAAAGCTACGATAGGCAGGATGGTGACCAGACCCATGGTGGCACCAGTGCCAAGTTGGGCTGATTTGATAGTAGCAAGTGGCTCCTGCAATCTGCCATCAAAAAGTTGGCAGGCGAGTTTTGTTTTCCAGGGAAAAGCGCCGTTGTTTGTGTTTGGGGGCCTGTGGCTGGGAGTGGCCGGCTGGCTCCTTAGAATCCACGATACGCAGCATGGTTCCCAGACCAGAGGTGGCACCAGTTCCAAGTCGGGCTACTTTGATGGTGAAAAGTGGTTCCTGCAATCTGCCATCAAGAAGCGGGGCAGCTTACTTTGGTTTGCCAGGGAAACGGGCCGAGCTTTGTGTCTGGGCGCCTATGGCTGGGAGTGACCGGCGAGGTCCTGAAAAGCTACGATAGGCAGGATGGTTCCCAGACCTGAGGTGCAACCAGTGCCAAGTTGGGCTGATTTGATAGTACCAAGTGGCTCCTGCAATCTGCCATCAAATAGTTGGCCGGCGAATTATGTTTTCCAGGGAAAAGCGCCGTTGTTTCTGTTTGGGGGCCTGTGGCAGGGAGTGGCCGGCTGGCTCCTTATAATCCACGATACGCAGCATGGTTCCCAGACCCAAGGTGGCAACAGTGCCAAGTTGGGCTGGTTTGATAGTACCAAGTGGCTCCGGCAATCTGCCATCAAAAAGTTGGCAGACGAGTTTTGTTTTCCAGGGTAAAGCGCCGTTGTTTGCGTTTGGGGGCCTGTGGCTGGGAGTGGACGGATGGCTAATTAGAATCCACGATATGCAGGATGGTTCCCAGACCAGAGGTGGCACCAGTGCCAAATTGGGCTGATTTGATAGTACCAAGTGGCTCCGGGAATCTGCCATCCAGAAGCGGGACAGCTTACTTTTGTTTGTCAGGGAAACGGGCCGAGCTTTGTGTGGGCGCCTATGGCTTGGAGTGACCGGCTGGCGCCTGAAAAGCTACGATAGGCAGGATGGTGACCAGACCCATGGTGGCACCAGTGTCAAGTTGGGCTGGTTTGATAGTACCAAGTGGCTCCTGCAATCTGCCATCAAAAAGTTGGCAGGCGAGTTTTGTTTTCCAGGGAAAAGCGCCGTTGTTTTTGTTTGGGGGCCTGTGGCTGGGAGTGGCCGGCTGGCTCCTTAGAATCCACGATACGCAGCATGGTTCCCAGACCAGAGGTGGCACCAGTGCCAAGTTGGGCTGGTTTTATAGTACCAAGTGCGTCCTGCAATCTGCCATCCAGAAGCGGGGCAGCTTACTTTTGTTTGCCAGGGAAACGGGCCGAGGTTTTTGTCTGGGGGCCTATGGCTGGGAGTGACCGGCTGGCTCCTGAAAAGTTACGATAGGCAGGATGGTGACCAGACCCATGGTGGCACCAGTGCCAAGTTGGGCTGGTTTGATAGTACCAAGTGGCTCCTGCAATCTGCCATCAAAAAGTTGGCAGGCGAGTTTGTTATCCAGGGAAATGCGCCGTTGTTTGTGTTTGGGGGCCTGTGGCTGGGAGTGGCCGGCTGGCTCCTTAGAATCCACGATACGCAGCATGGTTCCCAGACCTGAGTTGGCACCAGTGCCAAGTCGGGCTGGTTTGATGGTGAAAAGTGGCTCCTGCAATCTGCCATCCAGTAGCGGGATAACTTACTTTTGTTTGCCAGGGAAACGGGCCAAGGTTTTTGTCTGGGGGCCTATGGCTGGGAGTGACCGGCTGGCTCCTGAAATGCTACGATAGGCAGGATGGTGACCAGACCCATGGTGGCACCAGTGTAAGGTTGGGCTGGTTTGATAGTACCAAGTGGCTCCGGCAATCTGCCATCAAAATGTTGGCAGGCGAGTTTTGATTTCCAGGGAAAAGCGCCGTTGTTTCTGTTTGGGGGCCTGTGGCTGGGAGTGGACGGATGGCTAATTAGAATCCACGATACGCAGGATGGTTCCCAGACCCAAGGTGGCACCAGGGCCAAGTTGGGCTGGTTTGATAGTACCAAGTGCGTCCTGCAATCTGCCATCCAGAAGCGGGGTAGCTTACTTTTGTTTGCCAGGGAAACGGGCCGAGGTTTGTGTCTGGGGGCCTATGGCTGGGATTGACCGGCTGGCTCCTGAAAAGCTACGATAGGCAGGATGGTGACCAGACCCATGGTGGCACCAGTGTCAAGTTGGGCTGGTTTGATAGTACCAAGTGGCTCCTGCAATCTGCCATCAAAATTTGGCAGGCGAGTTTTGTTTTCCAGGGAAAAGCGCCGTTGTTTTTGTTTGGGGGCCTGTGGGTGGGAGTGGCCGGATGGCTAATTAGAATCCACGATACGCAGCATGGTTCCCAGACCTGAGGTGGCACCAGTGCCGAGTCGCGCTAGTTTGATGGTGCAAAGTGGCTCCTGCAATATGCCATCCAGAAGCGGGGCAGCTTGCTTTTGTTTGCCAGGGAAACTGGCCGAGCTTTGTGTCTGGGGGCCTATGGCTGGGAGTGACCGGCTGGCTCCTGAAAAGCTACGATAGGCAGGATGGTGACCAGACCCATGGTGGCACCAGTGCCAAATTGGGCTGATTTGATAGTACCAAGTGGCTCCTGCAATCTGCCATCAAAAAGTCGGCAGGCGAGTTTTGTTTTCCAGGGAAAAGCGCCGTTGATTGTGTCTGGGGGCCTGTGGCTGGAGTGGCCGGCTGGCTCCTTAGAATCCACGATACGCAGGATGGTTCCCAGACCTGAGGTGGCACCAGTGCCAAGTCGGGCTAGTTTGATGGTGTAAAGTGGCTCCTGCAATCTGCCATCCAGAAGCGGGGTAGGTTACTTTTTTTTGCCAGGGAAACTGGCCGAGGATTTCTCTGGGGCCCTATGGCAGAGAGGGACCGGCTGGCTCCTGAAAAGCTATGATAGGCAGGATGGTGACCAGACCCATGGTGGCACCAGTGCCGAGTTGGGCTGATTTGATAGTACCAAGTGGCTCCTGCAATCTGCCATCAAAATGTTGGCAGGCGGGTTTTGTATTCCAGGGAAAAGCGCCGTTGTTTGTGTTTGGGGGCCTGTGGCTGGGAGTGACCGGCTGGCTCCTTAGAATCCACGATACGCAGGATGGTTCCCAGACCCAAGGTGGCACCAGTGCCAAGTCGGGCTGGTTTGATAGTACCAAGTGGCTCCTGCAATCTGCCATCCAGAAGCGGGGCAGCTTAATTTTGTTTGCCAGGGAAACGGGTCGAGCTTTGTGTCTGGGGGCCTATGGCTGGGAGTGACCGGCTAGGACCTGAAAAGCTAAGATAGGCAGGATGGGGACCAGACCCATGGTGGCAGCAGTGCCAAGTTGGGCTGGTTTGATAGTACCAAGTGGCTCCTGCAATCTGCCATCAAAATTTGGCAGGCGAGTTTTGTTTTCCAGGGAAAAGCGCCGTTGTTTGTGTTTGGGGGCCTGTGGCTTGGAGTGGCCGGCTGGCTCCTTAGAATCCACGATACGCAGCATGGTTCCCAGACCAGAGGTGGCACAAGTGCCAAGTCTGGCTAGTTTGATGGTGCAAAGTGGCTCCTGCAATCTGCCATCCAGAAGCGGGGCAGCTTACTTTTCTTTGCCAGGGAAACGTGCGGAGGTTTTTGTCTGGGGGCCTATGGCTTGGAGTGACCGGCTGGCTCCTGAAAAGCTACGATAGGCAGGATGGTGACCAGACCCATGGTGGCACCAGTGCCAAGTTGGGCTGGTTTGATAGTACCAAGTGGCTCCTGCAATCTGCCATCAAAATGTTGGCAGGCGAGTTTTGTTTTCCAGGGAAAAGCGCCGTTGTTTGTGTTTGGGGGCCTGTGGCTGGGAGTGGCCGGCTGGCTCCTTAGAATCCACGATACGCAGGATGGTTCCCAGACCAGAGGTGGCACCAGTGCCAAGTCGGGCTGGTTTGATAATACCTAGTGGGTCCTGCAATCTGCCATCCAGAAGCGGGACAGCTTACATTTGTTTGCCAGGGAAACGGGCCGAGCTTTGTGTCTGGGCGCCTATGGCTTGGAGTGACCGGCTAGGTCCTGAAAAGCTACGATAGGCAGGATGGTGACCAGACCCATGGTGGCACCAGTGCCAAGTTGGGCTGGTTTGATGGTACCAACTGGCTCCTGCAATCTGCCATCTAAAAGATGTCAGGCGAGTTTTGTTTTCCAGGGAAAAGCGCCGTTGATTTTGTTTGGAGGCCGGTGGCTGGCAGTGGCTGCCTGTCGTCTTAGAATCCGGGTTACGCAGCATGGTTCCCAGAGCCAAGGTGGCACCAGTGTCAAGTTGGGCTGGTTTGATAGTACCAAGTGGCTCCTGCAATCTGCCATCCAGAAGCGGGGCAGCTTACTTTTGTTTGCCAGGGAAACGGGCCGAGGTATTTGTCTGGGGACCTATGGCTGGGAGTGACCGGCTGGCTCCTGAAAAGCTACGATAGGCAGGATGGTGACCAGACCCATGGTGGCACCAGTGCCAAGTTGGGCTGGTTTGATAGTACCAAGTGGCTCCTGCAATCTGCCATCAAAAAGTTGGCAGGCCAGTTTTGTTTTCCAGGGAAAAGCGCCATTGTTTGTGTTTGGGGGACTGTGGCTGGGAGTGGCCGGCTGGCTCCTTAGAACACACGATACGCAGCATGGTTCCCAGACCCAAGGTGGCACCAGTGCCAAGTCGGGCTGGTTTGATAACACCAAGTGGCTCCTGCAATCTGCCATCCAGAAGCAGGGCAGCTTACTTTTGTTTTCCAGGGAAACGGACCGAGGTTTTTTTCTGGGGGCCTATGGCTGGGAGTGAAGGGCTGGCTCCTGAAAAGCTACGATAGGCAGGATGGTGACCAGACCCATGGTGGCACCAGTGCCAAGTTGGGCTGGTTTGATAGTACCAAGTGGCTCCTGCACTCTGCCATCAAAATGTTGGCAGGCGAGTTTTGTTTTCCTGGGAAAAGCGCCGTTGTTTGTGTTTGGAGGCCTGTGGCTGGGAGTGGCCGGCTGGCTCCTTAGAATCCACGATACGCGGCATGGTTCCCAGACCAGAGGTGGCACCAGTGCCAAGTCGGGCTGGTTTGATGGTGCAAAGTGGCTCCTGCAATCTGCCATCCAGAAGTGCGGTAGCTTACTTTTGTGTGCCAGGGAAACAGGCCGAGGTTTGTGTCTGGGGGCCTATGGCTGGGAGTGACCGGCTGGCTCCTGAAAAGCTACGATAGGCAGGATGGTGACCAGACCCATGGTGGCACCAGTGCCAAGTTGGGCTGGTTTGATAGTACCAAGTGGCTCCTGCAATCTGCCATCAAAAAGTTGGCAGGCGAGTTTTGTTTTCCAGGGAAAAGCGCCGTTGTGTGTGTTTTGGGGCCTGTGGCTGGGAGTGGCCAGCTGGCTCCTTAGAATCCACGATACGCAGGATGGTTCCCAGACCCAAGGTGGCACCAGTGCCAAGTCGGGCTGGTTTGTTAGTACCAAGTGGTTCCTGCAATCTGCCATCCAGAAGCGGGGCAGCTGAATTTTGTTTGCCAGAGAAAAAGGCTGTTGTTTGTGTTTCGGGGCCTGTGGCTGGCAGTGGACGGCTGGCTCCTTAGAATCCACGATACGCAGCATGGTTCCCAGACCCAAGGTGGCACCAGTGCCAAGTAGGGCTGGTTTCATAGTACCCAGTGTCTCCTGCAATCTGCCATCCAGAAGAGGGGCAGTTGAGTTTTGTTTTCCAGAGAAAAGGGCCGTGGTTTGTGTTTGGGGCCTATGGCTGAGAGTGACCGGCTGACCCCTGAAAATCCACTATACGCCGGATGGTTCCCAGATCCAAGGTGGCACCAGTGCCATGTTGTGCTGGTGTGATAGTCCCAAGTGGCTCCTGCAATCTGCCATCCAGAAGTGGGGCAGCTGAATTTTGTTTGCCAGAGAAAAAGGCTGTGGTTTTTGTTTGGGGGCCTATGGCTGGGAGTGGCCGGCTGGCTCCTGAAAATCCATGATACGCAGCATGGTTCCCAGACCCAAGGTGGCACCAGTGCCAAGTGGGGCTGGTTTGATAGTACCAAGTGGCTCCTGCAATCTCCCATCCAGAAGCGGGGCAGCTGAGTTTTGTTTGCCTGTGAAACGGGCCGTTGTTTTTGATTGGGGTCTGTGGCCGAGAGTGTTCAGCTGGCTCCTGACAATCCACAATACGCAGGATGGTTCCCAGACCCAAGGTGGCACCAGTGCCAAGTCTTGCTGGTTTGATAGTACCAAGTGGCTCCTGCAATCTGCCATCCAGAAGCGGTGCAGCTGAGTTTTGATTGCCAGAGGACAGGGCCGTGGGTTGTGTTCGGGGGCATATGGCTGGGAGTGGCCGGCTGTCTCATTAAAAAGATCGATACGCACGATGGTTCCCAGACCCAAGGTGGCACCAGTGCCAAGTCGGGCTGTTTTTATAGTACCAAGTGCGTCCTGCAATTTGCCATCCAGAAGAGGGGCAGTTGAGTTTTGTTTGCCAGAGAAAAGCGCCGTTGTTTGTGTTTGGGGGCTTGTGGCTGGGAGTGGCCGACTGGCGCCTTAGAATCTGCGATACGCAGCATGGTTCCCAGACCCAAGGTGGCACCAGTTCCAAGTTGGGCTGGTTTGATAGTACCAAGTGGCTCCTGCAATCTGCCATCCAGAAGCGGGGTAGCTTACTTTTGTTTGCCAGGGAAACGGGCCGAGGTTTGTGACTGGGGGCCTATGGCTGGGAGTGACCGGCTGGCTCCTGAAAAGCTACGATAGGCAGGATGGTGACCAGACCCATGGTGGCACCAGTGCCAAGTTGGGCTGGTTTGATAGTACCAAGTGGCTCCTGCAATCTGCCATCAAAAAGTTGGCAGGCGAGTTTTGTTTTCCAGGGAAAAGCGCCGTTGTTTGTGTCTGGGGGCCTGTGGCTGGAGTGACCGGCTGGCTCCTTAGAATCCACGATACGCAGGATGGTTCCCAGACCAGAGGTGGCACCAGTGCCAAGTCGGGCTGGTTTTATAGTACCAAGTGGTTCCTGAAATCTGCCATTCAGAAGCGGGGCAGCTTACTTTTGTGTGGCAGGGAAACGGGCCGAGCTTTGTGTCTGGGCGCCTATGGCTGGGAGTGACCGGCGAGGTCCTGAAAAGCTACGATAGGCAGGATGGTGACCACATCCATTGTGGCACCAGTGACAAGTTGGGCTGCTTTGATAGTACCAAGTGGCTCCTGCAATCCGCCATCAAAAAGTTGGCAGGCGAGTTTTGTTTTCCAGGGAAAAGCGCCGTTGTTTGTGTTTGGGCGCCTGTGGCTGGGAGTGGCCGGCTGGCTCCTTAGAATCCACGATACGCGGCATGGTTCCCAGAACAGAGGTGGCACCAGTGACAAGTCGGGCTGGTTTGATAGTAACAAGGGCGTCCTGCAATCTGCCATCCAGAAGCGGGGCAGCTTACTTTTGTTTGCCAGGGAAACGGGCCGAGGTTTGTGTCTGGGGGCCTATGGCTGGGAGTGACCGGCTGGCTCCTGAAAAGCTACGATAGGCAGGATGGTGAGCAGACCCATGGTGGCACCAGTGCCAAGTTGGGCTGGTTTGATAGTACCAAGTGGCTCCTGCAATCTGCCCTCAAAAAGTTGGCAGGCGAGTTTTGTTTTCCAGGGAAAAGCGCCGTTGTTTGTGTTTGGGGGCCTGTGGGTGGGAGTGGCCGGCTGGCTCCTTAGAATCCACGATACCCAGGATGGTTCCCAGACCTGACGTGGCACCAGTGCCAAGTTGGGCTGGTTTTATAGTACCAAGTGGTTCCTGCAATCTGCCATCCAGAAGCGGGGCAGCTTACTTTTGTTTGCCAGGGTGACGGGCCGAGGTTTTTGTCTGGGCGCCTATGGCTGGGAGTGACCTGCTAGGTCCTGAAAAGCTACGATAGGCAGGATGGTGACCATATCCATGGTGGCACCAGTGCCAAGTTGGGCTGGTTTGATAGTACCAAGTGGCTCCTGCAATCTGCCATCAAAATGTTGGCAGGCGAGTTTTGTTTTCCAGGGAAAAGCGCCGTTGTTTTGTTTGGGTGCCTGTGGCAGGGAGTGGCCGGCGGGCTCCTCAGAATCCACGATACGCAGGATGGTTCCCAGACCCAAGGTGGCACCAGTGCCAAGTTGGGCTGGTTTGATACTACCAAGTGCGTCCTGCAATCTGCCATCCAGAAGCGGGGTAGCTTATTTTTTTTGCCAGGGAAACGGGCCGAGGTTTTTTTCTCGGGGCCTATGGCTGGGGGTGACCTGCTGGCTCCTGAAAAGCTACGATAGGCAGGATGGTTCCCAGACCCATGGTGGCACCAGTGCCAAGTTAGGCTTATTTGATAGTACCAAGTGGCTCCTGCAATCTGCCATCAAAATGTTGGCAGGCGAGTTTTGTTTTCCAGGGAAAAGCGCCGTTGTTTTGTTTGGGGGCCTGTGGCTGGGAGTGGCCGGCTGGCTAATTAGAATCCACGACAGGCAGGATGGTTCCCAGACCAGAGGTGGCACCAGTGCCAAGTCGGGCTTGTTTGATACTACCAAGTGCGTCCAACAATCTGCCATCCAGAAGCGGGACAGCTTACTTTTGTTTGCCAGGGAAACGGGCCGAGGTTTGTGTCTGGGGGCCTATGGTTGGGAGTGACCGCCTGGCTCCTGAAAAGCTACGATAGGCAGGATGGTGACCAGACCCATGGTGGCACCAGTGCCAAGTTGGGCTGGTTTGATAGTACCAAGTGGCTCCTGCAATCTGCCATCAAAAAGTTGGCAGGCGAGTTTGTTATCTAGGGAAAAGCGCCGTTTTTTGTGTTTGGGGGCCTGTGGCTGGGAGTGGCCGGCTGGCTCCTTAGAATCCACGATACGCAGGATGGTTCCCAGACCAGAGGTGGCACCAGTGCCAAGTTGGGCTGGTTCGATAGTACCAAGTGGCTCCTGCAATCTGCCATGAAAAAGTTGGCAGGCGAGTTTTGTTTTCCAGGGAAAAGCGCCATTGTTTGTGTTTGGGGGCCTGTGGCTGGGAGTGGCCGGCTGGCTCCTTAGAATCCACGATACGCAGGATGGTTCCCAGACCTGAGGTGGCACCAGTGCCAAGTCGGGCTAGTTTGATGCTGCAAAGTGGCTCCTGCAATCTGCCATCCAGAAGCGGGGTAGCTTACTTTTGTTTGCCAGGGAAACGGGCCGAGCTTTGTGTCTGGGGGCCTATGGCTGGGAGTGACCGGCTGGCTCCTGAAAAGCTACGATAGGCAGGATGGTGACCAGACCCATGGTGGCACCAGTGCCAAGTTGGGCTGGTTTGATAGTACCAAGTGGCTCCTGCAATCTGCCATCAAAATGTTGGCAGGCGAGTTTTGTTTTCCAGGGAAAAGCGCCGTTGTTTGTGTCTGGGGGCCTGTGGCTGGAGTGGCCGTCTGGTTCCTTAGACTCCACGATACGCAGCATGGTTCCCAGACCTGAGGTGGCACCAGTGCCAAGTCGGGCTAGTTTGATGGTGCAAAGTGGCTCCTGCAATCTGCCATCCAGAAGCGGGGCAGCTTACTTTTGTTTGCCAGGGAAACGGGCCGAGGTTTTTCTCTGGGGGCCTATGGCAGGGAGGGACCGGCTGGCTCCTGAAAAGCTACGATAGGAAGGATGGTGACCAGACCCATGGTGGCACCAGTGCCAAGTTGGGCTGATTTGATAGTAGCAAGTGGCTCCTGCAATCTGCCATCAAAATGTTGGCAGACGAGTTTTGTTTTCCAGGGAAAAGCGCCGTTGATTGTGTTTGGGGGCCTGTGGCTGGGAGTGACCGGCTGGCTCCTTTGAATCCACGATACGCAGGATGGTTCCCAGACCCAAGGTGGAACCACTGCCAAGTTGGGCTGGTTTGATAGTACCAAGTGATTCCTGCATTCTGCCGTCCAGATGCGGGGCAGCTTACTTTTGTTTGCCAGGGAAACGGGCCGAGCTTTGTGTCTGGGGGCCTATGGCTGGGAGTGACCGGCTGGCTCCTGAAAAGCTACGATAGGCAGGATGGTGACCAGACCCATGGTGGCACCAGTGACAAGTTGGGCTGGTTTGATAGTACCAAGTGGCTCCTGCAATCTGCCATCAAAAAGTTGGCAGGCGAGTTTTGTTTTCCAGGGAAATGCGCCGTTGTTTGTGTTTGGGGGCCTGTGGCTGGGAGTGACCGGCTGGCTCCTTAGAATCCACGATACGCAGGATGGTTCCCAGACCAGAGGTGGCACCAGTGCCAAGTCGGGCTGGTTTGATAGTACCAAGTGGCTCCTGCAATCTGCCATCCAGAAGCGGGGTAGCTTACTTTTGTATGCCAGGGAAACGGGCCGAGGTTTTTGTCTGGGGGCCTATAGCTGGGAGTGACCGGCTGGCTCCTGAAAAGCTACGATAGGCAGGATGGTGACCAGACGCATGGTGGCACCAGTGCCAAGTTGGGCTGATTTGATAGTACCAAGTGGCTCCTGCAATCTGCCATCAAAATGTTGGCAGGCGAGTTTTGTTTTCCAGGGAAAAGCGCCGTTGATTTTGTTTGGGGGCCTGTGGCTGGGAGTGACCGGCTGGCTCCTTAGAATCCACGATACGCAGGATGGTTCCCAGACCCAAGGTGGCACCAGTGCCAAGTTGGGCTGGTTTCATAGTACCAAGTGCGTCCTGCAATCTGCCATCCAGAAGCGGGGTAGCTTACTTTTTTTTGCCAGGGAAACGGGCCGAGGTTTTTGTCTCGGGGCCTATGGCTGAGGGTGACCGGCTGGCTCCTGAAAAGCTACCATAGGCAGGATGGTGACCAGACCCATGGTGACACCAGTGCCAAGTTGGGCTGGTTTGATAGTACCAAGTGGCTCCTGCAATCTGCCATCAAAAAGTTGGCAGGCGAGTTTTGTTTTCCAGGGAAAAGCGCCGTTGTTTGTGTTTGGGGGCCTGTGGCTGTGAGTGGCCGGCTGGCTGCTTAGAATCCACGATACGCAGGATGGTTCCCAGACCAGAGGTGGCACCAGTGCCAAGTCGGGCTGGTCTGATAGTACCAAGTGCGTCCTGCAATCTGCCATCCAGAAGCGGGGCAGCTGAATTTTGTTTGCCAGGGAAACGGGCCGAGGTTTGTGTTTCGGGGCCTGTGGCTGGGAGTTGCCGACTGGCTCCTTAGAACCCATGATACGCAGGATGGTTCCCAGACCAGAGGTGGCACCAGTGCCAAGTTGGGCTAGTTTGATAGTACCAAGTGGCTTCTGCAATCTGCCATCCAGAAGCGGGGCAGCTTACTTTTGTTTGCCAGGGAAACGGGCTGTTGTTTGTGTTTGGGGGCCTGTGGCTGGGAGTTGCCGACTGGCTCCTTAGAATCCACGATACGCGGGATGGTTCCCAGACCAGAGGTGGCACCAGTGCCTAGTCGGGCTGATTTGATAGTACCAAGTGGCTCCTGCAATCTGCCATCCAGAAGCGGGGCAGCTTACTTTTGTTTTCCAGGGAAAAGCGCCGTTCTTTGTGTTTGGGGGCCTGTGGGTGGGAGTGGCCGGATGGCTCCTTAGAATCCACGATACGCAGGATGGTTCCCAGACCAGAGGTGGCACCAGTGCCAAGTCGGGCTGGTTTGATAGTACCAAGTGGCTCCTGCAATCTGCCATCCAGAAGCGGGGCAGCTTACTTTTGTTTGCCAGGGAAACGGGCCGAGGTTTGTGTCTCAAGGCCTATGGCTGGGAGTGACCGGCTGGCTCCTGAAAAGTTACGATAGGCAGGATGGTGACCAGACCCATGGTGGCACCAGTGCCAAGTCGGGCTGGTTTGATAGTACCAAGTGGCTCCTTCAATCTGCCATCAAAAAGTTGGCAGGCGAGTTTTGTTTTCCAGGGAAAAGCGCCGTTGTTTGTGTTTGGGGGCCTGTGGCTGGGAGTGGCCGGCTGGCTCCTTAGAATCCACGATACGCAGCATGGTATCCAGACCCAAGGTGGCACCAGTGCCAAGTTGGGCTGGTTTGATAATACCAAGTGGTTCCTGCAAACTCCATCAAAAAGTTGGCAGGCGTGTTTTGTTTTCCAGGGAACAGCGCCGTTGATTTTGTTTGGGGGCCTGTGGCTGGGAGTGGCCGGCTGGCTCCTTAGAATCCACGATACGCAGGATGGTTCCCAGACCCAAGGTGGCACCAGTGCCAAGTCGGGCTTGTTTGATTACACCAAGTGGCTCCTGCAATCTGCCATCCAGAAGTGAGGCAGCTAAGTTTTGTTTGCGAGAAAAAAGGGCCGTGGTTTTTGTTGGGGGCCTGTGGCTGGGAGTAGCCGGCTGGCTCCTGAAAATCCACGATAGGCAGGATGGTTCCCAGACCCAAGGTGGCACCAGTGCCAGTCGGGCTGGTTTGATAGTACCAAGTGGCTCCTGCAATCTGCCATCCAGAAGCGGGGCAGCTGAGTTTTGTTTGCCAGAGAAAAAGGCTGTGGTTTTTGTTTGGGGGCCTGTGGCTGGCAGTGGCCGGCTGGCTCCTGAAAATCCACGATACGCAGCATGGTTCCCAGACCCAAGGTGGCACCAGTACAAAGTGGGGCTCGTTTGACAGTGTCAAGTGCCTCCTGCAATCTCCCATCCAGAAGCGGGGCAGCTGAGTTTTTTTTGCCAGGGAAACGGACCTTTGTTTTTGATTGGGGTCTGTGGCCGAGAGTGGTCGGCTGTCTCCTGACAATCCACAATACGCAGGATGGTTCCCAGACCAAAGGTGGCACCAGTGCCAAGTCGGGCTGGTTTGATAGTACCAAGTGCCTCCTGCAATCTGCCATCCAGAAGCGGGGCAGCTGAGTTTTGTTTGCCAGAGAAAAGGGCCGTGGGTTGTGTTTGGGGGCATGTGGCTGGGAGTGTCCACCTGGCTCCTTAAAATGCACGATACGCCGCATGGTAACCAGACGCAAGGTGGCACCAGTGCCAAGTCGGGCTGTTTTTGTAGTACCCAGTGGCTCCTGCAATTTGCCATCCAGAAGCGGGGCAGCTAAATTTTGTTTGCTAGAGAAAAGGGCTGTGGTTTGTGTTTGGGGGCCTATGGCCGAGAGTGGTAGGCTGGCCCCTGAAAATCAACGATAGGCAGGATGGTTCCCAGATCCAAGGTGGCACCAGTGCCAAGTAAGGCTGGTTGTATGGTTCAAAGTGACTCCTGCAATCTGCCATCCAGAAGCGGGGAAGCTTACTTTTGTTTGCCAGGGAATCGGGCCGAGGTTTGTATCTGGGGGCCTATGGCTTGGAGTAACCAGCTGGCTCCTGAAAAGCTACGATAGGCAGGATGGTGACCAGACCCATGGTGGCACCAGTGCCAAGTTGGGCTGGTTTGATAGTACCAAGTGGCTCCTGCAATCTGCCATCAAAATGTTGGCAGGCGAGTTTTGTTTTCCAGGGAAAAGCGCCGTTGTTTGTGTTTGGGGGCCTGTGGCTGGGAGTGGCCGGCTGGCTCCTTAGAATCCACGATACGCAGCATGGTTCCCAGACCAGAGGTGGCACCAGTGCCAAGTCGGGCTGGTTTGATAGTACCAAGTGCGTCCTGCAATCTGCCATCCAGAAGCGGGGCAGCTTACTTTTGTTTGCCAGGGAAACGGGCCGAGCTTTGTGTCTCGGGGCCTATGGCTGGGAGTGGCCGGCTGGCTAATTAGAATCCACGACAGGCAGGATGGTTCCCAGACCAGATGTGGCACCAGTGCCAAGTCGGGCTAGTTTGATGGTGCAAAGTGGCCCCTGCAATCTGCCATCCAGAAGCAGGGCAGCTTACTTTTGTTTGCCAGGGAACCGACCGAGGTTTTTGTCTGGGGGCCTATGGCTGGGAGTGACCGGCTGGCTCCTGAAAAGCTACGATAGGCAGGATGGTGACCAGACCCATGGTGGCACCAGTGCCAAGTTGGGCTGGTTTGATAGTACCACGTGGCTCCTGTAATCAGCCATCAAAATGTTGGCAGGCGAGTTTTGTTTTCAGGGAAAAGCGCCGTTGTTTGTGTTTGGGGGCCTGTGGCTGGGAGTGGCCAGCTGGCTCCTTAGAATCCTTGATACGCAGCATGGTTCCAAGACCCAAGGTGGCACCAGTGCCAAGTCGGGCTGATTTGATAGTACCAAGTGGTTCCTGCAATCTGCCATCCAGAAGCAGGGCAGCTTACTTTTGTTTGCCAGGGAAACGGGCCGAGCTTTGTGTCTGGGGGCCTATGGCTGGGAGTGACCGGCTGGCTCCTGAAAAGCTACGATAGGCAGGATGGTGAGCAGACCCATGGTGGCACCAGTGCCAAGTTGAGCTGGTTTGATAGTAGCAAGTGGCTCCTGCAATCTGCCATCATAAAGTTGGCAGGCGAGTTTTGTTTTCCAGGGAAAAGCGCCGTTGTGTGTGTTTGGGGGCCTGTGGCTGGGAGTGGCCGGCTGGCTCCTTAGAATCCACGATACGCACCATGGTTCCCAGACCAGAGGTGGCACCAGTGCCAAGTTGGGCTGGTTTGATAGTACCAAGTGCGTCCTGCAATCTGCCATCCAGAAGCGGGGCAGCTTACTTTTGTTTGCCTGGGAAACGGGCCTAGGTTTTTGTCTGGGGGCCTATGGCTGGGAGTGACCGCCTGGCTCCTGAAAAGCTACGATAGGCCGGATGGCGATCCGACCAGAGGTGGCACCAGTGCCAAGTTGGGCTGATTTGATAGTACCAAGTAGCTCCTGCAATCTGCCATCAAATTTGGCAGGCGAGTTTTGTTTTCCAGGGAAAAGCGCCGTTGTTTGTGTTTGGGGGCCTGTGGCTGGGAGTGGCCAGCTGGCTCCTTAGAATCCACGATACGCAGCATGGTTCCAAGACCCAAGGTGGCACCAGGGCCAAGTCGGGCTAGTTTGATGGTGCAAAGTGGCTCCTGCAATCTGCCATCCAGAAGCGGGGTAGCTTACTTTTTTTTGCCAGGGAAACGGGCCGAGGTTTTTGTCTGGAGGCCTATGGCTGGGAGTGACCGGCTGGCTCCTGAAAAGCTACGATAGGCAGGATGGTGACCAGACCCATGGTGGCACCAGTGCCAAGTTGGGCTGATTTGATAGTACCAAGTGGCTCCTGCAATCTGCCATCAAAATGTTGGCAGGCGAGTTTTGTTTTCCAGGGAAAAGCGCCGTTGTTTGTGTTTGCGGGCCTGTGGCAGGGAGTGGCCGGCTGGCTGCTTAGAATCCACGATACGCAGGATGGTTCCCAGACCCAAGATGGCACCAGTGCCAAGTCGGGCTGGTTTGATAGTACCAAGTGGTTCCTGCAATCTGCCATCCAGAAGCAGGGCAGCTGAATTTTGTTTGCCAGGGAAACGGGCCGAGGTTTTTGTCTGGGGGCCTATGGCTGGCAGTGGCCGGCTGGCTCCTGAAAATCCATGATACGCAGCATGGTTCCCAGACCCAAGATTGCACCAGTGCCAAGTGGGGCTGGTTTGACAGTGTCAAGTGCCTCATGCAATCTCCCATCCAGAAACGGGGCAGCTGAGTTCTTTTGCCTGTGAACCGGCCGTTGTTTTTGATTGGGGTCTGTGGCCGAGAATGGTCGACTGGCTCCTGACAATCCACAATACGCAGGATGGTTCCCAGACTCAAGGTGGCACCAGGGCCAAGTCGGGCTGGTTTGATAGTACCAAGTGCGTCCTGCAATCTGCCATCCTGACGCGGGGCAGCGGATCTTTGTTTGCCTGAGTAAAGGTCCGTGGTTTGTTTTTGGGGGCATATGGCTGGGAGTGGCCGGCTGGCTCCTTAAGAAGTTCGATACGCAGGATGGTTCCCAGATCGAAGGTGGCACCATCGCCAAGTTTGGCTGTTTTTGTAGTACCAAGTGCGTCCTGCAATTTTCCATCCAGAAGAAGGGCAGTTGAGTTTTCTTTTCCAGGGAAAAGCGCCGTTGTTTGTGTTTGGAGGCCTGTGGCTGGGAGTGGCCGGCTGGCTCCTTTCAACACACGATACGCCGGATGGTTCCCAACCCAAGGTGGCACCAGTGCCAAGTCGGGCTGGTTTGATAGTACCAAGTGCGTCCTGCAATCTGCCATCCAGAAGCGGGGCAGCTTACGTTTTTTTGCCAGGGAAACGGGCCGAGGTTTGTGTCTGGGGGCCTATGGCTGGGAGTGACCGGCTGGCTCCTGAAAAGCTACGATAGGCAGGATGGTGATCAGACCCATGGTGACACCAGTGCCAAGTTGGGCTGGTTTGATAGTACCAAGTGGCTCCTGCAATCTGCCATCAAAAAGTTGGCAGGCGAGTTTTGTTTTCCAGGGAAAAGCGCCGTTGTTTTTGTTTGGAGGCCTGTGGCTGGGAGTGGCCGGCTGGCTCCTTAGAATCCACGATACGCAGCATGGTTCCCAGACCAGAGGTGGCACCAGTGCCAAGTTGGGCTGGTTTGATAGTACCAAGTGCGTCCTGCAATCAGACAGCCAGAAGAGGGGCAGCTTAATTTTGTTTGCCAGGGAAAAAGGCCGAGGTATTTGTCTGGGGCCCTATGGCTGGGAGTGACCGGCTGGCTCCTGAAAAGCTACGATAGGCAAGATGGTGACCAGACCCATGGTGGCACAAGTGCCAAGTTGGGCTGGTTTGATAGTACCAAGTGGCTCCTGCAATCTGCCATCAAAAAGTTGCCAGGCGAGTTTTGTTTTCCAGGGAAAAGCGCCGTTGTTTGTGTTTTGGGGCCTGTGGCGGGGAGTGGCCAGCTGTCTCCTTAGAATCCACGATACGCAGGATGGTTCCCAGACCCAAGGTGGCAGCAGTGCCAAGTCGGGCTGGTTTGATGGTGAAAAGTGGCTCCTGCAATCTGCCATCCAGAAGCGGGATAACTTACTTTTGTTTGCCAGGGAAACGGGCCGAGGTTTGTGTCTGGGGGCCTATGGCTGGGAGTGACCGGCTGGCTCCTGAAAAGCTACGATAGGCAGGATGGTGACCAGACCCATGGTGGCACCAGTGCCAAGTTGGGCTGATTTGATAGTACCAAGTGGCTCCTGCAATCTGCCATCAAAAAGTTGGCAGGCGAGTTTTGTTTTCCAGGGAAAAGCTCCGTTGTTTGTGTTTGGGGGCCTGTGGCTGGGAGTGGCCAGCTGTCTCCTTAGAATCCACGATACGCAGGATGGTTCCCAGACCAGAGGTGGCACCAGTGCCAAGTCGGGCTGGTTTGATGATACTAAATAGCTCCTGCAATCTGGCATCCAGACGCGGGGCAGCGGATTTTTGTTTGCTGGAGAAAAGTTCCGTGGTTTTTTTTTGGGGGTATATGGCTGGACGTGGCCGGCTGGCTCCTTAAAAAGCTCGATACGCAGGATTGTTCCCTGACCCAAGGTGGCGTCAGTGCCAAGTCGGGCTCTTTTCGTAGTACCAAGTGCGTCCTGCAATTCGCAATCCAGAAGAGGGGCAGTTGAGTTTTGTTTGCCAGAGAAAAGGGCCGTGGTATGTGTTTGGGGGCATATGGCTGAGAGTGGCCGGCTGGCCCCTGAAAATCCACGATAGGCAGGATGGTTCCCAGAACCAAGGTGGCACCAGTGCCATGTTGGCCTCTTTGATAGTACCATGTGGCTCCTGCAATCTGCCATCCAGAAGCGGGGCTGCTTACTTTTGTTTTCCAGGGAAAGGGGCCGAGGTATTTGTCAGGGGGCCTATGGCTGGGAGTGACCGGCTGGCTCCTGAAAAGCTACGATAGGCAGGATGGTGACCAGACCCATGGTGGCACCAGTGCCAAGTTGGGCTGATTTGATAGTACCAAGTGGCTCCTGCAATCTGCCATCAAAAAGTTGTCAGGCGAGTTTTGTTTTCCAGGGAAAAGCGCCGTTGTTTGTGTTTGCGGGCCTGTGGCTGGGAGTGGCCGGCTGGCTCCTTAGAATCCACGATACGTAGGATGGTTCCCAGAGCCAAGGTGGCACCAGTGCAAAATTGGGCTGGTTTGATAGTACCAAGTGGCTCCTGCAATCTGCAATCCAGAAGCGGGGCAGCTTACTTTTGTTTCCCAGGGAAACGGGCCGAGCTATTTGTCTGGGGGCCGATGGCTGGGAGTGACCGGCTGGCTCCTGAAAATCCATGATACGCAGCATGGTTCCCAGACCCAAGATGGCACCAGTGCCAAGTTGGGCTGGTTTATAATACTAAATAGCTCCTGAAATCTGCCATTCAGACGCGGGGCAGCGGATTTTTGTTTGCTGGAGAAAAGTTCCGTGATTGTTTTTGGGGGTATATGGCTGGGCGGGGCCGGCTGGCTCCTTAAAAAGATCGATACGCAGGATTGTTCCCTGACCCAAGGTGGCATCAGTGCCAAGTCGGGCTGTTTTCGTAGTACCAAGTGGGTCCTGCAATTTGCCATCCAGAAGAGGGGCAGTTGAGTTTTGTTTGCCAGAGAAAAGGGCCGTGGTATGTGTTTGGGGGCATATGGCTGAGAGTGGCCGGCTGGCCCCTGAAAATCCAAGATAGGCAGGATGGTTCCCAGAGCCAAGGTGGCACCAGTGCCATGTTGGCCTGGTTTGATAGTACCATGTGGCTCCTGCAATCTGCCATCCAGAAGCGGGGCAGCTTACTTTTGTTTGCCAGGGAAACGGGCCGAGGTATTTGTCTGGGGGCCTATGACTGGGAGTGACCGGCTGGCTCCTGAAAAGCTACGATAGGCAGGATGGTGACCAGACCCATGGTGGCACCAGTGCCAAGTTGGGCTGGTTTGATAGTACCAAGTGGCTCCTGCAATCTGCCATCAAAAAGTTGGCAGGCGAGTTTTGTTTTCCACGGAAAAGCGCCGTTGCTTTTGTTTAGAGGCCTGTGGCAGGGAGTGGCCGCCTGTCCTCGTAGAATCTACGTTACGCAGCATGGTTCCCAGAGCCAAGGTGGCACGAGGGCCAAGTCGGGCTGGTTTGATAGTACTAAGTGCATCCTGCAATCAGCCATCCAAAAGCGGGGCAGCTTACTTTTGTTTGCCAGGGAAACGGGCCGAGGTTTGTGTCTGGGGGCCTATGGCAGGGAGTGACCGGCTGGCTCCTGAAAAGCTACGATAGGCAGCATGTTTACCAGACCCATGGTGGCACCAGTGCCAAGTTGGGCTGATTTCATAGTACCAAGTGGCTCCTGCAATCTGCCATCCAGAATCGGGGCAGCTTACTTTTGTTTTCCAGGGAAACGGGCCGAGGTTTGTGTCTGGGGGCCTATGGCTGGGAGTGACCGGCTGGCTCCTGAAAAGCTACGATAGGCAGGATGGTGACCAGACCTATGGTGGCACCAGTGCCAAGTTGGGCTTGTTTGATAGTACCAAGTGGCTCCTGCAATCTGCCATCAAAATGTTGGCAGGCGAGTTTTGTTTTCCAGGGAAAAGCGCCGTTGTTTGTGTTTGGGGGCCTGTGGCTCAGAGTGGCCGGGTGGCTGCTTAGAATCCACGATACGCAGCATGGTTCCCAGACCCAAGGTGGCACCAGTGCCAAGTCGGGCTGTTTTGACACTACCAAGTGGCTCCTGCACTCTGCCATCCAGAATCGGGGCAGCTTAATTTTGTTTGCCAGGGAAACGGGCCGAGGTTTGTGTCTGGGGGCCTATGGCTGGGAGTGACCGGCTGGCTCCTGAAATGCTACAATAGGCAGGATGGCTCCCAGACCCATAGTGGCACCAGTGCCAAGTTGGGATGATTTGATAGTACCAAGTGGCTCCTGCAATCTGCCATCAAAAAGTTGGCAGGCGAGTTTTGTTTTCCAGGGAAATGCGCCGTTGTTTGTGTTTGGGGGCCTGTGGCTGGGAGTGGCCGGCTGGCTCCTTAGAATCCACGATATGCAGGATTGTTCCCAGACCCAAGGTGGCACCAGTGCCAAGTCGGGCTGGTTTGATGGTGCAAAGTGGCTCCTGCAATCTGCCATCCAGACGCGGGGCAGCGGATTTTTGTTTCCAAGAGAAATGATCCGTGGTTTGTTTTTGGGGGTTTATGGCTGGGCGTGGCCGGCTGGCTCCTTAAAAAGTTCGATATGCAGGATGGTTCCCTGACAGAAGGTGGCACCAGTGCCACGTCGGGCGGTTTTCGTAGTACAAAGTGCGTCCTAAAATTTGCCATCCAGAAGAGGGGCAGTTGAGAAATGTTTGCCAGAGAAAAGGGCCGTGGTTTGTTTTTGGGGGCATATGGCTGAGAGTGGCCAGCTGGCTCCTGAAAAGCTACGATAGGCAGGATGTTTACCAGACCCATGGTGGCACCAGTGCCAAGTTGGGCTGTTTTTATAGTACCAAGTGGCTCCTGCAATCTGCCATCCAGAATCGGGGTAGCTTACTTTTGTTTTCCAGGGAAACGGGCCGAGGTTTGTGTCTGGGGGTCTATGGTTGGGAGTGGCCGGCTGGCTCCTTAGAAACCACGATACGCAGCATGGTTCCCAGACAAGAGGTGCCACCAGTGCCAAGGTGGGCTGGTTTGATACTACCAAGTGGTTCCTGCAATCTGCCATCCAGAAGCGGGGCAGCTTACTTTTGTTTGCCTGGGAAACGGGCCGAGGTTTTTGTCTGGGGGGCTATGGCTGGGACTGACCGTCTGGCTCCTTAAAATCCACGATACGCAGGATGGTTCCCAGACCAGAGTTGGCACCAGTGCCAAGTCGGGCTGGTTTGATAGTACCAAGTGGCTCCTGCAATCTGCCATCCAGAAGCGGGGCAGCTTACTTTTGTTTGCCGGTGTAACGGGCCGAGGTTTTTCTCTGGGGGCCTATGGCAGGGAGGGACCGGCTGGCTCCTGAAAAGCTACGATAGGCAGGATGGTGACCAGACCCATGGTGGCACCAGTGCCAAGTTGGGCTGATTTGATAGTAGCAACTGGCTCCTGCAATCTGCCATCAAAATGTTGGCAGGCGAGTTTTGTTTTCCAGGGAAAAGCGCTCTGGTTTGTGTTTGGGGGCCTGTGGCTGGGAGTGACCGGCTGGCTCCTTAGAATCCACGATACGCAGGATGGTTCCCAGACCCAAGGTGGCACCAGTGCCAAGTTGGGCTGGTTTGATAGTACCAAGTGGCTCCTGCAATCTGCCATCCAGAAGCGGGGCAGCTTACTTTTGTTTGCCAGGGAAACGGGTCGAGCTTTGTGTCTGGGGGCCTATGGCTGGGAGTGACCGGCTGGCTCCTGAAAAGCTACGATAGGCAGGATGGTGACCAGACCCATGGTGGCACCAGTGCCAAGTTGGGCTGATTTGATAGTACCAAGTGGCTCCTGCAATCTGCCATCAAAAAGTCGGCAGGCGAGTTTTGTTTTCCAGGGAAAAGCGCCGTTGTTTGGGTGTGGGGGCCTGTGGCAGGGAGTGACCGGCTGGCTCCTTAGAATCCACGATACGCAGCATGGTTCCCAGACCTGAGGTGGCACCAGTGCCAAGTCGGGCTGGTTTGATGGTGAAAAGTGGCTCCTGCAATCTGCCATCCAGAAGCGGGATAACTTACTTTTGTTTGCCAGGGAAACGGGCCGAGGTTTTGGTCTGGGGGCCTATGGCTGGGAGTGTTTGGCTGGCTCCTGAAAAGCTACGATAGGCAGGATGGTGACCAGACCCATGGTGGCACGAGTGCCAAGTTGGGCTGATTTGATAGTAGCAAGTGGCTCCTGCAATCTGCCATCAAAATGTTGGCAGGCGAGTTTTGTTTTCCAGGGAAAAGCGCTGTGGCTTGTGTTTGGGGGCCTGTGGCTGGGAGTGACCGGCTGGCTCCTTAGAATCCACGATACGCAGGATGGTTCCCAGACCCAAGGTTGCACCAGTGCCAAGTCGGGCTGGTTTGATAGTACCAAGTGGCTCCTGCAATCTGCCATCCAGAAGCGGGGCAGCTTAGTTTTTTTTGCCAGGGAAACGGGCCGAGCTTTGTGTCTGGGGGCCTATGGCTGGGAGTGACCGGCTGGCTCCTGAAAAGCTACGATAGGCAGGATGGTGACCAGACCCATGGTGGCACCAGTGCCAAGTTGGGCTGGTTTGATAGTACCAAGTGGCTCCTGCAATCTGCCATCAAAAAGTTGCCAGGCGAGTTTTGTTTTCCAGGGAAAAGCGCCGTTGTTTTTGTTTGGGGGCCTGTGGCTGGGAGTGGCCGGCTGGCTCCTTAGAACACACGATACGCAGGATGGTTCCCAGACCTGAGGTGGCACCAGTGCCAAGTCGGGCTGGTTAGATAGTACCAAGTGCGTCCTGCAATCTGCCATCCAGAAGCGGGGCAGCTTACTTTTGTTTGCCAGGGAAACGGGCCGAGCTTTGTGTCTGGGGGCCTATGGCTGGGAGTGACCGGCTGGCTCCTGAAAAGCTACGATAGGCAGGATGGTGACCCGACCAGAGGTGGCACCAGTGCCAAGTTTGCCTGATTTGATAGTATCAAGTAGCTCCTGCAATCTGCCATCAAATTTGGCAGGCGAGTTTTGTTTTCAAGGAAAAAGCGCCGTTGTTTGTGTTTGGGGGCCTGTGGCTGGGAGTGGCCGGCTGGCTCCTTAGAATCCACGATACGCAGCATGGTTCCCAGACCAGAGGTGGCACCAGTGCCAAGTCGGGCTGGTTTGATGGTGCAAAGTGGCTCCTGCAATCTGCCATCCAGAAGCGGGGTAGCTTACTTTTTTTTGCCAGGGAAATGGGCCGAGGTTTTTGTCTGGAGGCCTATGGCTGGGAGTGACTGGCTGGCTCCTGAAAAGCTACGATAGGCAGGATGGTGACCAGACCCATGGTGACACCAGTGCCAAGTTGGGCTGATTTGATAGTACCAAGTAGCTCCTGCAATCTGCCATCAAAATTTGGCAGGCGAGTTTTGTTTTCCAGGGAAAAGCGGGGTTGCTTGTGTTTGGGCGCCTGTAGCAGGGTGTGGCCGGCTGGCTCCTTAGAATCCACGATACGCAGGATGGTTCCCAGACCCAAGGTGGCACCAGTGCCAAGTCGGGCTGATTTGATAGTACCAAGTGGTTCCTGCAATCTACCATCCAGAAGCGGGGCAGCTTACTTTTTTTTGCCAGGGAAACGGGCCGAGATTTGTGTTTGGGGGCCTATGGCTGGGAGTGACCGGCTGGCTCCTGAAAAGCTACGATAGGCAGGATGGTGACCAGACCCATGGTGGCACCAGTGCCAAGTTGGGCTGATTTGATAGTACCAAGTGGCTCCTGCAATCTGCCATCAAAAAGTCGGCAGGCGAATTTTGTTTTCCAGGGAAAAGCGCCGTTGTTTGTGTTTGGGGGCCTGTGGCAGGGACTGGCCGGCTAGCTCCTTAGAATCCACGATACGCAGCATGGTTCCCAGACCAGAGGTGGCACCAGTGCCAAGTCGGGCTGGTTTGATAGTACCAAGTGGCTCCTGCAATCTGCCATCAAAAAGTTGGCAGGCGAGTTTTGTTTTCCAGGGAAAAGCGCCGTTGTTTGTGTTTGGGGGCCTGTGGCTGGGAGTGGCCGGCTGGCTCCTTAGAATCCACGATACGCAGGATGGTTCCCAGACCAGAGGTGGCACCAGTGCCAAGTCGGGCTGGTTTGATAGTACCAAGTGGCTCCTGCAATCTGCCATCCAGAAGCGGGGAAGCTTACTTTTGTTTGCCAGGGAAACGGGCCGAGCTTTTTGTCTCGGGGCCTATGGCTGGGAGTGACCAGCTGGCTCCTGAAAAGCTACGATAGGTAGGATGGTGACCAGACCCATGGTGGCACCCGTGCCAAGTTGGGCTGGTTTGATAGTTCCAAGTGGCTCCTGCAATCTGCCATCAAAAACTTGGCAGGCGAGTTTTGTTTTCCATGGAGAAGCGCCGTTGCTTTTGTTTGGGGGCCTGTGGCTGGGAGTGGCCGGCTGGCTCCTTAGAATCCACGATACGCAGCATGGTTCCCAGACCAGAGGTGGCACCAGTGCCAAGTCGGGCTGGTTTGATAGTACCAAGTGCGTCCTGCAATCTGCCATCCAGAAGCGGGGCAGCTTACTTTTGTTTGCCAGGGAAACGGGCCGAGCTTTGTGTCTCAGGGCCTATGGCTGGGAGTGGCCGGCTGGCTAATTAGAATCCACGACAGGCAGGATGGTTCCCAGACCAGATGTGGCACCAGTGCCAAGTCGGGCTAGTTTGATGGTGCAAAGTGGCCCCTGCAATCTGCCATCCAGAAGCGGGGCAGCTTACTTTTGTTTGCCAGGGAAACGGGCCGAGCTTTGTGTCTGGGGGCCTATGGCTGGGAGTGACCGGCTGGCTCCTGAAAAGCTACGATAGGCAGGATGGTGAGCAGACCCATGGTGGCACCAGTGCCAAGTTGGGCTGGTTTGATAGTAGCAAGTGGCTCCTGCAATCTGCCATCAAAAAGTTGGCAGGCGAGTTTTGTTTTCCAGGGAAAAGCGCCGTTGTGTGTGTTTGGGGGCCTGTGGCTGGGAGTGGCCGGCTGGCTCCTTAGAATCCACGATACGCAGCATGGTTCCCAGACCAGAGGTGGCACCAGTGCCAAGTTGGGCTGGTTTGATAGTACCAAGTGCGTCCTGCAATCTGCCATCCAGAAGCGGGGCAGCTTACTTTTGTTTGCCTGGGAAACGGGCCGAGGTTTTTGTCTGGGGGCCTATGGCTGGGAGTGACCGGCTGGCTCCTGAAAAGCTACGATAGGCCGGATGGCGATCCGACCAGAGGTGGCACCAGTGCCAAGTTGGGCTGATTTGATAGTACCAAGTAGCTCCTGCAATCTGCCATCAAATTTGGCAGGCGAGTTTTTTTTTCCAGGGAAAAGCGCCGTTGTTTGTGTTTGGGGGCCTGTGGCTGGGAGTGGCCAGCTGGCTCCTTAGAATCCACGATACGCAGCATGGTTCCAAGACCCAAGGTGGCACCAGTGCCAAGTTGGGCTGGTTTGATAGTAGCAAGTGGCTCCTGCAATCTGCCATCCAGAAGCGGGGCAGCTGACTTTTGTTTTCCAGGGAAACGGGCCGAGGTTTGTGTCTGGGGGCCTATGGCTGGGAGTGACCGGCTGGCTCCTGAAAAGCTACGATAGGCAGGATGGTGACCAGACCCATGGTGGCACCAGTGCCAAGTTGGGCGGATTTGATAGTACCAAGTGGCTCCTGCAATCTGCCATCAAAAAGTCGGCAGGAGAATTTTGTTTTCCAGGGAAAAGCGCCGTTGTTTGTGTTTGGGGCCCTGTGCCAGGGAGTGGCCGGCTGGCTCCTTAGAATCCACGATACGCAGCATGGTTCCCAGACCCAAGGTGGCACCAGTGCCAAGTCGGGCTGGTTTGATAGTACCAAGTGGCTCTTGCAATCTGTCATCAAAAAGTTGGCAGGCGAGTTTTGTTTTCCAGGGAAAAGCGCCGTTGTTTGTGTTTGGGGGCCTGTGGCTGGGAGTGGCCGGCTGGCTCCTTAGAATCCACGATACGCAGCATGGTTCCCAGACCTGAGGTGGCACCAGTGCCAAGTTGGGCTGATTTGATAGTACCAAGTAGCTCCTGCAATCTGCCATCAAATTTGGCAGGCGAGTTTTGTTTTCAAGGAAAAAGCGCCGTTGTTTGTGTTTGGGGGCCTGTGGCTGGGAGTGGCCGGCTGGCTCCTTAGAATCCACGATACGCAGCATGGTTCCCAGACCAGAGGTGGCACCAGTGCCAAGTCGGGCTGGTTTGATGGTGCAAAGTGGCTCCTGCAATCTGCCATCCAGAAGCGGGGTAGCTTACTTTTTTTTGCCAGGGAAACGGGCCGAGGTTTTTGTCTGGAGGCCTATGGCTGGGAGTGACCGGCTGGCTCCTGAAAAGCTACGATAGGCAAGATGGTGACCAGACCCATGGTGGCACAAGTGCCAAGTTGGGCTGGTTTGATAGTACCAAGTGGCTCCTGCAATCTGCCATCAAAAAGTTGGCCGGCGAGTTTTGTTTTCCAGGGAAAAGCGCCGTTGTTTGTGTTTTGGGGCCTGTGGCGGGGAGTGGCCAGCTGTCTCCTTAGAACCCACGATACGCAGGATGGTTCCCAGACCCAAGGTGGCAGCAGTGCCAAGTCGGGCTGGTTTGATGGTGAAAAGTGGCTCCTGCAATCTGCCATCCAGAAGCGGGATAACTTACTTTTGTTTGCCAGGGAAACGGGCCGAGGTTTGTGTCTGGGGGCCTATGGCTGGGAGTGACCGGCTGGCTCCTGAAAAGCTACGATAGGCAGGATGGTGACCAGACCCATGGTGGCACCAGTGCCAAGTTGAGCTGGTTTGATAGTACCAAGTGGCTCCTGCAATCTGCCATCTAAAAGTTGGCAGGCGAGTTTTGTTTTCCAGGGAAAAGCTCCGTTGTTTGTGTTTGGGGGCCTGTGGCTGGGAGTGGCCAGCTGTCTCCTTAGAATCCACGATACGCAGGATGGTTCCCAGACCAGAGGTGGCACCAGTGCCAAGTCGGGCTGGTTTGATGATACTAAATAGCTCCTGCAATCTGGCATCCAGACGCGGGGCAGCGGATTTTTGTTTGCTGGAGAAAAGTTCCGTGGTTTTTTTTTGGGGGTATATGGCTGGACGTGGCCGGCTGGCTCCTTAAAAAGCTCGATACGCAGGATTGTTCCCTGACCCAAGGTGGCGTCAGTGCCAAGTCGGGCTGTTTTCGTAGTACCAAGTGCGTCCTGCAATTCGCAATCCAGAAGAGGGGCAGTTGAGTTTTGTTTGCCAGAGAAAAGGGCCGTGGTATGTGTTTGGGGGCATATGGCTGAGAGTGGCCGGCTGGCCCCTGAAAATCCACGATAGGCAGGATGGTTCCCAGAACCAAGGTGGCACCAGTGCCATGTTGGCCTCTTTGATAGTACCATGTGGCTCCTGCAATCTGCCATCCAGAAGCGGGGCTGCTTACTTTTGTTTGCCAGGGAAACGGGCCGAGGTATTTGTCAGGGGGCCTATGGCTGGGAGTGACCGGCTGGCTCCTGAAAAGCTACGATAGGCAGGATGGTGACCAGACCCATGGTGGCACCAGTGCCAAGTTGGGCTGATTTGATAGTACCAAGTGGCTCCTGCAATCTGCCATCAAAAAGTTGTCAGGCGAGTTTTGTTTTCCAGGGAAAAGCGCCGTTGTTTGTGTTTGCGGGCCTGTGGCTGGGAGTGGCCGGCTGGCTCCTTAGAATCCACGATACGTAGGATGGTTCCCAGAGCCAAGGTGGCACCAGTGCAAAATTGGGCTGGTTTGATAGTACCAAGTGGCTCCTGCAATCTGCAATCCAGAAGCGGGGCAGCTTACTTTTGTTTCCCAGGGAAACGGGCCGAGCTATTTGTCTGGGGGCCGATGGCTGGGAGTGACCGGCTGGCTCCTGAAAATCCATGATACGCAGCATGGTTCCCAGACCCAAGATGGCACCAGTGCCAAGTCGGGCTGGTTTATAATACTAAATAGCTCCTGAAATCTGCCATTCAGACGCGGGGCAGCGGATTTTTGTTTGCTGGAGAAAAGTTCCGTGATTGTTTTTGGGGGTATATGGCTGGGCGGGGCCGGCTGGCTCCTTAAAAAGATCGATACGCAGGATTGTTCCCTGACCCAAGGTGGCATCAGTGCCAAGTCGGGCTGTTTTCGTAGTACCAAGTGGGTCCTGCAATTTGCCATCCAGAAGAGGGGCAGTTGAGTTTTGTTTGCCAGAGAAAAGGGCCGTGGTATGTGTTTGGGGGCATATGGCTGAGAGTGGCCGGCTGGCCCCTGAAAATCCAAGATAGGCAGGATGGTTCCCAGAGCCAAGGTGGCACCAGTGCCATGTTGGCCTGGTTTGATAGTACCATGTGGCTCCTGCAATCTGCCATCCAGAAGCGGGGCAGCTTACTTTTGTTTGCCAGGGAAACGGGCCGAGGTATTTGTCTGGGGGCCTATGACTGGGAGTGACCGGCTGGCTCCTGAAAAGCTACGATAGGCAGGATGGTGACCAGACCCATGGTGGCACCAGTGCCAAGTTGGGCTGGTTTGATAGTACCAAGTGGCTCCTGCAATCTGCCATCAAAAAGTTGGCAGGCGAGTTTTGTTTTCCACGGAAAAGCGCCGTTGTTTTTGTTTAGAGGCCTGTGGCAGGGAGTGGCCGCCTGTCCTCGTAGAATCTACGTTACGCAGCATGGTTCCCAGAGCCAAGGTGGCACGAGGGCCAAGTCGGGCTGGTTTGATAGTACTAAGTGCATCCTGCAATCAGCCATCCAAAAGCGGGGCAGCTTACTTTTGTTTGCCAGGGAAACGGGCCGAGGTTTGTGTCTGGGGGCCTATGGCAGGGAGTGACCGGCTGGCTCCTGAAAAGCTACGATAGGCAGCATGTTTACCAGACCCATGGTGGCACCAGTGCCAAGTTGGGCTGATTTCATAGTACCAAGTGGCTCCTGCAATCTGCCATCCAGAATCGGGGCAGCTTACTTTTGTTTTCCAGGGAAACGGGCCGAGGTTTGTGTCTGGGGGCCTATGGCTGGGAGTGACCGGCTGGCTCCTGAAAAGCTACGATAGGCAGGATGGTGACCAGACCTATGGTGGCACCAGTGCCAAGTTGGGCTTGTTTGATAGTACCAAGTGGCTCCTGCAATCTGCCATCAAAATGTTGGCAGGCGAGTTTTGTTTTCCAGGGAAAAGCGCCGTTGTTTGTGTTTGGGGGCCTGTGGCTCAGAGTGGCCGGGTGGCTGCTTAGAATCCACGATACGCAGGATGGTTCCCAGACCCAAGGTGGCACCAGTGCCAAGTCGGGCTGTTTTGACACTACCAAGTGGCTCCTGCACTCTGCCATCCAGAATCGGGGCAGCTTAATTTTGTTTGCCAGGGAAACGGGCCGAGGTTTGTGTCTGGGGGCCTATGGCTGGGAGTGACCGGCTGGCTCCTGAAATGCTACAATAGGCAGGATGGCTCCCAGACCCATAGTGGCACCAGTGCCAAGTTGGGATGATTTGATAGTACCAAGTGGCTCCTGCAATCTGCCATCAAAAAGTTGGCAGGCGAGTTTTGTTTTCCAGGGAAATGCGCCGTTGTTTGTGTTTGGGGGCCTGTGGCTGGGAGTGGCCGGCTGGCTCCTTAGAATCCACGATATGCAGGATTGTTCCCAGACCCAAGGTGGCACCAGTGCCAAGTCGGGCTGGTTTGATGGTGCAAAGTGGCTCCTGCAATCTGCCATCCAGACGCGGGGCAGCGGATTTTTGTTTCCAAGAGAAATGATCCGTGGTTTGTTTTTGGGGGTTTATGGCTGGGCGTGGCCGGCTGGCTCCTTAAAAAGTTCGATATGCAGGATGGTTCCCTGACAGAAGGTGGCACCAGTGCCACGTCGGGCGGTTTTCGTAGTACAAAGTGCGTCCTAAAATTTGCCATCCAGAAGAGGGGCAGTTGAGAAATGTTTGCCAGAGAAAAGGGCCGTGGTTTGTTTTTGGGGGCATATGGCTGAGAGTGGCCAGCTGGCTCCTGAAAAGCTACGATAGGCAGGATGTTTACCAGACCCATGGTGGCACCAGTGCCAAGTTGGGCTGTTTTTATAGTACCAAGTGGCTCCTGCAATCTGCCATCCAGAATCGGGGTAGCTTACTTTTGTTTTCCAGGGAAACGGGCCGAGGTTTGTGTCTGGGGGTCTATGGTTGGGAGTGGCCGGCTGGCTCCTTAGAAACCACGATACGCAGCATGGTTCCCAGACAAGAGGTGCCACCAGTGCCAAGGTGGGCTGGTTTGATACTACCAAGTGGTTCCTGCAATCTGCCATCCAGAAGCGGGGCAGCTTACTTTTGTTTGCCTGGGAAACGGGCCGAGGTTTTTGTCTGGGGGGCTATGGCTGGGACTGACCGTCTGGCTCCTTAAAATCCACGATACGCAGGATGGTTCCCAGACCAGAGTTGGCACCAGTGCCAAGTCGGGCTGGTTTGATAGTACCAAGTGGCTCCTGCAATCTGCCATCCAGAAGCGGGGCAGCTTACTTTTGTTTGCCGGTGTAACGGGCCGAGGTTTTTCTCTGGGGGCCTATGGCAGGGAGGGACCGGCTGGCTCCTGAAAAGCTACGATAGGCAGGATGGTGACCAGACCCATGGTGGCACCAGTGCCAAGTTGGGCTGATTTGATAGTAGCAACTGGCTCCTGCAATCTGCCATCAAAATGTTGGCAGGCGAGTTTTGTTTTCCAGGGAAAAGCGCTGTGGTTTGTGTTTGGGGGCCTGTGGCTGGGAGTGACCGGCTGGCTCCTTAGAATCCACGATACGCAGGATGGTTCCCAGACCCAAGGTGGCACCAGTGCCAAGTTGGGCTGGTTTGATAGTACCAAGTGGCTCCTGCAATCTGCCATCCAGAAGCGGGGCAGCTTACTTTTGTTTGCCAGGGAAACGGGTCGAGCTTTGTGTCTGGGGGCCTATGGCTGGGAGTGACCGGCTGGCTCCTGAAAAGCTACGATAGGCAGGATGGTGACCAGACCCATGGTGGCACCAGTGCCAAGTTGGGCTGATTTGATAGTACCAAGTGGCTCCTGCAATCTGCCATCAAAAAGTCGGCAGGCGAGTTTTGTTTTCCACGGAAAAGCGCCGTTGTTTGGGTGTGGGGGCCTGTGGCAGGGAGTGACCGGCTGGCTCCTTAGAATCCACGATACGCAGCATGGTTCCCAGACCTGAGGTGGCACCAGTGCCAAGTCGGGCTGGTTTGATGGTGAAAAGTGGCTCCTGCAATCTGCCATCCAGAAGCGGGATAACTTACTTTTGTTTGCCAGGGAAACGGGCCGAGGTTTTGGTCTGGGGGCCTATGGCTGGGAGTGTTTGGCTGGCTCCTGAAAAGCTACGATAGGCAGGATGGTGACCAGACCCATGGTGGCACGAGTGCCAAGTTGGGCTGATTTGATAGTAGCAAGTGGCTCCTGCAATCTGCCATCAAAATGTTGGCAGGCGAGTTTTGTTTTCCAGGGAAAAGCGCTGTGGCTTGTGTTTGGGGGCCTGTGGCTGGGAGTGACCGGCTGGCTCCTTAGAATCCACGATACGCAGGATGGTTCCCAGACCCAAGGTTGCACCAGTGCCAAGTCGGGCTGGTTTGATAGTACCAAGTGGCTCCTGCAATCTGCCATCCAGAAGCGGGGCAGCTTAGTTTTTTTTGCCAGGGAAACGGGCCGAGCTTTGTGTCTGGGGGCCTATGGCTGGGAGTGACCGGCTGGCTCCTGAAAAGCTACGATAGGCAGGATGGTGACCAGACCCATGGTGGCACCAGTGCCAAGTTGGGCTGGTTTGATAGTACCAAGTGGCTCCTGCAATCTGCCATCAAAAAGTTGCCAGGCGAGTTTTGTTTTCCAGGGAAAAGCGCCGTTGTTTTTGTTTGGGGGCCTGTGGCTGGGAGTGGCCGGCTGGCTCCTTAGAACACACGATACGCAGGATGGTTCCCAGACCTGAGGTGGCACCAGTGCCAAGTCGGGCTGGTTAGATAGTACCAAGTGCGTCCTGCAATCTGCCATCCAGAAGCGGGGCAGCTTACTTTTGTTTGCCAGGGAAACGGGCCGAGCTTTGTGTCTGGGGGCCTATGGCTGGGAGTGACCGGCTGGCTCCTGAAAAGCTACGATAGGCAGGATGGTGACCCGACCAGAGGTGGCACCAGTGCCAAGTTGGGCTGATTTGATAGTATCAAGTAGCTCCTGCAATCTGCCATCAAATTTGGCAGGCGAGTTTTGTTTTCAAGGAAAAAGCGCCGTTGTTTGTGTTTGGGGGCCTGTGGCTGGGAGTGGCCGGCTGGCTCCTTAGAATCCACGATACGCAGCATGGTTCCCAGACCAGAGGTGGCACCAGTGCCAAGTCGGGCTGGTTTGATTGTGCAAAGTGGCTCCTGCAATCTGCCATCCAGAAGCGGGGTAGCTTACTTTTTTTTGCCAGGGAAATGGGCCGAGGTTTTTGTCTGGAGGCCTATGGCTGGGAGTGACTGGCTGGCTCCTGAAAAGCTACGATAGGCAGGATGGTGACCAGACCCATGGTGACACCAGTGCCAAGTTGGGCTGATTTGATAGTACCAAGTAGCTCCTGCAATCTGCCATCAAAATTTGGCAGGCGAGTTTTGTTTTCCAGGGAAAAGCGGGGTTGCTTGTGTTTGGGCGCCTGTAGCAGGGTGTGGCCGGCTGGCTCCTTAGAATCCACGATACGCAGGATGGTTCCCAGACCCAAGGTGGCACCAGTGCCAAGTCGGGCTGATTTGATAGTACCAAGTGGTTCCTGCAATCTACCATCCAGAAGCGGGGCAGCTTACTTTTTTTTGCCAGGGAAACGGGCCGAGATTTGTGTTTGGGGGCCTATGGCTGGGAGTGACCGGCTGGCTCCTGAAAAGCTACGATAGGCAGGATGGTGACCAGACCCATGGTGGCACCAGTGCCAAGTTGGGCTGATTTGATAGTACCAAGTGGCTCCTGCAATCTGCCATCAAAAAGTCGGCAGGCGAATTTTGTTTTCCAGGGAAAAGCGCCGTTGTTTGTGTTTGGGGGCCTGTGGCAGGGACTGGCCGGCTAGCTCCTTAGAATCCACGATACGCAGCATGGTTCCCAGACCAGAGGTGGCACCAGTGCCAAGTCGGGCTGGTTTGATAGTACCAAGTGGCTCCTGCAATCTGCCATCAAAAAGTTGGCAGGCGAGTTTTGTTTTCCAGGGAAAAGCACCGTTGTTTGTGTTTGGGGGCCTGTGGCTGGGAGTGGCCGGCTGGCTCCTTAGAATCCACGATACGCAGGATGGTTCCCAGACCAGAGGTGGCACCAGTGCCAAGTCGGGCTGGTTTGATAGTACCAAGTGGCTCCTGCAATCTGCCATCCAGAAGCGGGGAAGCTTACTTTTGTTTGCCAGGGAAACGGGCCGAGCTTTTTGTCTCGGGGCCTATGGCTGGGAGTGACCAGCTGGCTCCTGAAAAGCTACGATAGGTAGGATGGTGACCAGACCCATGGTGGCACCCGTGCCAAGTTGGGCTGGTTTGATAGTTCCAAGTGGCTCCTGCAATCTGCCATCAAAAACTTGGCAGGCGAGTTTTGTTTTCCATGGAAAAGCGCCGTTGCTTGTGTTTGGGGGCCTGTGGCTGGGAGTGGCCGGCTGGCTCCTTAGAATCCACGATACGCAGCATGGTTCCCAGACCAGAGGTGGCACCAGTGCCAAGTCGGGCTGGTTTGATAGTACCAAGTGCGTCCTGCAATCTGCCATCCAGAAGCGGGGCAGCTTACTTTTGTTTGCCAGGGAAACGGGCCGAGCTTTGTGTCTCGGGGCCTATGGCTGGGAGTGGCCGGCTGGCTAATTAGAATCCACGACAGGCAGGATGGTTCCCAGACCAGATGTGGCACCAGTGCCAAGTCGGGCTAGTTTGATGGTGCAAAGTGGCCCCTGCAATCTGCCATCCAGAAGCGGGGCAGCTTACTTTTGTTTGCCAGGGAACCGACCGAGGTTTTTCTCTGGGGGCCTATGGCTGGGAGTGACCGGCTGGCTCCTGAAAAGCTACGATAGGCAGGATGGTGACCAGACCCATGGTGGCACCAGTGCCAAGTTGGGCTGGTTTGATAGTACCAAGTGGCTCCTGCAATCAGCCATCAAAATTTTGGCAGGCGAGTTTTGTTTTCAGGGAAAAGTGCCGTTGTTTGTGTTTGGGGGCCTGTGGCGGGGAGTGGCCAGCTGGCTCCTTAGAATCCACGATACGCAGCATGGTTCCCAGACCCAAGGTGGCACCAGTGCCAAGTCGGGCTGATTTGATAGTACCAAGTGGTTCCTGCAATCTGCCATCCAGAAGCGGGGCAGCTTACTTTTGTTTGCCAGGGAAACGGGCCGAGCTTTGTGTCTGGGGGCCTATGGCTGGGAGTGACCGGCTGGCTCCTGAAAAGCTACGATAGGCAGGATGGTGAGCAGACCCATGGTGGCACCAGTGCCAAGTTGGGCTGGTTTGATAGTAGCAAGTGGCTCCTGCAATCTGCCATCAAAAAGTTGGCAGGCGAGTTTTGTTTTCCAGGGAAAAGCGCCGTTGTGTGTGTTTGGGGGCCTGTGGCTGGGAGTGGCCGGCTGGCTCCTTAGAATCCACGATACGCAGCATGGTTCCCAGACCAGAGGTGGCACCAGTGCCAAGTTGGGCTGGTTTGATAGTACCAAGTGCGTCCTGCAATCTGCCATCCAGAAGCGGGGCAGCTTACTTTTGTTTGCCTGGGAAACGGGCCGAGGTTTTTGTCTGGGGGCCTATGGCTGGGAGTGACCGGCTGGCTCCTGAAAAGCTACGATAGGCCGGATGGCGATCCGACCAGAGGTGGCACCAGTGCCAAGTTGGGCTGATTTGATAGTACCAAGTAGCTCCTGCAATCTGCCATCAAATTTGGCAGGCGAGTTTTTTTTTCCAGGGAAAAGCGCCGTTGTTTGTGTTTGGGGGCCTGTGGCTGGGAGTGGCCAGCTGGCTCCTTAGAATCCACGATACGCAGCATGGTTCCAAGACCCAAGGTGGCACCAGTGCCAAGTTGGGCTGGTTTGATAGTAGCAAGTGGCTCCTGCAATCTGCCATCCAGAAGCGGGGCAGCTGACTTTTGTTTTCCAGGGAAACGGGCCGAGGTTTGTGTCTGGGGGCCTATGGCTGGGAGTGACCGGCTGGCTCCTGAAAAGCTACGATAGGCAGGATGGTGACCAGACCCATGGTGGCACCAGTGCCAAGTTGGGCGGATTTGATAGTACCAAGTGGCTCCTGCAATCTGCCATCAAAAAGTCGGCAGGAGAATTTTGTTTTCCAGGGAAAAGCGCCGTTGTTTGTGTTTGGGGCCCTGTGCCAGGGAGTGGCCGGCTGGCTCCTTAGAATCCACGATACGCAGCATGGTTCCCAGACCCAAGGTGGCACCAGTGCCAAGTCGGGCTGGTTTGATAGTACCAAGTGGCTCTTGCAATCTGTCATCAAAAAGTTGGCAGGCGAGTTTTGTTTTCCAGGGAAAAGCGCCGTTGTTTGTGTTTGGGGGCCTGTGGCTGGGAGTGGCCGGCTGGCTCCTTAGAATCCACGATACGCAGCATGGTTCCCAGACCTGAGGTGGCACCAGTGCCAAGTTGGGCTGATTTGATAGTACCAAGTAGCTCCTGCAATCTGCCATCAAATTTGTCAGGCGAGTTTTGTTTTCAAGGAAAAAGCGCCGTTGTTTGTGTTTGGGGGCCTGTGGCTGGGAGTGGCCGGCTGGCTCCTTAGAATCCACGATACGCAGCATGGTTCCCAGACCAGAGGTGGCACCAGTGCCAAGTCGGGCTGGTTTGATGGTGCAAAGTGGCTCCTGCAATCTGCCATCCAGAAGCGGGGTAGCTTACTTTTTTTTGCCAGGGAAACGGGCCGTGGTTTTTGTCTGGAGGCCTATGGCTGGGAGTGACCGGCTGGCTCCTGAAAAGCTACGATAGGCAGGATGGTGACCAGACCCGTGGTGACACCAGTGCCAAGTTGGGCTGATTTGATAGTACCAAGTAGCTCCTGCAATCTGCCATCAAAATTTGGCAGGCGAGTTTTGTTTTCCAGGGAAAAGCGCCGTTGCTTGTGTTTGGGCGCCTGTAGCAGGGTGTGGCCGGCTGGCTCCTTAGAATCCACGATACGCAGCATGGTTCCCAGACCCAAGGTGGCACCAGTGCCAAGTCGGGCTGGCTTGATACTACCAAGTGGTTCATGAAATCTGCCATCCAGAAGCGGGGCAGCTTACTTTTTTTTGCCAGGGAAACGGGCCGAGATTTGTGTTTGGGGGCCTATGGCTGGGAGTGACCGGCTGGCTCCTGAAAAGCTACGATAGGCAGGATGGTGACCAGACCCATGGTGGCACCAGTGCCAAGTTGGGCTGGTTTGATAGTACCAAGTGGCTCCTGCAATCTGCCATCAAAAAGTTGGCAGGAGAGTTTTGTTTTCCAGGGAAAAGCGCCGTTGTTTGTGTTTGGGGGCCTGTGGCTGGGAGTGGCCGGCTGGCTCCTTAGAATCCACGATACGCAGGATGGTTCCCAGACCCAAGGTGGCACCAGTGCCAAGTTGGGCTGATTTGATAGTACCAAGTGGCTCCTGCAATCTGCCATCCAGAAGCGGGGCAGCTGACTTTTGTTTGCCAGGGAAACGGGCCGAGCTTTGTGTCTGGGGGCCTATGGCTGGGAGTGACCGGCTGGCTCCTGAAAAGCTACGATAGGCAGGATGGTGACCAGACCCATGGTGGCACCAGTGCCAAGTTGGGCTGATTTGATAGTACCAAGTGGCTCCTGCAATCTGCCATCAAAAACTTGGCAGGCGAATTTTGTTTTCCAGGGAAAAGCGCCGTTGTTTGTGTTTGGGGGCCTGTGGCAGGGAGTGGCCAGCTGGCTCCTTAGAATCCACGATACGCAGCATGGTTCCCAGACCCAAGGTGGCAACAGTGCCAAGTCGGGCTGGTTTGATAGTACCAAGTGGCTCCTGCAATCTGCCATCAAAAAGTCGGCAGGCGAATTTTGTTTTCCAGGGAAAAGCGCCGTTGTTTGTGTTTGGGGGCCTGTGGCAGGGAGTGGCCGGCTGGCTCCTTAGAATCCACTATACGCAGCATGGTTCCCAGACCAGAGGTGGCACCAGTGCCAAGTCGGGCTGGTTTGATAGTACCAAGTGGCTCCGGCAATCTGCCATCCAGAAGCGGGGAAGCTTACTTTTGTTTGCCAGGGAAACGGGCCGAAGTTTGTATCTGGGGGCCTATGGCTGGGAGTAACCAGCTGGCTCCTGAAAAGCTACGATAGGCAGGATGGTGACCAGACCCATGGTGGCACCAGTGCCAAGTTGGGCTGGTTTGATAGTACCAAGTGGCTCCTGCAATCTGCCATCAAAATGTTGGCAGGCGAGTTTTGTTTTCCAGGGAAAAGCGCCGTTGTTTGTGTTTGGGGGCCTGTGGCTGGGAGTGGCCGGCTGGCTCCTTAGAATCCACGATACGCAGCATGGTTCCCAGACCAGAGGTGGCACCAGTGCCAAGTCGGGCTGGTTTGATGGTACCAAGTGCGTCCTGCAATCTACCATCCAGAAGCGGGGCAGCTTACTTTTGTTTGCCAGGGAAACGGGCCGAGCTTTGTGTCTCGGGGCCTATGGCTGGGAGTTGCCGGCTGGCTAATTAGAATCCACGACAGGCAGGATGGTTCCCAGACCAGATGTGGCACCAGTGCCAAGTCGGGCTAGTTTGATGGTGCAAAGTGGCCCCTGCAATCTGCCATCCAGAAGCGGGGCAGCTTACTTTTGTTTGCCAGGGAACCGACCGAGGTTTTTGTCTGGGGGCCTATGGCTGGGAGTGACCGGCTGGCTCCTGAAAAGCTACGATAGGCAGGATGGTGACCAGACCCATGGTGGCACCAGTGCCAAGTTGGGCTGGTTTGATAGTACCAAGTGGCTCCTGTAATCAGCCATCAAAATGTTGGCAGGCGAGTTTTGTTTTCAGGGAAAAGCGCCGTTGTTTGTGTTTGGGGGCCTGTGGCTGGGAGTGGCCAGCTGGCTCCTTAGAATCCACGATACGCAGCATGGTTCCAAGACCCAAGGTGGCACCAGTGCCAAGTCGGGCTGATTTGATAGTACCAAGTGGTTCCTGCAATCTGCCATCCAGAAGCAGGGCAGCTTACTTTTGTTTGCCAGGGAAACGGGCCGAGCTTTGTATCTGGGGGCCTATGGCTGGGAGTGACCGGCTGGCTCCTGAAAAGCTACGATAGGCAGGATGGTGACCAGACCCATGGTGGCACCAGTGCCAAGTTGGGCTGGTTTGATAGTAGCAAGTGGCTCCTGCAATCTGCCATCAAAAAGTTGGCAGGCGAGTTTTGTTTTCCAGGGAAAAGCGCCGTTGTTTGTGTTTGGGGGCCTGTGGCTGGGAGTGGCCGGCTGGCTCCTTAGAATCCACGATACGCACCATGGTTCCCAGACCAGAGGTGGCACCAGTGCCAAGTTGGGCTGGTTTGATAGTACCAAGTGCATCCTGCAATCTGCCATCCAGAAGCGGGGCAGCTTACTTTTGTTTGCCTGGGAAACGGGCCGAGGTTTTTGTCTGGGGGCCTATGGCTGGGAGTGACCGGCTGGCTCCTGAAAAGCTACGATAGGCCGGATGGCGATCCGACCAGAGGTGGCACCAGTGCCAAGTTGGGCTGATTTGATAGTACCAAGTAGCTCCTGCAATCTGCCATCAAATTTGGCAGGCGAGTTTTGTTTTCCAGGGAAAAGCGCCGTTGTTTGTGTTTTGGGGGCCTGTGGCTGGGTGTGGCCAGCTGGCTCCTTAGAATCCACGATACGCAGCATGGTTCCAAGACCCAAGGTGGCACCAGGGCCAAGTCGGGCTAGTTTGATGGTGCAAAGTGGCTCCTGCAATCTGCCATCCAGTAGCGGGGTAGCTTACTTTTTTTTGCCAGGGAAACGGGCCGAGGTTTTTGTCTGGAGGCCTATGGCTGGGAGTGACCGGCTGGCTCCTGAAAAGCTACGATAGGCAGGATGGTGACCAGACCCCTGGTGGCACCAGTGCCAAGTAGGGCTGATTTGATAGTACCAAGTGGCTCCTGCAATCTGCCATCAAAAAGTCGGCAGGCGAATTTCGTTTTCCAGGGAAAAGCGCCGTTGTTTGTGTTTGGGGGCCTGTGGCAGGGAGTGGCCGGCTGGCTCCTTAGAATCCACGATACGCAGCATGGTTCCCAGACCAGAGGTGGCACCAGTGCCAAGTCGGGCTGGTTTGATACTACCAAGTGGCTCCTGCAATCTGCCATCCAGAAGCGGGGAAGCTTACTTTTGTTTGCCAGGGAAACGGGCCGAGGTTTGTATCTGGGGGCCTATGGCTGGGAGTAACCAGCTGGCTCCTGAAAAGCTACGATAGGCAGGATGGTGACCAGACCCATGGTGGCACCAGTGCCAAGTTGGGCTGGTTTGATAGTACCAAGTGGCTCCTGCAATCTGCCATCAAAATGTTGGCAGGCGAGTTTTGTTTTCCAGGGAAAAGCGCCGTTGTTTGTGTTTGGGGGCCTGTGGCTGGGAGTGGCCGGCTGGCTCCTTAGAATCCACGATACGCAGCATGGTTCCCAGACCAGAGGTGGCACCAGTGCCAAGTCGGGCTGGTTTGATAGTACCAAGTGCGTCCTGCAATCTGCCATCCAGAAGCGGGGCAGCTTACTTTTGTTTGCCAGGGAAACGGGCCGAGCTTTGTGTCTCGGGGCCTATGGCTGGGAGTGGCCGGGTGGCTAATTAGAATCCACGTCAGGCAGGATGGTTCCCAGACCAGATGTGGCACCAGTGCCAAGTCGGGCTAGTTTTATGGTGCAAAGTGGCCCCTGCAATCTGCCATCCAGAAGCGGGGCAGCTTACTTTTGTTTGCCAGGGAACCGACCGAGGTTTTTGTCTGGGGGCCTATGGCTGGGAGTGACCGGCTGGCTCCTGAAAAGCTACGATAGGCAGGATGGTGACCAGACCCATGGTGGCACCAGTGCCAAGTTGGGCTGGTTTGATAGTACCAAGTGGCTCCTGTAATCAGCCATCAAAATGTTGGCAGGCGAGTTTTGTTTTCCAGGGAAAAGCGCCGTTGTTTGTGTTTGGGGGCCTGTGGCTGGGAGTGGCCGGCTGGCTCCTTAGAATCCACGATACGCAGCATGGTTCCAAGACCCAAGGTGGCACCAGTGCCAAGTCGGGCTGGTTTGATACTACCAAGTGGCTCCTGCAATCTGCCATCAAAAAGTTGGCAGGCGAGTTTTGTTTTCCAGGGAAAAGCGCCGTTGTGTGTGTTTTGGGGCCTGTGGCGGGGAGTGGCCAGCTGTCTCCTTAGAATCCACGATACGCAGGATGGTTCCCAGACCAGAGGTGGCAGCAGTGCCAAGTCGGGCTGGTTTGATGGTGAAAAGTGGCTCCTGCAATCTGCCATCCAGAAGCGGGATAACTTACTTTTGTTTGCCAGGGAAACGGGCCGAGGTTTGTGTCTGGGGGCCTATGGCTGGGAGTGACCGGCTGGCTCCTGAAAAGCTACGATAGGCAGGATGGTGACCAGACCCATGGTGGCACCAGTGCCAAGTTGGGCTGGTTTGATAGTACCAAGTGGCTCCTGCAATCTGCCATCAAAATGTTGGCAGGCGAGTTTTGTTTTCAGGGAAAAGCTCCGTTGTTTGTGTTTGGGGGCCTGTGGCTGGGAGTGGCCAGCTGTCTCCTTAGAATCCACGATACGCAGGATGGTTCCCAGACCAGAGGTGGCACCAGTGCCAAGTCGGGCTGGTTTGATGATACTAAATAGCTCCTGCAATCTGGCATCCAGTCGCGGGGCAGCGGATTTTTGTTTGCTGGAGAAAAATTCCGTGGTTTTTTTTTGGGGGTATATGGCTGGACGTGGCCGGCTGGCTCCTTAAAAAGCTCGATACGCAGGATTGTTCCCTGACCCAAGGTGGCATCAGTGCCAAGTCGGGCTCTTTTCGTAGTACGAAGTGCGTCCTGCAATTCGCCATCCAGAAGAGGGGCAGTTGAGTTTTGTTTGCCAGAGAAAAGGGCCGTGGTATGTGTTTGGGGGCATATGGCTGAGAGTGGCCGGCTGGCTCCTTAGAATCCACGATACGTAGGATGGTTCCCAGAGCCAAGGTGGCACCAGTGCAAAATTGGGCTGGTTTGATAGTACCAAGTGGCTCCTGCAATCTGCCATCCAGAAGCGGGGCAGCTTACTTTTGTTTCCCAGGGAAACGGGCCGAGCTATTTGTCTGGGGGCCTATGGCTGGGAGTGACCGGCTGGCTCCTGAAAATCCATGATACGCAGCATGGTTCCCAGACCCAAGATGGCACCAGTGCCAAGTCGGGCTGGTTTATAATACTAAATAGCTCCTGAAATCTGCCATTCAGACGCGGGGCAGCGGATTTTTGTTTGCTGGATAAAAGTTCCGTGGTTGTTTTTTGGGGTTATATGGCTGGACGTGGCCGGCTGGCTCCTTAAAAAGATCGATACGCAGGATTGTTCCCTGACCCAAGGTGGCATCAGTGCCAAGTCGGGCTGTTTTCGTAGTACCAAGTGGGTCCTGCAATTTGCCATCCAGAGTAGGGGCAGTTGAGTTTTGTTTGCCAGAGAAAAGGGCCGTGGTATGTGTTTGGGGGCATATGGCTGAGAGTGGACTGCTGGCCCCTGAAAATCCAAGATAGGCAGGATGGTTCCCAGAGCCAAGGTGGCACCAGTGCCATGTTGGCCTGGTTTGATAGTACCATGTGGCTCCTGCAATCTGCCATCCAGAAGCGGGGCAGCTTACTTTTGTTTGCCAGGGAAACGGGCCGAGGTATTTGTCTGGGGGCCTATGACTGGGAGTGACCGGCTGGCTCCTGAAAAGCTACGATAGGCAGGATTGTGACCAGACCCATGGTGGCACCAGTGCCAAGTTGGGCTGGTTTGATAGTACCAAGTGGCTCCTGCAATCTGCCATCAAAAAGTTGGCAGGCGAGTTTTGTTTTCCACGGAAAAGCGCCGTTGCTTTTGTTTAGAGGCCTGTGGCAGGGAGTGGCCGCCTGTCCTCGTAGAATCTACGTTACGCAGCATGGTTCCCAGAGCCAAGGTGGCACGAGGGCCAAGTCGGGCTGGTTTGATAGTACTAAGTGCATCCTGCAATCAGCCATCCAAAAGCGGGGCAGCTTACTTTTGTTTGCCAGGGAAACGGGCCGAGGTTTGTGTCTGGGGGCCTATGGCAGGGAGTGACCGGCTGGCTCCTGAAAAGCTACGATAGGCAGCATGTTTACCAGACCCATGGTGGCACCAGTGCCAAGTTGGGCTGATTTCATAGTACCAAGTGGCTCCTGCAATCTGCCATCCAGAATCGGGGCAGCTTACTTTTGTTTTCCAGGGAAACGGGCCGAGGTTTGTGTCTGGGGGCCTATGGCTGGGAGTGACCGGCTGGCTCCTGAAAAGCTACGATAGGCAGGATGGTGACCAGACCCATGGTGGCACCAGTGCCAAGTTGGGCTTGTTTGATAGTACCAAGTGGCTCCTGCAATCTGCCATCAAAATGTTGGCAGGCGAGTTTTGTTTTCCAGGGAAAAGCGCCGTTGTTTGTGTTTGGGGGCCTGTGGCTCAGAGTGGCCGGGTGGCTGCTTAGAATCCACGATACGCAGGATGGTTCCCAGACCCAAGGTGGCACCAGTGCCAAGTCGGGCTGTTTTGACACTGCCAAGTGGCTCCTGCACTCTGCCATCCAGAATCGGGGCAGCTTAATTTTGTTTGCCAGGGAAACGGGCCGGGGTTTGTGTCTGGGGGCCTATGGCTGGGAGTGACCGGCTGGCTCCTGAAATGCTACAATAGGCAGGATGGCTCCCAGACCCATAGTGGCACCAGTGCCAAGTTGGGATGATTTGATAGTACCAAGTGGCTCCTGCAATCTGCCATCAAAATGTTGGCAGGCGAGTTTTGTTTTCCAGGGAAAAGCGCCGTTGTTTGTGTTTGGGGGCCTGTGGCTGGGAGTGGCCGGCTGGCTCCTTAGAATCCACGATATGCAGGATTGTTCCCAGACCCAAGGTGGCACCGGTGCCAAGTCGGGCTGGTTTGATGGTGCAAAGTGGCTCCTGCAATCTGCCATCCAGACGCGGGGCAGCGGATTTTTGTTTCCAAGAGAAATGATCCGTGGTTTTTTTTTGGGGGTTTATGGCTGGGCGTGGCCGGCTGGCTCCTTAAAAAGTTCGATATGCAGGATGGTTCCCTGACACAAGGTGGCACCAGTGCCACGTCGGGCGGTTTTCGTAGTACAAAGTGCGTCCTAAAATTTGCCATCCAGAAGAGGGGCAGTTGAGTTATGTTTGCCAGAGAAAAGGGCCGTGGTTTGTTTTTGGGGGCATATGGCTGAGAGTGGCCAGCTGGCTCCTGAAAAGCTACGATAGGCAGGATGTTTACCAGACCCATGGTGGAACCAGTGCCACGTTGGGCTGTTTTTATAGTACCAAGTGGCTCCTGCAATCTGCCATCCAGAATCGGGGTAGCTTACTTTTGTTTTCCAGGGAAACGGGCCGAGGATTGTGTCTGGGGGTCTATGGTTGGGAGTGGCCGGCTGGCTCCTTAGAAACCACGATACGCAGCATGGTTCCCAGACAAGAGGTGCCACCAGTGCCAAGTTGGGCTGGTTTGATACTACCAAGTGGTTCCTGCAATCTGCCATCCAGAAGCGGGGCAGCTTACTTTTGTTTGCCTGGGAAACGGGCCGAGGTTTTTGTCTGGGGGCCTATGGCTGGGACTGACCGGCTGGCTCCTTAAAATCCACGATACGCAGGATGGTTCCCAGACCAGAGTTGGCACCAGTGCCAAGTTGGGCTGATTTGATAGTACCAAGTGGCTCCTGCAATCTGCCATCAAAAAGTCGGCAGGCGGGTTTTGTTTTCCAGGGAAAAGCGCCTTTGTTTGTGTCTGGGGGCCTGTGGCTGGGAGTGACCGGCTGGCTCCTTAGAATCCACGATACGCACCATGGTTCCCAGACCAGAGGTGGCACCAGTGCCAAGTTGGGCTGGTTTGATAGTACCAAGTGCGTCCTGCAATCTGCCATCCAGAAGCAGGGCAGCTTACTTTTGTTTGCCAGGGAAACGGGCCGAGGTTTTTCTCTGGGGGCCTATGGCAGGGAGGGACCGGCTGGCTCCTGAAAACTACGATAGGCAGGATGGTGACCAGACCCATGGTGGCACCAGTGCCAAGTTGGGCTGATTTGATAGTAGCAAGTGGCTCCTGCAATCTGCCATCAAAATGTTGGCAGGCGAGTTTTGTTTTCCAGGGAAAAGCGCTGTGGCTTGTGTTTGGGGGCCTGTGGGTGGGAGTGACCGGCTGGCTCCTTAGAATCCACGATACGCAGGATGGTTCCCAGACCCAAGGTGGCACCAGTGCCAAGTTGGGCTGGTTTGATAGTACCAAGTGGCTCCTGCAATCTGCCATCCAGAAGCGGGGCAGCTTAGTTTTGTTTGCCAGGGAAACGGGTCGAGCTTTGTGTCTGGGGGCCTATGGCTGGGAGTGACCGGCTGGCTCCTGAAAAGCTACGATAGGCAGGATGGTGACCAGACCCATGGTGGCACCAGTGCCAAGTAGGGCTGGTTTGATAGTACCAAGTGGCTCCTGCAATCTGCCATCAAAAAGTTGGCAGGCAAGTTTTGTTTTCCAGGGAAAAGCGCCGTTGTTTGTGTTTGGGGGACTGTGGGTGGGAGTGGCCGGCTGGCTCCTTAGAACACACGATACGCAGGATGGTTCCCAGACCCAAGGTGGCACCAGTGCCACGTCGGGCTGGTTTGATGGTGAAAAGTGGCTCCTGCAATCTGCCATCCTGAAGCGGGGTAGCTTACATTTGTGTGCCAGGGAAACGGGCCGAGGTTTATTACTGGGGGCCTAGGGCTAGGAGTGACCGGCTGGCTCCTGAAAAGCAACAATAGGCAGGATGGTTCCCAGACCCAAGGTGGCACCAGTGCCAAGTTGAGCTGGTTTGATGGTACCAACTGGCTCCTGCAATCTGCCATCTAAAAGTTGTCAGGCGAGTTTTGTTTTCCAGGGAAAAGCGCCGTTGATTTTGTTTGGAGGCCTGTGGCTGGCAGTGGCTGCCTGTCGTCTTAGAATCCGGGTTACGCAGCATGGTTCCCAGAGCCAAGGTGGCACCAGTGTCAAGTTGGGCTGGTTTGATAGTACCAAGTGGCTCCTGCAATCTGCCATCCAGAAGCGGGGCAGCTTACTTTTGTTTGCCAGGGAAACGGGCCGAGGTATTTGTCTGGGGACCTATGGCTGGGAGTGACCGGCTGGCTCCTGAAAAACTACGATAGGCAGGATGGTGACCAGACCCATGGTGGCACCAGTGCCAAGTTGGGCTGGTTTGATAGTACCAAGTGGCTCCTGCAATCTGCCATCAAAAAGTTGGCAGGCCAGTTTTGTTTTCCAGGGAAAAGCGCCGTTGTTTGTGTTTGGGGGACTGTGGCTGGAGTGGCCGGCTGTCTCCTTAGAACACACGATACGCAGGATGGTTCCCAGACCCAAGGTGGCACCAGTGCCAAGTCGGGCTGGTTTGATAACACCAAGTGGCTCCTGCAATCTGCCATCCAGAAGCAGGGCAGCTTACTTTTGTTTTCCAGGGAAACGGACCGAGGTTTTTTTCTGGGGGCCTATGGCTGGGAGTGACCGGCTGGCTCCTGAAAAGCTACGATAGGCAGGATGGTGACCAGACCCATGGTGGCACCAGTGCCAAGTTGGGCTGGTTTGATAGTACCAAGTGGCTCCTGCAATCTGCCATCAAAATGTTGGCAGGCGAGTTTTGTTTTCCAGGGAAAAGCGCCGTTGTGTGTGTTTTGGGGCCTGTGGCTGGGAGTGGCCAGCTGGCTCCTTAGAATCCTTGATACGCAGGATGGTTCCCAGACCCAAGGTGGCACCAGTGCCAAGTCGGGCTGGTTTGTTAGTACCAAGTGGTTCCTGCAATCTGCCATCCAGAAGCGGGGCAGCTGAATTTTTTTTGCCAGAGAAAAAGGCTGTTGTTTGTGTTTCGGGGCCTGTGGCTGGCAGTGGACGGCTGGCTCCTGAAAATCCATGATCCGCAGCATGGTTCCCAGACCCAAGGTGGCACCAGTGCCAAGTAGGGCTGGTTTCATAGTACCCAGTGGCTCCTGCAATCTGCCATCCAGAAGAGGGGCAGTTGAGTTTTGTTTTCCAGAGGAAAGGGCCGTGGTTTGTGTTTGGGGCCTATGGCTGAGAGTGACCGGCTGGCCCCTGAAAATCCACGATAGTAAGGATGGTTCCCAGATCCAAGGTGGCACCAGTGCCATGTTGTGCTGGTGTGATAGTCCCAAGTGGCTCCTGCACTCTGCCATCCAGAAGTGGGGCAGCTGAATTTTGTTTGCCAGAGAAAAAGGCTGTGGTTTTTGTTTGGGGGCCTATGGCTGGGAGTGGCCGGCTGGCTCCTGAAAATCCACGATAGGAAGGATGGTTCCAAGACCCAAGGTGGCACCAGTGCCAAGTGGGGCTGGTTTCACAGTGACAAGTGCCTCCTGCAATCTCCCATCCAGAAGCGGGGCAGCTGAGTTTTGTTTGCCTGTGAAACGGGCCGTTGTTTTTGATTGGGGTCTGTGGCCGAGAGTGTTCAGCTGGCTCCTGACAATCCACAATACGCAGGATGGTTCCCAGACCCAAGGTGGCACCAGTGCCAAGTCGTGCTGGTTTGATAGTACCAAGTGGCTCCTGCAATCTGCCATCCAGAAGCGGTGCAGCTGAGTTTTGTTTGCCAGAGGAAAGGGCCGTGGGTTGTGTTCGGGGGCATATGGCTGGGAGTGGCCGGCTGTCTCATTAAAAAGATCGCTACGCACGATGGTTCCCAGACCCAATGTGGCACCAGTGCCAAGTCGGGCTGTTTTTATAGTACCAAGTGCGTCCTGCAATTTGCCATCCAGAAGAGGGGCAGTTGAGTTTTGTTTGCCAGAGAAAAGCGCCGTTGTTTGTGTTTGGGGGCTTGTGGCTGGGAGTGGCCGACTGGCGCCTTAGAATCTGCGATACGCAGCATGGTTCCCAGACCCAAGGTGGCACCAGTTCCAAGTTGGGCTGGTTTGATAGTACCAAGTGGCTCCTGCAATCTGCCATCCAGAAGCGGGGCAGCTTACTTTTGTTTGCCAGGGAAACGGGCCGAGGTTTGTGTTTTGGGGCCTATGGCTGGGAGTGACCGGCTGGCTCCTGGAAAGCTACAATAGGCAGGATGGTGACCAGACCCATGGTGGCACCAGTGCCAAGTTGGGCTGGTTTGATAGTACCAAGTTGCTCCTGCAATCTGCCATCAAAAAGTTGGCAGGCGAGTTTTGTTTTCCAGGGAAAAGCGCCGTTGTTTGTGTTTGGGGGCCTGTGGCTGGGAGTGGCCGGCTGGCTCCTTAGAATCCACGATACGCAGGATGGTTCCCAGACCCAAGGTGGCACCAGTGCCAAGTCGGGCTGGTTTGATACTACCAAGTGGTTCCTGCAATCTGCCATCCAGAAGCAGGGCAGCTTACTTTTGTTTGCCAGGGAAACGGGCCGTGGGTTTTGTTTGGGGGCATATAGCTGAGAGTGGCCGGCTGGCCCCTGAAAATCCACGCTAGGCAGCATGGTTCCCAGATGCAAGGTGGCACCAGTGCCAAGTCGGGCTGGTTTGATGGTGCAAAGTGGCTCCTGCAATCTGCCATCCAGAAGCGGGGCAGCTGATTTTTGTTTGCCAGAGAAAAATTCCGTGGATTTTTTTTGGGGGCATATTGCTGGGAGTGGCCGGCTGGCTCCTTAAAATGCTCGATATGCATGATGGTTCCCAGGCCCAAGGTGTCACCACTACCAAGTCGGCCTGCGGTTTTAGTATCAAGTTCATCCTGCAATTTGCCATCCAGAAGAGGGGCAGTTGAGTTTTGTTTGCCAGAGAAACGGGCCGAGGTTTCTGTTTGGGGGCATATGGCTGAGAGTGGCCGGCTGGCCCCTGAAAATCCACGATACATAGCATGGTTCCCAGATCCAAGGTGGCACCAGTGCCAAGTTGGGCTGGTTTGATAGTCCCAAGTGTCTCCTGCAATCTGCCATCCAGAAGCGGGGCAGCTTACTTTTGTTTGCCAGAGAAATAGGCCCAGGTTTTTGTTTGGGGGCCTGTGGTTAGGAGTGGCCTGCTGGCTCCTAAGAATCCACGATACGCAGGATGTTTACCAGACCCATGGTGGCACCAGTGCCAAGTTGGGCTGGTTTGATAGTACCAAGTGGCTCCTGCAAACTCCATCAAAAAGTTGGCAGGCGTGTTTTGTTTTCCAGGGAACAGCGCCGTTGTGTGTGTTTTGGGGCCTGTGGCTGGGAGTGGCCGGCTGGCTCCTTAGAATCCACGATACGCAGGATGGTTCCCAGACCCAAGGTGGCACCAGTGCCAAGTCCGGCTGGTTTGATTACAACAAGTGGCTCCTGCAATCTGCCATCCATAAGTGAGGCAGCTAAGTTTTGTTTGCCAGAAAAAAGGGCCGTGGTTTTTGTTGGGGGCCTGTGGCCGGGAGTAGCCGGCTGGCTCCTTAAAATCCACGATAGGCAGGATGGTTCCCAGACCCAAGGTGGTACCAGTGCCAAGTCGGGCTGGTTTGATAGTACCAAGTGGCTCCTGCAATCTGCCATCCAGAAGCGGGGCAGCTTACTTTTGTTTGCCAGGGAAACGGGCTGAGCTTTGTGTCTGGGGGCCTATGGCAGGGAGTGACCGGCTGGCTCCTGAAATGCTACAATAGGCAGGATGGTGACCAGACCCATGGTGGCACCAGTGCCAAGTTGGGCTGGTTTGATAGTACGAAGTGGCTCCTGAAATCTGCCATCAAAAAGTTGGCAGGCCAGTTTTGTTTTCCAGGGAAAAGCGCCGTTGTTTGTGTTTTGGGGCCTGTGGCTGGCAGTGGACGGCTGGCTCCTGAAAATCCATGATACGCAGCATGGTTCCCAGACCCAAGGTGGCACCAGTGCCAAGTAGGGCTGGTTTCATAGTACCCAGTGGCTCCTGCAATCTGCCATCCAGAAGAGGGGCAGTTGAGTTTTGTTTTCCAGAGAAAAGGGCCGTGGTTTGTGTTTGGGGCCTATGGCTGAGAGTGACCGGCTGGCCCCTGAAAATCCACGATAGTAAGGATGGTTCCCAGATCCAAGGTGGCACCAGTGCCATGTTGTGATGGTGTGATAGTCCCAAGTGGCTCCTGCAATCTGCCATCCAGAAGTGGGGCAGCTGAATTTTGTTTGCCAGAGAAAAAGGCTGTGGTTTTTGTTTGGGGGCCTATGGCTGGGAGTGGCCGGCTGGCTCCTGAAAATCCATGATACGCAGCATGGTTCCCAGACCCAAGGTGGCACCAGTGCCAAGTGGGGCTGGTTTCACAGTGTCAAGTGCCTCCTGCAATCTCCCATCCAGAAGCGGGGCAGCTTACTTTTGTTTGCCTGTGAAACGGGCCGTTGTTTTTGATTGGGGTCTGTGGCCGAGAGTGTTCAGCTGGCTCCTGACAATCCACAATACGCAGGATGGTTCCCAGACCCAAGGTGGCACCAGTGCCAAGTCGTGCTGGTTTGATAGTACCAAGTGCGTCCTGCAATTTGCCATCCAGAAGAGGGGCAGTTGAGTTTTGTTTGCCAGAGAAAAGCGCCATTGTTTGTGTTTGGGGGCTTGTGGCTGGGAGTGGCCGACTGGCGCCTTAGAATCTGCGATACGCAGCATGGTTCCCAGACCCAAGGTGGCACCAGTGCCAAGTCGGGCTGGTTTGATAGTACCAAGTGGCTCCTGCAATCTGCCATCCAGAAGCGGGGCAGCTTACTTTTGTTTGCCAGGGAAACGGGCCGAGGTTTGTGACTGGGGGCCTATGGCTGGGAGTGACCGGCTGGCTCCTGGAAAGCTACAATAGGCAGGATGGTTACCAGACCCATGGTGGCACCAGTGCCAAGTTGGGCTGGTTTGATAGTACCAAGTTGCTCCTGCAATCTGCCATCAAAAAGTTGGCAGGCGAGTTTTGTTTTCCAGGGAAAAGCGCCGTTGTTTGTGTTTGGGGGCCTGTGGCTGGGAGTGGCCGGCTGGCTCCTTAGAATCCACGATACGCAGGATGGTTCCCAGACCCAAGGTGGCACCAGTGCCAAGTCGGGCTGGTTTGATACTACCAAGTGGTTCCTGCAATCTGCCATCCAGAAGCGGGGCAGCTTACTTTTGTTTGCCAGGGAAACGGGCCGTGGGTTTTGTTTGGGGGCATATAGCTGAGAGTGGCCAGCTGGCCCCTGAAAATCCACGCTAGGCAGCATGGTTCCCAGATGCAAGGTGGCACCAGTGCCAAGTCGGGCTGGTTTGATGGTGCAAAGTGGCTCCTGCAATCTGCCATCCAGAAGCGGGGCAGCTGATTTTTGTTTGCCAGAGAAAAATTCCGTGGATTGTTTTTGGGGGCATATTGCTGGGAGTGGCCGGCTGGCTCCTTAAAATGCTCGATACGCATGATGGTTCCCAGGCCCAAGGTGTCACCACTACCAAGTCGGCCTGCGGTTTTAGTATCAAGTTCATCCTGCAATTTGCCATCCAGAAGAGGGGCAGTTGAGTTTTGTTTGCCAGAGAAACGGGCCGAGGTTTCTGTTTGGGGGCATATGGCTGAGAGTGGCCGGCTGGCCCCTGAAAATCCACGATACACAGCATGGTTCCCAGATCCAAGGTGGCACCAGTGCCAAGTTGGGCTGGTTTGATAGTCCCAAGTGTCTCCTGCAATCTGCCATCCAGAAGCGGGGCTGCTTACTTCTGTTTGCCAGAGAAATAGGCCTAGGTTTTTGTTTGGGGGCCTGTGGCTAGGAGTGGCCGGCTGGCTCCTAAGAATCCACGATACGCAGGATGTTTACCAGACCCATGGTGGCACCAGTGCCAAGTTGGGCTGGTTTGATAGTACCAAGTGGCTCCTGCAAACTCCATCAAAAAGTTGGCAGGCGTGTTTTGTTTTCCGGGGAACAGCGCCGTTGATTTTGTTTGGGGGCCTGTGGCTGGGAGTGGCCGGCTGGCTCCTTAGAATCCACGATACGCAGGATGGTTCCCAGACCCAAGGTGGCACCATTGCCAAGTCGGGCTGGTTTGATTACACCAAGTGGCTCCTGCAATCTGCCATCCAGAAGTGAGGCAGCTAAGTTTTGTTTGCGAGAAAAAAGGGCCGTGGTTTTTGTTGGGGGCCTGTGGCTGGGAGTAGCCGGCTGGCTCCTTAAAATCCACGATAGGCAGGATGGTTCCCAGACCCAAGGTGGCACCAGTGCCAAGTCGGGCTGGTTTGATAGTACCAAGTGGCTCCTGCAATCTGCCATCCAGAAGCGGGGCAGCTGAGTTTTGTTTGCCAGAGAAAAAGGCTGTGGTTTTTGTTTGGGGGCCTGTGGCTGGCAGTGGCCGGCTGGCTCCTGAAAATCCACGATACGCAGCATGGTTCCCAGACCCAAGGTGGCACCAGTACAAAGTGGGGCTCGTTTGACAGTGTCAAGTGCCTCCTGCAATCTCCCATCCAGAAGCGGGGCAGCTGAGTTTTTTTTGCCAGGGAAACGGACCTTTGTTTTTGATTGGGGTCTGTGGCCGAGAGTGGTCGGCTGTCTCCTGACAATCCACAATACGCAGGATGGTTCCCAGACCAAAGGTGGCACCAGTGCCAAGTCGGGCTGGTTTGATAGTACCAAGTGTCTCCTGCAATCTGCCATCCAGAAGCGGGGCAGCTGAGTTTTGTTTGCCAGAGAAAAGGGCCGTGGGTTGTGTTTGGGGGCATATGGCTGGGAGTGGCCGGCTGGCTCCTGAAAATCCATGATACGCAGCATGGTTCCCAGACCCAAGGTGGCACCAGTGCCAAGTGGGGCTGGTTTCACAGTGTCAAGTGCCTCCTGCAATCTCCCATCCAGAAGCGGGGCAGCTTACTTTTGTTTGCCTGTGAAACGGGCCGTTGTTTTTGATTGGGGTCTGTGGCCGAGAGTGTTCAGCTGGCTCCTGACAATCCACAATACGCAGGATGGTTCCCAGACCCAAGGTGGCACCAGTGCCAAGTCGTGCTGGTTTGATAGTACCAAGTGCGTCCTGCAATTTGCCATCCAGAAGAGGGGCAGTTGAGTTTTGTTTGCCAGAGAAAAGCGCCATTGTTTGTGTTTGGGGGCTTGTGGCTGGGAGTGGCCGACTGGCGCCTTAGAATCTGCGATACGCAGCATGGTTCCCAGACCCAAGGTGGCAGCAGTGCCAAGTCGGGCTGGTTTGATAGTACCAAGTGGCTCCTGCAATCTGCCATCCAGAAGCGGGGCAGCTTACTTTTGTTTGCCAGGGAAACGGGCCGAGGTTTGTGACTGGGGGCCTATGGCTGGGAGTGACCGGCTGGCTCCTGGAAAGCTACAATAGGCAGGATGGTTACCAGACCCATGGTGGCACCAGTGCCAAGTTGGGCTGGTTTGATAGTACCAAGTTGCTCCTGCAATCTGCCATCAAAAAGTTGGCAGGCGAGTTTTGTTTTCCAGGGAAAAGCGCCGTTGTTTGTATTTGGGGGCCTGTGGCTGGGAGTGGCCGGCTGGCTCCTTAGAATCCACGATACGCAGGATGGTTCCCAGACCCAAGGTGGCACCAGTGCCAAGTCGGGCTGGTTTGATACTACCAAGTGGTTCCTGCAATCTGCCATCCAGAAGCGGGGCAGCTTACTTTTGTTTGCCAGGGAAACGGGCCGTGGGTTTTGTTTGGGGGCATATAGCTGAGAGTGGCCAGCTGGCCCCTGAAAATCCACGCTAGGCAGCATGGTTCCCAGATGCAAGGTGGCACCAGTGCCAAGTCGGGCTGGTTTGATGGTGCAAAGTGGCTCCTGCAATCTGCCATCCAGAAGCGGGGCAGCTGATTTTTGTTTGCCAGAGAAAAATTCCGTGGATTGTTTTTGGGGGCATATTGCTGGGAGTGGCCGGCTGGCTCCTTAAAATGCTCGATACGCATGATGGTTCCCAGGCCCAAGGTGTCACCACTACCAAGTCGGCCTGCGGTTTTAGTATCAAGTTCATCCTGCAATTTGCCATCCAGAAGAGGGGCAGTTGAGTTTTGTTTGCCAGAGAAACGGGCCGAGGTTTCTGTTTGGGGGCATATGGCTGAGAGTGGCCGGCTGGCCCCTGAAAATCCACGATACACAGCATGGTTCCCAGATCCAAGGTGGCACCAGTGCCAAGTTGGGCTGGTTTGATAGTCCCAAGTGTCTCCTGCAATCTGCCATCCAGAAGCGGGGCTGCTTACTTCTGTTTGCCAGAGAAATAGGCCTAGGTTTTTGTTTGGGGGCCTGTGGCTAGGAGTGGCCGGCTGGCTCCTAAGAATCCACGATACGCAGGATGTTTACCAGACCCATGGTGGCACCAGTGCCAAGTTGGGCTGGTTTGATAGTACCAAGTGGCTCCTGCAAACTCCATCAAAAAGTTGGCAGGCGTGTTTTGTTTTCCGGGGAACAGCGCCGTTGATTTTGTTTGGGGGCCTGTGGCTGGGAGTGGCCGGCTGGCTCCTTAGAATCCACGATACGCAGGATGGTTCCCAGACCCAAGGTGGCACCATTGCCAAGTCGGGCTGGTTTGATTACACCAAGTGGCTCCTGCAATCTGCCATCCAGAAGTGAGGCAGCTAAGTTTTGTTTGCGAGAAAAAAGGGCCGTGGTTTTTGTTGGGGGCCTGTGGCTGGGAGTAGCCGGCTGGCTCCTTAAAATCCACGATAGGCAGGATGGTTCCCAGACCCAAGGTGGCACCAGTGCCAAGTCGGGCTGGTTTGATAGTACCAAGTGGCTCCTGCAATCTGCCATCCAGAAGCGGGGCAGCTGAGTTTTGTTTGCCAGAGAAAAAGGCTGTGGTTTTTGTTTGGGGGCCTGTGGCTGGCAGTGGCCGGCTGGCTCCTGAAAATCCACGATACGCAGCATGGTTCCCAGACCCAAGGTGGCACCAGTACAAAGTGGGGCTCGTTTGACAGTGTCAAGTGCCTCCTGCAATCTCCCATCCAGAAGCGGGGCAGCTGAGTTTTTTTTGCCAGGGAAACGGACCTTTGTTTTTGATTGGGGTCTGTGGCCGAGAGTGGTCGGCTGTCTCCTGACAATCCACAATACGCAGGATGGTTCCCAGACCAAAGGTGGCACCAGTGCCAAGTCGGGCTGGTTTGATAGTACCAAGTGTCTCCTGCAATCTGCCATCCAGAAGCGGGGCAGCTGAGTTTTGTTTGCCAGAGAAAAGGGCCGTGGGTTGTGTTTGGGGGCATATGGCTGGGAGTGGCCACCTGGCTCCTTAAAATGCACGATACGCCGCATGGTAACCAGACGCAAGGTGGCACCAGTGCCAAGTCGGGCTGTTTTTGTAGTACCCAGTGGCTCCTGCAATTTGCCATCCAGAAGCGGGGCAGCTAAATTTTGTTTGCTAGAGAAAAGGGCTGTGGTTTGTGTTTGGGGGCCTATGGCCGAGAGTGGTAGGCTGGCCCCTGAAAATCAACGATAGGCAGGATGGTTCCCAGATCCAAGGTGGCACCAGTGCCAAGTAAGGCTGGTTGTATGGTTCAAAGTGACTCCTGCAATCTGCCATCCAGAAGCGGGACAGCTGAGTTTTTTTTGCCAGAGAAAAGGTCCGTGGTTTCTTTTTGGGGCATACGGCTGGGAATTGCCGGCTGGCTCCTTAAAATGCTCGATACGCAGGATGGTTCCCAGAGCCAAGGTGGCACCACTGCCAAGTCGGGCTCTTTTTGTAGTACCAAGTGCCTCCTGCAATTTGCCATCCAGAAGAGGGGCAGTTGAGTTTTGTTTGCCAGAGAAAAGGGCCGAGGTTTGTGTTTGGGAGCATATGGCTGGGAATGACCGGCTGGCCCCTGAAAATCCACGATACGCCGGATGGTTCCCAGATCCAAGGTGGTACCATTACCAAGTCGGGCTGGTTTGATAGTCCCAAGTGGCTCCTGCAATCTGCCATCCAGAAGCGGGGCAGCTGAGTTTTGTTTGCCAGGGAAATGGGCCGTTGTTTGTGTTTGGGGGCCTGTGGTTGGGAGTGTTCGGCTGGTTCCTGAATATGTACGATACGCAGGATTGTTCCCAGATCCAAGGTGGCAGCAGTGCCATGTTGTGCTGGTGTGATAGTCCCAAGTGGCTCCTGCAATCTGCCATCCAGAGGTGGGGCAGCTGAGTTTTGTTTGCCAGAGAAAAGGTCCGTGGTTTGTGTTTGGGGGCATATGGCTGAGAGTGGCCGGCTGGCCCCTGAAAATCCACGATACACAGGATGGTTCCCAGATCCAAGGTGGCACCTGTGCCAAGTCGGGCTGATTTGATAGTACTAAGTAGCTCCTGCAATCTGCCATCCAGAAGCGGGGCAGCTTACTTTTGTTTGCCAGGGAAACGGGCCGAGGTTTCTGTTTGGGGGCCTATGGCTGGGAGTGACCGGCTGGCTCCTGAAAAGCTACAATAGGCAGGATGGTTCCCAGAGCCAAGGTGGCACCAGTGCCAAGTTGGGCTGGTTTGATAGTACCAAGTGGCTCCTGCAATCTGCCATCCAGAAGCAGGGCAGCTGAGTTTTGTTTGCCAGAGAAAAGGGCTTGGTTTGTGTTTGGGGGCATATGGCTGGGTGTGGCCAGCTGGCTCCTTAAAATGCACGATATGCAACATGGCTCCCAGACCCATAGTGGCACCAGTGCCAAGTCGGGCTGGTTTGATAGTACCAAGTGGCTCCTGCAATCTTCCATGATCACGTGGAGAAATACTTTCTGGTTTCAGCCATATGCTCTTTCTTCTCTCCCTCAACTTCTCTATCACCTCTCATCTGGTTCACATGCGCTGTCTTCATGGTCCGCAGGCTACTTTTCACAGAATCTTCTGGCCTGATGAAGTAAGAATGATGAATAGAACAGAGCTGGGATCTATTTTCCAGTTTGGATAAAATGCATTCTGCACACAAATCCAAGGAGAACGTGCTGCCCCAATGCCCAGAAAATCTTTCACTCCTGCTAGTGTTCTACGTCAACCGCAACTTAGTCTGAAAGAAAAGCTTTTTCTCTGAGAGCATCTGAGAGGTTTGCATGAAGCCCTGATATCTGACATATGCAATTTTGAATAGGAGAGGAAAAAGAAAATGGCAAGGAGTTTTTAATTTTAGTGGTTTCAATTTTAATTTCCGTGCACTTTTTCAAAACTTGTCAGCTCAAATGCCCATCAACATCTTTTAGTCATCTGTAAGTCAGTATTCATATAAAATGTGCTTCAAATCCAAAGAATTTCAAATTTGCACTCCAAGCTTCTATGCCTAGATTTATGATTTCCTACACATATTAGATGAAAGGAAGGCCTTTTTTACTGTGGGAGTGCTGGAACACTGGAACAGGTTGCCCAGAGAAGTTGTGGGTGTCCCATCCCTGAAAGTATTCAAGGTCACCTTGGACGGGGCTTGGAGCAGCAACAAAGGAGAAGCTTGATGGTAGAGAAACAAAGTTGGACTATAGAAGAAACTCGGATTGAAGTATAGGATCAAGTTTTCTCTCAGCTCTTGGGGTAAATTCAAAGTTGTACAAAATGACATTTATCTGTGCTATTCACTACTGTAACAGAAAGTTTCATGAAAACTGTACAGAAGATAGTAAATTTTAAAAGAGATAAGAATTACAGCATAAAATCCATGGGATAGGTTACAACATGAGACACTCTCTAAGAGAAAATCTCTGTGTTTCAGCACTTCATCGGGGTAAGATTTCATGAAGTGCCAAAGAAGGCGGCAAAATATCATTCGGGACATTATTTACTGGAATTCAGCCTGGCCATTAGTAGGAACTGCCTTTGAACATATCATGTAGATATACCACACACGCTTTCCCTTCACTGAAAAATTACTGTTTACAACAAATAAGCAATTGACGATCAAAATTGATTGAAAGCATCTTAAACATGTCAAGTATTTCATTGTAGATGATCTGTGATCCAAATGCTTCTTCCACCTTCGAGAGGGACAGAAGAATTCTTCCATATCATGATGGTTTAAAATTGTATCAACCAATGTTTTCTGCTGAAAAGATATCATCTATTTTTTTCTATTTTTGGAAGAAAATATTCCTAGACATACAACAGGTGAGAACTAAGTAATTTTAAAGAAACAAATGAAATGAAAATATTCTGTAAATAGAATGAAATTAAAAGCTGTGTTTTAAATAGGAGCTAAATATTAAACAGAATTTTTGTACCAGGCATTTGAATTACTGCACCAGCTCTTTTGCCCATCAAGAGAGGCATTTAGCATTTCAGTCTTTTCCAAGGTGTTCATGATCTGCTATGCTGATCTCTGTGTGTGCCTAGGTGTGTGTGGAGGGGGGGGCATATGAAGGGGAGTGTGTATGTTTGTTTTACAATTGTTGTGGCAGATTCATGCCTCAGCTCCACATTTTGTTTTAAAAAGGTCACACCGAGTGGATATGAAGTTTACTATCAACAAGAGATCGATTCCCAAATCATCCATTTGACTCTCCCTTATAAATCATGTGCTTTGTTGCATATTTTATCAAATATACTTTCAAGCCAGATGGAGGAAGGAGGATGTGGGAATCCCTCCACCATCTTGCAACTTTTATGTAAGTAGGTTTTCAAGAAAATCATCATTTCTCTTTTAAATATGTCTGGAACAGGCATGATGGTAGTGTCAACCTGTTGGAGTTTTTGTTGCTGGAAGAAGTTGTACAAAAGGATTGGTTTTTACATTGACCAGTTACTGAATCAAGCGCAGGAATACATTGGAAATTTAGCTGGGGGTTCCTTTTCCCAGCAGACTACTTCTAGAACGAGCTTGTACACTGAAGCTGACTCTTTTGCTCTCTTTTTGTTTCTTTCCTATTTTCTTGGCTTCTTTGCCACTATCTAGACAATTTTGGAACTTTGTTCCCAACTAAAATGGTTTCAATAGTCTGATTGTGATCATACATTTTTACAAGGAATTTTTAAAATCTTTCCTCGAGTCCAGAAAGTCAAGGACTTAGATCTTTTTCTTCCCTTATCAATATTGCCATGAAATTGATAAATAAAGACCAACTCTTTATTTTTGTTTTTAACCCACGTAGATAATTCCCATCCATTAATCCATTTTGTGGACCAATAGCTGCCATTCTGATGGAAGCTGTCACTTCTTAACAATAGGCATTCTGTGACTATGTTGACTGCACTTTGGGTGAAGATCCTAACTGGTCTTAGATATACATAGGGAGAAATTTGCTCAGCCAGTGTCAGTCTTAAGCATGCGTATCAGAAGATCTTTCTAGAGCTGGGAATTTTCCCATGAAAGGGATTCAGTTAGGGAAGAGACACTTGTGCCAGAGTTTTACATTCTTCTTGAACACTGCTTAAGGAACTTAGATGCCATGTCCATTTGGATCTCTGTCTGCACAGAACTTTGTCATGCCAGTGCTTTGAAATGCATCTTGAAGAGAATTCACTAGCACAGAATGAAAGAGAGTGGAAGGGGTTGGTGGGGCTAACCAGGCCCAACCCCCCTGCCTAAACCAGGATACCTAGAGCCTCTTGCCCAGGATTCTATCTGGGTGTACTTTTAATGTCTTCAAAGATCCAGGCTCCACAATCTTTCTGGGCAGTCTGTGCCGTGGTTCAGTCACCCTGACAGTAAAGAAACATTTACTGATGTTCAAAGGCAATCTCCTGTATTTCAGTGTGTGCCCACTGCCTCTTGTCTTTTCCCTCAGCATCACTGAAAAGACACTGATTCCCTCCCCTTTGCACTATTGCTTCCATATGTATGTGTGATGCCATGTAGAGGTATGTCAAACACCTCCCTGAAGCCCAGGCAGATAATATTCCCTTCATCTACCAGTCAAGTTGATTCATCAGAGGAGTTTAAAGTGATGTTCAGCATGAAATTCCCCTGAAAAATCATGCTAACTACATTATTTGATCATCTTTCATGTGCCTGGCAAGGATTTCCAGGAAGAGCTGCTTCACCAACTTCCTGGGGATAAAAAAGAGGCTGGCTGGTTTGTACTATGGCGAGTCCTCTTAATTGCCTTTTTTGAAGATGGGTGTCATTTGCTAACATCCACTCCTTAGCCTCTCTTGTCGTCTACATCTTAGCAAAACGCTTTTCCACTATGTCTGGCTAGGAAAAACTGTGCCAGCACAGAAAACATCTCCCATCGTGTTCTAGAAGTTGCACGGATGTCTGCCAAGTGTTTGGCAGGAAGAAAAGAAAAGTTGTCCAAAACAGCTTCCAATCGAATGTTCCTGTGATTGGAAAAGTCAGGAGAGTGCAAAGGTACTGTTTTCTATCAGTTGGCAAGGTGCGCACACAATCCCAGTGTTGTACAGCTTGCTTCTTCACCTTCCCGAAGCTGCCGCTCTCGCCGGCTGCCGGAGCCCAAGAAGCGGCTTCTTCGCGCAAAGACGATTGTGCCGCTCACAGTGCTCTCCTTAGCGCGGCTTCTGCCGAAAGACGCCCGGCAGCGGCTCTTACCTCCGGAGAGCATCCTACCTTCGTCTTTCGCGTCTTTTGTAGTCTACATCTTAGCAAAACGCTTTTCCACTATGTCTGGCTAGGAAAAACTGTGCCAGCACAGAAAACATCTCCCATCGTGTTCTAGAAGTTGCACGGATGTCTGCCAAGTGTTTGGCAGGAAGAAAAGAAAAGTTGTCCAAAACAGCTTCCAATCGAATGTTCCTGTGATTGGAAAAGTCAGGAGAGTGCAAAGGTACTGTTTTCTATCAGTTGGCAAGGTGCGCACACAATCCCAGTGTTGTACAGCTTGCTTCTTCACCTTCCCGAAGCTGCCGCTCTCGCCGGCTGCCGGAGCCCAAGAAGCGGCTTCTTCGCGCAAAGACGATTGTGCCGCTCACCGTGCTCTCCTTAGCGCGGCTTCTGCCGAAAGACGCCCGGCAGCGGCTCTTACCTCCGGAGAGCATCCTACCTTCGTCTTTAGCTCCTCTTCTCATATACACCTCGGCAAAAAGCTTTTCCACTATGTCTGGCTAGGAAAAACTGTGCCAGCACAGAAAACATCTCCCATCGTGTTCTAGAAGTTGCACGGATGTCTGCCAAGTGTTTGGCAGGAAGAAAAGAAAAGTTGTCCAAAACAGCTTCCAATCGAATGTTCCTGTGATTGGAAAAGTCAGGAGAGTGCAAAGGTACTGTTTTCTATCAGTTGGCAAGGTGCGCACACAATCCCAGTGTTGTACAGCTTGCTTCTTCACCTTCCCGAAGCTGCCGCTCTCGCCGGCTGCCGGAGCCCAAGAAGCGGCTTCTTCGCGCAAAGACGATTGTGCCGCTCACAGTGCTCTCCTTAGCGCGGCTTCTGCCGAAAGACGCCCGGCAGCGGCTCTTACCTCCGGAGAGCATCCTACCTTCGTCTTTCGCGTCTTTTGTAGTCTACATCTTAGCAAAACGCTTTTCCACTATGTCTGGCTAGGAAAAACTGTGCCAGCACAGAAAACATCTCCCATCGTGTTCTAGAAGTTGCACGGATGTCTGCCAAGTGTTTGGCAGGAAGAAAAGAAAAGTTGTCCAAAACAGCTTCCAATCGAATGTTCCTGTGATTGGAAAAGTCAGGAGAGTGCAAAGGTACTGTTTTCTATCAGTTGGCAAGGTGCGCACACAATCCCAGTGTTGTACAGCTTGCTTCTTCACCTTCCCGAAGCTGCCGCTCTCGCCGGCTGCCGGAGCCCAAGAAGCGGCTTCTTCGCGCAAAGACGATTGTGCCGCTCACAGGGCTCTCCTTAGCGCGGCTTCTGCCGAAAGACGCCCGGCAGCGGCTCTTACCTCCGGAGAGCATCCTACCTTCGTCTTTCGCGTCTTTTGTAGTCTACATCTTAGCAAAACGCTTTTCCACTATGTCTGGCTAGGAAAAACTGTGCCAGCACAGAAAACATCTCCCATCGTGTTCTAGAAGTTGCACGGATGTCTGCCAAGTGTTTGGCAGGAAGAAAAGAAAAGTTGTCCAAAACAGCTTCCAATCGAATGTTCCTGTGATTGGAAAAGTCAGGAGAGTGCAAAGGTACTGTTTTCTATCAGTTGGCAAGGTGCGCACACAATCCCAGTGTTGTACAGCTTGCTTCTTCACCTTCCAGAAGCTGCCGCTCTCGCCGGCTGCCGGAGCCCAAGAAGCGGCTTCTTCGCGCAAAGACGATTGTGCCGCTCACAGGGCTCTCCTTAGCGCGGCTTCTGCCGAAAGACGCCCGGCAGCGGCTCTTACCTCCGGAGAGCATCCTACCTTCGTCTTTCGCGTCTTTTGTAGTCTACATCTTAGCAAAACGCTTTTCCACTATGTCTGGCTAGGAAAAACTGTGCCAGCACAGAAAACATCTCCCATCGTGTTCTAGAAGTTGCACGGATGTCTGCCAAGTGTTTGGCAGGAAGAAAAGAAAAGTTGTCCAAAACAGCTTCCAATCGAATGTTCCTGTGATTGGAAAAGTCAGGAGAGTGCAAAGGTACTGTTTTCTATCAGTTGGCAAGGTGCGCACACAATCCCAGTGTTGTACAGCTTGCTTCTTCACCTTCCCGAAGCTGCCGCTCTCGCCGGCTGCCGGAGCCCAAGAAGCGGCTTCTTCGCGCAAAGACGATTGTGCCGCTCACAGTGCTCTCCTTAGCGCGGCTTCTGCCGAAAGACGCCCGGCAGCGGCTCTTACCTCCGGAGAGCATCCTACCTTCGTCTTTAGCTCCTCTTCTCATATACACCTCGGCAAAAAGCTTTTCCACTATGTCTGGCTAGGAAAAACTGTGCCAGCACAGAAAACATCTCCCATCGTGTTCTAGACGTTGCACGGATGTCTGCCAAGTGTTTGGCAGGAAGAAAAGAAAAGTTGTCCAAAACAGCTTCCAATCGAATGTTCCTGTGATTGGAAAAGTCAGGAGAGTGCAAAGGTACTGTTTTCTATCAGTTGGCAAGGTGCGCACACAATCCCAGTGTTGTACAGCTTGCTTCTTCACCTTCCCGAAGCTGCCGCTCTCGCCGGCTGCCGGAGCCCAAGAAGCGGCTTCTTCGCGCAAAGACGATTGTGCCGCTCACAGTGCTCTCCTTAGCGCGGCTTCTGCCGAAAGACGCCCGGCAGCGGCTCTTACCTCCGGAGAGCATCCTACCTTCGTCTTTCGCGTCTTTTGTAGTCTACATCTTAGCAAAACGCTTTTCCACTATGTCTGGCTAGGAAAAACTGTGCCAGCACAGAAAACATCTCCCATCGTGTTCTAGAAGTTGCACGGATGTCTGCCAAGTGTTTGGCAGGAAGAAAAGAAAAGTTGTCCAAAACAGCTTCCAATCGAATGTTCCTGTGATTGGAAAAGTCAGGAGAGTGCAAAGGTACTGTTTTCTATCAGTTGGCAAGGTGCGCACACAATCCCAGTGTTGTACAGCTTGCTTCTTCACCTTCCCGAAGCTGCCGCTCTCGCCGGCTGCCGGAGCCCAAGAAGCGGCTTCTTCGCGCAAAGACGATTGTGCCGCTCACAGGGCTCTCCTTAGCGCGGCTTCTGCCGAAAGACGCCCGGCAGCGGCTCTTACCTCCGGAGAGCATCCTACCTTCGTCTTTAGCTCCTCTTCTCATCTACACCTCGGCAAAACGCTTTTCCACTATGTCTGGCTAGGAAAAACTGTGCCAGCACAGAAAACATCTCCCATCGTGTTCTAGAAGTTGCACGGATGTCTGCCAAGTGTTTGGCAGGAAGAAAAGAAAAGTTGTCCAAAACAGCTTCCAATCGAATGTTCCTGTGATTGGAAAAGTCAGGAGAGTGCAAAGGTACTGTTTTCTATCAGTTGGCAAGGTGCGCACACAATCCCAGTGTTGTACAGCTTGCTTCTTCACCTTCCAGAAGCTGCCGCTCTCGCCGGCTGCCGGAGCCCAAGAAGCGGCTTCTTCGCGCAAAGACGATTGTGCCGCTCACAGGGCTCTCCTTAGCGCGGCTTCTGCCGAAAGACGCCCGGCAGCGGCTCTTACCTCCGGAGAGCATCCTACCTTCGTCTTTCGCGTCTTTTGTAGTCTACATCTTAGCAAAACGCTTTTCCACTATGTCTGGCTAGGAAAAACTGTGCCAGCACAGAAAACATCTCCCATCGTGTTCTAGAAGTTGCACGGATGTCTGCCAAGTGTTTGGCAGGAAGAAAAGAAAAGTTGTCCAAAACAGCTTCCAATCGAATGTTCCTGTGATTGGAAAAGTCAGGAGAGTGCAAAGGTACTGTTTTCTATCAGTTGGCAAGGTGCGCACACAATCCCAGTGTTGTACAGCTTGCTTCTTCACCTTCCCGAAGCTGCCGCTCTCGCCGGCTGCCGGAGCCCAAGAAGCGGCTTCTTCGCGCAAAGACGATTGTGCCGCTCACAGTGCTCTCCTTAGCGCGGCTTCTGCCGAAAGACGCCCGGCAGCGGCTCTTACCTCCGGAGAGCATCCTACCTTCGTCTTTAGCTCCTCTTCTCATATACACCTCGGCAAAAAGCTTTTCCACTATGTCTGGCTAGGAAAAACTGTGCCAGCACAGAAAACATCTCCCATCGTGTTCTAGACGTTGCACGGATGTCTGCCAAGTGTTTGGCAGGAAGAAAAGAAAAGTTGTCCAAAACAGCTTCCAATCGAATGTTCCTGTGATTGGAAAAGTCAGGAGAGTGCAAAGGTACTGTTTTCTATCAGTTGGCAAGGTGCGCACACAATCCCAGTGTTGTACAGCTTGCTTCTTCACCTTCCCGAAGCTGCCGCTCTCGCCGGCTGCCGGAGCCCAAGAAGCGGCTTCTTCGCGCAAAGACGATTGTGCCGCTCACAGTGCTCTCCTTAGCGCGGCTTCTGCCGAAAGACGCCCGGCAGCGGCTCTTACCTCCGGAGAGCATCCTACCTTCGTCTTTCGCGTCTTTTGTAGTCTACATCTTAGCAAAACGCTTTTCCACTATGTCTGGCTAGGAAAAACTGTGCCAGCACAGAAAACATCTCCCATCGTGTTCTAGAAGTTGCACGGATGTCTGCCAAGTGTTTGGCAGGAAGAAAAGAAAAGTTGTCCAAAACAGCTTCCAATCGAATGTTCCTGTGATTGGAAAAGTCAGGAGAGTGCAAAGGTACTGTTTTCTATCAGTTGGCAAGGTGCGCACACAATCCCAGTGTTGTACAGCTTGCTTCTTCACCTTCCCGAAGCTGCCGCTCTCGCCGGCTGCCGGAGCCCAAGAAGCGGCTTCTTCGCGCAAAGACGATTGTGCCGCTCACAGGGCTCTCCTTAGCGCGGCTTCTGCCGAAAGACGCCCGGCAGCGGCTCTTACCTCCGGAGAGCATCCTACCTTCGTCTTTAGCTCCTCTTCTCATCTACACCTCGGCAAAACGCTTTTCCACTATGTCTGGCTAGGAAAAACTGTGCCAGCACAGAAAACATCTCCCATCGTGTTCTAGAAGTTGCACGGATGTCTGCCAAGTGTTTGGCAGGAAGAAAAGAAAAGTTGTCCAAAACAGCTTCCAATCGAATGTTCCTGTGATTGGAAAAGTCAGGAGAGTGCAAAGGTACTGTTTTCTATCAGTTGGCAAGGTGCGCACACAATCCCAGTGTTGTACAGCTTGCTTCTTCACCTTCCCGAAGCTGCCGCTCTCGCCGGCTGCCGGAGCCCAAGAAGCGGCTTCTTCGCGCAAAGACGATTGTGCCGCTCACAGGGCTCTCCTTAGCGCGGCTTCTGCCGAAAGACGCCCGGCAGCGGCTCTTACCTCCGGAGAGCATCCTACCTTCGTCTTTAGCTCCTCTTCTCATCTACACCTCGGCAAAAAGCTTTTCCACTATGTCTGGCTAGGAAAAACTGTGCCAGCACAGAAAACATCTCCCATCGTGTTCTAGAAGTTGCACGGATGTCTGCCAAGTGTTTGGCAGGAAGAAAAGAAAAGTTGTCCAAAACAGCTTCCAATCGAATGTTCCTGTGATTGGAAAAGTCAGGAGAGTGCAAAGGTACTGTTTTCTATCAGTTGGCAAGGTGCGCACACAATCCCAGTGTTGTACAGCTTGCTTCTTCACCTTCCCGAAGCTGCCGCTCTCGCCGGCTGCCGGAGCCCAAGAAGCGGCTTCTTCGCGCAAAGACGATTGTGCCGCTCACAGGGCTCTCCTTAGCGCGGCTTCTGCCGAAAGACGCCCGGCAGCGGCTCTTACCTCCGGAGAGCATCCTACCTTCGTCTTTCGCGTCTTTTGCAGTCTACATCTTAGCAAAACGCTTTTCCACTATGTCTGGCTAGGAAAAACTGTGCCAGCACAGAAAACATCTCCCATCGTGTTCTAGAAGTTGCACGGATGTCTGCCAAGTGTTTGGCAGGAAGAAAAGAAAAGTTGTCCAAAACAGCTTCCAATCGAATGTTCCTGTGATTGGAAAAGTCAGGAGAGTGCAAAGGTACTGTTTTCTATCAGTTGGCAAGGTGCGCACACAATCCCAGTGTTGTACAGCTTGCTTCTTCACCTTCCCGAAGCTGCCGCTCTCGCCGGCTGCCGGAGCCCAAGAAGCGGCTTCTTCGCGCAAAGACGATTGTGCCGCTCACAGGGCTCTCCTTAGCGCGGCTTCTGCCGAAAGACGCCCGGCAGCGGCTCTTACCTCCGGAGAGCATCCTACCTTCGTCTTTAGCTCCTCTTCTCATCTACACCTCGGCAAAACGCTTTTCCACTATGTCTGGCTAGGAAAAACTGTGCCAGCACAGAAAACATCTCCCATCGTGTTCTAGAAGTTGCACGGATGTCTGCCAAGTGTTTGGCAGGAAGAAAAGAAAAGTTGTCCAAAACAGCTTCCAATCGAATGTTCCTGTGATTGGAAAAGTCAGGAGAGTGCAAAGGTACTGTTTTCTATCAGTTGGCAAGGTGCGCACACAATCCCAGTGTTGTACAGCTTGCTTCTTCACCTTCCCGAAGCTGCCGCTCTCGCCGGCTGCCGGAGCCCAAGAAGCGGCTTCTTCGCGCAAAGACGATTGTGCCGCTCACAGGGCTCTCCTTAGCGCGGCTTCTGCCGAAAGACGCCCGGCAGCGGCTCTTACCTCCGGAGAGCATCCTACCTTCGTCTTTAGCTCCTCTTCTCATCTACACCTCGGCAAAAAGCTTTTCCACTATGTCTGGCTAGGAAAAACTGTGCCAGCACAGAAAACATCTCCCATCGTGTTCTAGAAGTTGCACGGATGTCTGCCAAGTGTTTGGCAGGAAGAAAAGAAAAGTTGTCCAAAACAGCTTCCAATCGAATGTTCCTGTGATTGGAAAAGTCAGGAGAGTGCAAAGGTACTGTTTTCTATCAGTTGGCAAGGTGCGCACACAATCCCAGTGTTGTACAGCTTGCTTCTTCACCTTCCCGAAGCTGCCGCTCTCGCCGGCTGCCGGAGCCCAAGAAGCGGCTTCTTCGCGCAAAGACGATTGTGCCGCTCACAGGGCTCTCCTTAGCGCGGCTTCTGCCGAAAGACGCCCGGCAGCGGCTCTTACCTCCGGAGAGCATCCTACCTTCGTCTTTCGCGTCTTTTGCAGTCTACATCTTAGCAAAACGCTTTTCCACTATGTCTGGCTAGGAAAAACTGTGCCAGCACAGAAAACATCTCCCATCGTGTTCTAGAAGTTGCACGGATGTCTGCCAAGTGTTTGGCAGGAAGAAAAGAAAAGTTGTCCAAAACAGCTTCCAATCGAATGTTCCTGTGATTGGAAAAGTCAGGAGAGTGCAAAGGTACTGTTTTCTATCAGTTGGCAAGGTGCGCACACAATCCCAGTGTTGTACAGCTTGCTTCTTCACCTTCCCGAAGCTGCCGCTCTCGCCGGCTGCCGGAGCCCAAGAAGCGGCTTCTTCGCGCAAAGACGATTGTGCCGCTCACAGGGCTCTCCTTAGCGCGGCTTCTGCCGAAAGACGCCCGGCAGTGGCTCTTACCTCCGGAGAGCATCCTACCTTCGTCTTTCGCGTCTTTTGTAGTCTACACCTCGGCAAAACGCTTTTCCACTATGTCTGGCTAGGAAAAACTGTGCCAGCACAGAAAACATCTCCCATCGTGTTCTAGAAGTTGCACGGATGTCTGCCAAGTGTTTGGCAGGAAGAAAAGAAAAGTTGTCCTTCTGCCGAAAGACGCCCGGCAGCGGCTCTTACCTCCTGAGAGTGGCAGCTTCGGGAAGGTGAAGAAGCAAGCTGTACAACACTGGGATTGTGTGCGCACCTTGCCAACTGATAGAAAACAGTACCTTTGCACTCCTGACTTTTCCAATCACATGAACATTAGATTGGAAGCTCTTTTGGACAACGTTTCTTTTCTTCCTCCCAAACAATTGGCAGACATCTCTGCAATATCTAGAAAACGTTGGGAGATGTTTTCTGTGCTGGCACAGTTTTTCCTAGCCAGACATAGTGGAAAAGCGTTTTGCTAAGATGTAGACTACATAAGACGCGAAAGACGAAGGTAGGATGCTCTCCGGAGGTAAGAGCCGCTGCCGGGCGTCTTTCGGCAGAAGCCGCGCTAAGGAGAGCCCTGTGAGCGGCACAATCGTCTTTGCGCGAAGAAGCCGCTTCTTGGGCTCCGGGAGCCGGCGAGAGCGGCAGCTTCGGGAAGGTGAAGAAGAAAGCTGTACAACACTGGGATTGTGTGCGCACCTTGCCAACTGATAGAAAACAGTACCTTTGCACTCTCCTGACTTTTCCAATCACAGGAACATTCGATTGGAAGCTGTTTTGGACAACTTTTCTTTTCTTCCTGCCAAACACTTGGCAGACATCCGTGCAACTTCTAGAACACGATGGGAGATGTTTTCTGTGCTGGCACAGTTTTTCCTAGCCAGACATAGTGGAAAAGCGTTTTGCCGAGGTGTAGATGAGAAGAGGAGCTAAAGAAGAAGGTAGGATGCTCTCCGGAGGTAAGAGCCGCTGCCGGGCGTCTTTCGGCAGAAGCCGCGCTAAGGAGAGCCCTGTGAGCGGCACAATCGTCTTTGCGCGAAGAAGCCGCTTCTTGGGCTCCGGCAGCCGGCGAGAGCGGCAGCTTCGGGAAGGTGAAGAAGCAAGCTGTACAACACTGGGATTGTGTGCGCACCTTGCCAACTGATAGAAAACAGTACCTTTGCACTCTCCTGACTTTTCCAATCACAGGAACATTCGATTGGAAGCTGTTTTGGACAACTTTTCTTTTCTTCCTGCCAAACACTTGGCAGACATCCGTGCAACTTCTAGAACACGATGGGAGATGTTTTCTGTGCTGGCACAGTTTTTCCTAGCCAGACATAGTGGAAAAGCGTTTTGCTAAGATGTAGACTACAAAAGACGCGAAAGACGAAGGTAGGATGCTCTCCGGAGGTAAGAGCCGCTGCCGGGCGTCTTTCGGCAGAAGCCGCGCTAAGGAGAGCCCTGTGAGCGGCACAATCGTCTTTGCGCGAAGAAGCCGCTTCTTGGGCTCCGGCAGCCGGCGAGAGCGGCAGCTTCGGGAAGGTGAAGAAGCAAGCTGTACAACACTGGGATTGTGTGCGCACCTTGCCAACTGATAGAAAACAGTACCTTTGCACTCTCCTGACTTTTCCAATCACAGGAACATTCGATTGGAAGCTGTTTTGGACAACTTTTCTTTTCTTCCTGCCAAACACTTGGCAGACATCCGTGCAACTTCTAGAACACGATGGGAGATGTTTTCTGTGCTGGCACAGTTTTTCCTAGCCAGACATAGTGGAAAAGCGTTTTGCTAAGATGTAGACGACAAGAGAGGCTAAAGAGTGGATGTTAGCAAATGACACCCATCTTCAAAAAAGGCAATTAAGAGGACTCGCCATAGTACAAACCAGCCAGCCTCTTTTTTATCCCCAGGAAGTTGATGAAGCAGCTCTTCCTGGAAATCCTTGCCAGGCACATGACAGATGACCAAATAATGTAGTTAGCATGATTTTTCAGGGGAATTTCATGCTGAACATCACTTTAAACTCCTCTGATGAATCAACTTGACTGGTAGATGAAGGGAATATTATCTGCCTGGGCTTCAGGGAGGTTTTTGACATACCTCTACATGGCATCACACATACATATGGAAGCAATAGTGCAAAGGGGAGGGAATCAGTGTCTTTTCAGTGATGCTGAGGGAAAAGACAAGAGGCAGTGGGCACACACTGAAATACAGGAGATTGCCTTTGAACATCAGTAAATGTTTCTTTACTGTCAGGGTGACTGAACCACGGCACAGACTGCCCAGAAAGATTGTGGAGCCTGGATCTTTGAAGACATTAAAAGTACACCCAGATAGAATCCTGGGCAAGAGGCTCTAGGTATCCTGGTTTAGGCAGGGGGGTTGGGCCTGGTTAGCCCCACCAACCCCTTCCACTCTCTTTCATTCTGTGCTAGTGAATTCTCTTCAAGATGCATTTCAAAGCGCTGGCATGACAAAGTTCTGTGCAGACAGAGATCCAAATGGACATGGCATCTAAGTTCCTTAAGCAGTGTTCAAGAAGAATGTAAAACTCTGGCACAAGTGTCTCTTCCCTAACTGAATCCCTTTCATGGGAAAATTCCCAGCTCTAGAAAGATCTTCTGATACGCATGCTTAAGACTGACACTGGCTGAGCAAATTTCTCCCTATGTATATCTAAGACCAGTTAGGATCTTCACCCAAAGTGCTGTCAACATAGTCACAGAATGCCTATTGTTAAGAAGTGACAGCTTCCATCAGAATGGCAGCTATTGGTCCACAAAATGGATTAATGGATGGGAATTATCTACGTGGGTTAAAAACAAAAATAAAGAGTTGGTCTTTATTTATCAATTTCATGGCAATATTGATAAGGGAAGAAAAAGATCTAAGTCCTTGACTTTCTGGACTCGAGGAAAGATTTTAAAAATTCCTTGTAAAAATGTATGATCACAATCAGACTATTGAAACCATTTTAGTTGGGAACAAAGTTCCAAAATTGTCTAGATAGTGGCAAAGAAGCCAAGAAAATAGGAAAGAAACAAAAAGAGAGCAAAAGAGTCAGCTTCAGTGTACAAGCTCGTTCTAGAAGTAGTCTGCTGGGAAAAGGAACCCCCAGCTAAATTTCCAATGTATTCCTGCGCTTGATTCAGTAACTGGTCAATGTAAAAACCAATCCTTTTGTACAACTTCTTCCAGCAACAAAAACTCCAACAGGTTGACACTACCATCATGCCTGTTCCAGACATATTTAAAAGAGAAATGATGATTTTCTTGAAAACCTACTTACATAAAAGTTGCAAGATGGTGGAGGGATTCCCACATCCTCCTTCCTCCATCTGGCTTGAAAGTATATTTGATAAAATATGCAACAAAGCACATGATTTATAAGGGAGAGTCAAATGGATGATTTGGGAATCGATCTCTTGTTGATAGTAAACTTCATATCCACTCGGTGTGACCTTTTTAAAACAAAATGTGGAGCTGAGGCATGAATCTGCCACAACAATTGTAAAACAAACATACACACTCCCCTTCATATGCCCCCCCCTCCACACACACCTAGGCACACACAGAGATCAGCATAGCAGATCATGAACACCTTGGAAAAGACTGAAATGCTAAATGCCTCTCTTGATGGGCAAAAGAGCTGGTGCAGTAATTCAAATGCCTGGTACAAAAATTCTGTTTAATATTTAGCTCCTATTTAAAACACAGCTTTTCATTTCATTCTATTTACAGAATATTTTCATTTCATTTGTTTCTTTAAAATTACTTAGTTCTCACCTGTTGTATGTCTAGGAATATTTTCTTCCAAAAATAGAAAAAAATAGATGATATCTTTTCAGCAGAAAACATTGGTTGATACAATTTTAAACCATCATGATATGGAAGAATTCTTCTGTCCCTCTCGAAGGTGGAAGAAGCATTTGGATCACAGATCATCTACAATGAAATACTTGACATGTTTAAGATGCTTTCAATCAATTTTGATCGTCAATTGCTTATTTGTTGTAAACAGTAATTTTTCAGTGAAGGGAAAGCGTGTGTGGTATATCTACATGATATGTTCAAAGGCAGTTCCTACTAATGGCCAGGCTGAATTCCAGTAAATAATGTCCCGAATGATATTTTGCCGCCTTCTTTGGCACTTCATGAAATCTTACCCCGATGAAGTGCTGAAACACAGAGATTTTCTCTTAGAGAGTGTCTCATGTTGTAACCTATCCCATGGATTTTATGCTGTAATTCTTATCTCTTTTAAAATTTACTATCTTCTGTACAGTTTTCATGAAACTTTCTGTTACAGTAGTGAATAGCACAGATAAATGTCATTTTGTACAACTTTGAATTTACCCCAAGAGCTGAGAGAAAACTTGATCCTATACTTCAATCCGAGTTTCTTCTATAGTCCAACTTTGTTTCTCTACCATCAAGCTTCTCCTTTGTTGCTGCTCCAAGCCCCGTCCAAGGTGACCTTGAATACTTTCAGGGATGGGACACCCACAACTTCTCTGGGCAACCTGTTCCAGTGTTCCAGCACTCCCACAGTAAAAAAGGCCTTCCTTTCATCTAATATGTGTAGGAAATCATAAATCTAGGCATAGAAGCTTGGAGTGCAAATTTGAAATTCTTTGGATTTGAAGCACATTTTATATGAATACTGACTTACAGATGACTAAAAGATGTTGATGGGCATTTGAGCTGACAAGTTTTGAAAAAGTGCACGGAAATTAAAATTGAAACCACTAAAATTAAAAACTCCTTGCCATTTTCTTTTTCCTCTCCTATTCAAAATTGCATATGTCAGATATCAGTGCTTCATGCAAACCTCTCAGATGCTCTCAGAGAAAAAGCTTTTCTTTCAGACTAAGTTGCGGTTGACGTAGAACACTAGCAGGAGTGAAAGATTTTCTGGGCATTGGGGCAGCACGTTCTCCTTGGATTTGTGTGCAGAATGCATTTTATCCAAACTGGAAAATAGATCCCAGCTCTGTTCTATTCATCATTCTTACTTCATCAGGCCAGAAGATTCTGTGAAAAGTAGCCTGTGGACCTTGAAGACAGCGCATGTGAACCAGATGAGAGGTGATAGAGAAGTTGAGGGAGAGAAGAAAGAGCATATGGCTGAAACCAGAAAGTATTTCTCCACGTGATCATGGAAGATTGCAGGAGCCACTTGGTACTATCAAACCAGCCCGACTTGGCACTGGTGCCACTATGGGTCTGGGAGCCATGTTGCATATCGTGCATTTTAAGGAGCCAGCTGGACACACCCAGCCATATGCCCCCAAACACAAACCAAGCCCTTTTCTCTGGCAAACAAAACTCAGCTGCCCTGCTTCTGGATGGCAGATTGCAGGACGCACTTGGTACTATCAAACCAGCCCAACTTGGCACTGGTGCCACCTTGGCTCTGGGAACCATCCTGCCTATTGTAGCTTTTCAGGAGCCAGCCGGTCACTCCCAGCCATAGGCCCCCAAACAGAAATCTCGGCCCGTTTCCCTGGCAAACAAAAGTAAGCTGCCCCGCTTCTGGATGGCAGATTGCAGGAGCTACTTAGTACTATCAAATCAGCCCGACTTGGCACAGGTGCCACCTTGGATCTGGGAACCATCCTGTGTATCGTGGATTTTCAGGGGCCAGCCGGCCACTCTCAGCCATATGCACCAAACACAAACCACGGACCTTTTCTCTGGCAAACAAAAATCAGCTGCCCCACTTCTGGATGGCAGATTGCAGGAGCCACTTGGGACTATCACACCAGCACAACATGGCACTGCTGCCACCTTGGATCTGGGAACAATCCTGCGTATCGTACATATTCAGGAACCAGCCGAACACTCCCAGCCACAGGCCCCCAAACACAAACAACGGCCCATTTCCCTGGCAAACAAAACTCAGCTGCCCCGCTTCTGGATGGCAGTTTGCAGGAGCCACTTGGGACTATCAAACCAGCCCGACTTGGTAATGGTACCACCTTGGATCTGGGAACCATCCGGCGTATCGTGGATTTTCAGGGGCCAGCCGGTCATTCCCAGCCATATGCTCCCAAACACAAACCTCGGCCCTTTTCTCTGGCAAACAAAACTCAACTGCCCCTCTTCTGGATGGCAAATTGCAGGACGCACTTGGTACTACAAAAAGAGCCCGACTTGGCAGTGGTGCCACCTTGGCTCTGGGAACCATCCTGCGTATCGAGCATTTTAAGGAGCCAGCCGGCAATTCCCAGCCGTATGCCCCAAAAAGAAACCACGGGCCTTTTCTCTGGCAAAAAAAACTCAGCTGTCCCGCTTCTGGATGGCAGATTGCAGGAGTCACTTTGAACCATACAACCAGCCTTACTTGGCACTGGTGCCACCTTGGATCTGGGAACCATCCTGCCTATCGTTGATTTTCAGGGGCCAGCCTACCACTCTCGGCCATAGGCCCCCAAACACAAACCACAGCCCTTATCTCTAGCAAACAAAATTTAGCTGCCCCGCTTCTGGATGGCAAATTGCAGGAGCCACTGGGTACTATCAAACCAGCCCGACTTGGCACTGGTGCCACCTTTGGTCTGGGAACCATCCTGCGTATTGTGGATTGTCAGGAGACAGCCGACCACTCTCGGCCACAGACCCCAATCAAAAACAAAGGTCCGTTTCCCTGGCAAAAAAAACTCAGCTGCCCCGCTTCTGGATGGGAGATTGCAGGAGGCACTTGACACTGTCAAACGAGCCCCACTTTGTACTGGTGCCACCTTGGGTCTGGGAACCATGCTGCGTATCGTGGATTTTCAGGAGCCAGCCGGCCACTGCCAGCCACAGGCCCCCAAACAAAAACCACAGCCTTTTTCTCTGGCAAACAAAACTCAGCTGCCCCGCTTCTGGATGGCAGATTGCAGGAGCCACTTGGTACTATCAAACCAGCCCGACTTGGCACTGGTGCCACCTTGGGTCTGGGAACCATCCTGCCTATCGTGGATTTTAAGGAGCCAGCCGGCTACTCCCAGCCACAGGCCCCCAACAAAAACCACGGCCCTTTTTTCTCGCAAACAAAACTTAGCTGCCTCACTTCTGGATGGCAGATTGCAGGAGCCACTTGGTGTAATCAAACCAGCCCGACTTGGCACTGGTGCCACCTTGGGTCTGGGAACCATCCTGCGTATCGTGGATTCTAAGGAGCCAGCCGGCCACTCCCAGCCACAGGCCCCCAAACAAAATCGACGGCGCTGTTCCCTGGAAAACAAAACACGCCTGCCAACTTTTTGATGGAGTTTGCAGGAGCCACTTGGTACTATCAAACCAGCCCAACTTGGCACTGGTGCCACCATGGGTCTGGTAAACATCCTGCGTATCGTGGATTCTTAGGAGCCAGCCGGCCACTCCTAGCCACAGGCCCCCAAACAAAAACCTAGGCCTATTTCTCTGGCAAACAAAAGTAAGCTGCCCCGCTTCTGGATGGCAGATTGCAGGAGACACTTGGGACTATCAAAGCAGCCCAACTTGGCACTGGTGCCACCTTGGATCTGGGAACCATGCTGTGTATCGTGGATTTTCAGGGGCCAGCCGGCCACTCTCAGCCATATGCCCCCAAATAGAAACCTCGGCCCGTTTCTCTGGCAAACAAAACTCAACTGCCCCTCTTCTGGATGGCAAATTGCAGGACCCACTTGGTAGTATCAAATTAGCCCAACTTGGCACTGGTGCCATCATGGGTCTGGTAAACATCCTGCCTATCTTAGCTTTTCAGGAGCCGGCCGGTCACTCCGTGCCATAGGCCCCCAGAGAAATACCTCGGCCCGTTTCCCTGGCAAACAAAAGTAAGCTGCCCCTCTTCTGGATGGCAGATTGCAGGAACCACTTGCTACTATCAAACCAGCCCAACTTGGCACTGGTGCCACCTTGGCTCTGGGAACCATGCTGCGTAACGTAGATTCTAAGAGGACAGGCGGACACTCCCAGCCACAGGCCTCTAAACAAAAACAACGGCGCGTTACCCTGGAAAACAAAACTCGCCTGCCAACTTTTTGATGGCAGATTGCAGGAGCCACTTGGTACTATCAAACCAGCCCAACTTGGCACTGGTGCCACCATGGGTCTGGTCACCATCCTGCCTATCGTAGCTTTTCAGGAGCCAGCTGGTCACTCCCAGCCTTAGGCCCCCAGACAAATACCTCGGCCCGTTTCCCTGGCAAACAAAAGTAAGCTGCCCCGCTTCTGGATGGCAGATTGCAGGAGCCACATGGTACTATCAAACCAGGCCAACATGGCACTGGTGCCACCTTGGCTCTGGGAACCATCCTGCCTATCGTGGATTTTCAGGCGCCAGCCGGCCACTCTCAGCCATATGCCCCCAAACACAAACCACGGCCCTTTTCTCTGGTAAACAAAACTCAACTGCCCCTCTTCTGGATGGCAAATTGCAGGACGCACTTGGTACTACGAAAACAGCCCGACTTGGCAGTGATGCCACCTTGGGTCAGGGAACCATCCTGCGTATCGATGTTTTTAAGGAGTCAGCCGGCAACGTCCAGCCATATACCCCCAAAAAAAACCCACGGAACTTTTCTCCAGCAAGCAAAAATCCGCTGCCCCGCGTCTGGATGGCAGATTGCAGGAGCTATTTAGTATTATCAAACCAGCCCGACTTGGCACTGGTGCCACCATGGGTCTGGTCACCATCCTGCCTATCGTAGCTTTTCAGGAGCCAGCCCGTCACTCTCAGCCATAGGCCCCAAACACAAACCACGGCCCTTTTCTCTGGAAAACAAAACTCAACTGCCCCTCTTCTGGATGGCAGATTGCAGGAGCCACTGGGTACTATGAAACCAGCCCTACTTGGCACTGGTGCCACCTTGGGTCTGGGAACCATGCTGCGTATCATGGATTTTCAGGAGCCAGCCGGCCCCTCCCAGCCACAGGCCCCGAAACACAAACAACAGCCTTTTTCTCTGGCAAACAAAATTCAGCTGCCCCGCTTCTGGATGGCAGATTGCAGGAGCCACTTGGTGCTATCAAACCAGCCCGACTTGGCACTGGTGCCACCTCTGGTCTGGGAACCATCCTGCGTATCGTGTGTTCTAAGGAGCCAGCCGGCCACTCCCAGCCACAGTCCCCCAGACACAAACAACGGCGCTTTTCCCTGGAAAACAAAACTGGCCTGCCAACTTTTTGATGGCAGATTGCAGGAGCCACTTGGTACTATCAAACCAGCCCAACTTGGCACTGGTGCCACCATGGGTCTGGTCACCATCCTGCCTATCGTAGCTTTTCAGGAGCCAGCCGGTCACACCCAGCCATAGGTCCCCAGACAAATACTTCGGCCCGTTTCCCTGGCAAACAAAAGTAAGCTGCCCGGCTTCTGGATGGCAGATTGCAGGAGCCACTTGGTACTATCAAACCAGCCCAACTTGACACTGGTGCCACCTTGGCTCTGGGAACCATGCTGCGTAACCCGGATTCTAAGACGACAGGCAGCCACTGCCAGCCACAGGCCTCCAAACAAAATCAACGGCGCTTTTCCCTGGAAAACAAAACTCGCCTGACAACTTTTAGATGGCAGATTGCAGGAGCCAGTTGGTACCATCAAACCAGCCCAACTTGGCACTGGTGCCACCTTGGGTCTGGGAACCATCCTGCCTATTGTTGCTTTTCAGGAGCCAGCCGGTCACTCCTAGCCCTAGGCCCCCAGTCATAAACCTCGGCCCGTTTCCCAGGCACACAAATGTAAGCTACCCCGCTTCAGGATGGCAGATTGCAGGAGCCACTTTTCACCATCAAACCAGCCCGACGTGGCACTGGTGCCACCTTGGGTCTGGGAACCATCCTGCGTATCGTGTGTTCTAAGGAGCCAGCCGGCCACTCCCACCCACAGTCCCCCAAACACAAACAACGGCGCTTTTCCCTGGAAAACAAAACTCGCCTGACAACTTTTTGATGGCAGATTGCAGGAGCCACTTGGTACTATCAAACCAGCCCAACTTGGCACTGGTGCCACCATGGGTCTGGTCACCATCCTGCCTATCGTAGCTTTTCAGGAGCCAGGCGGTCACTCCCAGCCATAGGCCCCCAGACACAAACCTCGGCCCGTTTCCCTGGCAAACAAAAGTAAGCTGCCCCGCTTCTGCATGGCAGATTGCAGGTGCTATTTAGTACTATCAAACCAGCCCGACTTGGCACTGGTGCCACCTCTGGTCTGGGAACCATCCTGCCTATCGTGGATTTTCAGGGGCCAGACGGCCACTATCAGCCATATGCCCCCAAAAACAAACCACGGCCCTTTTCTCTGGTAAACAAAACTCAACTGCCCCTCTTCTGGATGGCAAATTTTAGGACGCACTTTGTACTACGAAAACCGCCCGACTTGGCACTGGTGCCACCTTGGTTCAGGGAACCATCCCGCCTATCGTAGCTTTTTAAGGAGCCAGCAGGCCACGCCCAGCCATATAGACCCAAAAACAAACCACGGACCATTTCTCTTGGAAACAAAAATCCGCTGCCCCGCGTCAGGATGGCAGATTGCAGGAGCCACTTTGCACCATCAAACCACGCCGACTTGGCACTGGTGCCATCTTGGATCTGGGAACCATCCTGCCTATCGTAGCTTTTCAGGAGCCAGGCGGTTACTCCCAACCATAGGCCCCCAGACAGAAAGCCTGCCCGTTTCCCTGGCAAACAAAAGTAAGCTACCCCGCTTCTGGATGGCAGATTGCAGGAGCCACTTGGTACTATCAAACCAGCCCAACTTGACACTGGTGCCACTTTGGGTCTGGGAACCATGCTGCGTAACGTAGATTCTAAGGCGCCAGGCGGCCACTCCCAGCCATAGGCCCCCAAATACAAACAACGGCGCTTTTCCCTGGAAAACAAAACTCGCCTGCCAACTTTTTGATGGCAGATTGCAGGAGCCACTTGGTACTATCAAATCATCCCAACTTGGCACTGGTGCCACTATGGGTCTGGGAACCATCCTGCCTATTGTAGCATTTCAGGAGCCAGCCGGTCACTCCCAGCCATAGGCCCCCAGACACAAACCTCGGACCGTTTCCCTGGCAAACAAAATTAAGCTACCCCGATTCTGGATGGCAGATTGCAGGAGCCACTTGGTAGTGTCAAAACAGCCCGACTTAACACTGGTGCCACCTTGGGTCTGGGAACCATCCTGCGTATCGTGGATTCTAAGCAGCCACCCGGCCACTCCCAGCCACAGGCCCCCAAACAGAAAGAACGGCGCTTTTCCCTGGAAAACAAAACTCGCCTGCCAACATTTTGATGGCAGATTGCAGGAGCCACTTGGTACTATCAAACCAGCCCGACTTGGCACTGGTGCCACCATGGGTCTGGTCACCATCCTGCCTATCGTAGCTTTTCAGGAGCCAGCCGGTCACTCCCAGCCATAAACGCCCAGACACAAACCTCGGCCCGTTTCCATGGAAAACAAAAGTAAGCTGCCCCGCTTCTGGATGGCAGATTGCAGGACGCACTTGGTAGTATCAAACCAGCCCAACTTGGCACTGGTGCCATCATGGGTCTGGTAAGCATCCTGCCTATCTTAGCTTTTCAGGAGCCGGCCGGTCACTCCCTGCCATAGGCCCCCAGAGAAAAACCTCGGCCTGTTTCCCTGGCAAACAAAAGTAAGCTGCCCCTCTTCTGGATGGCAGATTGCAGGAACCACGTGCTACTATCAAACCAGCCCAACTTGGCACTGGTGCCACCTTGGCTCTGGGAACCATGCTGCGTAACGTAGATTCTAAGAGGACAGGCGGACACTCCCAGCCACAGGCCTCTAAACAAAAACAACGGCGCGTTACCCTGGAAAACAAAACTCGCCTGCCAACTTTTTGATGGCAGATTGCAGGAGCCACTTGGTACTATCAAACCAGCCCAACTTGGCACTGGTGCCACCATGGGTCTGGTCACCATCCTGCCTATCGTAGCTTTTCAGGAGCCAGCCGGTCACTCCCAGCCATAGGCCCCCAGACAAATACCTCGGCCCGTTTCCCTGGCAAACAAAAGTAAGCTGCCCCGCTTCTGGATGGCAGATTGCAGGAGCCACATGGTACTATCAAACCAGGCCAACATGGCACTGGTGCCACCTTGGCTCTGGGAACCATCCTGCCTATCGTGGATTTTCAGGCGCCAGCCGGCCACTCTCAGCCATATGCCCCCAAACACAAACCACGGCCCTTTTCTCTGGTAAACAAAACTCAACTGCCCCTCTTCTGGATGGCAAATTGCAGGACGCACTTGGTACTACGAAAACAGCCCGTCTTGGCAGTGATGCCACCTTGGGTCAGGGAACCATCCTGCGTATCGATGTTTTTAAGGAGTCAGCCGGCAACGTCCAGCCATATACCCCCAAAAAAAACCCACGGAACTTTTCTCCAGCAAGCAAAAATCCGCTGCCCCGCGTCTGGATGGCAGATTGCAGGAGCTATTTAGTATTATCAAACCAGCCCGACTTGGCACTGGTGCCACCATGGGTCTGGTCACCATCCTGCCTATCGTAGCTTTTCAGGAGCCAGCCCGTCACTCTCAGCCATAGGCCCCAAACACAAACCACGGCCCTTTTCTCTGGAAAACAAAACTCAACTGCCCCTCTTCTGGATGGCAGATTGCAGGAGCCACTGGGTACTATGAAACCAGCCCTACTTGGCACTGGTGCCACCTTGGGTCTGGGAACCATGCTGCGTATCATGGATTTTCAGGAGCCAGCCGTCCACTGCCAGCCACAGGCCCCGAAACACAAACAACAGCCTTTTTCTCTGGCAAACAAAATTCAGCTGCCCCGCTTCTGGATGGCAGATTGCAGGAACCACTTGGTACTAACAAACCAGACCGACTTGGCACTGGTGCCACCTTGGGTCTGGGAACCATCCTGCGTATCGTGGATTCTAAGGAGCCAGCTGGCCACTCCCAGCCACAGGCCCAAAAACAGACACAACGGCGCTTTTCCCTGGAAAACAAAACTCGCCTGCCAACTTTTTGATGGCAGATTGCAGGAACCACTTGGTACTATCAAACCAGCCCGACTTGGCACTGGTGCTACCTTGGGTCTGGGAACCATGCTGCGTATCGTGGATTCTAAGGAGCCAGCCGGCCACTCCAGCCACAGGCCCGCAGACACAAACAACGGCGCTTTCCCTGGAAAACAAAACTCGCCTGCCGACTTTTTGATGGCAAATTGCAGGAGCCACTTGGTACTATGAAATCAGCCGAACATGGCACTGGTGCCACCATGGGTCTGGTCACCATCCTGCCTATCGTAGCTTTTCAGGAGCCAGCCGGTCACTCCCAGCCATAGGCCGCCAGACACAAACATCGGCCGGTTTCCCTGGCACACAAAAGTAAGCTACCGCACTTCTGGATGGCAGATTGCAGGAGCCACTTTGCACCATCAAACCAGCCCGACTTGGCACTGGTGCCACCTTGGGTCTGGGAACCATCCTGCGTATCGTGGATTCAAAGCAGCCACCCGGCCACTTCGTGCCACAGCCGCCCAAAAACAAACAACGGCGCTTTTCCCTGGAAAACAAAACTCGCCTGCCAACATTTTGATGGCAGATTGCAGGAGCCACTTGGTACTATCAAACCAGCCCAACTTGGCACTGGTGCCACCATGGGTCTGGTCACCATCCTGCCTATCGTAGCTTTTCAGGAGCCAGCCGGTCACTCCCAGCCATAAACCCCCAGAGAAAAACCTCGGCCCGTTTCCCTGGCAAACAAAAGTAAGCTGCCCCACTTCTGGATGGCAGATTGCAGGAGCCACTTGGTGGTATCAAATTAGCCCAACTTGGCACTGGTGCCATCATGGGTCTGGTAAACATCCTGCCTATCTTAGCTTTTCAGGAGCCGGCCGGTCACTCCGTGCCATAGGCCCCCAGAGAAATACCTCGGCCCGTTTCCCTGGCAAACAAAAGTAAGCTGCCCCTCTTCTGGATGGCAGATTGCAGGAACCACTTGCTACTATCAAACCAGCCCAACTTGGCACTGGTGCCACCTTGGCTCTGGGAACCATGCTGCGTAACGTAGATTCTAAGAGGACAGGCGGACACTCCCAGCCACAGGCCTCTAAACAAAAACAACGGCGCGTTACCCTGGATAACAAAACTCGCCTGCCAACATTTTGATGGCAGATTGCAGGAGCCACTTGGTACTATCAAACCAGCCCAACTTGGCACTGGTGCCACCATGGGTCTGGTCACCATCCTGCCTATCGTAGCTTTTCAGGAGCCAGCCGGTCACTCCCAGCCATAGGCCCCCAGACAAATACCTCGGCCCGTTTCCCTGGCAAACAAAAGTAAGCTGCCCCGCTTCTGGATGGCAGATTGCAGGAGCCACATGGTACTATCAAACCAGGCCAACATGGCACTGGTGCCACCTTGGCTCTGGGAACCATCCTGCCTATCGTGGATTTTCAGGCGCCAGCCGGCCACTCTCAGCCATATGCCCCCAAACACAAACCACGGCCCTTTTCTCTGGTAAACAAAACTCAACTGCCCCTCTTCTGGATGGCAAATTGCAGGACGCACTTGGTACTACGAAAACAGCCCGACTTGGCAGTGATGCCACCTTGGGTCAGGGAACCATCCTGCGTATCGATGTTTTTAAGGAGTCAGCCGGCAACGTCCAGCCATATACCCCCAAAAAAAACCCACGGAACTTTTCTCCAGCAAGCAAAAATCCACTGCCCCGCGTCTGGATGGCAGATTGCAGGAGCTATTTAGTATTATCAAACCAGCCCGACTTGGCACTGGTGCCACCATGGGTCTGGTCACCATCCTGCCTATCGTAGCTTTTCAGGAGCCAGCCCGTCACTCTCAGCCATAGGCCCCAAACACAAACCACGGCCCTTTCCTCTGGAAAACAAAACTCAACTGCCCCTCTTCTGGATGGCAGATTGCAGGAGCCACATAGTACTATCAAACCAGGCCAACATGGCACTGGTGCCACCTTGGCTCTGGGAACCATGCTGCCTATCGTGGATTTTCAGGCGCCAGCCGGCCACTCTCAGCCATATGCCCCCAAACACAAACCACGGCCCTTTTCTCTGGTAAACAAAACTCAACTGCCCCTCTTCTGGATGGCAAATTGCAGGACGCACTTGGTACTACGAAAACAGCCCGACTTGGCAGTGATGCCACCTTGGGTCAGGGAACCATCCTGCGTATCGATGTTTTTAAGGAGTCAGCCGGCAACGTCCAGCCATATACCCCCAAAAAAAACCCACGGAACTTTTCTCCAGCAAGCAAAAATCCGCTGCCACGCGTCTGGATGGCAGATTGCAGGAGCTATTTAGTATTATCAAACCAGCCCGACTTGGCACTGGTGCCACCATGGGTCTGGTCACCATCCTGCCTATCGTAGCTTTTCAGGAGCCAGCCCGTCACTCTCAGCCATAGGCCCCAAACACAAACCACGGCCCTTTTCTCTGGAAAACAAAACTCAACTGCCCCTCTTCTGGATGGCAGATTGCCGGAGCCACTGGGTACTATGAAACCAGCCCTACTTGGCACTGGTGCCACCTTGGGTCTGGGAACCATGCTGCGTATCATGGATTTTCAGGAGCCAGCCGGCCCCTCCCAGCCACAGGCCCCGAAACAAAAACAACAGCCTTTTTCTCTGGCAAACAAAATTCAGCTGCCTCGCTTCTGGATGGCAGATTGCAGGAGCCACTTGGTGCTATCAAACCAGCCCGACTTGGCACTGGTGCCACCTCTGGTCTGGGAACCATCCTGCGTATCGTGTGTTCTAAGGAGCCAGCCGGCCACTCCCAGCCACAGTCCCCCAAACACAAACAACGGCGCTTTTCCCTGGAAAACAAAACTCGCCTGACAACTTTTTGATGGCAGATTGCAGGAGCCACTTGGTACTATCAAACCAGCCCAACTTGGCACTGGTGCCACCATGGGTCTGGTCACCATCCTGCCTATCGTAGCTTTTCAGGAGCCAGCCGGTCACACCCAGCCATAGGTCCCCAGACAAATACTTCGGCCCGTTTCCCTGGCAAACAAAAGTAAGCTGCCCCGCTTCTGGATGGCAGATTGCAGGAGCCACTTGGTACTATCAAACCAGCCCAACTTGACACTGGTGCCACCTTGGCTCTGGGAACCATGCTGCGTAACCCGGATTCTAAGACGACAGGCAGCCACTGCCAGCCACAGGCCTCCAAACAAAATCAACGGCGCTTTTCCCTGGAAAACAAAACTCGCCTGACAACTTTTAGATGGCAGATTGCAGGAGCCAGTTGGTACCATCAAACCAGCCCAACTTGGCACTGGTGCCACCTTGGGTCTGGGAACCATCCTGCCTATTGTTGCTTTTCAGGAGCCAGCCGGTCACTCCTAGCCCTAGGCCCCCAGTCATAAACCTCGGCCCGTTTCCCTGGCACACAAATGTAAGCTACCCCGCTTCAGGATGGCAGATTGCAGGAGCCACTTTTCACCATCAAACCAGCCCGACGTGGCACTGGTGCCACCTTGGGTCTGGGAACCATCCTGCGTATCGTGTGTTCTAAGGAGCCAGCCGGCCACTCCCACCCACAGTCCCCCAAACACAAACAACGGCGCTTTTCCCTGGAAAACAAAACTCGCCTGACAACTTTTTGATGGCAGATTGCAGGAGCCACTTGGTACTATCAAACCAGCCCAACTTGGCACTGGTGCCACCATGGGTCTGGTCACCATCCTGCCTATCGTAGCTTTTCAGGAGCCAGGCGGTCACTCCCAGCCATAGGCCCCCAGACACAAACCTCGGCCCGTTTCCCTGGCAAACAAAAGTAAGCTGCCCCGCTTCTGCATGGCAGATTGCAGGTGCTATTTAGTACTATCAAACCAGCCCGACTTGGCACTGGTGCCACCTCTGGTCTGGGAACCATCCTGCCTATCGTGGATTTTCAGGGGCCAGACGGCCACTATCAGCCATATGCCCCCAAAAACAAACCACGGCCCTTTTCTCTGGTAAACAAAACTCAACTGCCCCTCTTCTGGATGGCAAATTTTAGGACGCACTTTGTACTACGAAAACCGCCCGACTTGGCACTGGTGCCACCTTGGTTCAGGGAACCATCCCGCCTATCGTAGCTTTTTAAGGAGCCAGCAGGCCACGCCCAGCCATATAGACCCAAAAACAAACCACGGACCATTTCTCTTGGAAACAAAAATCCGCTGCCCCGCGTCAGGATGGCAGATTGCAGGAGCCACTTTGCACCATCAAACCACCCCGACTTGGCACTGGTGCCATCTTGGATCTGGGAACCATCCTGCCTATCGTAGCTTTTCAGGAGCCAGGCGGTTACTCCCAACCATAGGCCCCCAGACAGAAAGCCTGCCCGTTTCCCTGGCAAACAAAAGTAAGCTACCCGGCTTCTGGATGGCAGATTGCAGGAGCCACTTGGTACTATCAAACCAGCCCAACTTGACACTGGTGCCACTTTGGGTCTGGGAACCATGCTGCGTAACGTAGATTCTAAGGCGCCAGGCGGCCACTCCCAGCCACAGGCCCCCAAATACAAACAACGGCGCTTTTTCCTGGAAAACAAAACTCGCCTGCCAGCTTTTTGATGGCAGATTGCAGGAGCCACTTGGTACTATCAAATCATCCCAACTTGGCACTGGTGCCACTATGGGTCTGGGAACCATCCTGCCTATTGTAGCATTTCAGGAGCCAGCCGGTCACTCCCAGCCATAGGCCCCCAGACACAAACCTCGGACCGTTTCCCTGGCAAACAAAATTAAGCTACCCCGATTCTGGATGGCAGATTGCAGGAGCCACTTGGTAGTGTCAAAACAGCCCGACTTAACACTGGTGCCACCTTGGGTCTGGGAACCATCCTGCGTATCGTGGATTCTAAGCAGCCACCCGGCCACTCCCAGCCACAGGCCCCCAAACAGAAAGAACGGCGCTTTTCCCTGGAAAACAAAACTCGCCTGCCAACATTTTGATGGCAGATTGCAGGAGCCACTTGGTACTATCAAACCAGCCCGACTTGGCACTGGTGCCACCATGGGTCTGGTCACCATCCTGCCTATCGTAGCTTTTCAGGAGCCAGCCGGTCACTCCCAGCCATAAACGCCCAGACACAAACCTCGGCCCGTTTCCATGGAAAACAAAAGTAAGCTGCCCCGCTTCTGGATGGCAGATTGCAGGACGCACTTGGTAGTATCAAACCAGCCCAACTTGGCACTGGTGCCATCATGGGTCTGGTAAGCATCCTGCCTATCTTAGCTTTTCAGGAGCCGGCCGGTCACTCCCTGCCATAGGCCCCCAGAGAAAAACCTCGGCCTGTTTCCCTGGCAAACAAAAGTAAGCTGCCCCTCTTCTGGATGGCAGATTGTAGGAACCACGTGCTACTATCAAACCAGCCCAACTTGGCACTGGTGCCACCTTGGCTCTGGGAACCATGCTGCGTAACGTAGATTCTAAGAGGACAGGCGGACACTCCCAGCCACAGGCCTCTAAACAAAAACAACGGCGCGTTACCCTGGAAAACAAAACTCGCCTGCCAACTTTTTGATGGCAGATTGCAGGAGCCACTTGGTACTATCAAACCAGCCCAACTTGGCACTGGTGCCACCATGGGTCTGGTCACCATCCTGCCTATCGTAGCTTTTCAGGAGCCAGCCGGTCACTCCCAGTCATAGGCCCCCAGACAAATACCTCGGCCCGTTTCCCTGGCAAACAAAAGTAAGCTGCCCCGCTTCTGGATGGCAGATTGCAGGAGCCACATGGTACTATCAAACCAGGCCAACATGGCACTGGTGCCACCTTGGCTCTGGGAACCATCCTGCCTATCGTGGATTTTCAGGCGCCAGCCGGCCACTCTCAGCCATATGCCCCCAAACACAAACCACGGCCCTTTTCTCTGGTAAACAAAACTCAACTGCCCCTCTTCTGGATGGCAAATTGCAGGACGCACTTGGTACTACGAAAACAGCCCGTCTTGGCAGTGATGCCACCTTGGGTCAGGGAACCATCCTGCGTATCGATGTTTTTAAGGAGTCAGCCGGCAACGTCCAGCCATATACCCCCAAAAAAAACCCACGGAACTTTTCTCCAGCAAGCAAAAATCCGCTGCCCCGCGTCTGGATGGCAGATTGCAGGAGCTATTTAGTATTATCAAACCAGCCCGACTTGGCACTGGTGCCACCATGGGTCTGGTCACCATCCTGCCTATCGTAGCTTTTCAGGAGCCAGCCGGTCACTCTCAGCCATAGGCCCCAAACACAAACCACGGCCCTTTTCTCTGGAAAACAAAACTCAACTGCCCCTCTTCTGGATGGCAGATTGCAGGAGCCACTGGGTACTATGAAACCAGCCCTACTTGGCACTGGTGCCACCTTGGGTCTGGGAACCATGCTGCGTATCATGGATTTTCAGGAGCCAGCCGTCCACTGCCAGCCACAGGCCCCGAAACACAAACAACAGCCTTTTTCTCTGGCAAACAAAATTCAGCTGCCCCGCTTCTGGATGGCAGATTGCAGGAACCACTTGGTACTAGCAAACCAGACCGACTTGGCACTGGTGCCACCTTGGGTCTGGGAACCATCCTGCGTATCGTGGATTCTAAGGACCCAGCTGGCCACTCCCAGCCACAGGCCCAAAAACAGACACAACGGCGCTTTTCCCTGGAAAACAAAACTCGCCTGCCAACTTTTTGATGGCAGATTGCAGGAACCACTTGGTACTATCAAACCAGCCCGACTTGGCACTGGTGCTACCTTGGGTCTGGGAACCATGCTGCGTATCGTGGATTCTAAGGAGCCAGCCGGCCACTCCAGCCACAGGCCCGCAGACACAAACAACGGCGCTTTTCCCTGGAAAACAAAACTCGCCTGCCGACTTTTTGATGGCAAATTGCAGGAGCCACTTGGTACTATGAAATCAGCCGAACATGGCACTGGTGCCACCATGGGTCTGGTCACCATCCTGCCTATCGTAGCTTTTCAGGAGCCAGCCGGTCACTCCCAGCCATAGGCCGCCAGACACAAACATCGGCCGGTTTCCCTGGCACACAAAAGTAAGCTACCGCACTTCTGGATGGCAGATTGCAGGAGCCACTTTGCACCATCAAACCAGCCCGACTTGGCACTGGTGCCACCTTGGGTCTGGGAACCATCCTGCGTATCGTGTGTTCTAAGCAGCCACCCGGCCACTCCGTGCCATAGGCGCCCAAAAACAAACAACGGCGCTTTTCCCTGGAAAACAAAACTCGCCTGCCAACTTTTTGATGGCAGATTGCAGGAGCCACTTGGTACTATCAAACCAGCCCAACTTGGCACTGGTGCCACCATGGGTCTGGTCACCATCCTGCCTATCGTAGCTTTTCAGGAGCCAGCCGGTCACTCCCAGCCATAAACCCCCAGAGAAAAACCTCGGCCCGTTTCCCTGGCAAACAAAAGTAAGCTGCCCCGCTTCTGGATGGCAGATTGCAGGAGCCACTTGGTAGTATCAAATTAGCCCAACTTGGCACTGGTGCCATCATGGGTCTGGTAAACATCCTGCCTATCTTAGCTTTTCAGGAGCCGGCCGGTCACTCCGTGCCATAGGCCCCCAGAGAAATACCTCGGCCGGTTTCCCTGGCAAACAAAAGTAAGCTGCCCCCTCTTCTGGATGGCAGATTGCAGGAACCACTTGCTACTATCAAACCAGCCCAACTTGGCACTGGTGCCACCTTGGCTCTGGGAACCATCCTGCGTAACGTAGATTCTAAGAGGACAGGCGGACACTCCCAGCCACAGGCCTCTAAACAAAAACAACGGCGCGTTACCCTGGAAAACAAAACTCGCCTGCCAACTTTTTGATGGCAGATTGCAGGAGCCACTTGGTACTATCAAACCAGCCCAACTTGGCACTGGTGCCACCATGGGTCTGGTCACCATCCTGCCTATCGTAGCTTTTCAGGAGCCAGCTGGTCACTCCCAGCCTTAGGCCCCCAGACAAATACCTCGGCCCGTTTCCCTGGCAAACAAAAGTAAGCTGCCCCGCTTCTGGATGGCAGATTGCAGGAGCCACATGGTACTATCAAACCAGGCCAACATGGCACTGGTGCCACCTTGGCTCTGGGAACCATCCTGCCTATTGTGGATTTTCAGGCGCCAGCCGGCCACTCTCAGCCATATGCCCCCAAACACAAACCACGGCCCTTTTCTCTGGTAAACAAAACTCAACTGCCCCTCTTCTGGATGGCAAATTGCAGGACGCACTTGGTACTACGAAAACAGCCCGACTTGGCAGTGATGCCACCTTGGGTCAGGGAACCATCCTGCGTATCGATGTTTTTAAGGAGTCAGCCGGCAACGTCCAGCCATATACCCCCAAAAAAAACCCACGGAACTTTTCTCCAGCAAGCAAAAATCCGCTGCCCCGCGTCTGGATGGCAGATTGCAGGAGCTATTTAGTATTATCAAACCAGCCCGACTTGGCACTGGTGCCACCATGGGTCTGGTCACCATCCTGCCTATCGTAGCTTTTCAGGAGCCAGCCCGTCACTCTCAGCCATAGGCCCCAAACACAAACCACGGCCCTTTTCTCTGGAAAACAAAACTCAACTGCCCCTCTTCTGGATGGCAGATTGCAGGAGCCACTGGGTACTATGAAACCAGCCCTACTTGGCACTGGTGCCACCTTGGGTCTGGGAACCATGCTGCGTATCATGGATTTTCAGGAGCCAGCCGGCCCCTCCCAGCCACAGGCCCCGAAACAAAAACAACAGCCTTTTTCTCTGGCAAACAAAATTCAGCTGCCCCGCTTCTGGATGGCAGATTGCAGGAGCCACTTGGTGCTATCAAACCAGCCCGACTTGGCACTGGTGCCACCTCTGGTCTGGGAACCATCCTGCGTATCGTGTGTTCTAAGGAGCCAGCCGGCCACTCCCAGCCACAGTCCCCCAAACACAAACAACGGCGCTTTTCCCTGGAAAACAAAACTGGCCTGCCAACTTTTTGATGGCAGATTGCAGGAACCACTTGGTACTATCAAACCAGCCCAACTTGGCACTGGTGCCACCATGGGTCTGGTCACCATCCTGCCTATCGTAGCTTTTCAGGAGCCAGCCGGTCACACCCAGCCATAGGTCCCCAGACAAATACTTCGGCCCGTTTCCCTGGCAAACAAAAGTAAGCTGCCCCGCTTCTGGATGGCAGATTGCAGGAGCCACTTGGTACTATCAAACCAGCCCAACTTGACACTGGTGCCACCTTGGCTCTGGGAACCATGCTGCGTAACCCGGATTCTAAGACGACAGGCAGCCACTGCCAGCCACAGGCCTCCAAACAAAATCAACGGCGCTTTTCCCTGGAAAACAAAACTCGCCTGACAACTTTTAGATGGCAGATTGCAGGAGCCAGTTGGTACCATCAAACCAGCCCAACTTGGCACTGGTGCCACCTTGGGTCTGGGAACCATCCTGCCTATTGTTGCTTTTCAGGAGCCAGCCGGTCACTCCTAGCCCTAGGCCCCCAGTCATAAACCTCGGCCCGTTTCCCTGGCACACAAATGTAAGCTACCCCGCTTCAGGATGGCAGATTGCAGGAGCCACTTTTCACCATCAAACCAGCCCGACGTGGCACTGGTGCAACCTTGGGTCTGGGAACCATCCTGCGTATCGTGTGTTCTAAGGAGCCAGCCGGCCACTCCCACCCACAGTCCCCCAAACACAAACAACGGCGCTTTTCCCTGGAAAACAAAACTCGCCTGACAACTTTTTGATGGCAGATTGCAGGAGCCACTTGGTACTATCAAACCAGCCCAACTTGGCACTGGTGCCACCATGGGTCTGGTCACCATCCTGCCTATCGTAGCTTTTCAGGAGCCAGGCGGTCACTCCCAGCCATAGGCCCCCAGACACAAACCTCGGCCCGTTTCCCTGGCAAACAAAAGTAAGCTGCCCCGCTTCTGCATGGCAGATTGCAGGTGCTATTTAGTACTATCAAACCAGCCAGACTTGGCACTGGTGCCACCTCTGGTCTGGGAACCATCCTGCCTATCGTGGATTTTCAGGGGCCAGACGGCCACTATCAGCCATATGCCCCCAAAAACAAACCACGGCCCTTTTCTCTGGTAAACAAAACTCAACTGCCCCTCTTCTGGATGGCAAATTTTAGGACGCACTTGGTACTACGAAAACCGCCCGACTTGGCACTGGTGCCACCTTGGTTCAGGGAACCATCCCGCCTATCGTAGCTTTTTAAGGAGCCAGCAGGCCACGCCCAGCCATATAGACCCAAAAAATAACCACGGACCATTTCTCTTGGAAACAAAAATCCGCTGCCCCGCGTCAGGATGGCAGATTGCAGGAGCCACTTTGCACCATCAAACCACGCCGACTTGGCACTGGTGCCATCTTGGATCTGGGAACCATCCTGCCTATCGTAGCTTTTCAGGAGCCAGGCGGTGACTCCCAACCATAGGCCCCCAGACAGAAAGCCTGCCCGTTTCCCTGGCAAACAAAAGTAAGCTACCCCGCTTCTGGATGGCAGATTGCAGGAGCCACTTGGTACTATCAAACCAGCCCAACTTGACACTGGTGCCACTTTGGGTCTGGGAACCATGCTGCGTAACGTAGATTCTAAGGCGCCAGGCGGCCACTCCCAGCCACAGGCCCCCACATACAAACAACGGCGCTTTTCCCTGGAAAACAAAACTCGCCTGCCAGCTTTTTGATGGCAGATTGCAGGAGCCACTTGGTACTATCAAATCATCCCAACTTGGCACTGGTGCCACTATGGGTCTGGGAACCATCCTGCCTATTGTAGCATTTCAGGAGCCAGCCGGTCACTCCCAGCCATAGGCCCCCAGACACAAACCTCGGACCGTTTCCCTGGCAAACAAAATTAAGCTACCCCGATTCTGGATGGCAGATTGCAGGAGCCACTTGGTAGTGTCAAAACAGCCCGACTTAACACTGGTGCCACCTTGGGTCTGGGAACCATCCTGCGTATCGTGGATTCTAAGCAGCCACCCGGCCACTCCGTGCCACAGGCGCCCAAACACAAACAACGGCGCTTTTCCCTGGAAAACAAAACTCGCCTGCCAAGTTTTTGATGGCAGATTGCAGGAGCCACTTGGTACTATCAAACCAGCCCAACTTGGCACTGGTGCCACCATGGGTCTGGTCACCATCCTGCCTATCGTAGCTTTTCAGGAGCCAGCCGGTCACTCCCAGCCATAAACGCCCAGACACAAACCTCGGCCCGTTTCCATGGAAAACAAAAGTAAGCTGCCCCGCTTCTGGATGGCAGATTGCAGGACGCACTTGGTAGTATCAAACCAGCCCAACTTGGCACTGGTGCCATCATGGGTCTGGTAAGCATCCTGCCTATCTTAGCTTTTCAGGAGCCGGCCGGTCACTCCCTGCCATAGGCCCCCAGAGAAAAACCTCGGCCTGTTTCCCTGGCAAACAAAAGTAAGCTGCCCCTCTTCTGGATGGCAGATTGCAGGAACCACGTGCTACTATCAAACCAGCCCAACTTGGCACTGGTGCCACCTTGGCTCTGGGAACCATGCTGCGTAACGTAGATTCTAAGAGGACAGGCGGACACTCCCAGCCACAGGCCTCTAAACAAAAACAACGGCGCGTTACCCTGGAAAACAAAACTCGCCTGCCAACTTTTTGATGGCAGATTGCAGGAGCCACTTGGTACTATCAAACCAGCCCAACTTGGCACTGGTGCCACCATGGGTCTGGTCACCATCCTGCCTATCGTAGCTTTTCAGGAGCCAGCCGGTCACTCCCAGCCATAGGCCCCCAGACAAATACCTCGGCCCGTTTCCCTGGCAAACAAAAGTAAGCTGCCCCGCTTCTGGATGGCAGATTGCAGGAGCCACATGGTACTATCAAACCAGGCCAACATGGCACTGGTGCCACCTTGGCTCTGGGAACCATCCTGCCTATCGTGGATTTTCAGGCGCCAGCCGGCCACTCTCAGCCATATGCCCCCAAACACAAACCACGGCCCTTTTCTCTGGTAAACAAAACTCAACTGCCCCTCTTCTGGATGGCAAATTGCAGGACGCACTTGGTACTACGAAAACAGCCCGTCTTGGCAGTGATGCCACCTTGGGTCAGGGAACCATCCTGCGTATCGATGTTTTTAAGGAGTCAGCCGGCAACGTCCAGCCATATACCCCCAAAAAAAACCCACGGAACTTTTCTCCAGCAAGCAAAAATCCGCTGCCCCGCGTCTGGATGGCAGATTGCAGGAGCTATTTAGTATTATCAAACCAGCCCGACTTGGCACTGGTGCCACCATGGGTCTGGTCACCATCCTGCCTATCGTAGCTTTTCAGGAGCCAGCCGGTCACTCTCAGCCATAGGCCCCAAACACAAACCACGGCCCTTTTCTCTGGAAAACAAAACTCAACTGCCCCTCTTCTGGATGGCAGATTGCAGGAGCCACTGGGTACTATGAAACCAGCCCTACTTGGCACTGGTGCCACCTTGGGTCTGGGAACCATGCTGCGTATCATGGATTTTCAGGAGCCAGCCGGCCCCTCCCAGCCACAGGCCCCGAAACAAAAACAACAGCCTTTTTCTCTGGCAAACAAAATTCAGCTGCCCCGCTTCTGGATGGCAGATTGCAGGAGCCACTTGGTGCTATCAAACCAGCCCGACTTGGCACTGGTGCCACCTCTGGTCTGGGAACCATCCTGCGTATCGTGTGTTCTAAGGAGCCAGCCGGCCACTCCCAGCCACAGTCCCCCAAACACAAACAACGGCGCTTTTCCCTGGAAAACAAAACTGGCCTGCCAACTTTTTGATGGCAGATTGCAGGAGCCACTTGGTACTATCAAACCAGCCCAACTTGGCACTGGTGCCACCATGGGTCTGGTCACCATCCTGCCTATCGTAGCTTTTCAGGAGCCAGCCGGTCACACCCAGCCATAGGTCCCCAGACAAATACTTCGGCCCGTTTCCCTGGCAAACAAAAGTAAGCTGCCCCGCTTCTGGATGGCAGATTGCAGGAGCCACTTGGTACTATCAAACCAGCCCAACTTGACACTGGTGCCACCTTGGCTCTGGGAACCATGCTGCGTAACCCGGATTCTAAGACGACAGGCAGCCACTGCCAGCCACAGGCCTCCAAACAAAATCAACGGCGCTTTTCCCTGGAAAACAAAACTCGCCTGACAACTTTTAGATGGCAGATTGCAGGAGCCAGTTGGTACCATCAAACCAGCCCAACTTGGCACTGGTGCCACCTTGGGTCTGGGAACCATCCTGCCTATTGTTGCTTTTCAGGAGCCAGCCGGTCACTCCTAGCCCTAGGCCCCCAGTCAAAAACCTCGGCCCGTTTCCCTGGCACACAAATGTAAGCTACCCCGCTTCAGGATGGCAGATTGCAGGAGCCACTTTTCACCATCAAACCAGCCCGACGTGGCACTGGTGCCACCTTGGGTCTGGGAACCATCCTGCGTATCGTGTGTTCTAAGGAGCCAGCCGGCCACTCCCACCCACAGTCCCCCAAACACAAACAACGGCGCTTTTCCCTGGAAAACAAAACTCGCCTGACAACTTTTTGATGGCAGATTGCAGGAGCCACTTGGTACTATCAAACCAGCCCAACTTGGCACTGGTGCCACCATGGGTCTGGTCACCATCCTGCCTATCGTAGCTTTTCAGGAGCCAGCCGGTCACTCCCAGCCATAGGCCCCCAGACACAAACCTCGGCCCGTTTCCCTGGCAAACAAAAGTAAGCTGCCCCGCTTCTGCATGGCAGATTGCAGGTGCTATTTAGTACTATCAAACCAGCCCGACTTGGCACTGGTGCCACCTCTGGTCTGGGAACCATCATGCCTATCGTGGATTTTCAGGGGCCAGACGGCCACTATCAGCCATATGCCCCCAAAAACAAACCACGGCCCTTTTCTCTGGTAAACAAAACTCAACTGCCCCTCTTCTGGATGGCAAATTGCAGGACGCACTTTGTACTACGAAAACCGCCCGACTTGGCACTGGTGCCACCTTGGTTCAGGGAACCATCCCGCCTATCGTAGCTTTTTAAGGAGCCAGCAGGCCACGCCCAGCCATATAGACCCAAAAACAAACCACGGACCATTTCTCTTGGAAACAAAAATCCGCTGCCCCGCGTCAGGATGGCACATTGCAGGAGCCACTTTGCACCATCAAACCACCCCGACTTGGCACTGGTGCCATCTTGGATCTGGGAACCATCCTGCCTATCGTAGCTTTTCAGGAGCCAGGCGGTTACTCCCAACCATAGGCCCCCAGACAGAAAGCCTGCCCGTTTCCCTGGCAAACAAAAGTAAGCTGCCCCGCTTCTGGATGGCAGATTGCAGGAGCCACTTGGTACTATCAAACCAGCCCAACTTGACACTGGTGCCACTTTGGGTCTGGGAACCATGCTGCGTAACGTAGATTCTAAGGCGCCAGGCGGCCACTCCCAGCCACAGGCCCCCAAATAAAAACAACGGCGCTTTTCCCTGGAAAACAAAACTCGCCTGCCAGCTTTTTGATGGCAGATTGCAGGAGCCACTTGGTACTATCAAATCATCCCAACTTGGCACTGGTGCCACCATGGGTCTGGGAACCATCCTGCCTATTGTAGCATTTCAGGAGCCAGCCGGTCACTCCCAGCCATAGGCCCCCAGACACAAACCTCGGACCGTTTCCCTGGCAAACAAAATTAAGCTACCCCGATTCTGGATGGCAGATTGCAGGAGCCACTTGGTAGTGTCAAAACAGCCCGACTTAACACTGGTGCCACCTTGGGTCTGGGAACCATCCTGCGTATCGTGGATTCTAAGCAGCCAACCGGCCACTCCGTGCCACAGGCGCCCAAACACAAACAACGGCGCTTTTCCCTGGAAAACAAAACTCGCCTGCCAACTTTTTGATGGCAGATTGCAGGAGCCACTTGGTACTATCAAACCAGCCCAACTTGGCACTGGTGCCACCATGGGTCTGGTCACCATCCTGCCTATCGTAGCTTTTCAGGAGCCAGCCGGTCACTCCCAGCCATAAACGCCCAGACACAAACCTCGGCCCGTTTCCATGGAAAACAAAAGTAAGCTGCCCCGCTTCTGGATGGCAGATTGCAGGACGCACTTGGTAGTATCAAACCAGCCCAACTTGGCACTGGTGCCATCATGGGTCTGGTAAGCATCCTGCCTATCTTAGCTTTTCAGGAGCCGGCCGGTCACTCCCTGCCATAGGCCCCCAGAGAAAAACCTCGGCCTGTTTCCCTGGCAAACAAAAGTAAGCTGCCCCTCTTCTGGATGGCAGATTGCAGGAACCACGTGCTACTATCAAACCAGCCCAACTTGGCACTGGTGCCACCTTGGCTCTGGGAACCATGCTGCGTAACGTAGATTCTAAGAGGACAGGCGGACACTCCCAGCCACAGGCCTCTAAACAAAAACAACGGCGCGTTACCCTGGAAAACAAAACTCGCCTGCCAACTTTTTGATGGCAGATTGCAGGAGCCACTTGGTACTATCAAACCAGCCCAACTTGGCACTGGTGCCACCATGGGTCTGGTCACCATCCTGCCTATCGTAGCTTTTCAGGAGCCAGCCGGTCACTCCCAGCCATAGGCCCCCAGACAAATACCTCGGCCCTTTTCCCTGGCAAACAAAAGTAAGCTGCCCCGCTTCTGGATGGCAGATTGCAGGAGCCACTTGGTACTATCAAACCAGGCCAACTTGGCACTGGTGCCACCATGGGTCGGGTCACCATCCTGCCTATCGTGGATTTTCAGGCGCCAGCCGGCCACTCTCAGCCATATGCCCCCAAACACAAACCACGGCCCTTTTCTCTGGTAAACAAAACTCAACTGCCCCTCTTCTGGATGGCAAATTGCAGGACGCACTTGGTACTACGAAAACAGCCCGTCTTGGCAGTGATGCCACCTTGGGTCAGGGAACCATCCTGCGTATCGATGTTTTTAAGGAGTCAGCCGGCAACGTCCAGCCATATACCCCCAAAAAAAACCCACGGAACTTTTCTCCAGCAAGCAAAAATCCGCTGCCCCGCGTCTGGATGGCAGATTGCAGGAGCTATTTAGTATTATCAAACCAGCCCGACTTGGCACTGGTGCCACCATGGGTCTGGTCACCATCCTGCCTATCGTAGCTTTTCAGGAGCCAGCCGGTCACTCTCAGCCATAGGCCCCAAACACAAACCACGGCCCTTTTCTCTGGAAAACAAAACTCAACTGCCCCTCTTCTGGATGGCAGATTGCAGGAGCCACTGGGTACTATGAAACCAGCCCTACTTGGCACTGGTGCCACCTTGGGTCTGGGAACCATGCTGCGTATCATGGATTTTCAGGAGCCAGCCGTCCACTGCCAGCCACAGGCCCCGAAACACAAACAACAGCCTTTTTCTCTGGCAAACAAAATTCAGCTGCCCCGCTTCTGGATGGCAGATTGCAGGAACCACTTGGTACTAACAAACCAGACCGACTTGGCACTGGTGCCACCTTGGGTCTGGGAACCATCCTGCGTATCGTGGATTCTAAGGAGCCAGCTGGCCACTCCCAGCCACAGGCCCAAAAAGAAACACAACGGCGCTTTTCCCTGGAAAACAAAAGTAAGTTAACCCGCTTCTGGATGGCAGATTGCAGGAACCACTTGCTACTATCAAACCAGCCCAACTTGGCACTGGTGCCACCTCAGGTTTGGGAACCATCCTGCGTATTTTGGATTCTAAGGAGCCAGCCGGCCACTCCCAGCCACAGGCCCCCAAACACAATCTACGGCGCTTTTCCCTGGAAAACAAAACTCGCCTGCCAACATTTTGATGGCAGCTTGCAGGAGCCACTTGGTACTATCAAACCAGCCCAACTTGGCACTGGTGCCACCATGGGTCTGGTCACCATCCTGCCTATCGTAGCTTTTCAGGAGACAGCCGGTCACTCCCAGCCATAGGCCCCCAGACAAAAACCTCGGCCCTTTTCCCTGGCAAACAAAAGTAAGTTAACCCGCTTCTGGATGGCAGATTGCAGGAGCCACTTTTCACCATCAAACCAGCCCGACTTGGCACTGGTGTCACCTCTGGTCTGGGAACCATCCTGCCTGTCGTGGATTCTAATTAGCCAGCCGGCCACTCCCAGCCACAGGCCCCCAAACACAAACAACGGCGCTTTTCCCTGGGAAACAAAACTCGCCTGCCAAGTTTTGGATGGCAGATTGCAGGAGCCACTTGGTACTATCAAACCAGCCCAACTTGGCACTGGTGCCACCATGGGTCTGGTCACCATCCTGCCTATCGTAGCTTTTCAGGAGCCAGCCGGTCACTCCCAGCCATAGGCCCCCAGACACAAACCTCGGCCCGTTTCCCTGGCAAACAAAAGTAAGCTGCCCCGCTTCTGGATGGCAGATTGCAGGACGCACTTGGTACTATCAAACCAGCCCAACTTGGCACTGGTGCCACCTTGGGTCTGGGAACCATCCTGCGTATCGTGGATTCTAAGGAGCCAGCCGGCCACTCCCAGCCACAGGCCCCCAAACAAAAACAACGGCGCTTTTCCCTGGAAAACAAAACTCGCCTGCCAAATTTTGATGGCAGATTGCAGGAACCACTTGGTACTATCAAACCAGCCCAACTTGGCACTGGTGCCACCTTGGGTCTGGGAACCATGCTGCGTATCGTGGATTCTAAGGAGCCAGCCGGCCACTCCAGCCACAGGCCCGCAGACACAAACACCGGCGCTTTTCCCTGGAAAACAAAACTCGCCTGCCGACTTTTTGATGGCAGATTGCAGGAGCCACTTGGTACTATGAAATCAGCCGAACATGGCACTGGTGCCACCATGGGTCTGGTCACCATCCTGCCTATCGTAGCTTTTCAGGAGCCAGCCGGTCTCTCCCAGCCATTGGCCCCCAGACACAAAGCTCGGCCCATTTCCCTGGCAAACAAAAGTAAGCTGCCCCGCTTCTGGATGGCAGATTGCAGGAACCACTTGCTACTATCAAACCAGCCCAACTTGGCACTGGTGCCACCTTGGGTCTGGGAACCATCCTGCGTATCGTGGATTCTAAGGAGCCAGCCGGCCACTCCCAGCCACAGGCCCCCAAACACAAACCACGGCCCTTTTCTCTGGTAAACAAAACTCAACTGCCCCTCTTCTGGATGGCAAATTGCAGGACGCACTTGGTACTACGAAAACAGCCCGACTTGGCAGTGATGCCACCTTGGGTCATGGAACCATCCTGCGTATCGATGTTTTTAAGGAGTCAGCCGGCAACGTCCAGCCATATACCCCCAAAAAACACCCACGGAACTTTTCTCCAGCAAGCAAAAATCCGCTGCCCCGCGTCTGGATGGCAGATTGCAGGAGCTATTTAGTATTATCAAACCAGCCCGACTTGGCACTGGTGCCACCATGGGTCTGGTCACCATCCTGCCTATCGTAGCTTTTCAGGAGCCAGGCGGTCACTCCCAGCCATAGGCCCCCAGACACAAAGCTCGGCCCGTTTCCCTGGCAAACAAAAGTAAGCTGCCCCGCTTCTGGATGGCAGATTGCAGGAACCACTTGCTACTATCAAACCAGCCCAACTTGGCACTGGTGCCACCTTGGGTCTGGGAACCATCCTGCGTATCGTGGATTCTAATTAGCCAGCCGGCCACTCCCAGCCACAGGCCCCCTAACACAAACAACGGCGCTTTTCCCTGGAAAACAAAACTCGCCTGCCAACTTTTTGATGGCAGATTGCCGGAGCCACTTGGTACTATCAAACCAGCCCAACTTGGCACTGGTGCCACCATGGGTCTGGTCACCATCCTGCCTATCGTAGCTTTTCAGGAGCCAGCCGGTCACTCCCAGCCATAGGCCCCCAGACAAAAACCTCGGCCCTTTTCCCTGGCAAACAAAAGTAAGTTAACCCGCTTCTGGATGGCAGATTGCAGGAGCCACTTTTTACCATCAAACTAGCCCGACTTGGCACTGGTGTCACCTCTGGTCTGGGAACCATCCTGCCTGTCGTGGATTCTAAGGAGCCAGCCGGCCACTCCCAGCCACAGGCCCCCAAACAAAAACAACGGCGATTTTCCCTGGGAAACAAAACTCGCCTGCCAACGTTTTGATGGCAGATTGCAGGAGCCACTTGGTACTATCAAACCAGCCCAACTTGGGACTGGTGCCACCATGGGTCTGGTCACCATCCTGCCTATCGTAGCTTTTCAGGAGCCAGCCGGTCACTCCCAGCCATAGGCCCCCAGACACAAACCTCGGCCCGTTTCCCTGGCAAACAAACGTAAGATGCCCCGCTTCTGGATGGCAGATTGCAGGAACCACTTGGTACTATCAAACCAGCCCAACTTGGCACTGGTGCCACCTTGGGTCTGGGAACCATCCTGCGTATCGTGGATTCTAAGGAGCCAGCCGGCCACTCCCAGCCACAGGCCCCCAAACAAAAACAACGGCGCTTTTCCCTGGAAAACAAAACTCGCCTGCCAACTTTTTGATGGCAGATTGCAGGAACCACTTGGTACTATCAAACAAGCCCAACTTGGCACTGGTGCCACCTTGGGTCTGGGAACCATGCTGCGTATCGTGGATTCTAAGGAGCCAGCCTGCCACTCCAGCCACAGGCCCGCAAACACAAACAACGGCGCTTTTCCCTGGAAAACAAAACTCGCCTGCCAACTTTTTGATGGCAGATTGCAGGAGCCACTTGGTACTATCAAACCAGCTCAACTTGTCACTGGTGCCACCATGGGTCTGGTCACCATCCTGCCTATCGTAGCTTTCCAGGAGCCAGCCGGTCACTCCCAGCCATAGGCGCCCAGACACAAATCTCGGCCCGTTTCCCTGGCAAACAAAAGTAAGCTGCCCCGCTTCTGGATGGCAGATTGCAGGACGCACTTGGTACTATCAAACCAGCCCAACTTGGCACTGGTGCCACCTCTGGTCTGGGAACCATCCTGCGTATCGTGGATTCTAAGGAGCCAGCCGGCCACTCCCAGCCACAGGCCCCCAAACAAAAACAACGGCGCTTTTCCCTGGAAAACAAAACTCGCCTGCCAACTTTTTGATGGCAGATTGCAGGAGCCACTTGGTACTATCAAACCAGCCCAACTTGGCACTGGTGCCACCATGGGTCTGGTCACCATCCTGCCTATCGTAGCTTTTCAGGAGCCAGCCGGTCACTCCCAGCCATAGGCCCCCAGACACAAACCTCGGCCCGTTTCCCTGGCGAACAAAAGTAAGCTGTCCAGCTTCTGGATGGCAGATTGCAGGAGCAACTTGGTACTATCAAACCAGCCCAACTTGGCACTGGTGCCACCTCTGGTCTGGGAACCATCCTGCGTATCGTGGATTCTAAGGAGCCAGCCGGCCACTCCCAGCCACAGGCCCCCAAACACAAACAACGGCGCTTTTCCCTGGAAAACAAAACTCGCCTGCCAACTTTTTGATGGCAGATTGCAGGAGCCACTTGGTACTATCAAACCAGCCCAACTTGGCACTGGTGCCACCATGGGTCTGGTCACCATCCTGCCTATCGTAGCTTTTCAGGACCTAGCCGGTCACTCCCAGCCATAGGCCCCCAGACACAAAGCTCGGCCCGTTTCCCTGGCAAACAAAAGTAAGCTGCCCCGCTTCTGGATGGCAGATTGCAGGAACAACTTTGCACCATCAAACTAGCCCGACTTGGCACTGGTGCCACCTCTGGTCTGGGAACCATGCTGCGTATCGTGGATTCTAAGGAGCCATCCGTCCACTCCCAGCCACAGGCCCCCAAACACAAACAACGGCGCTTTTCCCTGGAAAACAAAACTCGCCTGCCAACTTTTTGATGGCAGATTGCAGGAGCCACTTGGTACTATCAAACCAGCCCAACTTGGCACTGGTGCCACCATGGGTCTGGTCACCATCCTGCCTATCGTAGCTTTTCAGGAGCCAGCCGGTCACTCCCAGCCATAGGCCCCCAGACACAAACCTCGGCCCGTTTCCCTGGCAAACAAAAGTAAGCTGCCCCGCTTCTGGATGGCAGATTGCAGGACGCACTTGGTAGTATCAAACCAGCACGACTTGGCACTGGTGCCACCTCTGGTCTGGGAACCATCCTGCGTATCGTGGATTCCAATTAGCAAGCCGGCCACTCCCAGCCACAGGTCCCCAAACACAAACAACGGCGCTTTTCCCTGGAAAACAAAACTCGCCTGCCAACTTTTTGATGGCAGATTGCAGGAGCCACTTGGTACTATCAAACCAGCCCAACTTGGCACTGGTGCCACCATGGGTCTGGTCACCATCCTGCCTATCGTAGCTTTTCAGGACCTAGACGGTCACTCCCAGCCATAGGCCCCCAGACACAAAGCTCGGCCGGTTTCCCTGGCAAACAAAAGTAAGCTGTCCCGCTTCTGGATGGCAGATTGCAGGATCCACTAGGTATTATCAAACCAGCTCAACTTGGCACTGGTGCCACCTCTGGTCTGGGAACAATGCTGCGTATCGTGGATTCTAAGGAGCCAGCCGGCCACTCCCTGCCACAGGCCCCCAAACACAAACAACGGCGCTTTTCCCTGGAAAACAAAACTCGCCTGCCAACATTTTGATGGCAGATTGCAGGAGCCACTTGGTACTATCAAACCAGCCCAACTTGGCACTGGTGCCACCATGGGTCTGGTCACCATCCTGCCTATCGTAGCTTTTCAGGAGCCAGCCGGTCACTCCCAGCCATAGGCCCCCAGACAAAATCCTCGGCCCGTTTCCCTGGCAAACAAAAGTAAGCTGCCCTGCTTCTGGATGGCAGATTGCAGGAGCCCCTTTGCACCATCAAACTGGCCCGACTTGGCAATGGTGCCACCTCTGGTCTGGGAACCATCCTGCGTATCGTGGATTCTAATTAGCCATCCCGCCACTCTCAGCCATATGCCCCCAAACAAAAACAACGGCGCTTTTCCCTGGAAAACAAAACTCGCCTGCCAAACATTTGATGGCAGATTGCAGGAGCCACTTGGTACTATCAAACCAGCCCAACTTGGCATTGGTGCCACCATGGATCTGGTCACCATCCTGCCTATCGTAGCTTTTCAGGACCTAGCCGGTCACTCCAAGCCATAGGCGCCCAGACACAAAGCTCGGCCCGTTTCCCTGGCAAACAAAAGTAAGCTACCCCGCTTCTGGATGGCAGATTGCAGGAGCCACTTTTTTCCATCAAACTAGCCCGACTTGGCACTGGTGCCACCTCAGGTCTGGGAACCATCCTGCGTATCGTTCATTCTAAGGAGCCAGCCGGCCACTCCAGCCACAGGCCCCCAGACACAAACAACGGCGCTTTTCCCTGGAAAACAAAACTCGCCTGCCAACTTTTTGATGGCAGATTGCAGGAGCCACTTGGTACTATCAAATCAGCCCAACTTGGCACTGGTGCCACCATTGGTCTGGTCACCATCCTGCCTATCGTAGCTTTTCAGGAGCCAGCCGGTCACTCCCAGCCATAGGCCCCCAGACACAAACCTCGGCCCATTTCCCTGGCAAACAAAAGTAAGCTGCCCCGCTTCTGGATGGCAGATTGCAGGAGCCACTTTGCACCATCAAACTAGCCCGACTTGGCACTGGTGCCACCTCTGGTCTGGGAACCATCCTGCGTCTCGGGGATTCCAATTATCAAGCCGGCCACTCCCAGCCACAGGCCCCCAAACATAAACAACGTCGCTTTTCCCTGGAAAACAAAACTCGCCTGCCAACTTTTTGATGGCAGATTGCAGGAGCCACTTGGTACTATCAAACCAGCCCGACTTGGCACTGATGCCACCATGGGTCTGGTCACCATCCTGCCTATCGTAGCTTTTCAGGAGCCAGCCGGTCAATCCCAGCCATAGGCCCCCAGACACAAAGCTCTGCCCGTTTCCCTGGCAAACAAAAGTAAGCTGCCCCGCTTCTGGATGGCAGATTGCAGGAACCACTTGGTACTATCAAGCCAGCCCGACTTGGCACTGGTGCCACCTTGGGTCTGGGAACCATGCTGCGTATCGTGGATTCTAAGGAGCCAGCCGGCCACTCCCAGCCACAGGCCCCCAAACACAAACAACGGCGCCTTTCCCTGGAAATCAAAACTCGCCTGCCGACATTTTGATGGCAGATTGCAGGAGCCACTTGGTACTATCAAATCAGCCCAACTTGGCACTGGTGCCACTATGGGTCTGGTCACCATCCTGCCTATCGTAGCTTTTCAGGAGCCAGCCGGTCACTCCCAGCTATAGGGCCCCAGACACAAAGCTCTGCCCGTTTCCCTGGCAAACAAAAGTAAGCTGCCCCGATTCTGGATATCAGATTGCAGGAGCCACTTTTCACCATCAAACTAGCCCGACTTGGCAATGGTGCCACCTCTGGTCTGGGAACCATCCTGCGTATCGTGGATTCTAATTAGCCATCCGTCCACTCCCAGCCACAGGCCCCCAAACACAAACAACGGCGCTTTTCCCTGGAAAACAAAACTCGCCTCCCAACATTTTGATGGCAGATTGCAGGAGCCACTTGGTACTATCAAACCAGCCCAACTTGGCACTGGTGCCACCATGGGTCTGGTCACCATCCTGCCTATCGTAGCTTTTCAGGAGCCAGCCGGTCACTCCCAGCCATAGGCCCCCAGACACAAACCTCGGCCCGATTCCCTGGCAAACAAAAGTAAGCTGCCCCGCTTCTGGATGGCAGATTGCAGGACGCACTTGGTAGTATCAAACCAGCCCGACTTGGCACTGGTGCCACCTCTGGTCTGGGAACCATGCGGCGTATCGTGGATTCTAAGGAGCCAGCCGGCCACTCCCAGCCACAGGCCCCCAGACACAAACAACGGCGCTTTTCCCTGGAAAACAAAACTCGCCTGCCAACATTTTGATGGCAGATTGCAGGAGCCACTTGGTACTATCAAATCAGCCCAACTTGGCACTGGTGCCACCATGGGTCTGGTCACCATCCTGCCTATCGTAGCTTTTCAGGCGCCAGCCGGTCACTCCAAGCCATAGGCGCCCAGACACAAAGCTCGGCCCGTTTCCCTGGCAAACAAAAGTAAGCTACCCCGCTTCTGGATGGCAGATTGCAGGAGCCACTTTGCACCATCAAACTAGCCCGACTTGGCACTGGTGCCACCATGGGTCTGGTCACCATCCTGCGTATCGTTCATTCTAAGGAGCCAGCCGGCCACTCCAGCCACAGGCCCCCAGACACAAACAACGGCGCTTTTCCCTGGAAAACAAAACTCGCCTGCCAACTTTTTGATGGCAGATTGCAGGAGCCACTTGGTACTATCAAATCAGCCCAACTTGGCACTGGTGCCACCATGGGTCTGGTCACCATCCTGCCTATCGTAGCTTTTCAAGAGCCAGCCGGTCACTCCCAGCCATAGGCCCCCAGACACAAACCTCGGCCCATTTCCCTGGCAAACAAAAGTAAGCTGTCCCGCTTCTGGATGGCAGATAGCAGGAGCCACTTTGCACCATCAAACTAGCCCGACTTGGCACTGGTGCCACCTCTGGTCTGGGAACCATCCTGCGTCTCGGGGATTCCAATTATCAAGCCGGCCACTCCCAGCCACAGGCCCCCAAACATAAACAACGGCGCTTTTCCCTGGAAAACAAAACTCGCCTGCCAACTTTTTGATGGCAGATTGCAGGAGCCACTTGGTACTATCAAACCAGCCCGACTTGGCACTGATGCCACCATGGGTCTGGTCACCATCCTGCCTATCGTAGCTTTTCAGGAGCCAGCCGGTCAATCCCAGCCATAGGCCCCCAGACACAAAGCTCGGCCCGTTTCCCTGGCAAACAAAAGTAAGCTGCCCCGCTTCTGGATGGCAGATTGCAGGAACCACTGGGTACTATCAAGCCAGCCCGACTTGGCACTGGTGCCACCTTGGGTCTGGGAACCATGCTGCGTATCGTGGATTCTAAGGAGCCAGCCGGCCACTCCCTGCCACAGGCGCCCAAACACAAACAACGGCGCCTTTCCCTGGAAATCAAAACTCGCCTGCCGACATTTTGATGGCAGATTGCAGGAGCCACTTGGTACTATCAAATCAGCCCAACTTGGCACTGGTGCCACTATGGGTCTGGTCACCATCCTGCCTATCGTAGCTTTTCAGGAGCCAGCCGGTCACTCCCAGCCATAGGCCCCCAGACACAAAGCTCTGCCCGTTTCCCTGGCAAACAAAAGTAAGCTGCCCCGATTCTGGATATCAGATTGCAGGAGCCACTTTTCACCATCAAACTAGCCCGACTTGGCAATGGTGCCACCTTGGGTCTGGGAACCATCCTGCGTATCGTGGATTCTAATTAGCCATCCGTCCACTCCCAGCCACAGGCCCCCAAACACAAACAACGGCGCTTTTCCCTGGAAAACAAAACTCGCCTGCCAACTTTTTGATGGCAGATTGCAGGAGCCACTTGGTACTATCAAACCAGCCCAACTTGGCACTGGTGCCACCATGGGTCTGGTCACCATCCTGCCTATCGTAGCTTTTCAGGACCTAGCCGGTCACTCGCAGCCATAGGCCCCCAGACACAAAGCTCTGCCCGTTTCCCTGGCAAACAAAAGTAAGCTGCCCCGCTTCTGGATGGCAGATTGCAGGAACCACTTTGCACCATCAAACTAGCCCGACTTGGCACTGGTGCCACCTCTGGTCTGAGAACCATGCTGCGTATCGTGGATTCTAAGGAGCCATCCGTCCACTCCCAGCCACAGGCCCCCAAACACAAACAACGGCGCTTTTCCCTGGAAAACAAAACTCGCCTGCCAACTTTTTGATGGCAGATTGCAGGAGCCACTTGGTACTATCAAACCAGCCCAACTTGGCACTGGTGCCACCATGGGTCTGGTCACCATCCTGCCTATCGTAGCTTTTCAGGAGCCAGCCGGTCACTCCCAGCCATAGGCCCCCAGACACAAACCTCGGCCCGATTCCCTGGCAAACATAAGTAAGCTGCCCCGCTTCTGGATGGCAGATTGCAGGACGCACTTGGTAGTATCAAACCAGCCCGACTTGGCACTGGTGCCACCTCTGGTCCTGGAACCATCCTGCGTATCGTGGATTCTAAGGAGCCAGCCGGCCACTCCCAGCCACAGGCCCCCAGACACAAACAACGCCGCTTTTCCCTGGAAAACAAAACTCGCCTGCCAACATTTTGATTGCAGATTGCAGGAGCCACTTGGTACTATCAAATCAGCCCAACTTGGCACTGGTGCCACCATGGGTCTGGTCACCATCCTGCCTATCGTAGCTTTTCAGGCGCCAGCCGGTCACTCCCAGCCATAGGCCCCCAGACAAAAACCTCGGCCCGTTTCCCTGGTACACAAAAGTAGGCTGCCCCGCTTCTGGATGGCAGATTGCAGGAGCCACTTTGCACCATCAAACTGGCCCGACTTCTCACTGGTGCCACCTCAGGTCTGGGAACCATGCTGCGTATCGTGGATTCCAATTAGCAAGCCGGCCACTCCCAGCCACAGGTCCCCAAACACAAACAACGGCGCTTTTCCCTGGAAAACAAAACTCGCCTGCCAACTTTTTGATGGCAGATTGCAGGAGCCACTTGGTACTATCAAACCAGCCCTACTTGGCACTGGTGCCACCATGGGTCTGGTCACCATCCTGCCTATCGTAGCTTTTCAGGACCTAGACGGTCACTCCCAGCCATAGGCCCCCAGACACAAAGCTCGGCCGGTTTCCCTGGCAAACAAAAGTAAGCTGTCCCGCTTCTGGATGGCAGATTGCAGGATCCACTAGGTATTATCAAACCAGCCCGACTTGGCACTGGTGCCACCTCTGGTCTGGGAACCATGCTGCGTATCGTGGATTCTAAGGAGCCAGCCGGCCACTCCCTGCCACAGGCCCCCAAACACAAACAACGGCGCTTTTCCCTGGAAAACGAAACTCGCCTGCCAACTTTTTGATGGCAGATTGCAGGAGCCACTTGGTACTATCAAACCAGCCCAACTTGGCACTGGTGCCACCATGGGTCTGGTCACCATCCTGCCTATCGTAGCTTTTCAGGAGCCAGCCGGTCACTCCCAGCCATAGGCCCCCAGACAAAATCCTCGGCCCGTTTCCCTGGCAAACAAAAGTAAGCTGCCCTGCTTCTGGATGGCAGATTGCAGGAGCCCCTTTGCACCATCAAACTGGCCCGACTTGGCACTGGTGCCACCTCTGGTCTGGGAACCATCCTGCGTATCGTGGATTCTAATTAGCCATCCGGCCACTCTCAGCCATATGCCCCCAAACACAAACAACGGCGCTTTTCCCTGGAAAACAAAACTCGCCTGCCAACTTTTTGATGGCAGATTGCAGGAGCCACTTGGTACTATCAAACCAGCCCAACTTGGCATTGGTGCCACCATGGATCTGGTCACCATCCTGCCTATCGTAGCTTTTCAGGACCTAGCCGGTCACTCCAAGCCATAGGCGCCCAGACACAAAGCTCGGCCCGTTTCCCTGACAAACAAAAGTAAGCTGCCCCGCTTCTGGATGGCAGATTGCAGGAACCACTTGGTACTATCAAACCAGCCCAACTTGGCACTGGTGCCACCTTGGGTCTGGGAACCATCCTGCGTATCGTGGATTCTAAGGAGCCAGCCGGTCACTCCCACCCACAGGCCCCCAAACACAAACAACGGCGCTTTTCCCTGGAAAACAAAACTCGCCTGCCAACATTTTGATGGCAGATTGCAGGAGCCACTTGCTACTATCAAATCAGCCCAACTTGGCACTGGTGCCACCATGGGTCTGGTCACCATCCTGCCTATCGTAGCTTTTCAGGAGCCAGCCGGTCCCTCCCTGCCATAGGCCCCCAGAGAAAAACCTCGGCCCGTTTCCCTGGCAAACAAAAGTAAGCTACCCCGCTTCTGGATGGCAGATTGCAGGAGCCACTTTGCACCATCAAACCAGCCCGGCTTGGCACTGGTGCCACCTCTGGTCTGGGAACCATCCTGCGTATCGTGGATTCTAAGGAGCCAGCCGGCCACTCCCAGCCACAGGCCCCCAAACAAAAACAACGGCGCTTTTCCCTGGAAAACAAAACTCGCCTGCCAATTTTTTGATGGCAGATTGCAGGAGCCACTTGGTACTATCAAACCAGCCCAACTTGGCACTGGTGCCACCATGGGTCTGGTCACCATCCTGCCTATCGTAGCTTTTCAGGAGCCAGCCGGTCACTCCCAGCCATAGGCCCCCAGACACAAACCTCGGCCCGTTTCCCTGGCAAACAAAAGTAAGCTACCCCGCTTCTGGATGGCAGATTGCAGGACGCACTTGATAGTATCAAACCAGCCCGACTTGGCACTGGTGCCACCTCAGGTCTGGGAACCATGCGGCGTATCGTGGATTCTAATTAGCCATCTGGCCACTCCCACCCACAGGCCCCCAAACAAAAACAACGGCGCTTTTCCCTGGAAAACAAAACTCGCCTGCCAACATTTTGATGGCAGATTGCCGGAGCCACTTGGTACTATCAAACCAGCCCAACTTGACACTGGTGCCACCATGGGTCTGGTCACCATCCTGCCTATCGTAGCTTTTCAGGAGCCAGCCGGTCACTCCCAGCCATAGGCCCCCGGAAAAAAACCTTGCCTGTTTCCCTGGCAAACAAAAGTAAGCTACCCCGCTTCTGGATGGCAGATTGCAGGAGCCACTTTGCACCATCAAACTAGCCCGACTTGGCACTGGTGCCACCTCTGGTCTGGGAACCATCCTGCGTATCGTGGATTCTAAGGAGCCAGCCGGCCACTCCCTGCCACAGGCCCCCAAACAAAATCCACAGCGCTTTTCCCTGGAAAACAAAACTCGCCTGCCAACTTTTTGATGGCAGATTGCAGGAGCCACTTGGTACTATCAAACCAGCCCAACTTGGCACTGGTGCCACCATGGATCTGGTCACCATCCTGCCTATCGTAGCTTTTCAGGACCTAGCCGGTCACTCCAAGCCATAGGCCCCCAGAGAAAAACCTCGGCCCGTTTCCCTGGCAAACAAAAGTAAGCTGTCCCGCTTCTGGATGGCAGATTGCAGGAACCACTTGGTACTATCAAACCAGCCCAACTTGGCACTGGTGCCACCTTGGGTCTGGGAACCATCCTGCGTATCGTGGATTCTAAGGAGCCAGCCGGTCACTCCCAGCCACAGGCCACCAAACACAAACAACGGCGCTTTTCCCTGGAAAACAAAACTCGCCTGCCAACATTTTGATGGCAGATTGCAGGAGCCACTTGCTACTATCAAATCAGCCCAACTTGGCACTGGTGCCACCATGGGTCTGGTCACCATCCTGCCTATCGTAGCTTTTCAGGAGCCAGCCGGTCCCTCCCTGCCATAGGCCCCCAGAGAAAAACCTCGGCCCGTTTCCCTGGCAAACAAAAGTAAGCTACCCCGCTTCTGGATGGCAGATTGCAGGACACACTTGGTAGTATCAAACCAGCCCGACTTGGCACTGGTGCCACCTCTGGTCTGGGAACCATCCTGCGTATCGTTCATTGTAAGGAGCCAGCCGGCCACTCCAGCCACAGGCCCCCAGACACAAACAACGGCGCTTTTCCCTGGAAAACAAAACTCGCCTGCCAACTTTTTGATGGCAGATTGCAGGAGCCACTTGCTACTATCAAATCAGCCCAACTTGGCACTGGTGCCACCATGGGTCTGGTCACCATCCTGCCTATCGTAGCTTTTCAGGAGCCAGCCGGTCACTCCCAGCCATAGGCCCCCAGACACAAACCTCGGCCCGTTTCCCTGGCAAACAAAAGTAAGCTGCCCCGCTTCTGGATGGCAGATTGCAGGAGCCACTTTGCACCATCAAACTAGCCCGACTTGGCACTGGTGCCACCCCTGGTCTGGGAACCATCCTGCGTATCGTGGATTCTAAGGAGCCAGCCGGTCACTCCCACCCACAGGCCCCCAAACACAAACAACGGCGCTTTTCCCAGGAAAACAAAACTCGCCTGCCAACTTTTTGATGGCAGATTGCAGGAGCCACTTGGTATACTATCAAACCAGCCCAACTTGGCACTGGTGCCACCATGGGTCTGGTCACCATCCTGCCTATCGTAGCTTTTCAGGAGCCAGCCGGTCACTCCCAGCCATAGGCCCCCAGACACAAACCTCGGCCCGTTTCCCTGGCAAACAAAAGTAAGCTACCCCGCTTCTGGATGGCAGATTGCAGGACGCACTTGATAGTATCAAACCAGCCCGACTTGGCACTGGTGCCACCTCAGGTCTGGGAACCATGCGGCGTATCGTGGATTCTAATTAGCCATCTGGCCACTCCCACCCACAGGCCCCCAAACAAAAACAACGGCGCTTTTTCCTGGAAAACAAAACTCGCCTGCCAACATTTTGATGGCAGATTGCAGGAGCCACTTGGTACTATCAAACCAGCCCAACTTGACACTGGTGCCACCATGGGTCTGGTCACCATCCTGCCTATCGTAGCTTTTCAGGAGCCAGCCGGTCACTCCCAGCCATAGGCCCCCAGAAAAAAACCTTGCCTGTTTCCCTGGCAAACAAAAGTAAGCTACCCCGCTTCTGGATGGCAGATTGCAGGAGCCACTTTGCACCATCAAACTAGCCCGACTTGGCACTGGTGCCACCTCTGGTCTGGGAACCATCCTGCGTATCGTGGATTCTAAGGAGCCAGCCGGCCACTCCCTGCCACAGGCCCCCAAACACAAACCACAGCGCTTTTCCCTGGAAAACAAAACTCGCCTGCCAACATTTTGATGGCAGATTGCAGGAGCCACTTGGTACTATCAAACCAGCCCAACTTGGCACTGGTGCCACCATGGATCTGGTCACCATCCTGCCTATCGTAGCTTTTCAGGACCTAGCCGGTCACTCCAAGCCATAGGCCCCCAGAGAAAAACCTCGGCCCGTTTCCCTGGCAAACAAAAGTAAGCTGTCCCGCTTCTGGATGGCAGATTGCAGGAACCACTTGGTACTATCAAACCAGCCCAACTTGGCACTGGTGCCACCTCTGGTCTGGGAACCATCCTGCGTATCGTGGATTCTAAGGAGCCAGCCGGTCACTCCCAGCCACAGGCCACCAAACACAAACAACGGCGCTTTTCCCTGGAAAACAAAACTCGCCTGCCAACATTTTGATGGCAGATTGCAGGAGCCACTTGCTACTATCAAATCAGCCCAACTTGGCACTGGTGCCACCATGGGTCTGGTCACCATCCTGCCTATCATAGCTTTTCAGGCGCCAGCCGGTCACTCCCAGCCATAGGCCCCCAGACAAAAACCTCGGCCCGTTTCCCTGGGAAACAAAAGTAGGCTGCCCCGCTTCTGGATGGCAGATTGCAGGAGCCACTTTGCACCATCAAACTGGCCCGACTTCTCACTGGTGCCACCTCAGGTCTGGGAACCATGCTGCGTATCGTGGATTCCAATTAGCAAGCCGGCCACTCCCAGCCACAGGTCCCCAAACACAAACAACGGCGCTTTTCCCTGGAAAACAAAACTCGCCTGCCAACTTTTTGATGGCAGATTGCAGGAGCCACTTGGTACTATCAAACCAGCCCAACTTGGCACTGGTGCCACCATGGGTCTGGTCACCATCCTGCCTATCGTAGCTTTTCAGGACCTAGACGGTCACTCCCAGCCATAGGCCCCCTGACACAAAGCTCGGCCGGTTTCCCTGGCAAACAAAAGTAAGCTGTCCCGCTTCTGGATGGCAGATTGCAGGATCCACTAGGTATTATCAAACCAGCCCGACTTGGCACTGGTGCCACCTCTGGTCTGGGAACCATGCTGCGTATCGTGGATTCTAAGGAGCCAGCCGGCCACTCCCTGCCACAGGCCCCCAAACACAAACAACGGCGCTTTTCCCTGGAAAACAAAACTCGCCTGCCAACTTTTTGATGGCAGATTGCAGGAGCCACTTGGTACTATCAAACCAGCCCAACTTGGCACTGGTGCCACCATGGGTCTGGTCACCATCCTGCCTATCGTAGCTTTTCAGGAGCCAGCCGGTCACTCCCAGCCATAGGGCCCCAGACACAAACCTCGGCCCGATTCCCTGGCAAACAAAAGTAAGCTGCCCCGCTTCTGGATGGCAGATTGCAGGACGCACTTGGTAGTATCAAACCAGCCCGACTTGGCACTGGTGCCACCTCTGGTCCTGGAACCATCCTGCGTATCGTGGATTCTAAGGAGCCAGCCGGCCACTCCCAGCCACAGGCCCCCAGACACAAACAACGGCGCTTTTCCCTGGAAAACAAAACTCGCCTGCCAACATTTTGATGGCAGATTGCAGGAGCCACTTGGTACTATCAAATCAGCCCAACTTGGCACTGGTGCCACCATGGGTCTGGTCACCATCCTGCCTATCGTAGCTTTTCAGGAGCCAGCCGGTCACTCCCAGCCATAGGCCCCCAGACAAAAACCTCGGCCCGTTTCCCTGGGAAACAAAAGTAGGCTTCCCCGCTTCTGGATGGCAGATTGCAGGAGCCACTTTGCACCATCAAACTGGCCCGACTTCTCACTGGTGCCACCTCAGGTCTGGGAACCATGCTGCGTATCGTGGATTCCAATTAGCAAGCCGGCCACTCCCAGCCACAGGTCCCCAAACACAAACAACGGCGCTTTTCCCTGGAAAACAAAACTCGCCTGCCAACTTTTTGATGGCAGATTGCAGGAGCCACTTGGTACTATCAAACCAGCCCAACTTGGCACTGGTGCCACCATGGGTCTGGTCACCATCCTGCCTATCGTAGCTTTTCAGGACCTAGACGGTCACTCCCAGCCATAGGCCCCCAGACACAAAGCTCGGCCGGTTTCCCTGGCAAACAAAAGTAAGCTGTCCCGCTTCTGGATGGCAGATTGCAGGATCCACTAGGTATTATCAAACCAGCCCGACTTGGCACTGGTGCCACCTCTGGTCTGGGAACCATGCTGCGTATCGTGGATTCTAATTAGCCATCCGGCCACTCTCAGCCATATGCCCCCAAACACAAACAATGGCGCTTTTCCCTGGAAAACAAAACTCGCCTGCCAACTTTTTGATGGCAGATTGCAGGAGCCACTTGGTACTATCAAACCAGCCCAACTTGGCATTGGTGCCACCATGGATCTGGTCACCATCCTGCCTATCGTAGCTTTTCAGGACCTAGCCGGTCACTCCAAGCCATAGGCGCCCAGACACAAAGCTCGGCCCGTTTCCCTGACAAACAAAAGTAAGCTGCCCCGCTTCTGGATGGCAGATTGCAGGAACCACTTGGTACTATCAAACCAGCCCAACTTGGCACTGGTGCCACCTTGGGTCTGGGAACCATCCTGCGTATCGTGGATTCTAAGGAGCCAGCCGGTCACTCCCACCCACAGGCCCCCAAACACAAACAACGGCGCTTTTCCCTGGAAAACAAAACTCGCCTGCCAACATTTTGATGGCAGATTGCAGGAGCCACTTGCTACTATCAAATCAGCCCAACTTGGCACTGGTACCACCATGGGTCTGGTCACCATCCTGCCTATCGTAGCTTTTCAGGAGCCAGCCGGTCCCTCCCTGCCATAGGCCCCCAGAGAAAAACCTCGGCCCGTTTCCCTGGCAAACAAAAGTAAGCTACCCCGCTTCTGGATGGCAGATTGCAGGAGCCACTTTGCACCATCAAACTAGCCCGACTTGGCACTGGTGCCACCTCAGGTCTGGGAACCATCCTGCGTATCGTTCATTCTAAGGAGCCAGCTGGCCACTCTAGCCACAGGCCCCCAGACACAAACAACGGCGCTTTTCCCTGGAAAACAAAACTCGCCTGCCAACTTTTTGATGGCAGATTGCAGGAGCCACTTGGTACTATCAAATCAGCCCAACTTGGCACTGGTGCCACCATGGGTCTGGTCACCATCCTGCCTATCGTAGCTTTTCAGGAGCCAGCCGGTCACTCGCAGCCATAGGCCCCCAAACACAATACTCGGCCCGTTTCCCTGGCAAACAAAAGTAAGCTACCCCGCTTCTGGATGGCAGATTGCAGGAGCCACTTTGCACCATCAAACCAGCCCGGCTTGGCACTGGTGCCACCTCTGGTCTGGGAACCATCCTGCGTATCGTGGATTCTAAGGAGCCAGCCGGCCACTCCCAGCCACAGGCCCCCAAACAAAAACAACGGCGCTTTTCCCTGGAAAACAAAACTCGCCTGCCAATTTTTTGATGGCAGATTGCAGGAGCCACTTGGTACTATCAAACCAGCCCAACTTGGCACTGGTGCCACCATGGGTCTGGTCACCATCCTGCCTATCGTAGCTTTTCAGGAGCCAGCCGGTCACTCCCAGCCATAGGCCCCCAGACACAAAGCTCGGCCCGTTTCCCTGGCAAACAAAAGTAAGCTACCCCGCTTCTGGATGGCAGATTGCAGGACGCACTTGATAGTATCAAACCAGCCCGACTTGGCACTGGTGCCACCTCAGGTCTGGGAACCATGCGGCGTATCGTGGATTCTAATTAGCCATCTGGCCACTCCCACCCACAGGCCCCCAAACAAAAACAACGGCGCTTTTCCCTGGAAAACAAAACTCGCCTGCCAACATTTTGATGGCAGATTGCCGGAGCCACTTGGTACTATCAAACCAGCCCAACTTGACACTGGTGCCACCATGGGTCTGGTCACCATCCTGCCTATCGTAGCTTTTCAGGAGCCAGCCGGTCACTCCCAGCCATAGGCCCCCGGAAAAAAACCTTGCCTGTTTCCCTGGCAAACAAAAGTAAGCTACCCCGCTTCTGGATGGCAGATTGCAGGAGCCACTTTGCACCATCAAACTAGCCCGACTTGGCACTGGTGCCACCTCTGGTCTGGGAACCATCCTGCGTATCGTGGATTCTAAGGAGCCAGCCGGCCACTCCCTGCCACAGGCCCCCAAACAAAATCCACAGCGCTTTTCCCTGGAAAACAAAACTCGCCTGCCAACTTTTTGATGGCAGATTGCAGGAGCCACTTGGTACTATCAAACCAGCCCAACTTGGCACTGGTGCCACCATGGATCTGGTCACCATCCTGCCTATCGTAGCTTTTCAGGACCTAGCCGGTCACTCCAAGCCATAGGCCCCCAGAGAAAAACCTCGGCCCGTTTCCCTGGCAAACAAAAGTAAGCTGTCCCGCTTCTGGATGGCAGATTGCAGGAACCACTTGGTACTATCAAACCAGCCCAACTTGGCACTGGTGCCACCTTGGGTCTGGGAACCATCCTGCGTATCGTGGATTCTAAGGAGCCAGCCGGTCACTCCCAGCCACAGGCCACCAAACACAAACAACGGCGCTTTTCCCTGGAAAACAAAACTCGCCTGCCAACATTTTGATGGCAGATTGCAGGAGCCACTTGCTACTATCAAATCAGCCCAACTTGGCACTGGTGCCACCATGGGTCTGGTCACCATCCTGCCTATCGTAGCTTTTCAGGAGCCAGCCGGTCCCTCCCTGCCATAGGCCCCCAGAGAAAAACCTCGGCCCGTTTCCCTGGCAAACAAAAGTAAGCTACCCCGCTTCTGGATGGCAGATTGCAGGACACACTTGGTAGTATCAAACCAGCCCGACTTGGCACTGGTGCACCTCTGGTCTGGGAACCATCCTGCGTATCGTTCATTGTAAGGAGCCAGCCGGCCACTCCAGCCACAGGCCCCCAGACACAAACAACGGCGCTTTTCCCTGGAAAACAAAACTCGCCTGCCAACTTTTTGATGGCAGATTGCAGGAGCCACTTGCTACTATCAAATCAGCCCAACTTGGCACTGGTGCCACCATGGGTCTGGTCACCATCCTGCCTATCGTAGCTTTTCAGGAGCCAGCCGGTCACTCCCAGCCATAGGCCCCCAGACACAAACCTCGGCCCGTTTCCCTGGCAAACAAAAGTAAGCTGCCCCGCTTCTGGATGGCAGATTGCAGGAGCCACTTTGCACCATCAAACTAGCCCGACTTGGCACTGGTGCCACCCCTGGTCTGGGAACCATCCTGCGTATCGTGGATTCTAAGGAGCCAGCCGGTCACTCCCACCCACAGGCCCCCAAACACAAACAACGGCGCTTTTCCCAGGAAAACAAAACTCGCCTGCCAACTTTTTGATGGCAGATTGCAGGAGCCACTTGGTATACTATCAAACCAGCCCAACTTGGCACTGGTGCCACCATGGGTCTGGTCACCATCCTGCCTATCGTAGATATTCAGGACCTAGAGGGTCACTCCCAGCCATAGGCCCCCAGACAAAAACCTCGGCCCGTTTCCCTGGCAAACAAAAGTAAGTTATCCCTCTTCTGGATGGCAGATTGCAGGAGCCACTTTTCACCATCAAACCAGCCCGACTTGGCACTGGTGCCACCCCTGGTCTGGGAACCATCCTGCGTATCGTGGATTCTAATTAGCCATCTGGTCACTCCCACCCACAGGCCCCCAAACACAAACAACGGCGCTTTTCCCAGGAAAACAAAACTCGCCTGCCAACTTTTTGATGGCAGATTGCAGGAGCCACTTGGTACTATCAAACCAGCCCAACTTGGCACTGGTGCCACCATGGGTCTGGTCACCATCCTGCCTATCGTAGCTTTTCAGGAGCCAGCCGGTCACTCCCAGCCATAGGCCCCCAGACACAAACCTCGGCCCGTTTCCCTGGCAAACAAAAGTAAGTTATCCCGCTTCTGGATGGCAGATTGCAGGAGCCACTTTTCACCATCAAACCAGCCCGACTTGGCACTGGTGCCACCTCTGGTCTGGGAACCATCCTGCGTATCGTGGATTCTAAGGAGCCAGCCGGCCACTCCCAGCCACAGGCCCCCAAACACAAACAACGGCGCTTTTCCCTGGATAACAAACTCGCCTGCCAACTTTTTGATGGCAGATTGCAGGAGCCACTTGGTACTATCAAACCAGCCCAACTTGGCACTGGTGCCACCTTGGCTCTGGGAACCATCCTGCCTATCGTAGCTTTTCAGGAGCCAGCCGGTCACTCCCAGCCATAGGCCCTGAGACACAAACCTCGGCCCGTTTCCCTGGCAAACAAAAGTAAGCTGCCCCGCTTCTGGATGGCAGATTGCAGGAACCACTTGGTACTATCAAACCAGCCCAACTTGGCACTGGTGCCACCTCTGGTCTGGGAACCATGACGCGTATCGTGGATTCTAAGGAGCCAGCCGACCATTCCCAGCCACAGGCCCCCAAACAGAAAGAACGGCGCTTTTCCCTGGAAAACAAACTCGCCTGCCAACTTTTTGATGGCAGATTGCAGGAGCCACTTGGTACTATCAAATCAGCCCAACTTGGCACTGGTGCCACCATGGGTCTGGTCACCATCCTGCCTATCGTAGCTTTTCAGGAGCCAGCCTGTCACTCCCAACCATAGGCCCCCAGACACAAACCTCGGCCCGTTTCCCTGGCAAACAAAAGTAAGCTGCCCCGCTTCTGGATGGCAGATTGCAGGAGCCACTTTGCACCATCAAACTAGCCCGACTTGGCACTGGTGCCACCTCTGGTCTGGGAACCATGCTGCGTATCGTGGATTCTAAGGAGCCATCCGTCCACTCCCAGCCACAGGCCCCCAAACACAAACAACGGCGCTTTTCCCTGGATAACAAACTCGCCTGCCAACTTTTTGATGGCAGATTGCAGGAGCCACTTGGTACTATCAAACCAGCCCAACTTGGCACTGGTGCCACCATGGGTCTGGTCACCATCCTGCCTATCGTAGCTTTTCAGGAGCCAGCCGGTCACTCCCAGCCATAGGCCCCCAGACACAAACCTCGGCCCGTTTCCCTGGCAAACAAAAGTAAGCTGCCCCGCTTCTGGATGGCAGATTGCAGGACGCACTTGGTAGTATCAAACCAGCCCGACTTGGCACTGGTGCCACCTCTGGTCTGGGAACCATCCTGCGTATCATGGATTCTAAGCAGCCAGCCGGCCACTCCCAGCCACAGGCCCCCAAACACAAACAACGGCGCTTTTCCCTGGAAAACAAAACTCGCCTGCCAACATTTTGATGGCAGATTGCAGGAGCCACTTGGTACTATCAAATCAGCCCAACTTTGCACTGGTGCCACCATGCGTTTGGTCACCATCCTGCCTATCGCAGCTTTTCAGGAGCCAGACGGTCACTCCCAGCTATAGGCCCCCAGACAAAAACCTCGGCCCGTTTCCCTGGCATACAAAAGTAAGCTGCCCCGCTTCTGGATGGCAGATTGCAGGAACCACTTGGTACTATCAAACTAGCCCGACTTGGCAATGGTGCCACCTCTGGTCTGGGAACCATCCTGCGTATCGTGGATTCTAAGTAGCCAGCCGGTCACTCCCAGCCACAGGCCCCCAAACACAAACAACGGCGCTTTTCCCTGGAAAACAAAACTCGCCTGCCAACATTTTGATGGCAGATTGCAGGAGCCACTTGGTACTATCAAACCAGCCCAACTTGGCACTGGTGCCACCATGGGTCTGGTCACCATCCTGCCTATCGTAGCTTTTCAGGAGCCAGCCGGTCCCTCCCTGCCATAGGCCCCCAGAGAAAAACCTCGGCCACTTTCCCTGGCAAACAAAAGTAAGCTACCCCGCTTCTGGATGGCAGATTGCAGGAGCCACTTGGTACTATCAAACCAGCCCAACTTGGCACTGGTGCCACCTTGGGTCTGGGAACCATCCTGCGTATCGTGGATTCTAAGCAGCCAGCCGGCCACTCCCTGCCACAGGCACCCAAACACAAACAACGGCGCTTTTCCCTGGAAAACAAAACTCGCCTGCCAACTTTTTGATGGCAGATTGCAGGAGCCACTTGCTACTATCAAATCAGCCCAACTTGGCACTGGTGCCACCATGGGTCTGGTCACCATCCTGCCTATCGTAGCTGTTCAGGCGCCAGCCGGTCACTCCCAGCCATAGGCCCCCAGAGAAAAACCTCGGCCCGTTTCCCTGGCAAACAAAAGTAAGCTGCCCCGCTTCTGGATGGCAGATTGCAGGAGCCACTTTGCACCATCAAACCAGCCCAACTTGGCACTGGTGCCACCTCTGGTCTGGGAACCATGCTGCGTATCGTGGATTCCAATTAGCAAGCCGGCCACTCCCAGCCACAGGCCTCCAAACACAAACAACGGCGCTTTTCCCTGGAAAACAAAACTCGCCTGCCAAATTTTGATGGCAGATTGCAGGAGCCACTTGGTACTATCAAACCAGCCCAACTTGGCACTGGTGCCACCATGGGTCTGGTCACCATCCTGCCTATCGTCGCTATTCAGGACCTAGACGGTTACTCCCAGCCATAGGCCCCGTGACACAAAGCTAGGCCCGTTTCCCTGGCAAACAAAAGTAAGCTGCCCCGCTTCTGGATGGCAGATTGCAGGATCCACTAGGTATTATCAAACCAGCCCGACTTGGCACTGGTGCCACCTCAGGTCTGGGAACCATGCTGCGTATCGTGGATTCTAATTAGCCATCTGGCCACTCCCACCCACAGGCCCCCAAACAAAAACAACGGCGCTTTTCCCTGGAAAACAAACCTCGCCTGCCAAATTTTGATGGCAGATTGCCGGAGCCACTTGGTACTATCAAACCAGCCCAACTTGGCACTGGTGCCACCATGGGTCTGGTCACCATCCTGCCTATCGTAGCTTTTCAGGAGCCAGCCGGTCACTCCCAGCCATAGGCCCCCAGACAAAAACCTTGGCCCGTTTCCCTGGCAAACAAAAGTAAGTTATCCCGCTTCTGGATGGCAGATTGCAGGAGCCACTTTGCACCATTAAACCAGCCCGACTTGGCACTGGTGCCACCTCTGGTCTGGGAACCATCCTGCGTTTCGTGGATTCTAAGGAGCCAGCCGGCCACTCCCAGCCACAGGCCCCCAAACACAAACCACAGCGCTTTTCCCTGGAAAACAAAACTCGCCTGCCAACGTTTTGATGGCAGATTGCAGGAGCCACTTGGTACTATCAAACCAGCCCAACTTGGCACTGGTGCCACCATGGATCTGGTCACCATCCTGCCTATCGTAGCTTTTCAGGACCTAGCCGGTCACTCCAAGCCATAGGCCCCCAGAGAAAAACCTCGGCCCGTTTCCCTGGCAAACAAAAGTAAGCTGCCCCGCTTCTGGATATCAGATTGCAGGAACCACTTGGTACTATCAAGCCAGCCCGACTTGGCACTGGTGCCACCTTGGGTCTGGGAACCATCCTGCGTATCGTGGATTCTAAGGAGCCCGCCGGTCACTCCCAGCCACAGGCCACCAAACACAAACAACGGCGCTTTTCCCTGGAAAACAAAACTCGCCTGCCAACATTTTGATGGCAGATTGCAGGAGCCACTTGCTACTATCAAATCAGCCCAACTTGGCACTGGTGCCACCATGGGTCTGGTCACCATCCTGCCTATCGTAGCTTTTCAGGAGCCAGCCGGTCCCTCCCTGCCATAGGCCCCCAGAGAAAAACCTCGGCCCGTTTCCCTGGCAAACAAAAGTAAGCTACCCCGCTTCTGGATGGCAGATTGCCGGAGCCACTTGGTACTATCAAACCAGCCCAACTTGGCACTGGTGCCACCATGGGTCTGGTCACCATCCTGCCTATCGTAGCTTTTCAGGAGCCAGCCGGTCACTCCCAGCCATAGGCCCCCAGACAAAAACCTTGGCCCGTTTCCCTGGCAAACAAAAGTAAGTTATCCCGCTTCTGGATGGCAGATTGCAGGAGCCACTTTGCACCATTAAACCAGCCCGACTTGGCACTGGTGCCACCTCTGGTCTGGGAACCATCCTGCGTTTCGTGGATTCTAAGGAGCCAGCCGGCCACTCCCAGCCACAGGCCCCCAAACACAAACCACAGCGCTTTTCCCTGGAAAACAAAACTCGCCTGCCAACGTTTTGATGGCAGATTGCAGGAGCCACTTGGTACTATCAAACCAGCCCAACTTGGCACTGGTGCCACCATGGATCTGGTCACCATCCTGCCTATCGTAGCTTTTCAGGACCTAGCCGGTCACTCCAAGCCATAGGCCCCCAGAGAAAAACCTCGGCCCGTTTCCCTGGCAAACAAAAGTAAGCTGTCCCGCTTCTGGATGGCAGATTGCAGGAACCACTTGGTACTATCAAACCAGCCCAACTTGGCACTGGTGCCACCTTGGGTCTGGGAACCATCCTGTGTATCGTGGATTCTAAGGAGCCAGCCGGTCACTCCCAGCCACAGGCCACCAAACACAAACAACGGCGCTTTTCCCTGGAAAACAAAACTCGCCTGCCAACATTTTGATGGCAGATTGCAGGAGCCACTTGCTACTATCAAATCAGCCCAACTTGGCACTGGTGCCACCATGGGTCTGGTCACCATCCTGCCTATCGTAGCTTTTCAGGAGCCAGCCGGTCCCTCCCTGCCATAGGCCCCCAGAGAAAAACCTCGGCCCGTTTCCCTGGCAAACAAAAGTAAGCTACCCCGCTTCTGGATGGCAGATTGCAGGACACACTTGGTAGTATCAAACCAGCCCGACTTGGCACTGGTGCCACCTCTGGTCTGGGAACAATCCTGCGTATCGTTCATTGTAAGGAGCCAGCCGGCCACTCCAGCCACAGGCCCCCAGACACAAACAACGGCGCTTTTCCCTGGAAAACAAAACTCGCCTGCCAACTTTTTGATGGCAGATTGCAGGAGCCACTTGCTACTATCAAATCAGCCCAACTTGGCACTGGTGCCACCATGGGTCTGGTCACCATCCTGCCTATCGTAGCTTTTATGGAGCCAGCCGGTCACTCCCAGCCATAGGCCCCCAGACACAAACCTCGGCCCGTTTCCCTGGCAAACAAAAGTAAGCTACCCCGCTTCTGGATGGCAGATTGCAGGAGCCACTTTGCACCATCAAACTAGCCTGACTTGGCACTGGTGCCACCTCTGGTCTGGGAACCATCCTGCGTATCGTGGATTCTAAGGAGCCAGCCGGTCACTCCCACCCACAGGCCCCCAAACACAAACAACGGCGCTTTTCCCAGGAAAACAAAACTCGCCTGCCAACTTTTTGATGGCAGATTGCAGGAGCCACTTGGTATACTATCAAACCAGCCCAACTTGGCACTGGTGCCACCATGGGTCTGGTCACCATCCTGCCTATCGTAGCTTTTCAGGAGCCAGCCGGTCACTCCCAGCCATAGGCCCCCAGACAAAAACCTCGGCCCGTTTCCCTGGCAAACAAAAGTAAGTTATCCCGCTTCTGGATGGCAGATTGCAGGAGCCACTTTTCACCATCAAACCAGCCCGACTTGGCACTGGTGCCACCTCTGGTCTGGGAACCATCCTGCATATCGTGGATTCTAAGGAGCCAGCCGGCCACTCCCATCCGCAGGCCCCCAGACACAAACAACGGCGCTTTTCCCTGGATAACAAACTCGCCTGCCAAAATTTTGATGGCAGATTGCAGGAGCCACTTGGTACTATCAAACCAGCCCAACTTGGCACTGGTGCCACCATGGGTCTGGTCACCATCCTGCCTATCGTAGCTTTTCAGGAGCCAGCCGGTCACTCCCAGCCATAGGCCCCCAGACACAAACCTCGGCCCGTTTCCCTGGCAAACAAAAGTAAGCTACCCCGCTTCTGGATGGCAGATTGCAGGACGCACTTGATAGTATCAAACCAGCCCGACTTGGCACTGGTGCCACCTCAGGTCTGGGAACCATGCGGCGTATCGTGGATTCTAATTAGCCATCTGGCCACTCCCACCCACAGGCCCCCAAACAAAAACAACGGCGCTTTTCCCTGGAAAACAAAACTCGCCTGCCAACATTTTGATGGCAGATTGCCGGAGCCACTTGGTACTATCAAACCAGCCCAACTTGACACTGGTGCCACCATGGGTCTGGTCACCATCCTGCCTATCGTAGCTTTTCAGGAGCCAGCCGGTCACTCCCAGCCATAGGCCCCCAGAAAAAAACCTTTCCTGTTTCCCTGGCAAACAAAAGTAAGCTACCCCGCTTCTGGATGGCAGATTGCAGGAGCCACTTTGCACCATCAAACTAGCCCGACTTGGCACTGGTGCCACCTCTGGTCTGGGAACCATCCTGCGTATCGTGGATTCTAAGGAGCCAGCCGGTCACTCCCTGCCACAGGCCCCCAAACACAAACCACAGCGCTTTTCCCTGGAAAACAAAACTCGCCTGCCAACTTTTTGATGGCAGATTGCAGGAGCCACTTGGTACTATCAAACCAGCCCAACTTGGCACTGGTGCCACCATGGATCTGGTCACCATCCTGCCTATCGTAGCTTTTCAGGACCTAGCCGGTCACTCCAAGCCATAGGCCCCCAGAGAAAAACCTCGGCCCGTTTCCCTGGCAAACAAAAGTAAGCTGTCCCGCTTCTGGATGGCAGATTGCAGGAACCACTTGGTACTATCAAACCAGCCCAACTTGGCACTGGTGCCACCTTGGGTCTGGGAACCATCCTGCGTATCGTGGATTCTAAGGAGCCAGCCGGCCACTCCCATCCACAGGCCACCAAACACAAACAACGGCGCTTTTCCCTGGAAAACAAAACTCGCCTGCCAACATTTTGATGGCAGATTGCAGGAGCCACTTGCTACTATCAAATCAGCCCAACTTGGCACTGGTGCCACCATGGGTCTGGTCACCATCCTGCCTATCGTAGCTTTTCAGGAGCCAGACGGTCCCTCCCTGCCATAGGCCCCCAGAGAAAAACCTCGGCCCGTTTCCCTGGCAAAAAAAAGTAAGCTACCCCGCTTCTGGATGGCAGATTGCAGGACACACTTGGTAGTATCAAACCAGCCCGACTTGGCACTGGTGCCACCTCTGGTCTGGGAACCATCCTGCGTGTCGTGGATTCTAAGGAGCCAGCCGGTCACTCCCACCCACAGGCCCCCAAACACAAACAACGGCGCTTTTCCCTGGAAAACAAAACTCGCCTGCCAACTTTTTGATGGCAGATTGCAGGAGCCACTTGGTACTATCAAACCAGCCCAACTTGGCACTGGTGCCACCATGGGTCTGCTCACCATCCTGCCTATCGTAGCTTTTCAGGAGCCAGCCGGTCACTCCCAGCCATAGGCCCCCAGACAAAAACCTCGGCCCGTTTCCCTGGCAAACAAAAGTAAGTTATCCCGCTTCTGGATGGCAGATTGCAGGAGCCACTTTTCACCATCAAACCAGCCCGACTTGGCACTGGTGCCACCTCTGGTCTGGGAACCATCCTGCGTATCGTGGATTCTAAGGAGCCAGCCGGCCACTCCCAGCCACAGGCCCCCAAACACAAACAACGGCGCTTTTCCCTGGATAACAAACTCGCCTGCCAACTTTTTGATGGCAGATTGCAGGAGCCACTTGGTACTATCAAACCAGCCCAACTTGGCACTGGTGCCACCATGGGTCTGGTCACCATCCTGCCTATCGTAGCTTTTCAGGAGCCAGCCGGTCACTCCCAGCCATAGGCCCTGAGACACAAACCTCGGCCCGTTTCCCTGGCAAACAAAAGTAAGCTGCCCCGCTTCTGGATGGCAGATTGCAGGACGCACTTGGTACTATCAAACCAGCCCAACTTGGCACTGGTGCCACCTCTGGTCTGGGAACCATGACGCGTATCGTGGATTCTAAGGAGCCAGCCGACCACTCCCAGCCACAGGCACCCAAACAGAAAGAACGGCGCTTTTCCCTGGAAAACAAACTCGCCTGCCAACATTTTGATGGCAGATTGCAGGAGCCACTTGGTACTATCAAATCAGCCCAACTTGGCACTGGTGCCACCATGCGTTTGGTCACCATCCTGCCTATCGTAGCTTTTCAGGAGCCAGACGGTCACTCCCAGCTATAGGCCCCCAGACAAAAACCTCGGCCCGTTTCCCTGGCATACAAAAGTAAGCTGCCCCGCTTCTGGATGGCAGATTGCAGGAACCACTTGGTACTATCAAACTAGCCCGACTTGGCAATGGTGCCACCTCTGGTCTGGGAACCATCCTGCGTATCGTGGATTCTAAGTAGCCAGCCGGTCACTCCCAGCCACAGGCCCCCAAACACAAACAACGGCGCTTTTCCCTGGAAAACAAAACTCGCCTGCCAACATTTTGATGGCAGATTGCAGGAGCCACTTGGTACTATCAAACCAGCCCAACTTGGCACTGGTGCCACCATGGGTCTGGTCACCATCCTGCCTATCGTAGCTTTTCAGGAGCCAGCCGGACACTCCCTGCCATAGGCCCCCAGAGAAAAACCTCGGCCACTTTCCCTGGCAAACAAAAGTAAGCTACCCCGCTTCTGGATGGCAGATTGCAGGAGCCACTTTGCACCATCAAACTAGCCCGACTTGGCACTGGTGCCACCTCAGGTCTGGGAACCATCCTGCGTATCGTTCATTGTAAGGAGCCAGCCGGCCACTCCAGCCACAGGCCCCCAGACACAAACAACGGCGCTTTTCCCTGGAAAACAAAACTCGCCTGCCAACTTTTTGATGGCAGATTGCAGGAGCCACTTGGTACTATCAAATCAGCCCAACTTGGCACTGGTGCCACCATGGGTCTGGTCACCATCCTGCCTATCGTAGCTTTTCATGAGCCAGCCGGTCACTCGCAGCCATAGGCCCCCAGACACAATACTCGGCCCGTTTCCCTGGCAAACAAAAGTAAGCTACCCCGCTTCTGGATGGCAGATTGCAGGAGCCACTTGGTACTATCAAACCAGCCCAACTTGGCACTGGTGCCACCTTGGGTCTGGGAACCATCCTGCGTATCGTGGATTCTAAGCAGCCAGCCGGCCACTCCCTGCCACAGGCCACCAAACACAAACAACGGCGCTTTTCCCTGGAAAACAAAACTCGCCTGCCAACATTTTGATGGCAGATTGCAGGAGCCACTTGCTACTATCAAATCAGCCCAACTTGGCACTGGTGCCACCATGGGTCTGGTCACCATCCTGCCTATCGTAGCTGTTCAGGCGCCAGCCGGTCACTCCCAGCCATAGGCCCCCAGAGAAAAACCTCGGCCCGTTTCCCTGGCAAACAAAAGTAAGCTGCCCCTCTTCTGGATGGCAGATTGCAGGAGCCACTTGGTACTATCAAACCAGCCCAACTTGGCACTGGTGCCACCATGGGTCTGGTCACCATCCTGCCTATCGTAGCTATTCAGGACCTAGACGGTCACTCCCAGCCATAGGCCCCGTGACACAAAGCTAGGCCCGTTTCCCTGGCAAACAAAAGTAAGCTGCCCCGCTTCTGGATGGCAGATTGCAGGATCCACTAGGTATTATCAAACCAGCCCGACTTGGCACTGGTGCCACCTCAGGTCTGGGAACCATCCTGCGTATCGTGGATTCTAATTAGCCATCTGGCCACTCCCACCCACAGGCCCCCAAACAAAAACAACGGCGCTTTTCCCTGGAAAACAAAACTCGCCTGCCAACATTTTGATGGCAGATTGCCGGAGCCACTTGGTACTATCAAACCAGCCCAACTTGGCACTGGTGCCACCATGGGTCTGGTCACCATCCTGCCTATCGTAGCTTTTCAGGCGCCAGCCGGTCACTCCCAGCCATAGGCCCCCAGACAAAAACCTTGGCCCGTTTCCCTGGCAAACAAAAGTAAGTTATCCCGCTTCTGGATGGCAGATTGCAGGAGCCACTTTGCACCATTAAACCAGCCCGACTTGGCACTGGTGCCACCTCTGGTCTGGGAACCATCCTGCGTATCGTGGATTCTAAGGAGCCAGCCGGCCACTCCCAGCCACAGGCCCCCAAACACAAACCACAGCGCTTTTCCCTGGAAAACAAAACTCGCCTGCCAACTTTTTGATGGCAGATTGCAGGAGCCACTTGGTACTATCAAACCGGCCCAACTTGGCACTGGTGCCACCATGGATCTGGTCACCATCCTGCCTATCGTAGCTTTTCAGGACCTAGCCGGTCACTCCAAGCCATAGGCCCCCAGAGAAAAACCTCGGCCCGTTTCCCTGGCAAACAAAAGTAAGCTGCCCCGCTTCTGGATATCAGATTGCAGGAACCACTTGCTACTATCAAACCAGCCCAACTTGGCACTGGTGCCACCTTGGGTCTGGGAACCATCCTGCGTATCGTGGATTCTAAGGAGCCAGCCGGTCACTCCCAGCCACAGGCCACCAAACACAAACAACGGCGCTTTTCCCTGGAAAACAAAACTCGCCTGCCAACATTTTGATGGCAGATTGCAGGAGCCACTTGCTACTATCAAATCAGCCCAACTTGGCACTGGTGCCACCATGGGTCTGGTCACCATCCTGCCTATCGTAGCTTTTCAGGAGCCAGCCGGTCCCTCCCTGCCATAGGCCCCCAGAGAAAAACCTCGGCCCGTTTCCCTGGCAAACAAAAGTAAGCTACTCCGCTTCTGGATGGCAGATTGCAGGAGCCACTTTGCACCATCAAACTAGCCCGACTTGGCACTGGTGCCACCTCAGGTCTGGGAACCATCCTGCGTATCGTTCATTGTAAGGAGCCAGCCGGCCACTCCCAGCCACAGGCCCCCAGACACAAACAACGGCGCTTTTCCCTGGAAAACAAAACTCGCCTGCCAACATTTTGATGGCAGATTGCAGGAGCCACTTGCTACTATCAAATCAGCCCAACTTGGCACTGCTGTCACCATGGGTCTGGTCACCATCCTGCCTATCGTAGCTTTTCAGGAGCCAGCCGGTCACTCCCAGCCATAGGCCCCCAGACACAAAACTCGGCCCGTTTCCCTGGCAAACAAAAGTAAGCTACCCCGCTTCTGGATGGCAGATTGCAGGAGCCACTTTGCACCATCAAACTAGCCCGACTTGGCACTGGTGCCACCTCTGGTCTGGGAACCATCCTGCGTATCGTGGATTCTAAGGAGCCAGCCGGTCACTCCCCCCCACAGGCCCCCAAACACAAACAACGGCGCTTTTCCCAGGAAAACAAAACTCGCCTGCCAACTTTTTGATGGCAGATTGCAGGAGCCACTTGGTACTATCAAACCAGCCAAACTTGGCACTGGTGCCACCATGGGTCTGGTCACCATCCTGCCTATCGTAGCTTTTCAGGAGCCAGCCGGTCACTCCCAGCCATAGGCCCCCAGACAAAAACCTCGGCCCGTTTCCCTGGCAAAATAAAGTAAGTTATCCCGCTTCTGGATGGCAGATTGCAGGAGCCACTTTTCACCATCAAACCAGCTCGACTTGGCACTGGTGCCACCTCTGGTCTGGGAACCATCCTGCGTATCGTGGATTCTAAGGAGCCAGCCGGCCACCCCCAGCCACAGGCCCACAAACACAAACAACGGCGCTTTTCCCTGGATAAGAAACTCGCCTGCCAACATTTTGATGGCAGATTGCAGGAGCCACTTGGTACTATCAAACCAGCCCAACTTGGCACTGGTGCCACCATGGGTCTGGTCACCATCCTGCCTATCGTAGCTTTTCAGGAGCCAGCCGGTCACTCCCAGCCATAGGCCCTGAGACACAAACCTCGGCCCGTTTCCCTGGCAAACAAAAGTAAGCTGCCCCGCTTCTGGATGGCAGATTGCAGGACGCACTTGGTACTATCAAACCAGCCCAACTTGGCACTGGTGCCACCTCTGGTCTGGGAACCATGCCGCGTATCGTGGATTCTAAGGAGCCAGCCGGCCACTCCCAGCCACAGGCCCCCAAACAGAAAGAACGGCGCTTTTCTCTGGAAAACAAAACTCGCCTGCCAACATTTTGATGGCAGATTGCAGGAGCCACTTGGTACTATCAAACCAGCCCAACTTGGCACTGGTGCCACCATGGGTCTGGTCACCATCCTGCCTATCGTAGCTTTTCAGGAGCCAGCCGGTCACTCCCAGCCATAGGCCCCCAGACACAAACCTCGGCCCGTTTCCCTGGCAAACAAAAGTAAGCTGCCCCGCTTCTGGATGGCAGATTGCAGGACACACTTGGTAGTATCAAACCAGCCCGACTTGGCACTGGTGCCACCTCTGGTCTGGGAACCATCCTGCGTATCGTGGATTCTAAGCAGCCAGCCGGCCACTCCCAGCCACAGGCCCCCAAACACAAACAACGGCGCTTTTCCCTGGAAAACAAAACTCGCCTGCCAACATTTTGATGGCAGATTGCAGGAGCCACTTGGTACTATCAAATCAGCCCAACTTGGCACTGGTGCCACCATGCGTTTGGTCACCATCCTGCCTATCGTAGCTTTTCAGGAGCCTGACGGTCACTCCCAGCTATAGGTCCCCAGACAAAAACCTCGGCCCTTTTCCCTGGCATACAAAAGTAAGCTGCCCCGCTTCTGGATGGCAGATTGCAGGAACCACTTGGTACTATCAAACCAGCCCGACTTGGCACTGGTGCCACCTCTGGTCTGGGAACCATCCTGGGTATCGTTCATTGTAAGGAGCCAGCCGGCCACTCCAGCCACAGGCCCCCAGACACAAACAACGGCGCTTTTCCCTGGAAAACAAAACTCGCCTGCCAACTTTTTGATGGCAGATTGCAGGAGCCACTTGGTACTATCAAATCAGCCCAACTTGGCACTGGTGCCACCATGGGACTGGTCACCATCCTGCCTATCGTAGCTTTTCAGGAGCCAGCCGGTCACTCGCAGCCATAGGCCCCCAGACACAATACTCGGCCCGTTTCCCTGGCAAACAAAAGTAAGCTACCCCGCTTCTGGATGGCAGATTGCAGGAACCACTTGGTACTATCAAAACAGCCCAACTTGGCACTGGTGCCACCTTGGGTCTGGGAACCATCCTGCGTATCGTGGATTCTAAGCAGCCAGCCGGCCACTCCCTGCCACACGCACCCAAACACAAACAACGGCGCTTTTCCCTGGAAAACAAAACTCGCCTGGCAACTTTTTGATGGCAGATTGCAGGAGCCACTTGCTACTATCAAATCAGCCCAACTTGGCACTGGTGCCACCATGGGTCTGGTCACCATCCTGCCTATCGTAGCTTTTCAGGAGCCAGCCGGTCACTCCAAGCCATAGGCCCCCAGAAAAAAACCTCGGCCCGTTTCCCTGGCAAAGAAAAGTAAGCTGCCCCGCTTCTGGATGGCAGATTGCAGGAGCCACTTTGCACCATCAAACCAGCCCGACTTGGCACTGGTGCCACCTCTGGTCTGGGAACCATCCTGCGTATCGTGGATTCTAAGCAGCCAGCCGGTCACTCCCACCCACAGGCCCCCAAACAAAAACAACGGCGCTTTTCCCTGGAAAACAAAACTCGCCTGCCAACATTTTGATGGCAGATTGCAGGAGCCACTTGGTACTATCAAACCAGCTCAACTTGGCACTGGTGCCACCATGGGTCTGCTCACCATCCTGCCTATCGTAGCTTTTCAGGAGCCAGCCGGTCACTCCTAGCCATAGGCCCCCAGACAAAAAGCTCGGCCCGTTTCCCTGGCAAAGAAAAGTAAGCTGACCCGCTTCTGGATGGCAGATTGCAGGAGCCACTTTGCACAATCAAACTAGCCCGACGTGGCACTGGTGCCACCTCTGGTCTGGGAACCATGCTGCGTATCGTGGATTCTAAGGAGCCAGCCGTCCACTCCAAGCCACAGGCCCCCAAACACAAACAACGGCGCTTTTCCCAGGAAAACAAAACTCGCCTGCCAAATTTTGATGGCAGATTGCAGGAGCCACTTGGTACTATCAAACCAGCCCAACTTGGCACTGCTGCCACCATGGGTCTGGTCACCATCCTGCCTATCTTAGCTTTTCAGGACCTAGCCGGTCACTCCCAGCCATAGGCCCCCAGACACAAAGCTCGACCCGTTTCCCTGGCAAACAAAAGTAAGCTGTCCCGCTTCTGGATGGCAGATTGCAGGAGCCACTTGGTACTATCAAACGAGCCCAACTTGGCACTGGTGCCACCTCTGGTCTGGGAACCATCCTGCGTATCGTGGATTCTAAGGAGCCAGCCGGTCACTCCCAGCCACAGGCCCCGAAACACAAACAACGGCGCTTTTCCCTGGAAAATAAAACCCGCCTGCCAACATTTTGATGGCAGATTGCAGGAGCCACTTGGTACTATCAAATCAGCCCAACTTGGCACTGGTGCCACCATGGGTCTGGTCACCATCCTGCCTATCATAGCTTTTCAGGAGCCAGCCGGTCCCTCTCTGCCATAGGGCCCCAGAGAAAAACCTCAGCCAGTTTCCCTGGCAAACAAAAGTAACCTACCCCGCTTCTGGATGGCAGATTGCAGGAGCCACATTGCACCATCAAACTAGCCCGACTTGGCACTGGTGCCACCTCAGGTCTGGGAACCATCCTGCGTATCGTGGATTCTAAGGAGCCAGCCGGCCACTCCAGCCACAGGCCCCCAGACACAAACAACGGCGCTTTTCCCTGGAAAACAAAACTCGCCTGCCGATTTTGATGGCAGATTGCAGGAGCCACTTGGTACTATCAAATCAGCCCAACTTGGCACTGGTGCCACCATGGGTCTGGTCACCATCCTGCCTATCGTAGCTTTTCAGGACCTAGCCGGTCACTCCCAGCCATAGGCGCCCAGACAAAAAGCTCGGCCCGTTTCCCAGGCAAACAAAAGCAAGCTGCCCCGCTTCTGGATGGCAGATTGCAGGAGCCACTTTGCACCATCAAACTAGCCTGACTCGGCACTGGTGCCACCTCAGGTCTGGAAACCATGCTGCGTATCGTGTATTCTAATTAGCCATCCGGCCACTCCCACCCACAGGCCCCCAAACAAAAACAACGGCGCTTTTCACTGGAAAACAAAACTCGCCTGCCAAATTTTGATGGCAGATTGCCGGAGCCACTTGGTACTATCAAACCAGCCCAACTTGACACTGGTGCCACCATGGGTCTGGTCACCATCCTGCCTATCGTAGCTTTTCTGGAGCCAGCCGGTCACTCCCAGCCATAGGCCCCCAGACACAAACCTCGGCCCGTTTCCCTGGCAAACAAAAGTAAGCTACCCCGCTTCTGGATGGCAGATTGCAGGAACCACTTGGTACTATCAAACCAGCCCAACTTGGCACTGGTGCCACCTTGGGTCTGGGAACCATCCTGCGTATCGTGGATTCTAATTAGCCATCCGTCCACTCCCAGCCACAGGCCCCCAAACAAAAACAACGGCGCTTTTCCCTGGAAAACAAAACTCCCCTGCCCAATTTTGATGGCAGATTGCCGGAGCCACTTGGTAATATCAAACCAGCCCAACTTGACACTGATGCCACCATGGGTCTGGTCACCATCCTGCCTATCGTAGCATTTCAGAGGCCAGCCGGTCACTCCCAGCCATAGGCCCCCAGACAAAAACCTCGGCCCGTTTCCCTGGCAAACAAAAGTAAGTTATCCCGCTACTGGATGGCAGATTGCAGGAGCCACTTTTCACCACCAAACCAGCCCGACTTGGCACTGGTGCCACCTCTGGTCTGGGAACCATGGTGCGTATCGTGGATTCTAAGGAGCCAGCCGGCCACTCCCAGCCACAGGCCCCCAAACAAAAACAACGGCGCTTTTCCCTGGAAAACAAAACTCGCCTGCCAACTTTTTGATGGCAGATTGCAGGAGCCACTTGGTACTATCAAACCAGCTCAACTTGGCACTGGTGCCACCATGGGTCTGGTCACCATCCTGCCTATCGTAGCTTTTCAGGAGCCAGACGGTCACTCCCAGCCATAGGCCGCCAGACAAAAAGCTCGGCCCGTTTCCCTGGCAAACAAAATTAAGCTGCCCCGCTTCTGGATGGCAGATTGCAGGAGCCACTTTGCACCATCAAACTAGCCCGACTTGGCACTGGTGCCACCTCAGGTCTGGGAACCATCCTGCGTATCGTGGATTCTAAGGAGCCAGCCGGCCACTCCCAGCCACAGGCCCCCAAACACAAACAACGGCGCTTTTCCCTGGAAAACAAAACTCGCCTGCCAAATTTTCATGGCAGATTGCAGGAGCCACTTGGTACTATCAAACCAGCCCGACTTGGCACTGGTGCCACCATGGGTCTGGTCACCATCCTGCCTATCGTAGCTTTTCAGGAGCCAGCCGGTCACTCCCAGCCATAGGCCCCGAGACAAAAACCTCGGCCCGTTTCCCAGGGAAACAAAAGTAACCTGCCCCGCTTCTGGATGGCAGATTGCAGGAACCACTTGGTACTATCAAACCAGCCCAACTTGGCACTGGTGCCACCTTGGGTCTGGGAACCATCCTGCGTATCGTGGATTCTAAGGAGCCAGCCGGTCACTCCCAGCCACAGGCCCCCAAACACAAACAACGGCGCTTTTCCCTGGAAAACAAAACCCGCCTGCCAACATTTTGATGGCAGATTGCAGGAGCCACTTGGTACTATCAAATCAGCCCAACTTGGCACTGGTGCCACCATGGGTCTGGTCACCATCCTGCCTATCATAGCTTTTCAGGAGCCAGCCGGTCCCTCTCTGCCATAGGGCCCCAGAGAAAAACCTCAGCCAGTTTCCCTGGCAAACAAAAGTAACCTACCCCGCTTCTGGATGGCAGATTGCAGGAGCCACTTTGCACCATCAAACTAGCCCGACTTGGCACTGGTGCCACCTCAGGTCTGGGAACCATCCTGCGTATCGTGGATTCTAAGGAGCCAGCCGGCCACTCCAGCCACAGGCCCCCAGACACAAACAACGGCGCTTTTCCCTGGAAAACAAAACTCGCCTGCCGATTTTGATGGCAGATTGCAGGAGCCACTTGGTACTATCAAATCAGCCCAACTTGGCACTGGTGCCACCATGGGTCTGGTCACCATCCTGCCTATCGTAGCTTTTCAGGACCTAGCCGGTCACTCCCAGCCATAGGCGCCCAGACAAAATCTCGGCCCGTTTCCCAGGCAAACAAAAGCAAGCTGCCCCGCTTCTTGATGGCAGATTGCAGGAGCCACTTTGCACCATCAAACTAGCCCGACTCGGCACTGGTGCCACCTCAGGTCTGGAAACCATGCTGCGTATCGTGGATTCTAATTAGCCATCCGGCCACTCCCACCCACAGGCCCCCAAACAAAAACCACGGCGCTTTTCACTGGAAAACAAACCTCGCCTGCCAAATTTTGATGGCAGATTGCCGGAGCCACTTGGTACTATCAAACCAGCCCAACTTGACACTGGTGCCACCATGGGTCTGGTCACCATCCTGCTTATCGTAGCTTTTCAGGAGCCAGCCGGTCACTCCCAGCCATAGGCCCCCAGACACAAACCTCGGCCCGTTTCCCTGGCATACAAAAGTAAGCTACCCCGCTTCTGGATGGCAGATTGCAGGAACCACTTGGTACTATCAAACCAGCCCAACTTGGCACTGGTGCCACCTTGGGTCTGGGAACCATCCTGCGTATCGTGGATTCTAATTAGCCATCCGTCCACTCCCAGCCACAGGCCCCCAAACAAAAACAACGGCGCTTTTCCCTGGAAAACAAAACTCCCCTGCCCAATTTTGATGGCAGATTGCCGGAGCCACTTGGTAATATCAAACCAGCCCAACTTGACACTGATGCCACCATGGGTCTGGTCACCATCCTGCGTATCGTAGCATTTCAGAGGCCAGCCGGTCACTCCCAGCCATAGGCCCCCAGACAAAAACCTCGGCCCGTTTCCCTGGCAAACAAAAGTAAGTTATCCCGCTACTGGATGGCAGATTGCAGGAGCCACTTTTCACCACCAAACCAGCCCGACTTGGCACTGGTGCCACCTCAGGTCTGGGAACCATGGTGCGTATCGTGGATTCTAAGGAGCCAGCCGGCCACTCCCTGCCACAGGCCCCCAAACAAAAACAACGGCGCTTTTCCCTGGAAAACAAAACTCGCCTGCCAACTTTTTGATGGCAGATTGCAGGAGCCACTTGGTACTATCAAACCAGCTCAACTTGGCACTGGTGCCACCATGGGTCTGCTCACCATCCTGCCTATCGTAGCTTTTCAGGAGCCAGACGGTCACTCCCAGCCATAGGCCGCCAGACAAAAAGCTCGGCCCGTTTCCCTGGCAAACAAAATTAAGCTGCCCCGCTTCTGGATGGCAGATTGCAGGAGCCACTTTGCACCATCAAACTAGCCCGACTTGGCACTGGTGCCACCTCAGGTCTGGGAACCATCCTGCGTATCGTGGATTCTAAGGAGCCAGCCGGCCACTCCCAGCCACAGGCCCCCAAACACAAACAACGGCGCTTTTCCCTGGAAAACAAAACTCGCCTGCCAAATTTTCATGGCAGATTGCAGGAGCCACTTGGTACTATCAAACCAGCCCGACTTGGCACTGGTGCCACCATGGGTCTGGTCACCATCCTGCCTATCGTAGCTTTTCAGGAGCCAGCCGGTCACTCCCAGCCATAGGCCCCGAGACAAAAACCTCGGCCCGTTTCCCAGGGAAACAAAAGTAACCTGCCCCGCTTCTGGATGGCAGATTGCAGGAACCACTTGGTACTATCAAACCAGCAAAACTTGGCACTGGTGCCACCTTGGGTCTGGATACCATGCTGCGTATCGTGGATTCTAAGGAGCCAGCCGGCCACTCCCAGCCACAGGCCCCCAAACACAAACAACGGCGCTTTTCCCTGGAAAACAAAACTCTCCTGCCAACTTTTTGATGGCAGATTGCAGGAGCCACTTGGTTTTATCAAATCAGACCAACTTGGCACTGGTGCCACCATGGGTCTGGTCACCATCCTGCCTATCGTAGCTTTTCAGGAGGCAGCCGGTCACTCCCAGCCATAGGCCCCCAGACACAAACCTCGGCCCGTTTCCCTGACAAACAAAAGTAAGATGTCCCGCTTCTGGATGGCAGATTCCAGGAGCCACTTGGTACTATCAAACCAGCCCGACTTGGCACTGGTGCCACCATGGGTCTGGTCACCATCCTGCGTATCGTGGATTCTAATTAGCCATCCGTCCACTCCCAGCCACAGGCCCCCAAACAAAAACAACGGCGCTTTTCCCTGGAAAACAAAACTCGTCTGCCAACTTTTTGATGGCACATTGCCAGAGCCACTTGGTACTATCAAACCAGCCCAACTTGGCACTGGTGCCACCTTGGGTCTGGGAACCATGCTGCGTATCGTGGATTATAAGGAGCCAGCCGGCCACTCCCAGCCACAGGCCCCCAAACAAAAACCACCGCGCTTTTCCCTGGAAAACAAAATTCGCCGGCCAACATTTTGATGGCAGATTGCAGGAGCCACTTGGTACTATCAAACCAGCCCAACTTGGCACTGGTGCCACCATGGGTCTGGTCACCATCCTGCTTATCGTAGCTTTTCAGGAGCCAGCCGGTCACTCCCAGCCATAGGCGCCCAGACACAATGCTCTGCCCTTTTCCCTGGCAAACCAAAGTAAGCTGCCCCGCTTCTGGATGGCAGATGGCAGGAACCACTTTTCACCATCAAATAGCCCGACTTGGAACTGGTGCCACCTCTGGTCTGGGAACCATGCTGCGTATCGTGGATTCTAAGGAGCCAGCCGGCCACTCCCTGCCACAGACCCTCAAACACAAACAACGGCGCTTTTCCCTGGAAAACAAAACTCGCCTGCCAAATTTTGACGGCAGATTGCAGGAGCCACTTGGTACTATCAAATCAGCCCAACTTGGGACTGGTGCCACCATGGGTCTGGTCACCATCCTGCCTATCGTAGCTTTTCAGGAGCCAGCCGGTCACTCCCAGCCATAGGCCCCCAGACAAAAACCTCGGCCCGTTTCCCTGGCAAACAAAAGTAAGCTGCCCTGCTTCTGGATGGCAGATTGCAGGAACCACTTGGTACTATCAAACCAGCAAAACTTGGCACTGGTGCCACCTTGGGTCTGGATACCATGCTGCGTATCGTGGCTTCTAAGGAGCCAGCCGGCCACTCCCAGCCACAGGCCCCCAAACACAAACAACGGCGCTTTTCCCTGGAAACAAAACTCTCCTGCCAACTTTTTGATGGCAGATTGCAGGAGCCACTTGGTACTATCAAACCAGCCCAACTTGGCCCTTGTGCCACCATGGGTCTGGTCACCATCCTGCCTACCTTAGCTTTTCAGGACCTAGCCGGTCACTCCCAGCCATAGGCCCCCAGAAACAAAGCTCGACACTTTTCCCTGGCAAACAAAAGTAAGCTGCCCCGCTTCTGGATGGCAGATTGTAGGACGCACTTGCTAATATCAAACCAGCCCGACTTGGCACTGGTGCCACCTCTGGTCTGGGAACCATCCTGCGTATCGTGGATTCTAAGGAGCCAGCCGACCACTCCCAGACATAGGCACCCAAACACAAACAACGGTGCTTTTCCCTGGAAAACAAAACTCGCCTGCCAACATTTTGATGGCAGATTGCAGGAGCCACTTGGTGCTATCAAACCAGCCCAACTTGGCACTTGTGCCACCATGGGTCTGCTCACCATTCTGCCTATCGTAGCTTTTCAGGAGCCAGCCGCTCACTCCCAGCCATAGGCCCACAGACAAAAAGCTCGGCCCGTTTCCCTGGCAAACAAAAGTAAGCTGCCCCGCTTCTGGATGGCAGATTGCAGGACGCACTTGGTACTATCAAACCAGCCCGACTTGGCACTGGTGCCATCTCAGGTCTGGGAACCATCCTGCGTATCGTGGATTCTAAGGAGCCAGCCGGCCACTCCCAGCCACAGGTCCCCAAACACAAACAACGGCGCTTTTCCCTGGAAAACAAAACTCGCCTGCCGACATTTTGATGGCAGATTGCAGGAGCCACTTGGTACTATCAAACCAGCCCAACTTGGCACTGGTGCCACCATGGGTCTGGTCACCATCCTGCCTATCGGAGCTTTTCAGGAGCCAGCCGGTCACTCCCAGCCATAGGTCCCGAGACACAATGCTCGGCCCTTTTCCCTGGCAAACAAAAGTAAGCTGCCCCGCTTCTGGATGGCAGATTGCAGGACGCACTTGGTACTATCAAACCAGCCCGACTTGGCACTGGTGCCACCTTGGGTCTGGATACCATGCTGCCTATCGTGGATTCTAAGGAGCCAGCCGGCCACTCCCAGCCACAGGTCCCCAAACACAAACAACGGCGCTTTTCCCTGGAAAACAAAACTCTCCTGCCAACTTTTTGATGGCAGATTGCAGGAGCCACTTGGTTTTATCAAATCAGCCCAACTTGGCACTGGTGCCACCATGGGTCTGGTCACCATCCTGCCTATCGTAGCTTTTCAGGAGCCAGCCGGTCACTCCCAGCCATAGGCCCCCAGACAAAAAGCTCGGCCCGTTTCCCTGGCAAACAAAAGTAAGCTACCCCGCTTCTGGATGACAGATTGCAGGAGCCACTTTGCACCATCAAACTAGCCCGTCTTGGCACTGGTGCCACCTTGGGTCTGGGAACCATCCTGTGTATCGTGGATTCTAATTAGCCAGCCGGCCACTCCCTACCACAGGCCCTCAAACACAAACAACAGCGCTTTTCCCTGGAAAACAAAACTCGCCTACCAACTATTTGATGGCAGATTACAGGAGCCACTTGGTACTATCAAACCAGCCCAACTTGGCACTGGTGCCACCATGGGTCTGGTCACCATCCTGCCTATCGTAACTTTTCAGGAGCCAGCCGGTCACTCCCAGCCATAGGTCCCCAGTCACAAACCTCGGCCCGTTTCCCTGGCAAACAAAAGTAAGCTGCCCCGCTTCTGGATGGCAGATTGCAGGATCCACTAGGTATTATCAAACCAGCCCGACTTGTCACTGGTGCCACCTCTGGTCTGGGAACCATCCTGCGTATCGTGGATTTTAAGGAGCCAGTCGGCCACTCCCAGCCATACGCCTCCAAACACAAACAACGGTCCGTTTCCCTGGCAAACAAAAGTAAGCTGCCCCGCTTCTGGATGTCAGATTGCAGGAACCACTTGTTGCCAAGTTGGGGTGGTTTGATAGTACCAAGTGGCTCCTGCAATCTGCCATCAAAAAGTTGGCAGGTGAGTTTTGTTTTCCAGGGAAAAGCGCCGTTGTTTGTGTTTGGGGGCCTGTGGCTGGGAGTGGCCAGCTGGCTCCTTAGAATCCACGATACGCAGGATGGTTCCCAGACCAGAGGTGGCACCAGTGACAAGTCGGGCTGGTTTGATGGTACAAAGTGGCTCCTGCAATCTGCCATCCAGAAGCGGGGTAGGTTACTTTTGTTTGCCAGGGAAACGGGCCGAGGTTTGTGACTGGGGGCCTATGGCTGGGAGTGACCGCCTGGCGCCTGAAAAGCTACGATAGGCAGGATGGTGACCAGACCCATGGTGGCACCAGTGCCAAGTAGGGCTGGTTTCATAGTACCCAGTGGCTCCTGCAATCTCCCATCAGGAAGAGGGGCAGTTGAGTTTTGTTTTCCAGAGAAAATGGCTGTGGTTTGTGTTTGGGGGCCTGTGGCTGGGAGTGGCCGGCTGGCTCCTGAAAATCCATGATTCGCAGGATGGTTCCCAGACCCAAGGTGGCACCAGTGCCAAGTGGGGCTGGTTTCACAGTGTCAAGTGCCTCCTGCAATCTCCCATCCAGAAGCGGGGCAGCTGAGTTTTGTTTGCCTATGAAACGGGCCGTTGTTTTTGATTGGGGTCTGTGGCCGAGAGTGTTCGGCTGGCTCCTGACAACCCACAATACGCAGGATGGTTCCCAGACCCAAGGTGGCACCAGTGCCAAGTCGGGCTGGTTTGATAGTACCAAGTGGCTCCTGCAATCTGCCAACAAAATGCTGGCAGGCGAGTTTTGTTTTCCAGGGAAAAGCGCCGTTGTTTGTATTTGGGGGCCTGTGGCTGGGAGTGGCCGGCTGGCTCCTTTGAACCCACGATACGCAGGATGGTTCCCAGACCCAAGGTGGCACCAGTGCCAAGTTGGGCTGGTTTGATACTACCAAGTGCGTCCTGCAATCTGCCATCCAGAAGCGGGGCAGCTTAATTTTGTTTGCCAGTGAAACGGGCCGTGGGTTTTGTATGGGGGCCTATGGCTGAGAGTGGCCGGCTGGCTCCTGAAAATCCACGCTAGGCAGCATGGTTCCCAGATGCAAGGTGGCACCAGTGCCAAGTCGGGCTGGTTTGATGGTGCAAAGTGGCTCCTGCAATCTGCCATCCAGAAGCGGGGCAGCTGATTTTTGTTTGCCAGAGAAAAATTCCGTGGATTGTTTTTGGGGGCATATTGCTGGGAGTGGCCGGTTGGCTCCTTAAAATGCTCGATACGCATGATGGTTCCCAGCCCCAAGGTGTCACCACTACCAAGTCGGCCTGCGGTTTTAGTATCAAGTTCATCCTGCAATTTGCCATCCAGAAGAGGGGCAGTTGTGTTTTGTTTGCCAGAGAAACGGGCCGAGGTTTCTGTTTGGGGACATATGGCTGAGAGTGGCCGGGAGGCCCCTGAATATCCACGATACACAGGATGGTTCCCAGATCCAAGGTGGCACCTGTGCCAAGTCGGGCTGATTTGATAGTACTAAGTAGCTCCTGCAATCTGCCATCCAGAAGCGGGGCAGCTTACTTTTGTTTGCCAGGGAAACGGGCCTTGGTTTGTGTTTGGGGGCATATGGCTGGGTGTGGCCAGCTGGCTCCTTAAAATGCACGATATGCAACATGGCTCCCAGACCCAAGGTGGCACCAGTGCCAAGTTGGGCTGGTTTGATAGTACCAAGTGGCTCCTGCAATCTTCCATGATCACGTGGAGAAATACTTTCTGGTTTCAGCCTCATGCTCTTTCTTCTCTCCCTCAACTTCTCTATCACCTCTCATCTGGTTCACATGCGCTGTCTTCAAGGTCCACAGGCTACTTTTCACAGAATCTTCTGGCCTGATGAAGTAAGAATGATGAATAGAACAGAGCTGGGATCTATTTTCCAGTTTGGATAAAATGCATTCTGCACACAAATCCAAGGAGAACGGGCTGCCCCGATGCCCAGAAAATCTTTCACTCCTGCTAGTGTTCTACGTCAACCGCAACTTAGTCTGAAAGAAAAGCTTTTTCTCTGAGAGCATCTGAGAGGTTTGCATGAAGCACTGATATCTGACATATGCAATTTTGAATAGGAGAGGAAAAAGAAAATGGCAAGGAGTTTTTAATTTTAGTGGTTTCAATTTTAATTTCCCTGCACTTTTTCAAAACTTGTCAGCTCAAATGCCCATCAACATCTTTTAGTCATCTGTAAGTCAGTATTCATATAAAATGTGCTTCAAATCCAAAGAATTTCAAATTTGCACTCCAAGCTTCTATGCCTAGATTTATGATTTCCTACACATATTAGATGAAAGGAAGGCCTTTTTTACTGTGGGAGTGCTGGAACACTGGAACAGGTTGCCCAGAGAAGTTGTGGGTGTCCCATCCCTGAAAGTATTCAAGGTCACCTTGGACGGGGCTTGGAGCAGCAACAAAGGAGAAGCTTGATGGTAGAGAAACAAAGTTGGACTATAGAAGAAACTCGGATTGAAGTATAGGATCAAGTTTTCTCTCAGCTCTTGGGGTAAATTCAAAGTTGTACAAAATGACATTTATCTGTGCTATTCACTACTGTAACAGAAAGTTTCATGAAAACTGTACAGAAGATAGTAAATTTTAAAAGAGATAAGAATTACAGCATAAAATCCATGGGATAGGTTACAACATGAGACACTCTCTAAGAGAAAATCTCTTTGTTTCAGCACTTCATCGGGGTAAGATTTCATGAAGTGCCAAAGAAGGCGGCAAAATATCATTCGGGACATTATTTACTGGAATTCAGCCTGGCCATTAGTAGGAACTGCCTTTGAACATATCATGTAGATATACCACACACACTTTCCCTTCACTGAAAAATTACTGTTTACAACAAATAAGCAATTGACGATCAAAATTGATTGAAAGCATCTTAAACATGTCAAGTATTTCATTGTAGATGATCTGTGATCCAAATGCTTCTTCCACCTTCGAGAGGGACAGAAGAATTCTTCCATATCATGATGGTTTAAAATTGTATCAACCAATGTTTTCTGCTGAAAAGATATCATCTATTTTTTTCTATTTTTGGAAGAAAATATTCCTAGACATACAACAGGTGAGAACTAAGTAATTTTAAAGAAAGAAATGAAATGAAAATATTCTGTAAATAGAATGAAATGAAAAGCTGTGTTTTAAATAGGAGCTAAATATTAAACAGAATTTTTGTACCAGGCATTTGAATTACTGCACCAGCTCTTTTGCCCATCAAGAGAGGCATTTAGCATTTCAGTCTTTTCCAAGGTGTTCATGATCTGCTATGCTGATCTCTGTGTGTGCCTAGGTGTGTGTGGAGGGGGGGGCATATGAAGGGGAGTGTGTATGTTTGCTTTACAATTGTTGTGGCAGATTCATGCCTCAGCTCCACATTTTGTTTTAAAAAGGTCACACCGAGTGGATATGAAGTTTACTATCAACAAGAGATCGATTCCCAAATCATCCATTTGACTCTCCCTTATAAATCATGTGCTTTGTTGCATATTTTATCAAATATACTTTCAAGCCAGATGGAGGAAGGAGGATGTGGGAATCCCTCCACCATCTTGCAACTTTTATGTAAGTAGGTTTTCAAGAAAATCATCATTTCTCTTTTAAATATGTCTGGAACAGGCATGATGGTAGTGTCAACCTGTTGGAGTTTTTGTTGCTGGAAGAAGTTGTACAAAAGGATTGGTTTTTACATTGACCAGTTACTGAATCAAGCGCAGGAATACATTGGAAATTTAGCTGGGGGTTCCTTTTCCCAGCAGACTACTTCTAGAACGAGCTTGTACACTGAAGCTGACTCTTTTGCTCTCTTTTTGTTTCTTTCCTATTTTCTTGGCTTCTTTGCCACTATCTAGACAATTTTGGAACTTTGTTCCCAACTAAAATGGTTTCAATAGTCTGATTGTGATCATACATTTTTACAAGGAATTTTTAAAATCTTTCCTCGAGTCCAGAAAGTCAAGGACTTAGATCTTTTTCTTCCCTTATCAATATTGCCATGAAATTGATAAATAAAGACCAACTCTTTATTTTTGTTTTTAACCCACGTAGATAATTCCCATCCATTAATCCATTTTGTGGACCAATAGCTGCCATTCTGATGGAAGCTGTCACTTCTTAACAATAGGCATTCTGTGACTATGTTGACTGCACTTTGGGTGAAGATCCTAACTGGTCTTAGATATACATAGGGAGAAATTTGCTCAGCCAGTGTCAGTCTTAAGCATGCGTATCAGAAGATCTTTCTAGAGCTGGGAATTTTCCCATGAAAGGGATTCAGTTAGGGAAGAGACACTTGTGCCAGAGTTTTACATTCTTCTTGAACACTGCTTAAGGAACTTAGATGCCATGTCCATTTGGATCTCTGTCTGCACAGAACTTTGTCATGCCAGCGCTTTGAAATGCATCTTGAAGAGAATTCACTAGCACAGAATGAAAGAGAGTGGAAGGGGTTGGTGGGGCTAACCAGGCCCAACCCCCCTGCCTAAACCAGGATACCTAGAGCCTCTTGCCCAGGATTCTATCTGGGTGTACTTTTAATGTCTTCAAAGATCCAGGCTCCACAATCTTTCTGGGCAGTCTGTGCCGTGGTTCAGTCACCCTGACAGTAAAGAAACATTTACTGATGTTCAAAGGCAATCTCCTGTATTTCAGTGTGTGCCCACTGCCTCTTGTCTTTTCCCTCAGCATCACTGAAAAGACACTGATTCCCTCCCCTTTGCACTATTGCTTCCATATGTATGTGTGATGCCATGTAGAGGTATGTCAAAAACCTCCCTGAAGCCCAGGCAGATAATATTCCCTTCATCTACCAGTCAAGTTGATTCATCAGAGGAGTTTAAAGTGATGTTCAGCATGAAATTCCCCTGAAAAATCATGCTAACTACATTATTTGGTCATCTGTCATGTGCCTGGCAAGGATTTCAAGGAAGAGCTGCTTCATCAACTTCCTGGGGATAAAAAAGAGGCTGGCTGGTTTGTACTATGGCGAGTCCTCTTAATTGCCTTTTTTGAAGATGGGTGTCATTTGCTAACATCCACTCTTTAGCTCCTCTTCTCATCTACACCTCGGCAAAAAGCTTTTCCACTATGTCTGGCTAGGAAAAACTGTGCCAGCACAGAAAACATCTCCCATCGTGTTCTAGAAGTTGCACGGATGTCTGCCAAGTGTTTGGCAGGAAGAAAAGAAAAGTTGTCCAAAACAGCTTCCAATCGAATGTTCCTGTGATTGGAAAAGTCAGGAGAGTGCAAAGGTACTGTTTTCTATCAGTTGGCAAGGTGCGCACACAATCCCAGTGTTGTACAGCTTGCTTCTTCACCTTCCCGAAGCTGCCGCTCTCGCCGGCTGCCGGAGCCCAAGAAGCGGCTTCTTCGCGCAAAGACGATTGTGCCGCTCACAGTGCTCTCCTTAGCGCGGCTTCTGCCGAAAGACGCCCGGCAGCGGCTCTTACCTCCGGAGAGCATCCTACCTTCGTCTTTCGCGTCTTTTGTAGTCTACATCTTAGCAAAACGCTTTTCCACTATGTCTGGCTAGGAAAAACTGTGCCAGCACAGAAAACATCTCCCATCGTGTTCTAGAAGTTGCACGGATGTCTGCCAAGTGTTTGGCAGGAAGAAAAGAAAAGTTGTCCAAAACAGCTTCCAATCGAATGTTCCTGTGATTGAAAAAGTCAGGAGAGTGCAAAGGTACTGTTTTCTATCAGTTGGCAAGGTGCGCACACAATCCCAGTGTTGTACAGCTTGCTTCTTCACCTTCCCGAAGCTGCCGCTCTCGCCGGCTGCCGGAGCCCAAGAAGCGGCTTCTTCGCGCAAAGACGATTGTGCCGCTCACAGGGCTCTCCTTAGCGCGGCTTCTGCCGAAAGACGCCCGGCAGCGGCTCTTACCTCCGGAGAGCATCCTACCTTCGTCTTTCGCGTCTTATGTAGTCTACACCTCGGCAAAACGCTTTTCCACTATGTCTGGCTAGGAAAAACTGTGCCAGCACAGAAAACATCTCCCATCGTGTTCTAGAAGTTGCACGGATGTCTGCCAAGTGTTTGGCAGGAAGAAAAGAAAAGTTGTCCAAAACAGCTTCCAATCGAATGTTCCTGTGATTGGAAAAGTCAGGAGAGTGCAAAGGTACTGTTTTCTATCAGTTGGCAAGGTGCGCACACAATCCCAGTGTTGTACAGCTTGCTTCTTCACCTTCCCGAAGCTGCCGCTCTCGCCGGCTGCCGGAGCCCAAGAAGCGGCTTCTTCGCGCAAAGACGATTGTGCCGCTCACAGTGCTCTCCTTAGCGCGGCTTCTGCCGAAAGACGCCCGGCAGCGGCTCTTACCTCCGGAGAGCATCCTACCTTCGTCTTTCGCGTCTTATGTAGTCTACACCTCGGCAAAAAGCTTTTCCACTATGTCTGGCTAGGAAAAACTGTGCCAGCACAGAAAACATCTCCCATCGTGTTCTAGAAGTTGCACGGATGTCTGCCAAGTGTTTGGCAGGAAGAAAAGAAAAGTTGTCCAAAACAGCTTCCAATCGAATGTTCCTGTGATTGGAAAAGTCAGGAGAGTGCAAAGGTACTGTTTTCTATCAGTTGGCAAGGTGCGCACACAATCCCAGTGTTGTACAGCTTGCTTCTTCACCTTCCCGAAGCTGCCGCTCTCGCCGGCTGCCGGAGCCCAAGAAGCGGCTTCTTCGCGCAAAGACGATTGTGCCGCTCACAGTGCTCTCCTTAGCGCGGCTTCTGCCGAAAGACGCCCGGCAGCGGCTCTTACCTCCGGAGAGCATCCTACCTTCGTCTTTCGCGTCTTATGTAGTCTACACCTCGGCAAAAAGCTTTTCCACTATGTCTGGCTAGGAAAAACTGTGCCAGCACAGAAAACATCTCCCATCGTGTTCTAGAAGTTGCACGGATGTCTGCCAAGTGTTTGGCAGGAAGAAAAGAAAAGTTGTCCAAAACAGCTTCCAATCGAATGTTCCTGTGATTGGAAAAGTCAGGAGAGTGCAAAGGTACTGTTTTCTATCAGTTGGCAAGGTGCGCACACAATCCCAGTGTTGTACAGCTTGCTTCTTCACCTTCCCGAAGCTGCCGCTCTCGCCGGCTGCCGGAGCCCAAGAAGCGGCTTCTTCGCGCAAAGACGATTGTGCCGCTCACAGGGCTCTCCTTAGCGCGGCTTCTGCCGAAAGACGCCCGGCAGCGGCTCTTACCTCCGGAGAGCATCCTACCTTCGTCTTTCGCGTCTTATGTAGTCTACACCTCGGCAAAACGCTTTTCCACTATGTCTGGCTAGGAAAAACTGTGCCAGCACAGAAAACATCTCCCATCGTGTTCTAGAAGTTGCACGGATGTCTGCCAAGTGTTTGGCAGGAAGAAAAGAAAAGTTGTCCAAAACAGCTTCCAATCGAATGTTCCTGTGATTGGAAAAGTCAGGAGAGTGCAAAGGTACTGTTTTCTATCAGTTGGCAAGGTGCGCACACAATCCCAGTGTTGTACAGCTTGCTTCTTCACCTTCCCGAAGCTGCCGCTCTCGCCGGCTGCCGGAGCCCAAGAAGCGGCTTCTTCGCGCAAAGACGATTGTGCCGCTCACAGTGCTCTCCTTAGCGCGGCTTCTGCCGAAAGACGCCCGGCAGCGGCTCTTACCTCCGGAGAGCATCCTACCTTCGTCTTTCGCGTCTTATGTAGTCTACACCTCGGCAAAAAGCTTTTCCACTATGTCTGGCTAGGAAAAACTGTGCCAGCACAGAAAACATCTCCCATCGTGTTCTAGAAGTTGCACGGATGTCTGCCAAGTGTTTGGCAGGAAGAAAAGAAAAGTTGTCCAAAACAGCTTCCAATCGAATGTTCCTGTGATTGGAAAAGTCAGGAGAGTGCAAAGGTACTGTTTTCTATCAGTTGGCAAGGTGCGCACACAATCCCAGTGTTGTACAGCTTGCTTCTTCACCTTCCCGAAGCTGCCGCTCTCGCCGGCTGCCGGAGCCCAAGAAGCGGCTTCTTCGCGCAAAGACGATTGTGCCGCTCACAGTGCTCTCCTTAGCGCGGCTTCTGCCGAAAGACGCCCGGCAGCGGCTCTTACCTCCGGAGAGCATCCTACCTTCGTCTTTCGCGTCTTTTGTAGTCTACATCTTAGCAAAACGCTTTTCCACTATGTCTGGCTAGGAAAAACTGTGCCAGCACAGAAAACATCTCCCATCGTGTTCTAGAAGTTGCACGGATGTCTGCCAAGTGTTTGGCAGGAAGAAAAGAAAAGTTGTCCAAAACAGCTTCCAATCGAATGTTCCTGTGATTGGAAAAGTCAGGAGAGTGCAAAGGTACTGTTTTCTATCAGTTGGCAAGGTGCGCACACAATCCCAGTGTTGTACAGCTTGCTTCTTCACCTTCCCGAAGCTGCCGCTCTCGCCGGCTGCCGGAGCCCAAGAAGCGGCTTCTTCGCGCAAAGACGATTGTGCCGCTCACAGTGCTCTCCTTAGCGCGGCTTCTGCCGAAAGACGCCCGGCAGCGGCTCTTACCTCCGGAGAGCATCCTACCTTCGTCTTTCGCGTCTTTTGTAGTCTACATCTTAGCAAAACGCTTTTCCACTATGTCTGGCTAGGAAAAACTGTGCCAGCACAGAAAACATCTCCCATCGTGTTCTAGAAGTTGCACGGATGTCTGCCAAGTGTTTGGCAGGAAGAAAAGAAAAGTTGTCCAAAACAGCTTCCAATCGAATGTTCCTGTGATTGGAAAAGTCAGGAGAGTGCAAAGGTACTGTTTTCTATCAGTTGGCAAGGTGCGCACACAATCCCAGTGTTGTACAGCTTGCTTCTTCACCTTCCCGAAGCTGCCGCTCTCGCCGGCTGCCGGAGCCCAAGAAGCGGCTTCTTCGCGCAAAGACGATTGTGCCGCTCACAGTGCTCTCCTTAGCGCGGCTTCTGCCGAAAGACGCCCGGCAGCGGCTCTTACCTCCGGAGAGCATCCTACCTTCGTCTTTCGCGTCTTTTGTAGTCTACATCTTAGCAAAACGCTTTTCCACTATGTCTGGCTAGGAAAAACTGTGCCAGCACAGAAAACATCTCCCATCGTGTTCTAGAAGTTGCACGGATGTCTGCCAAGTGTTTGGCAGGAAGAAAAGAAAAGTTGTCCAAAACAGCTTCCAATCGAATGTTCCTGTGATTGGAAAAGTCAGGAGAGTGCAAAGGTACTGTTTTCTATCAGTTGGCAAGGTGCGCACACAATCCCAGTGTTGTACAGCTTGCTTCTTCACCTTCCCGAAGCTGCCGCTCTCGCCGGCTGCCGGAGCCCAAGAAGCGGCTTCTTCGCGCAAAGACGATTGTGCCGCTCACAGGGCTCTCCTTAGCGCGGCTTCTGCCGAAAGACGCCCGGCAGCGGCTCTTACCTCCGGAGAGCATCCTACCTTCTTCTTTCGCGTCTTATGTAGTCTACACCTCGGCAAAACGCTTTTCCACTATGTCTGGCTAGGAAAAACTGTGCCAGCACAGAAAACATCTCCCATCGTGTTCTAGAAGTTGCACGGATGTCTGCCAAGTGTTTGGCAGGAAGAAAAGAAAAGTTGTCCAAAACAGCTTCCAATCGAATGTTCCTGTGATTGGAAAAGTCAGGAGAGTGCAAAGGTACTGTTTTCTATCAGTTGGCAAGGTGCGCACACAATCCCAGTGTTGTACAGCTTGCTTCTTCACCTTCCCGAAGCTGCCGCTCTCGCCGGCTGCCGGAGCCCAAGAAGCGGCTTCTTCGCGCAAAGACGATTGTGCCGCTCACAGTGCTCCCCTTAGCGCGGCTTCTGCCGAAAGACGCCCGGCAGCGGCTCTTACCTCCGGAGAGCATCCTACCTTCTTCTTTCGCGTCTTATGTAGTCTACACCTCGGCAAAACGCTTTTCCACTATGTCTGGCTAGGAAAAACTGTGCCAGCACAGAAAACATCTCCCATCGTGTTCTAGAAGTTGCACGGATGTCTGCCAAGTGTTTGGCAGGAAGAAAAGAAAAGTTGTCCAAAACAGCTTCCAATCGAATGTTCCTGTGATCGGAAAAGTCAGGAGAGTGCAAAGGTACTGTTTTCTATCAGTTGGCAAGGTGCGCACACAATCCCAGTGTTGTACAGCTTGCTTCTTCACCTTCCCGAAGCTGCCGCTCTCGCCGGCTGCCGGAGCCCAAGAAGCGGCTTCTTCGCGCAAAGACGATTGTGCCGCTCACAGTACTCCCCTTAGCGCGGCTTCTGCCGAAAGACGCCCGGCAGCGGCTCTTACCTCCTGAGAGTGGCAGCTTCGGGAAGGTTAAGAAGCAAGCTGTACAACACTGGGATTGTGTGCGCACCTTGCCAACTGATAGAAAACAGTACCTTTGCACTCTCCTGACTTTTCCAATCACAGGAACATTCGATTGGAAGCTGTTTTGGACAACTTTTCTTTTCTTCCTGCCAAACACTTGGCAGACATCCGTGCAACTTCTAGAACACGATGGGAGATGTTTTCTGTGCTGGCACAGTTTTTCCTAGCCAGACATAGTGGAAAAGCGTTTTGCCGAGGTGTAGACTACAAAAGACGCGAAAGACGAAGGTAGGATGCTCTCCGGAGGTAAGAGCCGCTGCCGGGCGTCTTTCGGCAGAAGCCGCGCTAAGGAGAGCACTGTGAGCGGCACAATCGTCTTTGCGCGAAGAAGCCGCTTCTTGGGCTCCGGCAGCCGGCGAGAGCGGCAGCTTCGGGAAGGTGAAGAAGCAAGCTGTACAACACTGGGATTGTGTGCGCACCTTGCCAACTGATAGAAAACAGTACCTTTGCACTCTCCTGACTTTTCCAATCACAGGAACATTCGATTGGAAGCTGTTTTGGACAACTTTTCTTTTCTTCCTGCCAAACACTTGGCAGACATCCGTGCAACTTCTAGAACACGATGGGAGATGTTTTCTGTGCTGGCACAGTTTTTCCTAGCCAGACATAGTGGAAAAGCGTTTTGCCGAGGTGTAGATGAGAAGAGGAGCTAAAGACGAAGGTAGGATGCTCTCCGGAGGTAAGAGCCGCTGCCGGGCGTCTTTCGGCAGAAGCCGCGCTAAGGAGAGCACTGTGAGCGGCACAATCGTCTTTGCGCGAAGAAGCCGCTTCTTGGGCTCCGGCAGCCGGCGAGAGCGGCAGCTTCGGGAAGGTGAAGAAGCAAGCTGTACAACACTGGGATTGTGTGCGCACCTTGCCAACTGATAGAAAACAGTACCTTTGCACTCTCCTGACTTTTTCAATCACAGGAACATTCGATTGGAAGCTGTTTTGGACAACTTTTCTTTTCTTCCTGCCAAACACTTGGCAGACATCCGTGCAACTTCTAGAACACGATGGGAGATGTTTTCTGTGCTGGCACAGTTTTTCTTAGCCAGACATAGTGGAAAAGCGTTTTGCTAAGATGTAGACTACAAAAGACGCGAAAGACGAAGGTAGGATGCTCTCCGGAGGTAAGAGCCGCTGCCGGGCGTCTTTCGGCAGAAGCCGCGCTAAGGAGAGCACTGTGAGCGGCACAATCGTCTTTGCGCGAAGAAGCCGCTTCTTGGGCTCCGGCAGCCGGCGAGAGCGGCAGCTTCGGGAAGGTGAAGAAGCAAGCTGTACAACACTGGGATTGTGTGCGCACCTTGCCAACTGATAGAAAACAGTACCTTTGCACTCTCCTGACTTTTCCAATCACAGGAACATTCGATTGGAAGCTGTTTTGGACAACTTTTCTTTTCTTCCTGCCAAACACTTGGCAGACATCCGTGCAACTTCTAGAACACGATGGGAGATGTTTTCTGTGCTGGCACAGTTTTTCCTAGCCAGACATAGTGGAAAAGCGTTTTGCCGAGGTGTAGATGAGAAGAGGAGCTAAAGACGAAGGTAGGATGCTCTCCGGAGGTAAGAGCCGCTGCCGGGCGTCTTTCGGCAGAAGCCGCGCTAAGGAGAGCACTGTGAGCGGCACAATCGTCTTTGCGCGAAGAAGCCGCTTCTTGGGCTCCGGCAGCCGGCGAGAGCGGCAGCTTCGGGAAGGTGAAGAAGCAAGCTGTACAACACTGGGATTGTGTGCGCACCTTGCCAACTGATAGAAAACAGTACCTTTGCACTCTCCTGACTTTTTCAATCACAGGAACATTCGATTGGAAGCTGTTTTGGACAACTTTTCTTTTCTTCCTGCCAAACACTTGGCAGACATCCGTGCAACTTCTAGAACACGATGGGAGATGTTTTTTGTGCTGGCACAGTTTTTCTTAGCCAGACATAGTGGAAAAGCGTTTTGCTAAGATGTAGACTACAAAAGACGCGAAAGACGAAGGTAGGATGCTCTCCGGAGGTAAGAGCCGCTGCCGGGCGTCTTTCGGCAGAAGCCGCGCTAAGGAGAGCACTGTGAGCGGCACAATCGTCTTTGCGCGAAGAAGCCGCTTCTTGGGCTCCGGCAGCCGGCGAGAGCGGCAGCTTCGGGAAGGTGAAGAAGCAAGCTGTACAACACTGGGATTGTGTGCGCACCTTGCCAACTGATAGAAAACAGTACCTTTGCACTCTCCTGACTTTTCCAATCACAGGAACATTCGATTGGAAGCTGTTTTGGACAACTTTTCTTTTCTTCCTGCCAAACACTTGGCAGACATCCGTGCAACTTCTAGAACACGATGGGAGATGTTTTCTGTGCTGGCACAGTTTTTCCTAGCCAGACATAGTGGAAAAGCGTTTTGCCGAGGTGTAGATGAGAAGAGGAGCTAAAGACGAAGGTAGGATGCTCTCCGGAGGTAAGAGCCGCTGCCGGGCGTCTTTCGGCAGAAGCCGCGCTAAGGAGAGCCCTGTGAGCGGCACAATCGTCTTTGCGCGAAGAAGCCGCTTCTTGGGCTCCGGCAGCCGGCGAGAGCGGCAGCTTCGGGAAGGTGAAGAAGCAAGCTGTACAACACTGGGATTGTGTGCGCACCTTGCCAACTGATAGAAAACAGTACCTTTGCACTCTCCTGACTTTTTCAATCACAGGAACATTCGATTGGAAGCTGTTTTGGACAACTTTTCTTTTCTTCCTGCCAAACACTTGGCAGACATCCGTGCAACTTCTAGAACACGATGGGAGATGTTTTCTGTGCTGGCACAGTTTTTCCTAGCCAGACATAGTGGAAAAGCTTTTTGCCGAGGTGTAGATGAGAAGAGGAGCTAAAGTGTGGTTGTTAGCAAATGACACCCATCTTCAAAAAAGGCAATTAAGAGGACTCGCCATAGTACAAACCAGCCAGCCTCTTTTTTATCCCCAGGAAGTTGATGAAGCAGCTCTTCCTGGAAATCCTTGCCAGGCACATGACAGATGACCAAATAATGTAGTTAGCATGATTTTTCAGGGGAATTTCATGCTGAACATCACTTTAAACTCCTCTGATGAATCAACTTGACTGGTAGATGAAGGGAATATTATCTGCCTGGGCTTCAGGGAGGTTTTTGACATACCTCTACATGGCATCACACATACATATGGAAGCAATAGTGCAAAGGGGAGGGAATCAGTGTCTTTTCAGTGATGCTGAGGGAAAAGACAAGAGGCAGTGGGCACACACTGAAATACAGGAGATTGCCTTTGAACATCAGTAAATGTTTCTTTACTGTCAGGGTGACTGAACCACGGCACAGACTGCCCAGAAAGATTGTGGAGCCTGGATCTTTGAAGACATTAAAAGTACACCCAGATAGAATCCTGGGCAAGAGGCTCTAGGTATCCTGGTTTAGGCAGGGGGGTTGGGCCTGGTTAGCCCCACCAACCCCTTCCACTCTCTTTCATTCTGTGCTAGTGAATTCTCTTCAAGATGCATTTCAAAGCGCTGGCATGACAAAGTTCTGTGCAGACAGAGATCCAAATGGACATGGCATCTAAGTTCCTTAAGCAGTGTTCAAGAAGAATGTAAAACTCTGGCACAAGTGTCTCTTCCCTAACTGAATCCCTTTCATGGGAAAATTCCCAGCTCTAGAAAGATCTTCTGATACGCATGCTTAAGACTGACACTGGCTGAGCAAATTTCTCCCTATGTATATCTAAGACCAGTTAGGATCTTCACCCAAAGTGCAGTCAACATAGTCACAGAATGCCTATTGTTAAGAAGTGACAGCTTCCATCAGAATGGCAGCTATTGGTCCACAAAATGGATTAATGGATGGGAATTATCTACGTGGGTTAAAAACAAAAATAAAGAGTTGGTCTTTATTTATCAATTTCATGGCAATATTGATAAGGGAAGAAAAAGATCTAAGTCCTTGACTTTCTGGACTCGAGGAAAGATTTTAAAAATTCCTTGTAAAAATGTATGATCACAATCAGACTATTGAAACCATTTTAGTTGGGAACAAAGTTCCAAAATTGTCTAGATAGTGGCAAAGAAGCCAAGAAAATAGGAAAGAAACAAAAAGAGAGCAAAAGAGTCAGCTTCAGTGTACAAGCTCGTTCTAGAAGTAGTCTGCTGGGAAAAGGAACCCCCAGCTAAATTTCCAATGTATTCCTGCGCTTGATTCAGTAACTGGTCAATGTAAAAACCAATCCTTTTGTACAACTTCTTCCAGCAACAAAAACTCCAACAGGTTGACACTACCATCATGCCTGTTCCAGACATATTTAAAAGAGAAATGATGATTTTCTTGAAAACCTACTTACATAAAAGTTGCAAGATGGTGGAGGGATTCCCACATCCTCCTTCCTCCATCTGGCTTGAAAGTATATTTGATAAAATATGCAACAAAGCACATGATTTATAAGGGAGAGTCAAATGGATGATTTGGGAATCGATCTCTTGTTGATAGTAAACTTCATATCCACTCGGTGTGACCTTTTTAAAACAAAATGTGGAGCTGAGGCATGAATCTGCCACAACAATTGTAAAGCAAACATACACACTCCCCTTCATATGCCCCCCCCTCCACACACACCTAGGCACACACAGAGATCAGCATAGCAGATCATGAACACCTTGGAAAAGACTGAAATGCTAAATGCCTCTCTTGATGGGCAAAAGAGCTGGTGCAGTAATTCAAATGCCTGGTACAAAAATTCTGTTTAATATTTAGCTCCTATTTAAAACACAGCTTTTCATTTCATTCTATTTACAGAATATTTTCATTTCATTTGTTTCTTTAAAATTACTTAGTTCTCACCTGTTGTATGTCTAGGAATATTTTCTTCCAAAAATAGAAAAAAATAGATGATATCTTTTCAGCAGAAAACATTGGTTGATACAATTTTAAACCATCATGATATGGAAGAATTCTTCTGTCCCTCTCGAAGGTGGAAGAAGCATTTGGATCACAGATCATCTACAATGAAATACTTGACATGTTTAAGATGCTTTCAATCAATTTTGATCGTCAATTGCTTATTTGTTGTAAACAGTAATTTTTCAGTGAAGGGAAAGCGTGTGTGGTATATCTACATGATATGTTCAAAGGCAGTTCCTACTAATGGCCAGGCTGAATTCCAGTAAATAATGTCCCGAATGATATTTTGCCGCCTTCTTTGGCACTTCATGAAATCTTACCCCGATGAAGTGCTGAAACACAGAGATTTTCTCTTAGAGAGTGTCTCATGTTGTAACCTATCCCATGGATTTTATGCTGTAATTCTTATCTCTTTTAAAATTTACTATCTTCTGTACAGTTTTCATGAAACTTTCTGTTACAGTAGTGAATAGCACAGATAAATGTCATTTTGTACAACTTTGAATTTACCCCAAGAGCTGAGAGAAAACTTGATCCTATACTTCAATCCGAGTTTCTTCTATAGTCCAACTTTGTTTCTCTACCATCAAGCTTCTCCTTTGTTGCTGCTCCAAGCCCCGTCCAAGGCGACCTTGAATACTTTCAGGGATGGGACACCCACAACTTCTCTGGGCAACCTGTTCCAGTGTTCCAGCACTCCCACAGTAAAAAAGGCCTTCCTTTCATCTAATATGTGTAGGAAATCATAAATCTAGGCATAGAAGCTTGGAGTGCAAATTTGAAATTCTTTGGATTTGAAGCACATTTTATATGAATACTGACTTACAGATGACTAAAAGATGTTGATGGGCATTTGAGCTGACAAGTTTTGAAAAAGTGCACGGAAATTAAAATTGAAACCACTAAAATTAAAAACTCCTTGCCATTTTCTTTTTCCTCTCCTATTCAAAATTGCATATGTCAGATATCAGTGCTTCATGCAAACCTCTCAGATGCTCTCAGAGAAAAAGCTTTTCTTTCAGACTAAGTTGCGGTTGACGTAGAACACTAGCAGGAGTGAAAGATTTTCTGGGCATTGGGGCAGCCCGTTCTCCTTGGATTTGTGTGCAGAATGCATTTTATCCAAACTGGAAAATAGATCCCAGCTCTGTTCTATTCATCATTCTTACTTCATCAGGCCAGAAGATTCTGTGAAAAGTAGCCTGTGGACCTTGAAGACAGCGCATGTGAACCAGATGAGAGGTGATAGAGAAGTTGAGGGAGAGAAGAAAGAGCATGAGGCTGAAACCAGAAAGTATTTCTCCACGTGATCATGGAAGATTGCAGGAGCCACTTGGTACTATCAAACCAGCCCAACTTGGCACTGGTGCCACCTTGGGTCTGGGAGCCATGTTGCATATCGTGCATTTTAAGGAGCCAGCTGGCCACACCCAGCCATATGCCCCCAAACACAAACCAAGGCCCTTTTCTCTGGCAAACAAAACTCAGCTGCCCTGCTTCTGGATGGCAGATTGCAGGAACCACTTGGTACTATCAAACCAGCCCAACTTGGCACTGGTGCCACCATGGGTCTGGTCACCATCCTGCCTATCGTAGCTTTTCAGGAGCCAGCCGGTCACTCTCAGCCATAGGCCCCCAAACACAAACCTCGGCCCGTTTCCCTGGCAAACAAAAGTAAGCTGCCCCGCTTCTGGATGGCAGATTGCAGGAGCTACTTAGTACTATCAAATCAGCCCGACTTGGCACAGGTGCCACCTTGGATCTGGGAACCATCCTGTGTATCGTGGATTTTCAGGGGCCAGCCAGCCACTCTCAGCCATATGCCCCCAAAAACAAACCACGGACCTTTTCTCTGGCAAACAAAACTCAACTGACCCTCTTCTGGATGGCAAATTTTAGGACGCACTTTGTACTACGAAAACCGCCCGACGTGGCACTGGTGCCACCTTGGGTCTGGGAAACATCCTGCATATCGAGCTTTTTAAGGAGCCAGCCGGCCAGGCCCAGCCATATACCCCCAAAAACAAACCACGGACCATTTCTCATGGAAACAAAAATCCGCTGCCCCGCGTCTGGATGGCAGATTGCAGGAGCCACTTTGCACCATCAAACCAGCCCGACTTGGCACTGGTGCCACCTTGGGTCTGGGAACAATCCTGCGTATCGTACATATTCAGGAACCAGCCGAACACTCCCAGCCACAGGCCCCCAAACACAAACAACGGCCCATTTCCCTGGCAAACAAAACTCAGCGGCCCCGCTTCTGGATGGCAGTTTGCAGGAGCCACTTGGGACTATCAAACCAGCCCGACTTGGCACTGGTGCCACCTTGGGTCTGGGAACCATCCTGCGTATGGTGGATTCTAAGGAGCCAGCCGGCCACTCCCAGCCACAGGCCCCCAACAAAAACCACGGCCCTTTTTTCTGGCAAACAAAACTTAGCTGCCTCACTTCTGGATGGCAGATTGCAGGAGCCACTTGGTGTAATCAAACCAGCCCGACTTGGCACTGGTGCCACCTTGGGTCTGGGAACCATCCTGCGTATCGTGGGTTCAAAGGAGCCAGCCGGCCACTCCCAGCCACAGGCCCCCAAATAAAAACAACGGCGCTTTTCCCTGGAAAACAAAACTCGCCTGCCAACTTTTTGATGGCAGATTGCAGGAGCCACTTGGTACTATCAAACCAGCCCAACTTGGCACTGGTGCCACCATGGGTCTGGTCACCATCCTGCCTATTGTAGCTTTCCAGGAGCCAGCCGGTCACTCCCAGCCATAGGTCCCAAGTCACAAACCTCGGCCCGTTTCACTGGCAAACAAAAGTAAGCTGCCCCGCTTCTGGATGGCAGATTGCAGGAGCCACTTGGTACTATCAAACCAGCCCAACTTGGCACTGGTGCCACCTCTGGTCTGGGAACCATGCTGCGTAACACAGATTCTTAGGCGCCAGTCGGCCACTCCCAGCCACAAGCCCCCAAACACAAACAACTGCGCTATTCTCTGGCAAACAAAACTCCACTGCCCCTCTCCTGGATGGCAAATTGCAGGACGCACTTGGTACTATAAAAACAGCCCGACTTGGCACTGGTGCCACCTTGGGTCTGGGAACCATCCTGCGTATCGATCTTTTTAATGAGACAGCCGGCCACTCCTAGCCATATGCCCCCAAACACAACCCACGGCCCTTTTCTCTGGCAAACAAAACTCAACTGCACCGCTTCTGGATGGCAGATTGCAGGAGCCACTTGGTACTATCAAACCAGCCCGACTTGGCACTGGTGCCACCTTGGGTCTGGGAACCATCCTGCGTATTGTGGGTTGTCAGGAGCCAGCCGAACACTCTCGGCCACAGACCCCAATCAAAAACAACGGCCCGTTTCACAGGCAAACAAAACTCAGCTGCCCCGCTTCTGGATGGGAGATTGCAGGAGGCACTTGACACTGTGAAACCAGCCCCACTTGGCACTGGTGCCACCTTGGGTCTGGGAACCATGCTGCGTATCATGGATGTTCAGGAGCCAGCCGGCCACTCCCAGCCACAGGCCCCCAAACACAAACCACAGCCTTTTTCTCTGGCAAACAAAATTCAGCTGCCCCGCTTCTGGATGGCAGATTGCAGGAGCCACTTGGGACTATCACACCAGCACAACATGGCACTGCTGCCACCTTGGATCTGGGAACCATCCTTCCTATCGTGGATTTTCAGGGGCCAGCTGGTCACTCTCAGCCATAGGCCCCAAACACAAACCACGGCCCTTTTCTCTGGAAAACAAAACTCAACTGCCCCTCTTCTGGATGGCAGATTGCAGGAGCCACTGGGTACTATGAAACCAGCCCTACTTGGCACTGGTGCCACCTTGGGTCTGGGAACCATGCTGCGTATCATGGATTTTCAGGAGCCAGCCGGCCACTGCCAGCCACAGGCCCCGAAACACAAACAACAGCCTTTTTCTCTGGCAAACAAAATTCAGCTGCCCCGCTTCTGGATGGCAGATTGCAGGAACCACTTGGTACTAACAAACCAGCCCGACTTGGCACTGGTGCCACCTTGGCTCTTGGAACCATGCTGCGTATCGTGGATTCTAAGGAGCCAGCTGGCCACTCCCAGCCACAGGCCCCAAAACACACACAACGGTGCTTTTCCTTGGAAAACAAAACTCGCCTGCCAAACATTTGATGGCAGATTGCAGGAGCCACTTGGTACTATCAAACCAGCGCAACTTGGCACTGGTGCCACCATGGGTCTGGTCACCATCCTGCCTATCGTAGCTTTTCAGGTGGCAGCCAGCCACCCCCAGCCAGAGGCCCCTAGACAAATATTTCGGCCAGTTTCCCTGTCAAACAAAAGTAAGCTTCCCCGCTTCTGGATGGCAGATTGCAGGAGCCACTTTGCACCATCAAACCAGCCCAACTTGGCACTGGTGCCACCTCTGGTCTGGGAACCATCCTGCGTATCGTGGGTTCTAAGGAGCCAGCTGGCCACTCCCAGCCACAGGCCCCCAAACACAAACAACGGCGCTTTTCCCTGGAAAACAAAACTCGCCTGCCAACTTTTTGATGGCAGATTGCCGGAGCCACTTGGTACTATCAAACCAGCCCAACTTGGCACTGGTGCCACCATGGGTCTGGTCACCATCCTGCCTATCGTAGCTTTTCAGGAGCCAGCCGGTCACTCGCAGCCATAGGCCCCCAAACACAAACCTCGGCCCGTTTCCCTGGCAAACAAAAGTAAGCTGCCCCGCTTCTGCATGGCAGATTGCAGGAGCTATTTAGTACTATCAAACCAGCCCGACTTGGCACTGGTGACACCTCTGGTCTGGGAACCATCCTGCCTATCGTGGATTTTCAGGGGCCAGCCGGCCACTCTCAGCCATATGCCCCCAAAAACAAACCACGGCCCTTTTCTCTGGCAAACAAAACTCAACTGCCCCTCTTCTGGATGGCAAATTTTAGGACGCACTTTGTACTACGAAAACCGCCCGACGTGGCACTGGTGCCACCTTGTGTCAGGGAAGCATCCTGCATATCGAGCTTTTTAAGGAGCCAGCCGGCCACGCCCAGCCATATACCCCCAAAAACAAACCACGGACCATTTCTCATGGAAACAAAAATCCGCTGCCCCGCGTCTGGATGGCAGATTGCAGGAGCCACTTTGCATCATCAAACCAGCCCGACTTGGCACTGGTGCCACCTTGGGTCTGGGAACAATCCTGCATATCGTGGATTCTAAGGAGCCAGCCGGCCACTCCCAGCCACAGGCCCCCAAACACAAACAACGGCGCTTTTCCCTGGAAAACAAAACTCGCCTGCCAGCTTTTTGATGGCAGATTGCAGGAGCCACTTGGTAGTGTCAAACCAGCCCGACTTGGCACTGGTGCCACCTTGGGTTTGGGAACCATCCTGCGTATCGTGGATTCTAAGCAGCCACCCGGCCACTCTGAGCCACAGGCGCCCAAACACAAACAACGGCGCTGTTCCCTGGAAAACAAAACTCGCCTGCCAACATTTTGATGGCAGATTGCAGGAGCCACTTGGTGCTATCAAACCAGCCCAACTTGGCACTGGTGCCACCATGGGTCTGGTCACCATCCTGCCTATCGTAGCTTTTCAGGAGCCAGCCGGTCACTCCCAGCCATAGACCCACAGACACAAACCTCGGCCCGTTTCCCTGGAAAACAAAAGTAAGCTGCCCCGATTCTGGATGGCAGATTGCAGGAGCCACTTGGTACTATCAAATCAGCCCAACTTGGCACTGGTGCCACCATGGGTCTGGTAAACATCCTGCCTATCGTAGCTTTTAAGGAGCCAGACGGTCACTCCCTGCCATAGGCCCCCAGACACAAACCTCGGCCCGTTTCCCTGGCAAACAAAAGTAAACTGCCCCGCTTTTGGATGGCAGATTGCAGGATGCATTTGGTACTATCAAACCTGCCCGACTTGGCCCTCGTGCCACCTTGGCTCTGGGAACCATGCTGCGTAACGTAGATTCTACGAGGACAGGCGGCCACTCCCAGCCACAGGCCTCCAAACACAAACAACGGCGCTTTTCCCTGGAAAACAAAACTCGCCTGCCAACTTTTTGATGGCAGATTGCAGGAGCCACTTGGTACTATCAAACCAGCCCAACTTGGTACTGGTTCCATTTTGGGTCTGGTCACCATCCTGCCTATCGTAGCTTTTCAGGAGCCAGCCGGTCACTCCCAGCCATAGGCCCCCAGACACAAACCTCGGCCCGTTTCCCTGGCAAACAAAAGTAAGCTGCCCCGCTTCTGGATGGCAGATTGCAGGAGCCACATGGTACTATCAAACCAGGCCAACATGGCACTGGTGCCACCTTGGCTCTGGGAACCATCCTGCCTATCGTGGATTTTCAGGGGCCAGCCGGCCACTCTCAGCCATATGCCCCCAAACACATACCACGGCCCTTTGCTCTGGCAAACAAAACTCAACTGCCCCTCTTCTGGATGGCAAATTGCAGGACGCACTTGGTACTACGAAAACAGCCCGACTTGGCACTGATGCCACCTTGGGTCAGGGAACAATCCTGCGTATCGATCTTTTTAAGGAGCCAGCCGGCCACGTCCAGCCATATACCCCCAAAAAAAAACCACGGAACTTTTCTCCAGCAAACAAAAATCCGCTGCCGCGCGTCTGAATGGCAGATTTCAGGAGCTATTTAGTATTATCAAACCAGCCCGACTTGGCACTGGTGCCACCATGAATCTGGTAACCATCCTGCCTATCGTAGCTTTTCAGTAGCCAGCCGGTCACTCCCAGCCATAGGCCCCCAGCCAAATACCTCGGCCCGTTTCCCTGGGAAACAAAAGTAAGCTGTCCCGCTTCTGGATGGCAGATTGCAGGAGCCACTTGGTATTATCAAACCAGCCCAACTTGGCACTGGTGCCACTTTGGCTCTGGGAACCATCCTGCGTATCCTGGGTTCAAAGGAGCCAGCCGGCCACTCCCAGCCACAGGCCCCTAAACAAGAACAACGGCGCTTTTCCCTGGAAAACAAAACTCGCCTGACAACTTTTTGATGGCAGATTGCAGGAGCCACTTGGTACTATCAAACCAGCCCAACTTGGCACTGGTGCCACCATGGGTCTGGTCACCATCCTGCCTATCGTAGCTTTTCAGGAGCCAGCCGCTCACTCCCAGCCATAGGCCCCCAGACAAATATCTCGGCCCGTTTCCCTGGCAAACAAAAGTAAGCAGCCCCGCTTCTGGATGGCAGATTGCAGGAGCCACATGGTACTATCAAACCAGCCCAACATGGCACTGGTGCCACCTTGGGTCTGGGAACCATCCTGCCTATCGTGGATTTTCAGGGGCCAGCCGGCCACTCTCAACCATATGCCCCCAAACATATACCACGGCCCTTTTCTCTGGCAAACAAAACTCAACTGCCCCTCTTCTGGATGGCAAATTGCAGGACGCACTTGGTACTACGAAAACAGCCCGACTTGGCACTGATGCCACCTTGGGTCAGGGAACAATCCTGCGTATCGAGCTTTTTAAGGAGCCAGCCGGCCACGTCCAGCCATATACCCCCAAAAAAAAACCACGGAACTTTTCTCCAGCAAACAAAAATCCGCTGCCCCGCGTCTGGATGGCAGATTGCAGGAGCTATTTAGTATTATCAAACCAGCCCGACTTGGCACTGGTGCCACCATGAGTCTGGTAACCATCCTGCCTATCGTAGCTTTTCAGTAGCCAGCCAGTCACTCCCAGCCATAGGCCCCCAGACAAATACCTCGGCCCGTTTCCCTGGGAAACAAAATTAAGCTGTCCCGCTTCTGGATGGCAGATTGCAGGAGCCACTTGGTACTATCAAACCAGCCCAACTTGGCACTGGCGCCACCTTGGCTCTGGGAACCATCCTGCGTATCCTGGGTTCAAAGGAGGCAGCCGGCCACTCCCAGCCACAGGCCTCCAAACACAAACAACGGCGCTTTTCCCTGGAAAACAAAACTGGCCTGCCAACTTTTTGATGGCAGATTGCAGGAGCCACTTGGTACTATCAAACCAGCCCAACTTGGCACTGGTGCCACCATGGGTCTGGTCACCATCCTGCCTATCGTAGCTTTTCAGGAGCCAGCCGGTCACTCCCAGCCATAGGCCCCCAGACACAAAGCTCTGCCCGTTTCCCTGGCAAACAAAAGTAAGCTGCCCCGCTTCTGGATGGCAGATTGCAGGAGTCACTTTGCACCATCAAACCAGCCCGACTTGGCACTGGTGCCACCTCTGGTCTGGGACCCATCCTGCGTATCGTGGATTCTAAGGAGACAGCTGGCCACTCCCAGCCACAGGCCCCCAAACACAAACAACGGCGATTTTCCCTGGAGAACAAAACTCGCTTGCCAACTTTTTGATGGCAGATTGCAGGAGCCACTTGGTACTATCAAACCACCCCAACTTGGCAACAAGTGGTTCCTGCAATCTGCCATCCAGAAGCGGGGCAGCTTACTTTTCTTTGCCAGGGAAACGGACCGTTGTTTGTGTTTGGAGGCGTATGGCTGGGAGTGGCCGACTGGCTCCTTAAAATCCACGATACGCAGGATGGTTCCCAGACCCAAGGTGGCACCAGTGCCAAGTCGGGCTGGTTTGATAGTACCAAGTGGCTCCTGCAATCTGCCATCCAGAAGCGGGGGTGCTTACTTTTGTTTGCCAGGGAAACGGGCCGAGCTTTGTGTCTCGGGGCCTATGGCAGGGAGTGACCGGCTTGCTCCTGAAAAGCTACGATAGGCAGGATGGTGACCAGACCCATGGTGGCACCAGTGCCAAGTTGGGCTGGTTTGATAGTACCAAGTGGCTCCTGCAATCTGCCATCAAAAAGTTGGCAGGCGAGTTTTGTTTTCCAGGGAAATGCGCCATTGTTTGTGTTTGGGGGCCTGTGGTTGGGAGTGCCCGGCTGCCTCCTTAGAAACCACGATACGCAGCATGGTTACCAGACAAGAGGTGCCACCAGTGCCAAGTTGTGCTGGTTTGATACTACCAAGTGGTTCCTGCAATCTGCCATCCAGAAGCGGGGCAGCTTACTTTTGTTTGCCACGGAAACGGGCCGTTGTTTGTGTTTGGGGGCCTGTGGCTGGGAGTGGCCGACTGGCTCCTTAGAATCCACGATACGCAGGATCGGTCCCAGACCAGAGGTGGCACCAGTGCCAAGTCGGGCTGGTTTGATAGTACCAAGTGGCTCCTGCAATCTGCCATCCAGAAGCGGGGCAGCTTACTTTTGTTTGCCAGGGAAACGGGCCGAGGTTTATGACTGGGGACCTATGGCTGGGAGTGACCGGCTGGCTCCTGAAAAGTTACGATAGGCAGGATGGTGACCAGACCCATGGTGGCACCAGTGCCAAGTTGGGCTGGTTTGATAGTACCAAGTGGCTCCTGTAATCTGCCATCAAATAGTTGGTAGGCGAGTTTTGTTTTCCAGGGAAATGCGCCGTTGTTTTTGTTTGGGGGCCTGTGGTAGGGAGTGGCCGGCTGGCTAATTAGAATCCACGATACGCAGGATGGTTCCCAGACCAGAGGTGGCACCAGTGCCAAGACGGGCTAGTTTGATGGTGCAAAATGGCTCCTGCAATCTGCCATCCAGAAGCGGGGTAGCTTACTTTTGTTTGCCAGGGAAACGGGCCGAGCTTTTTGTCTGGGGGCCTATGGCTGGGAGTGACCGGCTGGCACCTGAAAAGCTACGATAGGCAGGATGGTGACCAGACCCATGGTGGCACCAGTGCCAAGTTGGGCTGATTTGATAAAACCAAGTGGCTCCTGCAATCTGCCATCAAAAAGTTGGCAGGAGAGTTTTGTTTTCCAGGGAAAAACGCCGTTGTTTGTGTTTGGGGGCCTGTGGGTGGGAGTGGCCGGCTGGCTCCTTAGAATCCACGATACGCAGCATGGTATCCAGACCCAAGGTGGCACCAGTGCCAAGTATTGCTGGTTTGATAGTACCAAGTGGTTCCTGCAATCTGCCATCCAAAAGCAGGGCAGCTTACTTTTGTTTGCCAGGGAAACGGGCCGAGGTTTGTGTCTCAGGGCCTATGGCTGGGAGTGACCGGCTGGCTCCTGAAAAGCTACGATAGGCAGGATGGTGACCAGACCCATGGTGGCACCAGTCCCAAGTTGGGCTGATTTGATAGTACCAAGTGGCTCCTACAATCTGCCGTCAAATTTTGGCAGGCGAGTTTTGTTTTCCAGGGAAAAGCGCCGTTGTTTGTGTCTGGGGGCCTGTGCCTGGCAGTGGCCGGCTGGCTCCTTAGAATCCACGATACGCAGGATGGTTCCCAGACCCAAGGTGGCACCAGTGCCAAGTCGGGCTAGTATGATGGTGCAAAGTGGCTCCTGCAATCTGCCATCCAGAAGCGGGGCAGCTTACTTTTGTTTGCCAGGGAAAAGGGCCGAGCTTTGTGTCTCGGGGCCTATGGCTGGGAGTGACCGGCTGGCTCCTGAAAAGCTACGATAGGCAGGATGGTGACCAGACCCATGGTGGCACCAGTGCCAAGTTGGGCTGGTTTGATAGTACCAAGTGGCTCCTGCAATCTGCCATCAAAATGTCGGCAGGCGAGTTTTGTTTTCCAGGGAAAAGCGCCGTTGTTTGTGTTTGGGGGCCTGTGGCTGGGAGTGGCCGGCTGGCTCCTTAGAATCCACAATACGCAGGATGTTTCCCAGACCAGAGGTGGCATCAGTGTCAAGTCGGGCTGGTTTGATAGTACCAAGTGCGTCCTGCAATCTGCCATCCAGAAGCGGGGCAGCTTACTTTTGTTTGCCAGGGAAACGGGCCGAGCTTTTTGTTTGGGGGCCTATGGCTGGGAGTGAGCGGTTGGCTCCTGAAAAGCTACGATAGGCAGGATGGTGAGCAGACCCATGGTGGCACAAGTGCCAAGTTGGGCTGGTTTGATAGCACCAAGTGGCTCCTGCAATCTGCCATCAAAAAGTTGGCAGGCGAGTTTTGTTTTCCAGGGAAAAGCGCCGTTATTTGTGTTTGGGTGCCTATGGCTGGGAGTGGCCGGCTGGCTCCTTAGAATCCACGATACGCAGGATGGTTCCCAGACCAGAGGTGGCACCAGTGCCAAGTTGGGCTGGTTTGATAGTACCAAGTGGTTCCTGCAATCTGCCATCCAGAAGCGGGGCAGCTTACTTTTGTTTCCCAGGGAAACGGGCCGAGGTTTTTTTCTGGGAGCCTATGGCTTGGAGTGACCGTCTGGCTCCTGAAAACCTACGATAGGCAGGATGGTGACCAGACCCATGGTGGCACCAGTGCCAAGTTGGGCTGATTTGATAGTAGCAAGTGGCTCCTGCAATCTGCCATCAAAAAGTTGTCAGGCGAGTTTTGTTTTCCTGGGAAAAGCGCCGTTGTTTGTGTTTGGGGGCCTGTGGCTGGGAGTGGCCGGCTGGCTCCTTAGAATCCACGATACGCAGCATGGTTCCCAGACCAGAGATGGCACCAGTTCCAAGTCGGGCTATTTGATGGTGAAAAGTGGTTCCTGCAATCTGCCATCCAGAAGCGGGGCAGCTTACTTTGGTTTGCCAGGGAAAAGGGCAGGGCTTTGTGTCTGGGCGCCTATGGCTGGGAGTGACCGGCTGGCTCCTGAAAAGCTACGATAGGCAGGATGGTGACCAGACCCATGGTGGCACCAGTGCCAAGTTTGGCTGATTTGATAGTACCAAGTGGCTCCTGCAATCTGCCATCAAAAAGTTGGCCGGCGAATTTTGTTTTCCAGGGAAAAGCGCTGTGGTTTGTGTTTGGGGGCCTGTGGCAGGGAGTGGCCGGCTGGCTCCTTATAATCCACGATACGCAGCATGGTTCCCAGACCCAAGGTGGCACCAGTGCCAAGTTGGGCTGGTTTGATAGTACCAAGTGGCTCTGGCAATCTGCCATCAAAAAGTTGGCAGACGAGTTTTGTTTTCCAGGGAAAAGCGCCGTTGTTTTTGTTTGGGGGCCTGTGGCTGGGAGTGGACGGATGGCTAATTAGAATCCACGATACGCAGGATGGTTCCCAGACCAGAGGTGGCACCAGTGCCAAGTCGGGCTGGTTTGATAGTACCAAGTGGTTCCTGCAATCTGCCATCCAGAAGCGGGATAACTTACTTTTGTTTGTCAGGGAAACGGGCCGAGCTTTGTGTCTGGGGGCCTATGGCTGGGAGTGACCGGCTGGCTCCTGAAAAGCTACGATAGGCAGGATGGTGACCAGACCCATGGTGGCACCAGTGCCAAGTTGGTCTGATTTGATAAAAACAAGTGGCTCCTGCAATCTCTCATCAAAAAGTTGGCAGGCGAGTTTTGTTTTCCAGGGAAAAGCGCCGTTGTTTGTGTTTGGGGACCTGTGGCTGGGAGTGGCCGGCTGGCTCCTTAGAATCCACGATACGCAGCATGGTATCCAGACCCAAGGTGGCACCAGTGCCAAGTTTTGCTGGTTTGATAGTACCAAGTGGTTCCTGCAATCTGCCACCCAGAAGCAGGGCAGCTTACTTTTGTTTGCCAGGGAAACGGGCCGAGCTTTTTGTCTGGGGGCCTATGGCTGGGAGTGACCAGCTGGCTCCTGAAAAGCTACGATAGGCAGGATGGTGACCAGACCCATGGTGGCACCAGTCCCAAGTTGGGCTGATTTGATAGTACCAAGTGGCTCCTGCAATCTGCCGTCAAAATTTGGCAGGCGAGTTTTGTTTTCCAGGGAAAACCGCCGTTGTTTGTGTTTGGGGGCCTGTGGCTGGGAGTGGCCGGCTGGCTCCTTAGAATCCACGATACGCAGGATGGTTCCCAGACCTGAGGTGGCACCAGTGCCAAGTCGGGCTAGTTTGATGGTGCAAAGTGGCTCCTGCAATATGCCATCCAGAAACGGGGCAGCTTACTTTTGTTTGCCAGGGAAACGGGCCGAGGTTTTTGTCTGGGGGCCTATGGCTGGGAGTGACCGTCTGGCTCCTGAAAAGCTACGATAGGCAGGATGGTGACCAGACCCATGATGGCACCAGTGCCAAGTTGAGCTGGTTTGATAGTACCAAGTGGCTCCTGCAATCTGCCATCAAAAAGTTGTCAGGCGAGTTTTGTTTTCCAGGGAAAAGCGCCATTGTTTGTGTTTGGGGGCCTGTGGTTGGGAGTGCCCGGCTGGCTCCTTAGAAACCACGATACGCAGCATGGTTACCAGACAAGAGGTGCCACCAGTGCCAAGTTGTGCTGGTTTGATACTACCAAGTGGTTCCTGCAATCTGCCATCCAGAAGCGGGGCAGCTTACTTTTGTTTGCCACGGAAACGGGCCGTTGTTTGTGTTTGGGGGCCTGTGGCTGGGAGTGGCCGACTGGCTCCTTAGAATCCACGATACGCAGGATCGGTCCCAGACCAGAGGTGGCACCAGTGCCAAGTCGGGCTGGTTTGATAGTACCAAGTGGCTCCTGCAATCTGCCATCCAGAAGCGGGGCAGCTTACTTTTGTTTGCCAGGGAAACGGGCCGAGGTTTATGACTGGGGACCTATGGCTGGGAGTGACCGGCTGGCTCCTGAAAAGTTACGATAGGCAGGATGGTGACCAGACCCATGGTGGCACCAGTGCCAAGTTGGGCTGGTTTGATAGTACCAAGTGGCTCCTGTAATCTGCCATCAAATAGTTGGTAGGCGAGTTTTGTTTTCCAGGGAAATGCGCCGTTGTTTTTGTTTGGGGGCCTGTGGTAGGGAGTGGCCGGCTGGCTAATTAGAATCCACGATACGCAGGATGGTTCCCAGACCAGAGGTGGCACCAGTGCCAAGACGGGCTAGTTTGATGGTGCAAAATGGCTCCTGCAATCTGCCATCCAGAAGCGGGGTAGCTTACTTTTGTTTGCCAGGGAAACGGGCCGAGCTCTTTGTCTGGGGGCCTATGGCTGGGAGTGACCGGCTGGCACCTGAAAAGCTACGATAGGCAGGATGGTGACCAGACCCATGGTGGCACCAGTGCCAAGTTGGGCTGATTTGATAAAACCAAGTGGCTCCTGCAATCTGCCATCAAAAATTTGGCAGGAGAGTTTTGTTTTCCAGGGAAAAACGCCGTTGTTTGTGTTTGGGGGCCTGTGGCTGGGAGTGGCCGGCTGGCTCCTTAGAATCCACGATACGCAGGATGGTTCCCAGACCTGAGGTGGCACCAGTGCCAAGTCGGGCTAGTTTGATGGTGCAAAGTGGCTCCTGCAATATGCCATCCAGAAACGGGGCAGCTTACTTTTGTTTGCCAGGGAAACGGGCCGAGGTTTTTGTCTGGGGGCCTATGGCTGGGAGTGACCGTCTGGCTCCTGAAAAGCTACGATAGGCAGGATGGTGACCAGACCCATGATGGCACCAGTGCCAAGTTGAGCTGGTTTGATAGTACCAAGTGGCTCCTGCAATCTGCCATCAAAAAGTTGTCAGGCGAGTTTTGTTTTCCAGGGAAAAGCGCCATTGTTTGTGTTTGGGGGCCTGTGGTTGGGAGTGCCCGGCTGGCTCCTTAGAAACCACGATACGCAGCATGGTTACCAGACAAGAGGTGCCACCAGTGCCAAGTTGTGCTGGTTTGATACTACCAAGTGGTTCCTGCAATCTGCCATCCAGAAGCGGGGCAGCTTACTTTTGTTTGCCACGGAAACGGGCCGTTGTTTGTGTTTGGGGGCCTGTGGCTGGGAGTGGCCGACTGGCTCCTTAGAATCCACGATACGCAGGATCGGTCCCAGACCAGAGGTGGCACCAGTGCCAAGTCGGGCTGGTTTGATAGTACCAAGTGGCTCCTGCAATCTGCCATCCAGAAGCGGGGCAGCTTACTTTTGTTTGCCAGGGAAACGGGCCGAGGTTTATGACTGGGGACCTATGGCTGGGAGTGACCGGCTGGCTCCTGAAAAGTTACGATAGGCAGGATGGTGACCAGACCCATGGTGGCACCAGTGCCAAGTTGGGCTGGTTTGATAGTACCAAGTGGCTCCTGTAATCTGCCATCAAATAGTTGGTAGGCGAGTTTTGTTTTCCAGGGAAATGCGCCGTTGTTTTTGTTTGGGGGCCTGTGGTAGGGAGTGGCCGGCTGGCTAATTAGAATCCACGATACGCAGGATGGTTCCCAGACCAGAGGTGGCACCAGTGCCAAGACGGGCTAGTTTGATGGTGCAAAATGGCTCCTGCAATCTGCCATCCAGAAGCGGGGTAGCTTACTTTTGTTTGCCAGGGAAACGGGCCGAGCTTTTTGTCTGGGGGCCTATGGCTGGGAGTGACCGGCTGGCACCTGAAAAGCTACGATAGGCAGGATGGTGACCAGACCCATGGTGGCACCAGTGCCAAGTTGGGCTGATTTGATAAAACCAAGTGGCTCCTGCAATCTGCCATCAAAAATTTGGCAGGAGAGTTTTGTTTTCCAGGGAAAAACGCCGTTGTTTGTGTTTGGGGGCCTGTGGCTGGGAGTGGCCGGCTGGCTCCTTAGAATCCACGATACGCAGCATGGTATCCAGACCCAAGGTGGCACCAGTGCCAAGTATTGCTGGTTTGATAGTACCAAGTGGTTCCTGCAATCTGCCATCCAAAAGCAGGGCAGCTTACTTTTGTTTGCCAGGGAAACGGGCCGAGGTTTGTGTCTCAGGGCCTATGGCTGGGAGTGACCGGCTGGCTCCTGAAAAGCTACGATAGGCAGGATGGTGACCAGACCCATGGTGGCACCAGTCCCAAGTTGGGCTGATTTGATAGTACCAAGTGGCTCCTACAATCTGCCGTCAAATTTTGGCAGGCGAGTTTTGTTTTCCAGGGAAAAGCGCCGTTGTTTGTGTCTGGGGGCCTGTGGCTGGCAGTGGCCGGCTGGCTCCTTAGAATCCACGATACGCAGGATGGTTCCCAGACCCAAGGTGGCACCAGTGCCAAGTCGGGCTAGTATGATGGTGCAAAGTGGCTCCTGCAATCTGCCATCCAGAAGCGGGGCAGCTTACTTTTGTTTGCCAGGGAAAAGGGCCGAGCTTTGTGTCTCGGGGCCTATGGCTGGGAGTGACCGGCTGGCTCCTGAAAAGCTACGATAGGCAGGATGGTGACCAGACCCATGGTGGCACCAGTGCCAAGTTGGGCTGGTTTGATAGTACCAAGTGGCTCCTGCAATCTGCCATCAAAATGTCGGCAGGCGAGTTTTGTTTTCCAGGGAAAAGCGCCGTTGTTTGTGTTTGGGGGCCTGTGGCTGGGAGTGGCCGGCTGGCTCCTTAGAATCCACAATACGCAGGATGTTTCCCAGACCAGAGGTGGCATCAGTGTCAAGTCGGGCTGGTTTGATAGTACCAAGTGCGTCCTGCAATCTGCCATCCAGAAGCGGGGCAGCTTACTTTTGTTTGCCAGGGAAACGGGCCGAGCTTTTTGTTTGGGGGCCTATGGCTGGGAGTGAGCGGTTGGCTCCTGAAAAGCTACGATAGGCAGGATGGTGAGCAGACCCATGGTGGCACAAGTGCCAAGTTGGGCTGGTTTGATAGCACCAAGTGGCTCCTGCAATCTGCCATCAAAAAGTTGGCAGGCGAGTTTTGTTTTCCAGGGAAAAGCGCCGTTATTTGTGTTTGGGTGCCTATGGCTGGGAGTGGCCGGCTGGCTCCTTAGAATCCACGATACGCAGGATGGTTCCCAGACCAGAGGTGGCACCAGTGCCAAGTTGGGCTGGTTTGATAGTACCAAGTGGTTCCTGCAATCTGCCATCCAGAAGCGGGGCAGCTTACTTTTGTTTGCCAGGGAAACGGGCCGAGGTTTTTTTCTGGGAGCATATGGCTTGGAGTGACCGTCTGGCTCCTGAAAACCTACGATAGGCAGGATGGTGACCAGACCCATGGTGGCACCAGTGCCAAGTTGGGCTGATTTGGTAGTAGCAAGTGGCTCCTGCAATCTGCCATCAGAAAGTTGTCAGGCGAGTTTTGTTTTCCTGGGAAAAGCGCCGTTGTTTGTGTTTGGGGGCCTGTGGCTGGGAGTGGCCGGCTGGCTCCTTAGAATCCACGATACGCAGCATGGTTCCCAGACCAGAGATGGCACCAGTTCCAAGTCGGGCTATTTGATGGTGAAAAGTGGTTCCTGCAATCTGCCATCCAGAAGCGGGGCAGCTTACTTTGGTTTGCCAGGGAAAAGGGCAGGGCTTTGTGTCTGGGCGCCTATGGCTGGGAGTGACCGGCTGGCTCCTGAAAAGCTACGATAGGCAGGATGGTGACCAGACCCATGGTGGCACCAGTGCCAAGTTTGGCTGATTTGATAGTACCAAGTGGCTCCTGCAATCTGCCATCAAAAAGTTGGCCGACGAATTTTGTTTTCCAGGGAAAAGCGCTGTGGTTTGTGTTTGGGGGCCTGTGGCAGGGAGTGGCCGGCTGGCTCCTTATAATCCACGATACGCAGCATGGTTCCCAGACCCAAGGTGGCAACAGTGCCAAGTTGGGCTGGTTTGATAGTACCAAGTGGCTCTGGCAATCTGCCATCAAAAAGTTGGCAGACGAGTTTTGTTTTCCAGGGAAAAGCGCCGTTGTTTTTGTTTGGGGGCCTGTGGCTGGGAGTAGACGGATGGCTAATTAGAATCCACGATACGCAGGATGGTTCCCAGACCAGAGGTGGCACCAGTGCCAAGTCGGGCTGGTTTGATAGTACCAAGTGGTTCCTGCAATCTGCCATCCAGAAGCGGGATAACTTACTTTTGTTTGTCAGGGAAACGGGCCGAGCTTTGTGTCTGGGGGCCTATGGCTGGGAGTGACCGGCTGGCTCCTGAAAAGCTACGATAGGCAGGATGGTGACCAGACCCATGGTGGCACCAGTGCCAAGTTGGTCTGATTTGATAAAAACAAGTGGCTCCTGCAATCTCCCATCAAAAAGTTGGCAGGCGAGTTTTGTTTTCCAGGGAAAAGCGCCGTTGTTTGTGTTTGGGGACCTGTGGCTGGGAGTGGCCGGCTGGCTCCTTAGAATCCACGATACGCAGCATGGTATCCAGACCCAAGGTGGCACCAGTGCCAAGTTTTGCTGGTTTGATAGTACCAAGTGGTTCCTGCAATCTGCCATCCAGAAGCAGGGCAGCTTACTTTTGTTTGCCAGGGAAACGGGCCGAGGTTTTTGTCTGGGGGCCTATGGCTGGGAGTGACCAGCTGGCTCCTGAAAAGCTACGATAGGCAGGATGGTGACCAGACCCATGGTGGCACCAGTCCCAAGTTGGGCTGATTTGATAGTACCAAGTGGCTCCTGCAATCTGCCGTCAAAATTTGGCAGGCGAGATTTGTTTTCCAGGGAAAACCGCCGTTGTTTGTGTTTGGGGGCCTGTGGCTGGGAGTGGCCGGCTGGCTCCTTAGAATCCACGATACGCAGGATGGTTCCCAGACCTGAGGTGGCACCAGTGCCAAGTCGGGCTAGTTTGATGGTGCAAAGTGGCTCCTGCAATATGCCATCCAGAAACGGGGCAGCTTACTTTTGTTTGCCAGGGAAACGGGCCGAGGTTTTTGTCTGGGGGCCTATGGCTGGGAGTGACCGTCTGGCTCCTGAAAAGCTACGATAGGCAGGATGGTGACCAGACCCATGATGGCACCAGTGCCAAGTTGAGCTGGTTTGATAGTACCAAGTGGCTCCTGCAATCTGCCATCAAAAAGTTGGCAGGCGAGTTTTGTTTTCCAGGGAAAAGCGCCGTTGTTTTTGTTTGGGTGCCTATGGCTGGGAGTGGCCGTCTGGCTCCTTAGAATCCACGATATGCACCATGGTTCCCAGACCAGAGGTGGCACCAGTGCCAAGTCGGGCTGGTTTGATAGTACAAAGTGCGTCCTACAATCTGCCATCCAGAAGCGGGGCAGCTTACTTTTGTTTGCCAGGGAAACGGGCCGAGCTTTGTGTCTGGGGGCCTATGGCAGGGAGTGACCGTCTGGCTCCTGAAAAGCTACGATAGGCAGGATGTTTACCAGACCCATGGTGGCACCAGTGCCAAGTTGGGCTGATTTGATAGTACCAAGTGGCTCCTGCAATCTGCCATCAAAATGTCGGCAGGCGGGTTTAGTTTTCCAGGGAAAAGCGTTGTGGTTTGTGTTTGGGGGCCTGTGGCTGGGAGTGGCCGGCTGGCTCCTTAGAACACACGATACGCAGGATGGTTCCCAGACCCAAGGTGGCACCAGGGCCAAGTTGGGCTGGTTTGATAGTACCAAGTGGCTCCTGCAATCTGCCATCCAGAAGCGGGGCAGCTTACTTTTGTTTGCCAGGGAAACGGGCCGAGCTTTGTGTCTGCGGGCCTATGGCTGGGAGTGACCGGCTAGGTCCTGAAAAGCTAAGATAGGCAGGATGGTGACCAGACCCATGGTGGCACCAGTGCCAAGTTGAGCTGGTTTGATAGTACCAAGTGGCTCCTGCAATCTGCCATCAAAAAGTTGGCAGGCGAGTTTTGTTTTCCAGGGAAAAGTGCCGTTGTTTGTGTTTGGGGGCCTGTGGCTGGGAGTGGCCGGCTGGCTCCTTAGAATCCCCGATACGCAGCATGGTTCCCAGACCAGAGGTGGCACCAGTGCCAAGTCGGGCTGGTTTTATAATACCAAGTGGTTCCTGCAATCTGCCATGCAGAAGCGGGGCAGCTTACTTTTGTTTGCCAGGGAAACGGGCCGAGGTTTTTGTCTGGGGGCCTATGGCTGGGAGTGACCGGCTGGCTCCTGAAAAGCTACGATAGGCAGGATGGTGACCAGACCCATGGTGGCACCAGTGCCAAGTTGGGCTGATTTGATAGTAGCAAGTGGCTCCTGCAATCTGCCATCAAAAAGTTGGCAGGCGAGTTTTGTTTTCCAGGGAAAAGCGCCGTTGTTTGTGTTTGGGGGCCTGTGGCTGGGTGTGGCCGGCTGGCTCCTTAGAATCCACGATACGCAGCATGGTTCCCAGACCAGAGGTGGCACCAGTGCCAAGACGGGCTAGTTTGATGGTGAAAAGTGGTTCCTGCAATCTGCCATCAAGAAGCGGGGCAGCTTACTTTGGTTTGCCAGGGAAACGGGCCGAGCTTTGTGTCTGGGCGCCTATGGCTGGGAGTGACCGGCTGGCTCCTGAAAAGCTACGATAGGCAGGATGGTTCCCAGACCTGAGGTGGCACCAGTGCCAAGTTGGGCTGATTTGATAGTACCAAGTGGCTCCTGCAATCTGCCATCAAATAGTTGGCCGGCGAATTATGTTTTCCAGGGAAAAGCGCCGTTGTTTGTGTTTGGGGGCCTGTGGCAGGGAGTGGCCGGCTGGCTCCTTATAATCCACGATATGCAGCATGGTTCCCAGACCCAAGGTGGCAACAGTGCCAAGTTGGGCTGGTTTGATAGTACCAAGTGGCTCCGGCAATCTGCCATCAAAAAGTTGGCAGACGAGTTTTGTTTTCCAGGGTAAAGCGCCGTTGTTTTTGTTTGGGGGCCTGTGGCTGGGAGTGGACGGATGGCTAATTTGAATCCACGATACGCAGGATGGTTCCCAGACCCAAGGTGGCACCAGTGCCAAGTTGGGCTGGTTTGATAGTACCAAGTGCGTCCTGCAATCTGCCATCCAGAAGCGGGGTAGCTTACTTTTGTTTGCCAGGGAAACGGGCCGAGGTTTGTGTCTGGGGGCCTATGGCTGGGAGTGACCGGCTGGCTCCTGAAAAGCTACGATAGGCAGGATGGTGACCAGACCCATGGTGGCACCAGTGTCAAGTTGGGCTGGTTTGATAGTACCAAGTGGCTCCTGCAATCTGCCATCAAAAAGTTGGCAGGCGAGTTTGTGATCCAGGGAAATGCGCCGTTGTTTGTGTTTGGGTGCCTGTGGCTGGGAGTGGCCGGCTGGCTCCTTAGAATCCCCGATACGCAGCATGGTTCCCAGACCAGAGGTGGCACCAGTGCCAAGTCGGGCTGGTTTTATAATACCAAGTGGTTCCTGCAATCTGCCATGCAGAAGCGGGGCAGCTTACTTTTGTTTGCCAGGGAAACGGGCCGAGGTTTTTGTCTGGGGGCCTATGGCTGGGAGTGACCGGCTGGCTCCTGAAAAGCTACGATAGGCAGGATGGTGACCAGACCCATGGTGGCACCAGTGCCAAGTTGGGCTGATTTGATAGTAGCAAGTGGCTCCTGCAATCTGCCATCAAAAAGTTGGCAGGCGAGTTTTGTTTTCCAGGGAAAAGCGCCGTTGTTTGTGTTTGGGGGCCTGTGGCTGGGTGTGGCCGGCTGGCTCCTTAGCATCCACGATACGCAGCATGGTTCCCAGACCAGAGGTGGCACCAGTTCCAAGTCGGGCTACTTTGATGGTGAAAAGTGGTTCCTGCAATCTGCCATCAAGAAGCGGGGCAGCTTACTTTGGTTTGCCAGGGAAACGTGCCGAGCTTTGTGTCTGGGCGCCTATGGCTGGGAGTGACCGGCTGGCTCCTGAAAAGCTACGATAGGCAGGATGGTTCCCAGACCTGAGGTGGCAGCAGTGCCAAGTTGGGCTGATTTGATAGTACCAAGTGGCTCCTGCAATCTGCCATCAAATAGTTGGCCGGCGAATTATGTTTTCCAGGGAAAAGCGCCGTTGTTTGTGTTTGGGGGCCTGTGGCAGGGAGTGGCCGGCTGGCTCCTTATAATCCACGATATGCAGCATGGTTCCCAGACCCAAGGTGGCAACAGTGCCAAGTTGGGCTGGTTTGATAGTACCAAGTGGCTCCGGCAATCTGCCATCAAAAAGTTGGCAGACGAGTTTTGTTTTCCAGGGTAAAGCGCCGTTGTTTGCGTTTGGGGGCCTATGGCTGGGAGTGGACGGATGGCTAATTAGAATCCACGATACGCAGGATGGTTCCCAGACCAGAGGTGGCACCAGTGCCAAGTTGGGCTGATTTGATAGTACCAAGTGGCTCCTGGAATCTGCCATCCAGAAGCGGGACAGCTTACTTTTGTTTGTCAGGGAAACGGGCCGAGCTTTGTGTCTGGGGGCCTATGGCTGGGAGTGACCGGCTGGCTCCTGAAAAGCTACGATAGGCAGGATGGTGACCAGACCCATGGTGGCACCAGTGTCAAGTTGGGCTGGTTTGATAGTACCAAGTGGCTCCTGCAATCTGCCATCAAAAAGTTGGCAGGCGAGTTTTGTTTTCCAGGGAAAAGCGCCGTTGTTTTTGTTTGGGGGCCTGTGGCTGGGAGTGGCCGGCTGGCTCCTTAGAATCCACGATACGCAGCATGGTTCCCAGACCAGAGGTGGCACCAGTGCCAAGTTGGGCTGGTTTGATTGTACCAAGTGCGTCCTGCAATCTGCCATCCAGAAGCGGGGTAGCTTACTTTTGTTTGCCAGGGAAACGGGCCGAGGTTAATGTCTGGGGGCCTATGGCTGGGAGTGACCGGCTGGCTCCTGAAAAGCTACGTTAGGCAGGATGGTGACCAGACCCATGGTGGCACCAGTGCCAAGTTGGGCTGGTTTGATAGTACCAAGTGGCTCCTGCAATCTGCCATCAAAAAGTTGGCAGGCGAGTTTGTTATCCAGGGAAATGCGCCGTTGTTTGTGTTTGGGTGCCTGTGGCTGGGTGTGTCCGGCTGGCTCCTTAGAATCCACGATACGCAGGATGGTTCCCAGACCTGAGGTGGCACCAGTGCCAAGTCGGGCTGGTTTGATGGTGAAAAGTGGCTCCTGCAATCTGCCATCCAGTAGCGGGAAAACTTACTTTTGTTTGCCAGGGAAACGGGCCAAGGTTTTTGTCTGGGGGCCTATGGCTGGGAGTGACCGGCTGGCTCCTGAAATGCTACGATAGGCAGGATGGTGACCAGACCCATGGTGGCACCAGTGTCAAGTTGGGCTGGTTTGATAGTACCAAGTGTCTCCGGCAATCTGCCATCAAAATGTTGGCAGGCGAGTTTTGTTTTCCAGGGAAAAGCGCCGTTGTTTTTGTTTGGGGGCCTGTGGCTGGGAGTGGACGGATGGCTAATTTGAATCCACGATACGCAGGATGGTTCCCAGACCCAAGGTGGCACCAGTGCCAAGTTGGGCTGGTTTGATAGTACCAAGTGCGTCCTGCAATCTGCCATCCAGAAGCGGGGTAGCTTACTTTTGTTTGCCAGGGAAACGGGCCGAGGTTTGTGTCTGGGGGCCTATGGCTGGGAGTGACCGGCTGGCTCCTGAAAAGCTACGATAGGCAGGATGGTGACCAGACCCATGGTGGCACCAGTGTCAAGTTGGGCTGGTTTGATAGTACCAAGTGGCTCCTGCAATCTGCCATCAAAATTTGGCAGGCGAGTTTTGTTTTCCAGGGAAAAGCACCGTTGTTTTTGTTTGGGGGCCTGTGGCTGGGAGTGGCCGGATGGCTAATTAGAATCCACGATACGCAGCATGGTTCCCAGACCTGAGGTGGCACCAGGGCCGAGTCGGGCTAGTTTGATGGTGCAAAGTGGCTCCTGCAATATGCCATCCAGAAGCGGGGCAGCTTGCTTTTGTTTGCCAGGGATACGGGCCGAGCTTTGTGTCTGGGGGCCTATGGCTGGGAGTGACCGGCTAGGTCCTGAAAAGCTACGATAGGCAGGATGGTGACCAGACCCATGGTGGCACCAGTGCCAAGTTGGGCTGATTTGATAGTACCAAGTGGCTCCTGCAATCTGCCATCAAAAAGTCGGCAGGCGAGTTTTGTTTTCCAGGGAAAAGCGCCGTTGTTTGTGTTTGGGGGCCTGTGGCTGGAGTGGCCGGCTGGCTCCTTAGAATCCACGATACGCAGGATGGTTCCCAGACCTGAGGTGGCACCAGTGCCAAGTCGGGCTAGTTTGATGGTGTAAAGTGGCTCCTGCAATCTGCCATCCAGAAGCGGGGTAGGTTACTTTTTTTTGCCAGGGAAACTGGCCGAGGATTTCTCTGGCGCCCTATGGCAGAGAGGGACCGGCTGGCTCCTGAAAAGCTATGATAGGCAGGATGGTGACCAGACCCATGGTGGCACCAGTGCCGAGTTGGGCTGATTTGATAGTACCAAGTGGCTCCTGCAATCTGCCATCAAAATGTTGGCAGGCGGGTTTTGTACTCCAGGGAAAAGCGCCGTTGTTTGTGTTTGGGGGCCTGTGGCTGGGAGTGACCGGCTGGCTCCTTAGAATCCACGATACGCAGGATGGTTCCCAGACCCAAGGTGGCACCAGTGCCAAGTTGGGCTGGTTTGATAGTACGAAGTGGCTCCTGCAATCTGCCATCCAGAAGCGGGGCAGCTTACTTTTGTTTGCCAGGGAAACGGGTCGAGCTTTGTGTCTGGGGGCCTATGGCTGGGAGTGACCGGCTAGGACCTGAAAAGCTAAGATAGGCAGGATGGTGACCAGACCCATGGTGGCAGCAGTGCCATGTTGGGCTGGTTTGATAGTACCAAGTGGCTCCTGCAATCTGCCATCAAAATTTGGCAGGCGAGTTTTGTTTTCCAGGGAAAAGCGCCGTTGTTTGTGTTTGGGGGCCTGTGGCTTGGAGTGGCCGGCTGGCTCCTTAGAATCCACGATACGCAGGATGGTTCCCAGACCAGAGGTGGCACAAGTGCCAAGTCTGGCTAGTTTGATGGTGCAAAGTGGCTCCTGCAATCTGCCATCCAGAAGCGGGGCAGCTTACTTTTCTTTGCCAGGGAAACGGGCCGAGGTTTTTGTCTGGGGGCCTATGGCTTGGAGTGACCGGCTGGCTCCTGAAAAGCTACGATAGGCAGGATGGTGAGCAGACCCATGGTGGCACCAGTGCCAAGTTGGGCTGGTTTGATAGTACCAAGTGGCTCCTGCAATCTGCCATCAAAAAGTTGGCAGGCGAGTTTTGTTTTCCAGGGAAAAGCGCCGTTGTTTGTGTTTGGGGGCCTGTGGCTGGGAGTGGCCGCCTGGCTGCTTAGAATCCACGATACGCAGGATGGCTCCCAGACCAGAGGTGGCACCAGTGCCATGTTGGGCTGATTTGATAGTACCAAGTGGCTCCTGCAATCTGCCATCAAAAAGTTGGCAGGCGAGTTTTGTTTTCCAGGGAAAAGCGCCGTTGTTTCTGTTTGGGGGCCTGTGGCTGGGAGTGGCCGGCTGGCTCCTTAGAATCCACGATACGCGGCATGGTTCCCAGACCAGAGGTGGCACCAGTGCCAAGTTGGGCTGGTTTGATGGTGCAAAGTGGCTCCTGCAATCTGCCATCCAGAAGCGGGGCAGCTTACTTTTGTTTCCCAGGGAAACGGGCCGAGGTTTTTCTCTGGGGGCCTATGGCTGGGAGTGACCGGCTGGCGCCTGAACAGCTACGATAGGCAGGATGGTGACCAGACCCATGGTGGCACCAGTGCCAAGTTGGGCTGATTTGATAGTAGCCAGTGGCTCCTGCAATCTGCCATCAAAATGTTGGCAGGCGAGTTTTGTTTTCCAGGGAAAAGCGCCGTTGTTTGTGTTTCGGGGCCTGTGGCTGGGAGTGGCCGGCTGGCTCCTTAGAATCCACGATACGCAGCATGGTTCCCAGACCAGAGGTGGCACCAGTGCCAAGTCGGGCTGGTTTGATAGTACCAAGTGGCTCCGGCAATCTGCCATCCAGAAGCGGGGCAGCTTACTTTTGTTTGCCAGGGAAACGGGCCGAGCTTTGTGTCTGGGCGCCTATGGCTGGGAGTGACCTGCTAGGTCCTGAAAAGCTACGATAGGCAGGATGGTGACCAGACCCATGGTGGCACCAGTGCCAAGTTGGGCTGGTTTGATAGTACCAAGTGGCTCCTGCAATCTGCCATCAAAAAGTGGGCAGGCGAGTTTTGTTTTCCAGGGAAAAGCGCCGTTGTTTGTGCTTGGGTGCCTGTGGCAGGGAGTGGCCGGCTGGCTCCTTAGAATCCACGATACGCAGGATGGTTCCCAGACCCAAGGTGGCACCAGTGCCAAGTTGGGCTGGTTTGATAGTACCAAGTGGTTCCTGCAATCTGCCATCCAGAAGCGGGGTAGCTTACTTTTGTTTGCCAGGGAAACGGGCCGAGTATTGTGTCTGGGGGCCTATGGCTGCGAGTGACCGGCTGGCTCCTGAAAAGTTACGATAGGCAGGATGGTGACCAGACCCATGGTGGCACCAGTGCCAAGTTGGGCTTATTTGATAGTACCAAGTGGCTCCTGCAATCTGCCATCAAAAATTTGGCAGGCGAGTTTTGTTTTCCAGGGAAAAGCGCCGTTGTTTGTGTCTGGGGGCCTGTGGCTGGAGTGGCCGGCTGGCTCCTTACAATGAACGATACGCAGGATGGTTCCCAGACCTGAGGTGGCACCAGTGCCAAGTCGGGCTAGTTTGATGGTGCAAAGTGGCTCCTGCAATCTGCCATCCAGAAGCGGGGTAGCTTACTTTTGTTTGCCAGGGAAACGGGCCGAGCTTTGTGTCTGGGGGCCTATGGCTGGGAGTGACCGGCTGGCTCCTGAAAAGCTACGATAGGCAGGATGGTGACCAGACCCATGGTGGCACCAGTGCCAAGTTGGGCTGGTTTGATAGTACCAAGTGGCTCCTGCAATCTGCCATCAAAATGTCGGCAGGCGAGTTTTGTTTTCCAGGGAAAAGCGCCGTTGTTTGTGTTTGGGGGCCTGTGGCTGGGAGTGGCCGGCTGGCTCCTTAGAATCCACGATACGCGGCATGGTTCCCAGACCAGAGGTGGCACCAATGCCAAGTTGGGCTGGTTTGATAGTACCAAGTGCGTCCTGCAATCTGCCATCCAGAAGCGGGGCAGCTTACTTTTGTTTGCCAGGGAAACGGGCCGAGGTTTGTGTCTCAGGGCCTATGGCTGGGAGTGACCGGCTGGCTCCTGAAAAGCTACGATAGGCAGGATGGTGACCAGACCCATGGTGGCACCAGTGCCAAGTTGGGCTGGTTTGATAGTACCAAGTGGCTCCTGCACTCTGCCATCAAAAAGTTGGCAGGCGAGTTTGTTATCCAGGGAAAGCGCCGTTGTTTTTGTTTGGGGGCCTGTGGCTGGGAGTGGCCGGCTGGCTCCTTAGAATCCACGATACGCAGGATGGTTCCCAGACCAGAGGTGGCACCAGTGCCAAGTCGGGCTGGTTTGATGGTGAAAAGTGGCTCCTGCAATCTGCCATCCAGAAGCGGGATAACTTACTTTTGTTTGCCAGGGAAACGGGCCGAGATATTTGTCTGGGGGCCTATGGCTGGGAGTGTTTGGCTGGCTCCTGAAAAGCTACGATAGGCAGGATGGTGACCAGACCCATGGTGGCACCAGTGCCAAGTTGGGCTGGTTTGATAGTACCAAGTGGCTCCTGCAATCTGCCATCAAAAAGTTGGCAGGCGAGTTTTGTTTTCCAGGGAAAAGCGCCGTTGTTTGTGTTTGGGGGCCTGTGGGTGGGAGTGGCCGGCTGTCTCCTTAGAATCCACGATACGCGGCATGGTTCCCAGACCAGAGGTGGCACCAGTGCCAAGTCGGGCTGGTTTGATGGTGCAAAGTGGTTCCTGCAATCTGCCATCCAGAAGCGGGGTAGCTTACTTTTGTTTGCCAGGGAAACGGGCCGAGGTTTGTGACTGGGGGCCTATGGCTGGGAGTGACCGGCTGGCTCCTGAAAAGCTACGATAGGCAGGATGGTTACCAGACTCATGGTGGCACCAGTGCCAAGTCGGGCTGGTTTGATAATACTAAATAGCTCCTGCAATCTGCCATCCAGACGCGGGGCAGCGGATTTTTGTTTGCTGGAGAAAAGTTCCGTGGTTTTTTTTTGGGGGTATATGGCTGGACGTGGCCGGCTGGCTCCTTAAAAAGCTCGATACGCAGGATTGTTCCCTGACCCAAGGTGGCATCAGTGCCAAGTCGGGCTGTTTTCGTAGTACCAAGTGCGTCCTGCAATTTGCCAGCCAGAAGAGGGGCAGTTGAGTTCTGTTTGCCAGAGAAAAGGGCCGTGGTATATGTTTGGGGGCATATGGTTGAGAGTGGCCGGCTGGCCCCTGAAAATCCACGATAGGCAGGATGGTTCACAGAACCAAGGTGGCACAAGTGCCATGTTGGCCTGGTTTGATAGTACCATGTGGCTCCTGCAATCTGCCATCCAGAAGCGGGGCTGCTTACTTTTGTTTGCCAGGGAAACGGGCCGAGGTATTTGTCAGGGGGCCTATGGCTGGGAGTGACCGGCTGGCTCCTGAAAAGCTACGATAGGCAGGATGGTGACCAGATCCATGGTGGCACCAGTGCCAAGTTGGGCTGGTTTGATAGTACCAAGTGGCTCCTGCAATCTGCCATCAAAAAGTTGTCAGGCGAGTTTTGTTTTCCAGGGAAAAGCGCCGTTGTTTTTGTTTAGAGGCCTGTGGCTGGGAGTGGCCGGCTGCCTCCTTTGAACCCAGGATACGTAGGATGGTTCCCAGAGCCAAGGTGGCACCAGTGCAAAATTGGGCTGGTTTGATAGTACCAAGTGGCTCCTGCAATCTGCCATCAAAAAGTTGTCAGGCGAGTTTTGTTTTCCAGGGAAAAGCGCCGTTGCTTTTGTTTAGAGGCCTGTGGCAGGGAGTGGCCGCCTGTCCTCGTAGAATCTACGTTACGCAGCATGGTTCCCAGAGCCAAGGTGGCACCAGGGCCAAGTCGGGCTGGTTTGATAGTACCAAGTGCATCCTGCAATCAGCCATCCAAAAGCGGGGCAGCTTACTTTTGTTTGCCAGGGAAACGGGCCGAGGTTTGTGTCTGGGCGCCTATGGCTGGGAGTGACCGGCTGGCTCCTGAAAAGCTAAGATAGGCAGGATGTTTACCAGACCCATGGTGGCACCAGTGCCAAGTTTGGCTGATTTCATAGTACCAACTGGCTCCTGCAATCTGCCATCCAGAATCGGGGCAGCTTACTTTTGTTTTCCAGGGAAACGGGCCGAGGATTGTGTCTGGGGGCCTGTGGCTGGGAGTGACCGGCTGGCTCCTGAAAAGCTACGATAGGCAGGATGGTGACCAGACCCATGGTGGCACCAGTGCCAAGTTGGGCTGGTTTGATAGTACCAAGTGGCTCCTGCAATCTGCCATCAAAATGTTGGCAGGCGAGTTTTGTTTTCCAGGGAAAAGCGCCGTTGTTTGTGTTTGGGGCCTGTGGCTCAGAGTGGCCGGGTGGCTGCTTAGAATCCACGATACGCAGGATGGTTCCCAGACCCAAGGTGGCACCAGTGCCAAGTTGGGCTGGTTTGACACTACCAAGTGCGTCCTGCACTCTGCCATCCAGAATCGGGGCAGCTTAATTTTGTTTGCCAGGGAAACGGTCCGAGGTTTGTGTCTGGGGGCCTATGGCTGGGAGTGACCGGCTGGCTCCTGAAAAGCTACGATAGGCAGGATGGTTCCCAGATCCAAGATGGCACCAGTGCCAAGTCGGGGTGGTTTGATGGTGCAAAGTGGCTCCTGCAATCTGCCATCCTGACGCGGGGCAGCGGATTTTTGTTTCCAAGAGAAATGGTCTGTGGTTTGTTTTTGGGGCTATATGGCTGGGCGTGGCCTGCTGGCTCCTTAAAAAGCTACGATAGGCAGGATGGTTCCCTGACCCAAGGTGGCACCAGTGCCAAGTCGGGCGGTTTTCGTAGTACAAAGCGCGTCCTAAAATTTGCCATCCAGAAGAGGGTCAGTTGAGTCTTGTTTACCAGAGAAAAGGGCCGTGGTTTGTTTTTGGGGGCATATGGCTGATAGTGGCCGTCTGGCCCCTGAAAATCCACGATATGCAGGATGGTTCCCAGACCAGAGGTGGCACCAGTGCCAAGTCGGGCTGGTTTGATAGTAATAAATAGCACCTGCAATCTGCCATGCAGAAGCGGGGCAGCTTACTTTTGTTTGCCAGGGAAACGGGCCGAGGTTTGTGTCTGGGGGCCTATGGCTGGGAGTGACCGCCTGGCTCCTGAAAAGCTACGATAGGCAGGATGGTGACCAGACCCATGGTGGCACCAGTGCCAAGTTGGGCTGGTTTGATAGTACCAAGTGGCTCCTGCAATCTGCCATCAAAAAGTTGTCAGGCGAGTTTTGTTTTCCAGGGAAAAGCGCCGTTGTTTGTGTTTGGGGGTCTGTGTGTGGGAGTGGCCGGCTGGCTCCTTAGAACACACGATACGCAGGATGGTTCCCAGACCCAAGGTGGCACCAGTGCCACGTCGGGCTGGTTTGATGGTGAAAAGTGGCTCCTGCAATCTGCCATCCTGAAGCGGGGTAGCTTACATTTGTGTACCAGGGAAACGGGCCGAGGTTTATGACTGGGGGCCTAGGGCTAGGAGTGACCGGCTGGCTCCTGAAAAGCAACAATAGGCAGGATGGTTCCCAGACCCAAGGTGGCACCAGTGCCAAGTTGGCTGGTGTGATGGTACCAACTGGCTCCTGCAATCTGCCATCTAAACGATGTCAGGCGAGTTTTGTTTTCCAGGGAAAAGCGCCGTTGATTTTGTTTGGAGGCCGGTGGCTGGCAGTGGCTGCCTGTCATCTTAGAATCCGGGTTACGCAGCATGGTTCCCAGAGCCAAGGTGGCACCAGTGTCAAGTTGGGCTGGTTTGATAGTACCAAGTGGCTCCTGCAATCTGCCATCCAGAAGCGGGGCAGCTTACTTTTGTTTGCCAGGGAAATGGGCCGAGGTATTTGTCTGGGGACCTATTGCTGGGAGTGACCGGCTGGCTCCTGAAAAGCTAAGATAGGCAGGATGGTGACCAGACCCATGGTGGCACCAGTGCCAAGTGGGGCTGGTTTGATAGTACCAAGTGGCTCCTGCACTCTGCCATCAAAATGTTGGCAGGCGAGTTTTGTTTTCCAGGGAAAAGCGCCGTTGTTTGTGTTTGGGGACCTGTGGCTGGGAGTGGCCGGCTGGCTCCTTAGAATCCACGATACGCAGGATGGTTCCCAGACCCAAGGTGGCACCAGTGCCAAGTCGGGCAGGTTTGATAACACCAAGTGGCTCCTGCAATCTGCCATCCAGAAGCAGGGCAGCTTACTTTTGTTTTCCAGGGAAACGGACCGAGATTTTTTTTTTTGGGGGCCTATGGCTGGGAGTGACCGGCTGGCTCCTGAAAAGCTACGATAGGCAGGATGGTGACCAGACCCATGGTGGCACCAGTGCCAAGTTGGGCTGGTTTGATAGTACCAAGTGGCTCCTGCACTCTGCCATCAAAATGTTGGCAGGCGAGTTTTGTTTTCCAGGGAAAAGCGCCGTTGTTTGTGTTTGGGGGCCTGTGGCTGGGAGTGGCCGGCTGGCTCCTTAGAATCCACGATACGCAGCATGGTTCCCAGACCAGAGGTGGCACCAGTGCCAAGTCGGGCTGGTTTGATGGTGCAAAGTGGCTCCTGCAATCTGCCATCCAGAAGCGGGGTAGCTTACTTTTGTGTGCCAGGGAAACAGGCCAAGGTTTGTGTCTGGGGGCCTATGGCTGGGAGTGACCGGCTGGCTCCTGAAAAGCTACGATAGGCAGGATGGTGAGCAGACCCATGGTGGCACCAGTGCCAAGTTGGGCTGGTTTGATAGTACCAAGTGGCTCCTGCAATCTGCCATCAAAAAGTTGGCAGGCGAGTTTTGTTTTCCAGGGAAAAGCGCCGTTGTGTGTGTTTTGGGGCCTGTGGCAGGGAGTGGCCAGCTGGCTCCTTAGAATCCACGATACGCAGGATGGTTCCCAGACCCAAGGTGGCACCAGTGCCAAGTCGGGCTGGTTTGTTAGTACCAAGTGGTTCCTGCAATCTGCCCTCCAGAAGCGGGGCAGCTGAATTTTGTTTGCCAGAGAAAAAGGCTTTTGTTTGTGTTTCGGGGCCTGTGGCTGGCAGTGGCCGGCTGGCTCCTGAAAATCCATGATACGCAGCATGGTTCCCAGACCCAAGGTGGCACCAGTGCCAAGTAGGGCTGGTTTCATAGTACCCAGTGGCTCCTGCAATCTGCCATCCAGAAGAGGGGCAGTTGAGTTTTGTTTTCCAGAGAAAAGGGCCGTGGTTTGTGTTTGGGGCCTATGGCTGAGAGTGACCGGCTGACCCCTGAAAATCCACTATACGCCGGATGGTTCCCAGATCCAAGGTGGCACCAGTGCCATGTTGTGCTGGTGTGATAGTCCCAAGTGGCTCCTGCAATCTGCCATCCAGAAGTGGGGCAGCTGAATTTTGTTTGCCAGAGAAAAAGGCTGTGGTTTTTGTTTGGGGGCCTATGGCTGGGAGTGGCCGGCTGGCTCCTGAAAATCCATGATACGCAGCATGGTTCCCAGACCCAAGGTGGCACCAGTGCCAAGTGGGGCTGGTTTCACAGTGTCAAGTGCCTCCTGCAATCTCCCATCCAGAAGCGGGGCAGCTGAGTTTTGTTTGCCTGTGAAACGGGCTGTTGTTTTTGATTGGGGTCTGTGGCCGAGAGTGTTCAGCTGGCTCCTGACAATCCACAATACGCAGGATGGTTCCCAGACCCAAGGTGGCACCAATGCCAAGTCGTGCTGGTTTGATAGTACCAAGTGGCTCCTGCAATCTGCCATCCAGAAGCGGTGCAGCTGAGTTTTGATTGCCAGAGGACAGGGCCGTGGGTTATGTTCGGGGGCATATGGCTGGGAGTGGCCGGCTGTCTCATTAAAAAGATCGATACGCAGGATGGTTCCCAGACCCAAGGTGGCACCAGTGCCAAGTCGGGCTGTTTTTATAGTACCAAGTGCGTCCTGCAATTTGCCATCCAGAAGAGGGGCAGTTGAGTTTTGTTTGCCAGAGAAAAGCGCCGTTGTTTGTGTTTGGGGGCTTGTGGCTGGGAGTGGCCGACTGGCGCCTTAGAATCTGCGATACGCAGCATGGTTCCCAGACCCAAGGTGGCACCAGTTCCAAGTTGGGCTGGTTTGATAGTACCAAGTGGCTCCTGCAATCTGCCATCCAGAAGCGGGGTAGCTTACTTTTGTTTGCCAGGGAAACGGGCCGAGGTTTGTGACTGGGGGCCTATGGCTGGGAGTGACCGGCTGGCTCCTGAAAAGCTACGATAGGCAGGATGGTGACCAGACCCATGGTGGCACCAGTGCCAAGTTGGGCTGGTTTGATAGTACCAAGTGGCTCCTGCAATCTGCCATCAAAAAGTTGGCAGGCGAGTTTTGTTTTCCAGGGAAAAGCGCCGTTGTTTGTGTCTGGGGGCCTGTGGCTGGAGTGACCGGCTGGCTCCTCAGAATCCACGATACGCAGGATGGTTCCCAGACCAGAGGTGGCACCAGCGCCAAGTCGGGCTGGTTTTATAGTACCAAGTGGTTCCTGCAATCTGCCATCCAGAAGCGGGGCAGCTTACTTTTGTGTGCCAGGGAAACGGGCCGAGCTTTGTGTCTGGGCGCCTGTGGCTGGGAGTGACCGGCTGGCTCCTGAAAAGCTACGATAGGCAGGATGGTGACCACATCCATTGTGGCACCAGTGACAAGTTGGGCTGCTTTGATAGTACCAAGTGGCTCCTGCAATCCGCCATCAAAAAGTTGGCAGGCGAGTTTTGTTTTCCAGGGAAAAGCGCCGTTGTTTGTGTTTGGGCGCTTGTGGCTGGGAGTGGCCGACTGGCGCCTTAGAATCTGCGATACGCGGCATGGTTCCCAGACCAGAGGTGGCACCAGTGACAAGTCGGGCTGGTTTGATAGTACCAAGGGCGTCCTGCAATCTGCCATCCAGAAGCGGGGCAGCTTACTTTTGTTTGCCAGGGAAACGGGCCGAGGTTTGTGTCTGGGGGCCTATGGCTGCGAGTGACCGGCTGGCTCCTGAAAAGCTACGATAGGCAGGATGGTGAGCAGACCCATGGTGGCACCAGTGCCAAGTTGGGCTGGTTTGATAGTACCAAGTGGCTCCTGCAATCTGCCCTCAAAAAGTTGGCAGGCGAGTTTTGTTTTCCAGGGAAAAGCGCCGTTGTTTGTGTTTGGGGGCCTGTGGGTGGGAGTGGCCGGCTGGCTCCTTAGAATCCACGATACGCAGGATGGTTCCCAGACCTGACGTGGCACCAGTGCCAAGTCGGGCTGGTTTTATAGTACCAAGTGGTTCCTGCAATCTGCCATCCAGAAGCGGGGCAGCTTACTTTTGTTTGCCAGGGTAACGGGCCGAGGTTTTTGTCTGGGCGCCTATGCCTGGGAGTGACCTGCTAGGTCCTGAAAAGCTACGATAGGCAGGATGGTGACCATATCCATGGTGGCACCAGTGCCACGTTGGGCTGGTTTGATAGTACCAAGTGGCTCCTGCAATCCGCCATCAAAAAGTTGGCAGGCGAGTTTTGTTTTCCAGGGAAAAGCGCCGTTGTTTGTGTTTGGGTGCCTGTGGCAGGGAGTGGCCGGCGGGCTCCTCAGAATCCACGATACGCAGGATGGTTCCCAGACCCAAGGTGGCACCAGTGCTAAGTTGGGCTGGTTTGATACTACCAAGTGCGTCCTGCAATCTGCCATCCAGAAGCGGGGTAGCTTACTTTTTTTTGCCAGGGAAACGGGCCGAGGTTTTTTTCTCGGGGCCTATGGTTGGGGGTGACCTGCTGGCTCCTGAAAAGCTACGATAGGCAGGATGGTGACCAGACCCATGGTGGCACCAGTGCCAAGTTGGGCTTATTTGATAGTACCAAGTGGCTCCTGCAATCTGCCATCAAAAAGTTGGCAGGCGAGTTTTGTTTTCCAGGGAAAAGCGCCGTTGTTTGTGTTTGGGGGCCTGTGGCTGGGAGTGGCCGGCTGGCTGCTTAGAATCCACGATACGCAGGATGGTTCCCAGACCAGAGGTGGCACCAGTGCCAAGTCGGGCTGGTCTGATAATACCAAGTGCGTCCTGCAATCTGCCATCCAGAAGCGGGACAGCTTACTTTTGTTTGCCAGGGAAACGGGCCGAGGTTTGTGTCTGGGGGCCTATGGCTGGGAGTGACCGGCTGGCTCCTGAAAAGCTACGATAGGCAGGATGGTGACCAGACCCATGGTGGCACCAGTGCCAAGTTGGGCTGGTTTGATAGTACCAAGTGGCTCCTGCAATCTGCCATCAAAAAGTTGGCAGGCGAGTTTGTTATCTAGGGAAAAGCGCCGTTGTTTGTGTTTGGGGGCCTGTGGCTGGGAGTGGCCGGCTGGCTCCTTAGAATCCACGATACGCAGGATGGTTCCCAGACCCATGGTGGCACCAGTGCCAAGTTGGGCTGGTTCGATAGTACCAAGTGGCTCCTGCAATCTGCCATGAAAAAGTTGGCAGGCGAGTTTTGTTTTCCAGGGAAAAGCGCCATTGTTTGTGTTTGGGGGCCTGTGGGTGGGAGTGGCCGGCTGGCTCCTTAGAATCCACGATACGCAGGATGGTTCCCAGACCTGAGGTGGCACCAGTGCCAAGTCGGGCTAGTTTGATGCTGCAAAGTGGCTCCTGCAATCTGCCATCCAGAAGCGGGGTAGCTTACTTTTGTTTGCCAGGGAAACGGGCCGAGCTTTGTGTCTGGGGGCCTATGGCTGGGAGTGACCGGCTGGCTCCTGAAAAGCTACGATAGGCAGGATGGTGACCAGACCCATGGTGGCAGCAGTGCCAAGTTGGGCTGATTTGATTGTAGCAAGTGGCTCCTGCAATCTGCCATCAAAATGTTGGCAGACGAGTTTTGTTTTCCAGGGAAAAGCGCCGTTGATTGTGTTTGGGGGCCTGTGGCTGGGAGTGACCGGCTGGCTCCTTAGAATCCACGATACGCAGGATGGTTCCCAGACCCAAGGTGGAACCACTGCCAAGTTGGGCTGGTTTGATAGTACCAAGTGATTCCTGCAATCTGCCGTCCAGATGCGGGGCAGCTTACTTTTGTTTGCCAGGGAAACGGGCCGAGGTTTGTGTCTGGGGGCCTATGGCTGGGAGTGACCGGCTGGCTCCTGAAAAGCTACAATAGGCAGGATGGTGACCAGACCCATGGTGGCACCAGTGCCAAGTTGGGCTGGTTTGATAGTACCAAGTGGCTCCTGCAATCTGCCATCAAAAAGTTGGCAGGCGAGTTTTGTTTTCCAGGGAAAAGCGCCGTTGTTTGTGTTTGGGGGCCTGTGGCTGGGAGTGGCCGGCTGGCTCCTTAGAATCCACGATACGCAGCATGGTTCCCAGACCAGAGGTGGCACCAGTGCCAAGTTGGGCTGGTTTGATAGTACCAAGTGGTTCCTGCAATCTGCCATCCAGAAGCTGGGCAGCTTACTTTTGTTTGCCAGGGAAACGGGCCGAGGTTTGTGTCTGGGGGCCTATGGCTGGGAGTGACCGGCTGGCTCCTGAAAAGCTACGATAGGCAGGATGGTGACCAGACCCATGGTGGCACCAGTGCCAAGTTGGGCTGGTTTGATAGTACCAAGTGGCTCCTGCAATCTGCCATCAAAAAGTTGGCAGGCGAGTTTTGTTTTCCAGGGAAAAGCGCCGTTGTTTGTGTTTGGGGGCCTGTGGCTGGGAGTGGCCGGCTTGCTAATTGGAATCCACGATACGCAGCATGGTTCCCAGACCTGAGGTGGCACCAGGGCCGAGTCGGGCTAGTTTGATGGTGCAAAGTGGCTCCTGCAATCTGCCATCCAGAAGCGGGGCAGCTTACTTTTGTTTGCCAGGGAAAAGGGCCGAGGTTTTTCTCTGGGGGCCTATGGCTGGGAGTGACCGGCTGGCGCCTGAACAGCTACGATAGGCAGGATGGTGACCAGACCCATGGTGGCACCAGTGCCATGTTGGGCTGATTTGATAGTACCAAGTGCCTCCTGCAATCTGCCATCAAAATGTTGGCAGGCGAGTTTGTTTTCCAGGGAAAAGCGCTGTTGTTGTATTTGGGGGCCTGTGGCTGGGAGTGGCCGGCTGGCTCCTTAGAATCCACGATACGCAGGATGGTTCCCAGACCCAAGGTGGCACCAGTGCCAAGTTGGGCTGGTTTGATAGTACCAAGTGGTTCCTGCAATCTGCCATCCAGAAGCGGGGCAGCTTACTTTTGTTTGCCAGGGAAACGGGCCGAGGTTTTTGTCTGGGGGCCTATGGCTGGGAGTGTTTGGCTGGCTCCTGAAAAGCTACGATAGGCAGGATGGTGACCAGACCCATGGTGGCACCAGTGCCAATTTGGGCTGGTTTGATAGTACCAAGTGGCTCCTGCAATCTGCCATCAAAAATTTGGCAGGCGAGTTTTGATTTCCAGGGAAAAGCGCCGTTGTTTGTGTTTGGGGGCCTGTGGCTGGGAGTGGCCGGCTTGCTAATTGGAATCCACGATACGCAGGATGGTTCCCAGACCCAAGGTGGCACCAGTGCCAAGTCGGGCTAGTTTGATGGTGTAAAGTGGCTCCTGCAATCTGCCATCCAGAAGCGGGGTAGGTTACTTTTTTTTGCCAGGGAAACTGGCCGAGGATTTCTCTGGCGCCCTATGGCAGAGAGGGACCGGCTGGCTCCTGAAAAGCTATGATAGGCAGGATGGTGACCAGACCCATGGTGGCACCAGTGCCGAGTTGGGCTGATTTGATAGTACCAAGTGGCTCCTGCAATCTGCCATCAAAATGTTGGCAGGCGGGTTTTGTACTCCAGGGAAAAGCGCCGTTGTTTGTGTTTGGGGGCCTGTGGCTGGGAGTGACCGGCTGGCTCCTTAGAATCCACGATACGCAGGATGGTTCCCAGACCAGAGGTGGCACCAGTGCCAAGTTGGGCTGGTTTGATAGTACGAAGTGGCTCCTGCAATCTGCCATCCAGAAGCGGGGCAGCTTACTTTTGTTTGCCAGGGAAACGGGTCGAGCTTTGTGTCTGGGGGCCTATGGCTGGGAGTGACCGGCTAGGACCTGAAAAGCTAAGATAGGCAGGATGGTGACCAGACCCATGGTGGCAGCAGTGCCATGTTGGGCTGGTTTGATAGTACCAAGTGGCTCCTGCAATCTGCCATCAAAATTTGGCAGGCGAGTTTTGTTTTCCAGGGAAAAGCGCCGTTGTTTGTGTTTGGGGGCCTGTGGCTTGGAGTGGCCGGCTGGCTCCTTAGAATCCACGATACGCAGGATGGTTCCCAGACCAGAGGTGGCACAAGTGCCAAGTCTGGCTAGTTTGATGGTGCAAAGTGGCTCCTGCAATCTGCCATCCAGAAGCGGGGCAGCTTACTTTTCTTTGCCAGGGAAACGGGCCGAGGTTTTTGTCTGGGGGCCTATGGCTTGGAGTGACCGGCTGGCTCCTGAAAAGCTACGATAGGCAGGATGGTGAGCAGACCCATGGTGGCACCAGTGCCAAGTTGGGCTGGTTTGATAGTACCAAGTGGCTCCTGCAATCTGCCATCAAAATGTTGGCAGGCGAGTTTTGTTTTCCAGGGAAAAGCGCCGTTGTTTGTGTTTGGGCGCCTGTGGCTGGGAGTGGCCGCCTGGCTGCTTAGAATCCACGATACGCAGGATGGTTCCCAGACCAGAGGTGGCACCAGTGCCAAGTTGGGCTGATTTGATAGTACCAAGTGGCTCCTGCAATCTGCCATCAAAAAGTTGGCAGGCGAGTTTTGTTTTCCAGGGAAAAGCGCCGTTGTTTCTGTTTGGGGGCCTGTGGCTGGGAGTGGCCGGCTGGCTCCTTAGAATCCACGATACGCGGCATGGTTCCCAGACCAGAGGTGGCACCAGTGCCAAGTTGGGCTGGTTTGATGGTGCAAAGTGGCTCCTGCAATCTGCCATCCAGAAGCGGGGCAGCTTACTTTTGTTTCCCAGGGAAACGGGCCGAGGTTTTTCTCTGGGGGCCTATGGCTGGGAGTGACCAGCTGGCGCCTGAACAGCTACGATAGGCAGGATGGTGACCAGACCCATGGTGGCACCAGTGCCAAGTTGGGCTGATTTGATAGTAGCCAGTGGCTCCTGCAATCTGCCATCAAAATGTTGGCAGGCGAGTTTTGTTTTCCAGGGAAAAGCGCCGTTGTTTGTGTTTCGGGGCCTGTGGCTGGGAGTGGCCGGCTGGCTCCTTACAATGAACGATACGCAGGATGGTTCCCAGACCAGAGGTGGCACCAGTGCCAAGTCGGGCTGGTTTGATAGTACCAAGTGGCTCCGGCAATCTGCCATCCAGAAGCGGGGCAGCTTACTTTTGTTTGCCAGGGAAACGGGCCGAGCTTTGTGTCTGGGCGCCTATGGCTGGGAGTGACCTGCTAGGTCCTGAAAAGCTACGATAGGCAGGATGGTGACCAGACCCATGGTGGCACCAGTGCCAAGTTGGGCTGGTTTGATAGTACCAAGTGGCTCCTGCAATCTGCCATCAAAAAGTGGGCAGGCGAGTTTTGTTTTCCAGGGAAAAGCGCCGTTGTTTGTGCTTGGGTGCCTGTGGCAGGGAGTGGCCGGCTGGCTCCTTAGAATCCACGATACGCAGGATGGTTCCCAGAGCCAAGGTGGCACCAGTGCCAAGTTGGGCTGGTTTGATAGTACCAAGTGGTTCCTGCAATCTGCCATCCAGAAGCGGGGTAGCTTACTTTTGTTTGCCAGGGAAACGGGCCGAGTATTGTGTCTGGGGGCCTATGGCTGCGAGTGACCGGCTGGCTCCTGAAAACTACGATAGGCAGGATGGTGACCAGACCCATGGTGGCACCAGTGCCAAGTTGGGCTGATTTGATAGTACCAAGTGGCTCCTGCAATCTGCCATCAAAAATTTGGCAGGCGAGTTTTGTTTTCCAGGGAAAAGCGCCGTTGTTTGTGTCTGGGGGCCTGTGGCTGGAGTGGCCGGCTGGCTCCTTACAATGAACGATACGCAGGATGGTTCCCAGACCTGAGGTGGCACCAGTGCCAAGTCGGGCTAGTTTGATGGTGCAAAGTGGCTCCTGCAATCTGCCATCCAGAAGCGGGGTAGCTTACTTTTGTTTGCCAGGGAAACGGGCCGAGGTTTGTGTCTGGGGGCCTATGGCTGGGAGTGACCGGCTGGCTCCTGAAAAGCTACGATAGGCAGGATGGTGACCAGACCCATGGTGGCACCAGTGCCAAGTTGGGCTGGTTTGATAGTACCAAGTGGCTCCTGCAATCTGCCATCAAAATGTCGGCAGGCGAGTTTTGTTTTCCAGGGAAAAGCGCCGTTGTTTGTGTTTGGGGGCCTGTGGCTGGGAGTGGCCGGCTGGCTCCTTAGAATCCACGATACGCGGCATGGTTCCCAGACCAGAGGTGGCACCAGTGCCAAGTTGGGCTGGTTTGATAGTACCAAGTGCGTCCTGCAATCTGCCATCCAGAAGCGGGGCAGCTTACTTTTGTTTGCCAGGGAAACGGGCCGAGGTTTGTGTCTCAGGGCCTATGGCTGGGAGTGACCGGCTGGCTCCTGAAAAGCTACGATAGGCAGGATGGTGACCAGACCCATGGTGGCACCAGTGCCAAGTTGGGCTGGTTTGATAGTACCAAGTGGCTCCTGCACTCTGCCATCAAAAAGTTGGCAGGCGAGTTTGTTATCCAGGGAAAGCGCCGTTGTTTTTGTTTGGGGGCCTGTGGCTGGGAGTGGCCGGCTGGCTCCTTATAATCCACGATACGCAGGATGGTTCCCAGAGCAGAGGTGGCACCAGTGCCAAGTCGGGCTGGTTTGATGGTGAAAAGTGGCTCCTGCAATCTGCCATCCAGAAGCGGGATAACTTACTTTTGTTTGCCAGGGAAACGGGCCGAGATATTTGTCTGGGGGCCTATGGCTGGGAGTGTTTGGCTGGCTCCTGAAAAGCTACGATAGGCAGGATGGTGACCAGACCCATGGTGGCACCAGTGCCAAGTTGGGCTGGTTTGATAGTACCAAGTGGCTCCTGCAATCTGCCATCAAAAAGTTGGCAGGCGAGTTTTGTTTTCCAGGGAAAAGCGCCGTTGTTTGTGTTTGGGGGCCTGTGGGTGGGAGTGGCCGGCTGTCTCCTTAGAATCCACGATACGCGGCATGGTTCCCAGACCAGAGGTGGCACCAGTGCCAAGTCGGGCTGGTTTGATGGTGCAAAGTGGTTCCTGCAATCTGCCATCCAGAAGCGGGGTAGCTTACTTTTGTTTGCCAGGGAAACGGGCCGAGGTTTGTGACTGGGGGCCTATGGCTGGGAGTGACCGGCTGGCTCCTGAAAAGCTACGATAGGCAGGATGGTTACCAGACTCATGGTGGCACCAGTGCCAAGTCGGGCTGGTTTGATAATACTAAATAGCTCCTGCAATCTGCCATCCAGACGCGGGGCAGCGGATTTTTGTTTGCTGGAGAAAAGTTCCGTGGTTTTTTTTTGGGGGTATATGGCAGGACGTGGCCGGCTGGCTCCTTAAAAAGCTCGATACGCAGGATTGTTCCCTGACCCAAGGTGGCATCAGTGCCAAGTCGGGCTGTTTTCGTAGTACCAAGTGCGTCCTGCAATTTGCCAGCCAGAAGAGGGGCAGTTGAGTTCTGTTTGCCAGAGAAAAGGGCCGTGGTATATGTTTGGGGGCATATGGTTGAGAGTGGCCGGCTGGCCCCTGAAAATCCACGATAGGCAGGATGGTTCACAGAACCAAGGTGGCACAAGTGCCATGTTGGCCTGGTTTGATAGTACCATGTGGCTCCTGCAATCTGCCATCCAGAAGCGGGGCTGCTTACTTTTGTTTGCCAGGGAAACGGGCCGAGGTATTTGTCAGGGGGCCTATGGCTGGGAGTGACCGGCTGGCTCCTGAAAAGCTACGATAGGCAGGATGGTGACCAGATCCATGGTGGCACCAGTGCCAAGTTGGGCTGGTTTGATAGTACCAAGTGGCTCCTGCAATCTGCCATCAAAAAGTTGTCAGGCGAGTTTTGTTTTCCAGGGAAAAGCGCCGTTGTTTTTGTTTAGAGGCCTGTGGCTGGGAGTGGCCGGCTGCCTCCTTTGAACCCAGGATACGTAGGATGGTTCCCAGAGCCAAGGTGGCACCAGTGCAAAATTGGGCTGGTTTGATAGTACCAAGTGGCTCCTGCAATCTGCCATCAAAAAGTTGTCAGGCGAGTTTTGTTTTCCAGGGAAAAGCGCCGTTGCTTTTGTATAGAGGCCTGTGGCAGGGAGTGGCCGCCTGTCCTCGTAGAATCTACGTTACGCAGCATGGTTCCCAGAGCCAAGGTGGCACCAGGGCCAAGTCGGGCTGGTTTGATAGTACCAAGTGCATCCTGCAATCAGCCATCCAAAAGCGGGGCAGCTTACTTTTGTTTGCCAGGGAAACGGGCCGAGGTTTGTGTCTGGGCGCCTATGGCTGGGAGTGACCGGCTGGCTCCTGAAAAGCTACGATAGGCAGGATGTTTACCAGACCCATGGTGGCACCAGTGCCAAGTTTGGCTGATTTCATAGTACCAACTGGCTCCTGCAATCTGCCATCCAGAATCGGGGCAGCTTACTTTTGTTTTCCAGGGAAACGGGCCGAGGATTGTGTCTGGGGGCCTGTGGCTGGGAGTGACCGGCTGGCTCCTGAAAAGCTACGATAGGCAGGATGGTGACCAGACCCATGGTGGCACCAGTGCCAAGTTGGGCTGGTTTGATAGTACCAAGTGGCTCCTGCAATCTGCCATCAAAATGTTGGCAGGCGAGTTTTGTTTTCCAGGGAAAAGCGCCGTTGTTTGTGTTTGGGGGCCTGTGGCTCAGAGTGGCCGGGTGGCTGCTTAGAATCCACGATACGCAGGATGGTTCCCAGACCCAAGGTGGCACCAGTGCCAAGTTGGGCTGGTTTGACACTACCAAGTGCGTCCTGCACTCTGCCATCCAGAATCGGGGCAGCTTAATTTTGTTTGCCAGGGAAACGGTCCGAGGTTTGTGTCTGGGGGCCTATGGCTGGGAGTGACCGGCTGGCTCCTGAAAAGCTACGATAGGCAGGATGGTTCCCAGATCCAAGATGGCACCAGTGCCAAGTCGGGGTGGTTTGATGGTGCAAAGTGGCTCCTGCAATCTGCCATCCTGACGCGGGGCAGCGGATTTTTGTTTCCAAGAGAAATGGTCTGTGGTTTGTTTTTGGGGCTATATGGCTGGGCGTGGCCTGCTGGCTCCTTAAAAAGCTACGATAGGCAGGATGGTTCCCTGACCCAAGGTGGCACCAGTGCCAAGTCGGGCGGTTTTCGTAGTACAAAGCGCGTCCTAAAATTTGCCATCCAGAAGAGGGTCAGTTGAGTTTTGTTTACCAGAGAAAAGGGCCGTGGTTTGTGTTTGGGGCCTATGGCTGAGAGTGACCGGCTGGCCCCTGAAAATCCACGATAGGAAGGATGGTTCCCAGATCCAAGGTGGCAGCAGTGCCATGTTGTGCTGGTGTGATAGTCCCAAGTGGCTCCTGCAATGTGCCATCCAGAAGCGGGGCAGCTGAATTTTGTTTGCCAGAGAAAAAGGCTGTGGTTTGTGTTTGGGGGCCTGTGGCTGGGAGTGGCCGGCTGGCTCCTGAAAATCCATGATACGCAGCATGGTTCCCAGACCCAAGGTGGCACCAGTGCCAAGTGGGGCTGGTTTCACAGTGTCAAGTGCCTCCTGCAATCTCCCATCCAGAAGCGGGGCACCTGAGTTTTGTTTGCCTGTGAAACGGGCCGTTGTTTTTGATTGGGGTCTGTGGCCTAGAGTGTTCGGCTGGCTCCTGACAACCCACAATACGCAGGATGGTTCCCAGACCCAAGGTGGCACCAGTGCCAAGTCGGGCTGGTTTGATAGTACCAAGTGGCTCCTGCAATCTGCCATCCAGAAGCGGTGCAGTTGAGTTTTTTTTGCCAGAGAAAAGGGCCGTGGGTTGTGTTTGGGGGCATATGGCTGGGAGTGGCCGGCTGTCTCATTAAAAAGATCGATACGCAGGATGGTTCCCAGAACCAAGGTGGCACCAGTGCCAAGTAGGGCTGTTTTTATAGTACCAAGTGCGTCCTGCAATTTGCCATCCAGAAGAGGGGCAGTTGAGTTTTGTTTGCCAGAGAATAGCGCCGTTGTTTGTGTTTGGGGGCTTGTGGCTGGGAGTGGCCGACTGGCGCCTTAGAATCTGTGTTACGCAGCATGGTATCCAGACCCAAGGTGGCACCAGTGCCACGTCGGGCTGGTTTGATAGTACCAAGTGGCTCCTGCAATCTGCCATCCAGAAGCGGGGCAGCTTACTTTTGTTTGCCAGGGAAACGGGCCGAGGTTTGTGACTTGGGACCTATGGCTGGGAGTGACCGGCTGGCTCCTGGAAAGCTACAATAGGCAGGATGGTGACCAGACCCATGGTGGCACCAGTGCCAAGTTGGGCTGGTTTGATAGTACCAAGTGGCTCCTGCAATCTGCCATCAAAAAGTTGGCAGGCGAGTTTTGTTTTCCAGGGAAAAGCGCCGTTGTTTGTATTTGGGGGCCTATGGCTGGGAGTGGCCGGCTGGCTCCTTTGAACCCACGATACGCAGGATGGTTCCCAGACCAGAGGTGGCACCAGTGCCAAGTTGGGCTGGTTTGATACTACCAAGTGGCTCCTGCAATCTGCCATCCAGAAGCGGGGCAGCTTAATTTTGTTTGCCAGGGAAACGGGCCGTGGGTTTTGTATGGGGGCCTATAGCTGAGAGTGGCCGGCTGGCTCCTGAAAATCCACGCTAGGCAGCATGGTTCCCAGATGCAAGGTGGCACCAGTGCCAAGTCGGGCTGGTTTGATGGTGCAAAGTGGCTCCTGCAATCTGCCATCCAGAAGCGGGGCAGCTGATTGTTGTTTGCCAGAGAAAAATTCCGTGGATTGTTTATGGAGGCATATTGCTGGGAGTGGCCGGCTGGCTCCTTAAAATGCTCGATACGCATGATGATTCCCAGGCCCAAGGTGTCACCACTACCAAGTCGGCCTGCGGTTTTAGTATCAAGTTCATCCTGCAATTTGCCATCCAGAAGAGGGGGAGTTGAGTTTTGTTTGCCAGAGAAACGGGCCGAGGTTTCTGTTTGGGGACATATGGCTGAGAGTGGCCGGGTGGCCCCTGAATATCCACGATACACAGCATGGTTCCCAGATCCAAGGTGGCACCAGTGCCAAGTTGGGCTGGTTTGATAGTACCAAGTGTCTCCTGCAATCTGCCATCCAGAAGCGGGGAAGCTTACTTTTGTTTGCCAGAGAAATAGGCCTAGGTTTTTGTTTGGGGGCCTGTGGCTAGGAGTGGCCAGCTGGCTCCTAAGAATCCACGATACGCAGGATGTTTCCCAGACCCAAGGTGGCACCAGTGCCAAGTCGGGCTGGTTTGATAGTACCAAGTGGCTCCTGCAAACTCCATCAAAATGTTGGCAGACGTGTTTTGTTTTCCAGGGAACAGCGCCGTTGATTTTGTTTGGGGACCTGTGGCTGGGAGTGGCCGGCTGGCTCCTTAGAATCCACGATACGCAGGATGGTTCCCAGACCCAAGGTGGCACCAGTGCCAAGTCGGGCTGGTTTGATTACACCAAGTGGCTCCTGCAATCTGCCATCCAGAAGTGAGGCAGCTAAGTTTTGTTTGCCAGAAAAAAGGGCCGTGGTTTTTGTTGGGGGCCTGTGGCTGGGAGTAGCCGGCTGGCTCCTTAAAATCCACGATAGGCTGGATGGTCCCCAGACCCAAGGTGGCACCAGTGCCAAGTCGGGCTGGTTTGATAGTACCAAGTGGCTCCTGCAATCTGCCATCCAGAAGCGGTGCAGTTGAGTTTTGTTTGCCAGAGAAAAGGGCCGTGGGTTGTGTTTGGGGGCATATGGCTGGGAGTGGCCGGCTGTCTCATTAAAAAGATCGATACGCAGGATGGTTCCCAGAACCAAGGTGGCACCAGTGCCAAGTCGGGCTGTTTTTATAGTACCAAGTGCGTCCTGCAATTTGCCATCCAGAAGAGGGGCAGTGGAGTTTTGTTTGCCAGAGAATAGCGTTGTTGTTTGTGTTTGGGGGCTTGTGGCTGGGAGTGGCCGACTGGCGCCTTAGAATCTGTGTTACGCAGCATGGTTCCCAGACCAGAGGTGGCACCAGTGCCAAGTTGGGCTGGTTTGATAGTACCAAGTGGCTCCTGCAATCTGCCATCCAGAAGCGGGGCAGCTTACTTTTGTTTGCCAGGTAAACGGGCCGAGGTTTCTGACTGGGGACCTATGGCTGGGAGTGACCGGCTGGCTCCTGGAAAGCTACAATAGGCAGGATGGTGACCAGACCCATGGTGGCACCAGTGCCAAGTTGGGCTGGTTTGATAGTACCAAGTGGCTCCTGCAATCTGCCATCAAAAAGTTGGCAGGCGAGTTTTGTTTTCCAGGGAAAAGCGCCGTTGTTTGTATTTGGGGGCCTGTGGCTGGGAGTGGCCAGCTGGCTCCTTTGAACCCACGATACGCAGGATGGTTCCCAGACCCAAGGTGGCACCAGTGCCAAGTCGGGCTGGTTTGATACTACCAAGTGCGTCCTGCAATCTGCCATCCAGATGCGGGGCAGCTTAATTTTGTTTGCCAGGGAAACGGGCCGTGGGTTTTGTATGGGGGCCTATAGCTGAGAGTGGCCGGCTGGCTCCTGAAAATCCACGCTAGGCAGCATGGTTCCCAGATGCAATGTGGCACCAGTGCCAAGTCGGGCTGGTTTGATGGTGCAAAGTGGCTCCTGCAATCTGCCATCCAGAAGCGGGGCAGCTGATTTTTGTTTGCCAGAGAAAAATTCCGTGGATTGTTTTTGGGGGCATATTGCTGGGAGGGGCCGGCTGGCTCCTTAAAATGCTCGATACGCATGATGGTTCCCAGGTCCAAGGTGTCACCACTACCAAGTCGGCCTGCGGTTTTAGTATCAAGTTCATCCTGCAATTTGCCATCCAGAAGAGGGGCAGTTGAGTTTTGTTTGCCAGAGAAACGGGCCGAGGTTTCTGTTTGGGGACATATGGCTGAGAGTGGCCGGGTGGCCCCTGAATATCCACGATACACAGCATGGTTCCCAGATCCAAGGTGGCACCAGTGCCAAGTTGGGCTGGTTTGATAGTACCAAGTGTCTCCTGCAATCTGCCATCCAGAAGCGGGGCAGCTTACTTTTGTTTGCCAGAGAAATAGGCCTAGGTTTTTGTTTGGGGGCCTGTGGCTAGGAGTGGCCGGCTGGCTCCTAAGAATCCACGATACGCAGGATGTTTCCCAGACCCAAGGTGGCACCAGTGCCAAGTCGGGCTGGTTTGATAGTACCAAGTGGCTCCTGCAAACTCCATCAAAATGTTGGCAGACGTGTTTTGTTTTCCAGGGAACAGCGCCGTTGATTTTGTTTGGGGACCTGTGGCTGGGAGTGGCCGGCTGGCTCCTTAGAATCCACGATACGCAGGATGGTTCCCAGACCCAAGGTGGCACCAGTGCCAAGTCGGGCTGGTTTGATTACACCAAGTGGCTCCTGCAATCTGCCATCCAGAAGTGAGGCAGCTAAGTTTTGTTTGCCAGAAAAAAGGGCCGTGGTTTTTGTTGGGGGCCTGTGGCTGGGAGTAGCCGGCTGGCTCCTTAAAATCCACGATAGGCTGGATGGTTCCCAGTCCCAAGGTGGCACCAGTGCCAAGTCGGGCTGGTTTGATAGTACCAAGTGGCTCCTGCAATCTGCCATCCAGAAGCGGTGCAGTTGAGTTTTGTTTGCCAGAGAAAAGGGCCGTGGGTTGTGTTTGGGGGCATATGGCTGGGAGTGGCCGGCTGTCTCATTAAAAAGATCGATACGCAGGATGGTTCCCAGAACCAAGGTGGCACCAGTGCCAAGTCGGGCTGTTTTTATAGTACCAAGTGCGTCCTGCAATTTGCCATCCAGAAGAGGGGCAGTTGAGTTTTGTTTGCCAGAGAATAGCGCCGTTGTTTGTGTTTGGGGGCTTGTGGCTGGGAGTGGCCGACTGGCGCCTTAGAATCTGTGTTACGCAGCATGGTTCCCAGACCAGAGGTGGCACCAGTGCCAAGTTGGGCTGGTTTGATAGTACCAAGTGGCTCCTGCAATCTGCCATCCAGAAGCGGGGCAGCTTACTTTTGTTTGCCAGGTAAACGGGCCGAGGTTTCTGACTGGGGACCTATGGCTGGGAGTGACCGGCTGGCTCCTGGAAAGCTACAATAGGCAGGATGGTGACCAGACCCATGGTGGCACCAGTGCCAAGTTGGGCTGGTTTGATAGTACCAAGTGGCTCCTGCAATCTGCCATCAAAAAGTTGGCAGGCGAGTTTTGTTTTCCAGGGAAAAGCGCCGTTGTTTGCATTTGGGGGCCTGTGGCTGGGAGTGGCCAGCTGGCTCCTTTGAACCCACGATACGCAGGATGGTTCCCAGACCCAAGGTGGCACCAGTGCCAAGTCGGGCTGGTTTGATACTACCAAGTGCGTCCTGCAATCTGCCATCCAGAAGCGGGGTAGCTTAATTTTGTTTGCCAGGGAAACGGGCCGTGGGTTTTGTTTGGGGGCCTATGGCTGAGAGTGGCCGGCTGGCTCCTGAAAATCCACGCTAGGCAGCATGGTTCCCAGATGCAAGGTGGCACCAGTGCCAAGTCGGGCTGGTTTGATGGTGCAAAGTGGCTCCTGCAATCTGCCATCCAGAAGCGGGGCAGCTGATTTTTGTTTGCCAGAGAAAAATTCCGTGGATTGTTTTTGGGGGCATATTGCTGGGAGTGGCCGGCTGGCTCCTTAAAATGCTCGATACGCAACATGGCTCCCAGGTCCAAGGTGTCACCACTACCAAGTCGGCCTGCGGTTTTAGTATCAAGTTCATCCTGCAATTTGCCATCCAGAAGAGGGGCAGTTGAGTTTTGTTTGCCAGAGAAACGGGCCGAGGTTTCTGTTTGGGGACATATGGCTGAGAGTGGCCGGGTGGCCCCTGAATATCCACGATACACAGCATGGTTCCCAGATCCAAGGTGGCACCAGTGCCAAGTTGGGCTGGTTTGATAGTACCAAGTGTCTCCTGCAATCTGCCATCCAGAAGCGGGGCAGCTTACTTTTGTTTGCCAGAGAAATAGGCCTAGGTTTTTGTTTGGGGGCCTGTGGCTAGGAGTGGCCGGCTGGCTCCTAAGAATCCACGATACGCAGGATGTTTCCCAGACCCAAGGTGGCACCAGTGCCAAGTCGGGCTGGTTTGATAGTACCAAGTGGCTCCTGCAAACTCCATCAAAATGTTGGCAGGCGTGTTTTGTTTTCCAGGGAACAGCGCCGTTGATTTTGTTTGGGGGCCTGTGGCTGGGAGTGGCCGGCTGGCTCCTTAGAATCCACGATACGCAGGATGGTTCCCAGACCCAAGGTGGCACCAGTGCCAAGTCGGGCTGGTTTGATTACACCAAGTGGCTCCTGCAATCTGCCATCCAGAAGTGAGGCAGCTAAGTTTTGTTTGCCAGAAAAAAGGGCCGTGGTTTTTGTTGGGGGCCTGTGGCTGGGAGTGGCCGGCTGGCTCCTTGGAATCCACCATACGCAGGATGGTTCCCAGACCCAAGGTGGCACCAGTGCCAAGTCGGGCTGGTTTGATAGTCCCAAGTGACTCCTGCAAACTGCCATCCAGAAGCGGGGCAGCTGACTTTTGTTTGCCACTGAAATGGGCCGTTGTTTGTGTTTGGGGGCCTGTGGTTGGGAGTGTTCGGCTGGTTCCTGAATATGTACGATACGCAGGATTGTTCCCAGACCCAAGGTGGCACCAGTGCCAAGTCGGGCTGGTTTGATGGTGCAAAGTGGCTCCTGCAATCTGCCATCCAGACGCGGGGCAGCGGATTTTTGTTTCCATGAGAAATGGTCCGTGGTTTGTTTTTGGGGGTATATGGCTGGGCCTGGCCGGCTGGCTCCTTAAAAAGCTCGATATGCAGGATGGTTCCCTGACACAAGGTGGCACCAGTGCCACGTCGGGCGGTTTTCGTAGTACAAAGTGCGTCCTAAAATTTGCCATCCAGAAGAGGGGCAGTTGAGTTTTGTTTGCCAGAGAAAAGGTCCGTGGTTTGTTTTTGGGGGCATATGGCTGAGAGTGGCTGGCTGGCCCCTGAAAATCCACGATACACAGGATGGTTCCCAGATCCAAGGTGGCACCTGTGCCAAGTCGGGCTGATTTGATAGTACTAAGTAGCTCCTGCAATCTGCCATCCAGAAGCGGGGCAATTTACTTTTGTTTGCCAGGGAAACGGGCCGAGGTTTGTGTTTGGGGGCCTATGGCTGAGAGTGACCGGCTGGCTCCTGAAAAGCTACGATAGGCAGGATGGTGACCAGACCCATGGTGGCACCAGTGCCAAGTTGGGCTGGTTTGATAGTACCAAGTGGTTCCTGCAATCTGCCATCCAGAAGCAGGGCAGCTGAGTTTTGTTTGCCAGAGAAAAGGGCCTTGGTTTGTGTTTGTGGGCATATGGCTGGGTGTGGCCAGCTGGCTCCTTAAAATGCACGATATGCAACATGGCTCCCAGACCCAAGGTGGCACCAGTGCCAAGTTGGGCTGGTTTGATAGTACCAAGTGGCTCCTGCAATCTTCCATGATCACGTGGAGAAATACTTTCTGGTTTCAGCCTCATGCTCTTTCTTCTCTCCCTCAACTTCTCTATCACCTCTCATCTGGTTCACATGCGCTGTCTTCAAGGTCCACAGGCTACTTTTCACAGAATCTTCTGGCCTGATGAAGTAAGAATGATGAATAGAACAGAGCTGGGATCTATTTTCCAGTTTGGATAAAATGCATTCTGCACACAAATCCAAGGAGAACGGGCTGCCCCGATGCCCAGAAAATCTTTCACTCCTGCTAGTGTTCTACGTCAACCGCAACTTAGTCTGAAAGAAAAGCTTTTTCTCTGAGAGCATCTGAGAGGATTGCATGAAGCACTGATATCTGACATATGCAATTTTGAATAGGAGAGGAAAAAGAAAATGGCAAGGAGTTTTTAATTTTAGTGGTTTCAATTTTAATTTCCGTGCACTTTTTCAAAACTTGTCAGCTCAAATGCCCATCAACATCTTTTAGTCATCTGTAAGTCAGTATTCATATAAAATGTGCTTCAAATCCAAAGAATTTCAAATTTGCACTCCAAGCTTCTATGCCTAGATTTATGATTTCCTACACATATTAGATGAAAGGAAGGCCTTTTTTACTGTGGGAGTGCTGGAACACTGGAACAGGTTGCCCAGAGAAGTTGTGGGTGTCCCATCCCTGAAAGTATTCAAGGTCACCTTGGACGGGGCTTGGAGCAGCAACAAAGGAGAAGCTTGATGGTAGAGAAACAAAGTTGGACTATAGAAGAAACTCGGATTGAAGTATAGGATCAAGTTTTCTCTCAGCTCTTGGGGTAAATTCAAAGTTGTACAAAATGACATTTATCTGTGCTATTCACTACTGTAACAGAAAGTTTCATGAAAACTGTACAGAAGATAGTAAATTTTAAAAGAGATAAGAATTACAGCATAAAATCCATGGGATAGGTTACAACATGAGACACTCTCTAAGAGAAAATCTCTTTGTTTCAGCACTTCATCGGGGTAAGATTTCATGAAGTGCCAAAGAAGGCGGCAAAATATCATTCGGGACATTATTTACTGGAATTCAGCCTGGCCATTAGTAGGAACTGCCTTTGAACATATCATGTAGATATACCACACACGCTTTCCCTTCACTGAAAAATTACTGTTTACAACAAATAAGCAATTGACGATCAAAATTGATTGAAAGCATCTTAAACATGTCAAGTATTTCATTGTAGATGATCTGTGATCCAAATGCTTCTTCCACCTTCGAGAGGGACAGAAGAATTCTTCCATATCATGATGGTTTAAAATTGTATCAACCAATGTTTTCTGCTGAAAAGATATCATCTATTTTTTTCTATTTTTGGAAGAAAATATTCCTAGACATACAACAGGTGAGAACTAAGTAATTTTAAAGAAACAAATGAAATGAAAATATTCTGTAAATAGAATGAAATGAAAAGCTGTGTTTTAAATAGGAGCTAAATATTAAACAGAATTTTTGTACCAGGCATTTGAATTACTGCACCAGCTCTTTTGCCCATCAAGAGAGGCATTTAGCATTTCAGTCTTTTCCAAGGTGTTCATGATCTGCTATGCTGATCTCTGTGTGTGCCTAGGTGTGTGTGGAGGGGGGGGCATATGAAGGGGAGTGTGTATGTTTGCTTTACAATTGTTGTGGCAGATTCATGCCTCAGCTCCACATTTTGTTTTAAAAAGGTCACACCGAGTGGATATGAAGTTTACTATCAACAAGAGATCGATTCCCAAATCATCCATTTGACTCTCCCTTATAAATCATGTGCTTTGTTGCATATTTTATCAAATATACTTTCAAGCCAGATGGAGGAAGGAGGATGTGGGAATCCCTCCACCATCTTGCAACTTTTATGTAAGTAGGTTTTCAAGAAAATCATCATTTCTCTTTTAAATATGTCTGGAACAGGCATGATGGTAGTGTCAACCTGTTGGAGTTTTTGTTGCTGGAAGAAGTTGTACAAAAGGATTGGTTTTTACATTGACCAGTTACTGAATCAAGCGCAGGAATACATTGGAAATTTAGCTGGGGGTTCCTTTTCCCAGCAGACTACTTCTAGAACGAGCTTGTACACTGAAGCTGACTCTTTTGCTCTCTTTTTGTTTCTTTCCTATTTTCTTGGCTTCTTTGCCACTATCTAGACAATTTTGGAACTTTGTTCCCAACTAAAATGGTTTCAATAGTCTGATTGTGATCATACATTTTTACAAGGAATTTTTAAAATCTTTCCTCGAGTCCAGAAAGTCAAGGACTTAGATCTTTTTCTTCCCTTATCAATATTGCCATGAAATTGATAAATAAAGACCAACTCTTTATTTTTGTTTTTAACCCACGTAGATAATTCCCATCCATTAATCCATTTTGTGGACCAATAGCTGCCATTCTGATGGAAGCTGTCACTTCTTAACAATAGGCATTCTGTGACTATGTTGACTGCACTTTGGGTGAAGATCCTAACTGGTCTTAGATATACATAGGGAGAAATTTGCTCAGCCAGTGTCAGTTTTAAGCATGCGTATCAGAAGATCTTTCTAGAGCTGGGAATTTTCCCATGAAAGGGATTCAGTTAGGGAAGAGACACTTGTGCCAGAGTTTTACATTCTTCTTGAACACTGCTTAAGGAACTTAGATGCCATGTCCATTTGGATCTCTGTCTGCACAGAACTTTGTCATGCCAGTGCTTTGAAATGCATCTTGAAGAGAATTCACTAGCACAGAATGAAAGAGAGTGGAAGGGGTTGGTGGGGCTAACCAGGCCCAACCCCCCTGCCTAAACCAGGATACCTAGAGCCTCTTGCCCAGGATTCTATCTGGGTGTACTTTTAATGTCTTCAAAGATCCAGGCTCCACAATCTTTCTGGGCAGTCTGTGCCGTGGTTCAGTCACCCTGACAGTAAAGAAACATTTACTGATGTTCAAAGGCAATCTCCTGTATTTCAGTGTGTGCCCACTGCCTCTTGTCTTTTCCCTCAGCATCACTGAAAAGACACTGATTCCCTCCCCTTTGCACTATTGCTTCCATATGTATGTGTGATGCCATGTAGAGGTATGTCAAAAACCTCCCTGAAGCCCAGGCAGATAATATTCCCTTCATCTACCAGTCAAGTTGATTCATCAGAGGAGTTTAAAGTGATGTTCAGCATGAAATTCCCCTGAAAAATCATGCTAACTACATTATTTGGTCATCTGTCATGTGCCTGGCAAGGATTTCCAGGAAGAGCTGCTTCATCAACTTCCTGGGGATAAAAAAGAGGCTGGCTGGTTTGTACTATGGCGAGTCCTCTTAATTGCCTTTTTTGAAGATGGGTGTCATTTGCTAACATCCACTCTTTAGCTCCTCTTCTCATCTACACCTCGGCAAAAAGCTTTTCCACTATGTCTGGCTAGGAAAAACTGTGCCAGCACAGAAAACATCTCCCATCGTGTTCTAGAAGTTGCACGGATGTCTGCCAAGTGTTTGGCAGGAAGAAAAGAAAAGTTGTCCAAAACAGCTTCCAATCGAATGTTCCTGTGATTGAAAAAGTCAGGAGAGTGCAAAGGTACTGTTTTCTATCAGTTGGCAAGGTGCGCACACAATCCCAGTGTTGTACAGCTTGCTTCTTCACCTTCCCGAAGCTGCCGCTCTCGCCGGCTGCCGGAGCCCAAGAAGCGGCTTCTTCGCGCAAAGACGATTGTGCCGCTCACAGTGCTCTCCTTAGCGCGGCTTCTGCCGAAAGACGCCCGGCAGCGGCTCTTACCTCCGGAGAGCATCCTACCTTCGTCGTTAGCTCCTCTTCTCATCTACACCTCGGCAAAACGCTTTTCCACTATGTCTGGCTAGGAAAAACTGTGCCAGCACAGAAAACATCTCCCATCGTGTTCTAGAAGTTGCACGGATGTCTGCCAAGTGTTTGGCAGGAAGAAAAGAAAAGTTGTCCAAAACAGCTTCCAATCGAATGTTCCTGTGATTGGAAAAGTCAGGAGAGTGCAAAGGTACTGTTTTCTATCAGTTGGCAAGGTGCGCACACAATCCCAGTGTTGTACAGCTTGCTTCTTCACCTTCCCGAAGCTGCCGCTCTCGCCGGCTGCCGGAGCCCAAGAAGCGGCTTCTTCGCGCAAAGACGATTGTGCCGCTCACAGGGCTCTCCTTAGCGCGGCTTCTGCCGAAAGACGCCCGGCAGCGGCTCTTACCTCCGGAGAGCATCCTACCTTCGTCTTTCGCGTCTTTTGTAGTCTACATCTTAGCAAAACGCTTTTCCACTATGTCTGGCTAGGAAAAACTGTGCCAGCACAGAAAACATCTCCCATCGTGTTCTAGAAGTTGCACGGATGTCTGCCAAGTGTTTGGCAGGAAGAAAAGAAAAGTTGTCCAAAACAGCTTCCAATCGAATGTTCCTGTGATTGGAAAAGTCAGGAGAGTGCAAAGGTACTGTTTTCTATCAGTTGGCAAGGTGCGCACACAATCCCAGTGTTGTACAGCTTGCTTCTTCACCTTCCCGAAGCTGCCGCTCTCGCCGGCTGCCGGAGCCCAAGAAGCGGCTTCTTCGCGCAAAGACGATTGTGCCGCTCACAGTGCTCTCCTTAGCGCGGCTTCTGCCGAAAGACGCCCGGCAGCGGCTCTTACCTCCGGAGAGCATCCTACCTTCGTCTTTCGCGTCTTTTGTAGTCTACATCTTAGCAAAACGCTTTTCCACTATGTCTGGCTAGGAAAAACTGTGCCAGCACAGAAAACATCTCCCATCGTGTTCTAGAAGTTGCACGGATGTCTGCCAAGTGTTTGGCAGGAAGAAAAGAAAAGTTGTCCAAAACAGCTTCCAATCGAATGTTCCTGTGATTGGAAAAGTCAGGAGAGTGCAAAGGTACTGTTTTCTATCAGTTGGCAAGGTGCGCACACAATCCCAGTGTTGTACAGCTTGCTTCTTCACCTTCCCGAAGCTGCCACTCTCAGGAGGTAAGAGCCGCTGCCGGGCGTCTTTCGGCAGAAGCCGCGCTAAGGAGAGCACTGTGAGCGGCACAATCGTCTTTGCGCAAAGAAGCCGCTTCTTGGGCTCCGGCAGCCGGCGAGAGCGGCAGCTTCGGGAAGGTGAAGAAGCAAGCTGTACAACACTGGGATTGTGTGCGCACCTTGCCAACTGATAGAAAACAGTACCTTTGCACTCTCCTGACTTTTCCAATCACAGGAACATTCGATTGGAAGCTGTTTTGGACAACTTTTCTTTTCTTCCTGCCAAACACTTGGCAGACATCCGTGCAACTTCTAGAACACGATGGGAGATGTTTTCTGTGCTGGCACAGTTTTTCCTAGCCAGACATAGTGGAAAAGCGTTTTGCTAAGATGTAGACTACAAAAGACGCGAAAGACGAAGGTAGGATGCTCTCCGGAGGTAAGAGCCGCTGCCGGGCGTCTTTCGGCAGAAGCCGCGCTAAGGAGAGCCCTGTGAGCGGCACAATCGTCTTTGCGCGAAGAAGCCGCTTCTTGGGCTCCGGCAGCCGGCGAGAGCGGCAGCTTCGGGAAGGTGAAGAAGCAAGCTGTACAACACTGGGATTGTGTGCGCACCTTGCCAACTGATAGAAAACAGTACCTTTGCACTCTCCTGACTTTTCCAATCACAGGAACATTCGATTGGAAGCTGTTTTGGACAACTTTTCTTTTCTTCCTGCCAAACACTTGGCAGACATCCGTGCAACTTCTAGAACACGATGGGAGATGTTTTCTGTGCTGGCACAGTTTTTCCTAGCCAGACATAGTGGAAAAGCTTTTTGCCGAGGTGTAGATGAGAAGAGGAGCTAAAGAGTGGATGTTAGCAAATGACACCCATCTTCAAAAAAGGCAATTAAGAGGACTCGCCATAGTACAAACCAGCCAGCCTCTTTTTTATCCCCAGGAAGTTGATGAAGCAGCTCTTCCTGGAAATCCTTGCCAGGCACATGACAGATGACCAAATAATGTAGTTAGCATGATTTTTCAGGGGAATTTCATGCTGAACATCACTTTAAACTCCTCTGATGAATCAACTTGACTGGTAGATGAAGGGAATATTATCTGCCTGGGCTTCAGGGAGGTTTTTGACATACCTCTACATGGCATCACACATACATATGGAAGCAATAGTGCAAAGGGGAGGGAATCAGTGTCTTTTCAGTGATGCTGAGGGAAAAGACAAGAGGCAGTGGGCACACACTGAAATACAGGAGATTGCCTTTGAACATCAGTAAATGTTTCTTTACTGTCAGGGTGACTGAACCACGGCACAGACTGCCCAGAAAGATTGTGGAGCCTGGATCTTTGAAGACATTAAAAGTACACCCAGATAGAATCCTGGGCAAGAGGCTCTAGGTATCCTGGTTTAGGCAGGGGGGTTGGGCCTGGTTAGCCCCACCAACCCCTTCCACTCTCTTTCATTCTGTGCTAGTGAATTCTCTTCAAGATGCATTTCAAAGCGCTGGCATGACAAAGTTCTGTGCAGACAGAGATCCAAATGGACATGGCATCTAAGTTCCTTAAGCAGTGTTCAAGAAGAATGTAAAACTCTGGCACAAGTGTCTCTTCCCTAACTGAATCCCTTTCATGGGAAAATTCCCAGCTCTAGAAAGATCTTCTGATACGCATGCTTAAAACTGACACTGGCTGAGCAAATTTCTCCCTATGTATATCTAAGACCAGTTAGGATCTTCACCCAAAGTGCAGTCAACATAGTCACAGAATGCCTATTGTTAAGAAGTGACAGCTTCCATCAGAATGGCAGCTATTGGTCCACAAAATGGATTAATGGATGGGAATTATCTACGTGGGTTAAAAACAAAAATAAAGAGTTGGTCTTTATTTATCAATTTCATGGCAATATTGATAAGGGAAGAAAAAGATCTAAGTCCTTGACTTTCTGGACTCGAGGAAAGATTTTAAAAATTCCTTGTAAAAATGTATGATCACAATCAGACTATTGAAACCATTTTAGTTGGGAACAAAGTTCCAAAATTGTCTAGATAGTGGCAAAGAAGCCAAGAAAATAGGAAAGAAACAAAAAGAGAGCAAAAGAGTCAGCTTCAGTGTACAAGCTCGTTCTAGAAGTAGTCTGCTGGGAAAAGGAACCCCCAGCTAAATTTCCAATGTATTCCTGCGCTTGATTCAGTAACTGGTCAATGTAAAAACCAATCCTTTTGTACAACTTCTTCCAGCAACAAAAACTCCAACAGGTTGACACTACCATCATGCCTGTTCCAGACATATTTAAAAGAGAAATGATGATTTTCTTGAAAACCTACTTACATAAAAGTTGCAAGATGGTGGAGGGATTCCCACATCCTCCTTCCTCCATCTGGCTTGAAAGTATATTTGATAAAATATGCAACAAAGCACATGATTTATAAGGGAGAGTCAAATGGATGATTTGGGAATCGATCTCTTGTTGATAGTAAACTTCATATCCACTCGGTGTGACCTTTTTAAAACAAAATGTGGAGCTGAGGCATGAATCTGCCACAACAATTGTAAAGCAAACATACACACTCCCCTTCATATGCCCCCCCCTCCACACACACCTAGGCACACACAGAGATCAGCATAGCAGATCATGAACACCTTGGAAAAGACTGAAATGCTAAATGCCTCTCTTGATGGGCAAAAGAGCTGGTGCAGTAATTCAAATGCCTGGTACAAAAATTCTGTTTAATATTTAGCTCCTATTTAAAACACAGCTTTTCATTTCATTCTATTTACAGAATATTTTCATTTCATTTGTTTCTTTAAAATTACTTAGTTCTCACCTGTTGTATGTCTAGGAATATTTTCTTCCAAAAATAGAAAAAAATAGATGATATCTTTTCAGCAGAAAACATTGGTTGATACAATTTTAAACCATCATGATATGGAAGAATTCTTCTGTCCCTCTCGAAGGTGGAAGAAGCATTTGGATCACAGATCATCTACAATGAAATACTTGACATGTTTAAGATGCTTTCAATCAATTTTGATCGTCAATTGCTTATTTGTTGTAAACAGTAATTTTTCAGTGAAGGGAAAGCGTGTGTGGTATATCTACATGATATGTTCAAAGGCAGTTCCTACTAATGGCCAGGCTGAATTCCAGTAAATAATGTCCCGAATGATATTTTGCCGCCTTCTTTGGCACTTCATGAAATCTTACCCCGATGAAGTGCTGAAACAAAGAGATTTTCTCTTAGAGAGTGTCTCATGTTGTAACCTATCCCATGGATTTTATGCTGTAATTCTTATCTCTTTTAAAATTTACTATCTTCTGTACAGTTTTCATGAAACTTTCTGTTACAGTAGTGAATAGCACAGATAAATGTCATTTTGTACAACTTTGAATTTACCCCAAGAGCTGAGAGAAAACTTGATCCTATACTTCAATCCGAGTTTCTTCTATAGTCCAACTTTGTTTCTCTACCATCAAGCTTCTCCTTTGTTGCTGCTCCAAGCCCCGTCCAAGGTGACCTTGAATACTTTCAGGGATGGGACACCCACAACTTCTCTGGGCAACCTGTTCCAGTGTTCCAGCACTCCCACAGTAAAAAAGGCCTTCCTTTCATCTAATATGTGTAGGAAATCATAAATCTAGGCATAGAAGCTTGGAGTGCAAATTTGAAATTCTTTGGATTTGAAGCACATTTTATATGAATACTGACTTACAGATGACTAAAAGATGTTGATGGGCATTTGAGCTGACAAGTTTTGAAAAAGTGCACGGAAATTAAAATTGAAACCACTAAAATTAAAAACTCCTTGCCATTTTCTTTTTCCTCTCCTATTCAAAATTGCATATGTCAGATATCAGTGCTTCATGCAATCCTCTCAGATGCTCTCAGAGAAAAAGCTTTTCTTTCAGACTAAGTTGCGGTTGACGTAGAACACTAGCAGGAGTGAAAGATTTTCTGGGCATCGGGGCAGCCCGTTCTCCTTGGATTTGTGTGCAGAATGCATTTTATCCAAACTGGAAAATAGATCCCAGCTCTGTTCTATTCATCATTCTTACTTCATCAGGCCAGAAGATTCTGTGAAAAGTAGCCTGTGGACCTTGAAGACAGCGCATGTGAACCAGATGAGAGGTGATAGAGAAGTTGAGGGAGAGAAGAAAGAGCATGAGGCTGAAACCAGAAAGTATTTCTCCACGTGATCATGGAAGATTGCAGGAGCCACTTGGTACTATCAAACCAGCCCAACTTGGCACTGGTGCCACCTTGGGTCTGGGAGCCATGTTGCATATCGTGCATTTTAAGGAGCCAGCTGGCCACACCCAGCCATATGCCCACAAACACAAACCAAGGCCCTTTTCTCTGGCAAACAAAACTCAGCTGCCCTGCTTCTGGATGGCAGATTGCAGGAACCACTTGGTACTATCAAACCAGCCCAACTTGGCACTGGTGCCACCATGGGTCTGGTCACCATCCTGCCTATCGTAGCTTTTCAGGAGCCAGCCGGTCACTCTCAGCCATAGGCCCCCAAACACAAACCTCGGCCCGTTTCCCTGGCAAACAAAAGTAAATTGCCCCGCTTCTGGATGGCAGATTGCAGGAGCTACTTAGTACTATCAAATCAGCCCGACTTGGCACAGGTGCCACCTTGGATCTGGGAACCATCCTGTGTATCGTGGATTTTCAGGGGCCAGCCAGCCACTCTCAGCCATATGCCCCCAAAAACAAACCACGGACCTTTTCTCTGGCAAACAAAACTCAACTGCCCCTCTTCTGGATGGCAAATTTTAGGACGCACTTTGTACTACGAAAACCGCCCGACGTGGCACTGGTGCCACCTTGTGTCAGGGAACCATCCTGCATATCGAGCTTTTTAAGGAGCCAGCCGGCCAGGCCCAGCCATATACCCCCAAAAACAAACCACGGACCATTTCTCATGGAAACAAAAATCCGCTGCCCCGCGTCTGGATGGCAGATTGCAGGAGCCACTTTGCACCATCAAACCAGCCCGACTTGGCACTGGTGCCACCTTGGGTCTGGGAACAATCCTGCGTATCGTACATATTCAGGAACCAGCCGAACACTCCCAACCACAGGCCCCCAAACACAAACAACGGCCCATTTCAGTGGCAAACAAAAGTCAGCTGCCCCGCTTCTGGATGGCAGTTTGCAGGAGTCACTTGGGACTATCAAACCAGCCCGACTTGGCACTGGTGCCACCTTGGGTCTGGGAACCATCCTGCGTATGGTGGATTCCAAGGAGCCAGCCGGCCACTCCCAGCCACAGGCCCCCAACAAAAACCACGGCCCTTTTTTCTGGCAAACAAAACTTAGCTGCCTCACTTCTGGATGGCAGATTGCAGGAGCCACTTGGTGTAATCAAACCAGCCCGACTTGGCACTGGTGCCACCTTGGGTCTGGGAACCATCCTGCGTATCGTGGATTCTAAGGAGCCAGCCGGCCACTCCCAGCCACAGGCCCCCAAACAAAATCAACGGCGCTGTTCCCTGGAAAACAAAACACGCCTGCCAACATTTTGATGGAGTTTGCAGGAGCCACTTGGTACTATCAAACCAGCCCGACTTGGCACTGGTGCCACCTTGGGTCTGGGAAACATCCTGCGTATCGTGGATTCTTAGGAGCCAGCCGGCCACTCCTAGCCACAGGCCCCCAAACAAAAACCTAGGCCTATTTCTCTGGCAAACAAAAGTAAGCTGCCCCGCTTCTGGATGGCAGATTGCAGGAGACACTTGGTACTATCAAACCAGCCCAACTTGGCACTGGTGCCACCTTGGATCTGGGAACCATGCTGTGTATCGTGGATATTCAGGGGCCACCCGGCCACTCTCAGCCATATGTCCCCAAACAGAAACCTCGGCCCGTTTCTCTGGCAAACAAAACTCAACTGCCCCTCTTCTGGATGGCAAATTGCAGGATGAACTTGATACTAAAACCGCAGGCCGACTTGGTAGTGGTGACACCTTGGACCTGGGAGCCATGTTGCGTATCGAGCATTTTAAGGAGCCAGCCGGCCACTCCCAGCAATATGCCCCCAAAAACAATCCACGGAATTTTTCTCTGGCAAACAAAAATCAGCTGCCCCGCTTCTGGATGGCAGATTGCAGGAGCCACTTTGCACCATCAAACCAGCCCGACTTGGCACTGGTGCCACCTTGCATCTGGGAACCATGCTGCCTAGCGTGGATTTTCAGGAGCCAGCCGGCCACTCTCAGCCATAGGCCCCCAAACAAAACCCACGGCCCGTTTCCCTGGCAAACAAAATTAAGCTACCCCGCTTCTGGATGGCAGATTGCAGGACGCACTTGGTAGTATCAAACCAGCCCGACTTGGCACTGGTGCCACCTTGGGTCTGGGAACCATCCTGCGTATCGTGGGTTCAAAGGAGCCAGCTGGCCACTCCCAGCCACAGGCCCCCAAATGCAAACAACGGCGCTTTTCCCTGGAAAACAAAACTCGCCTGCCAACTTTTTGATGGCAGATTGCAGGAGCCACTTGGTACTATCAAACCAGCCCAACTTGGCACTGGTGCCACCATGGGTCTGGTCACCATCCTGCCTATTGTAGCTTTCCAGGAGCCAGCCGGTCACTCCCAGCCATAGGTCCCCAGTCAGAAACCTCGGCCCGTTTACCTGGCAAACAAAAGTAAGCTGCCCCGCTTCTGGATGGCAGATTGCAGGAGCCACTTGGTACTATCAAACCAGCCCAACTTGGCACTGGTGCCACCTCTGGTCTGGGAACCATGCTGCGTAACACAGATTCTAAGGCGCCAGTCGGCCACTCCCAGCCACAAGCCCCCAAACACAAACAACGGCGCTATTCTCTGGCAAACAAAACTCAACTGCCCCTCTTCTGGATGGCAAATTGCAGGACGCACTTGGTACTATAAAAACAGCCCGACTTGGCACTGGTGCCACCTTGGTTCTGGGAACCATCCTGCGTATCGATCTTTTTAATGAGACAGCCGGCCACTCCCAGCCATATGCCCCCAAACACAACCCACGGCCCTTTTCTCTGGCAAACAAAACTCAACTGCACCGCTTCTGGATGGCAGATTGCAGGAGCCACTTGGTACTATCAAACCAGCCCGACTTGGCACTGGTGCCACCTTGGGACTGGGAACCATCCAGCTTATCGTGGATTTTAAGGAGCCAGCCGGCTACTCCCAGCCACAGGCCCCCAACAAAAACCACGGCCCTTTTTTCTGGCAAACAAAACTTAGCTGCCTCACTTCTGGATGGCAGATTGCAGGAGCCACTTGGTGTAATCAAACCAGCCCGACTTGGCACTGGTGCCACCTTGGGTCTGGGAACCATCCTGCGTATCGTGGATTCTAAGGAGCCAGCCGGCCACTCCCAGCCACAGGTCCCCAAACAAAATCAACGGCGCTGTTCCCTGGAAAACAAAACACGTCTGCCAACATTTTGATGGAGTTTGCAGGAGCCACTTGGTACTATCAAACCAGCCCGACTTGGCACTGGTGCCACCTTGGGTCTGGGAAACATCCTGCGTATCGTGGATTCTTAGGAGCCAGCCGGCCACTCCTAGCCACAGGCCCCCAAACAAAAACCTAGGCCTATTTCTCTGGCAAACAAAAGTAAGCTGCCCCGCTTCTGGATGGCAGATTGCAGGAGACACTTGGTACTATCAAACCAGCCCAACTTGGCACTGGTGCCACCTTGGATCTGGGAACCATGCTGTGTATCGTGGATATTCAGGGGCCACCCGGCCACTCTCAGCCATATGTCCCCAAACAGAAACCTCGGCCCGTTTCTCTGGCAAACAAAACTCAACTGCCCCTCTTCTGGATGGCAAATTGCAGGATGAACTTGATACTAAAACCGCAGGCCGACTTGGTAGTGGTGACACCTTGGACCTGGGAACCATCATGCGTATCGAGCATTTTAAGGAGCCAGCCGGCCCCTCCCAGCAATATGCCCCCAAAAACAATCCACGGAATTTTTCTCTGGCAAACAAAAATCAGCTGCCCCGCTTCTGGATGGCAGATTGCAGGAGCCACTTTGCACCATCAAACCAGCCCGACTTGGCACTGGTGCCACATTGCATCTGGGAACCATGCTGCCTAGCGTGGATTTTCAGGAGCCAGCCGGCCACTCTCAGCTATAGGCCCCCATACAAAACCCACGGCCCGTTTCCCTGGCAAACAAAATTAAGCTGCCCCGCATCTGGATGGCAGATTGCAGGACGCACTTGGTAGTATCAAACCAGCCCGACTTGGCACTGGTGCCACCTTGGGTCTGGGAACCATCCTGCGTATCGTGGGTTCAAAGGAGCCAGCTGGCCACTCCCAGCCACAGGCCCCCAAATACAAACAACGGCGCTTTTCCCTGGAAAACAAAACTCGCCTGCCAACTTTTTGATGGCAGATTGCAGGAGCCACTTGGTACTATCAAACCAGCCCAACTTGGCACTGGTGCCACCATGGGTCTGGTCACCATCCTGCCTATTGTAGCTTTCCAGGAGCCAGCCGGTCACTCCCAGCCATAGGTCCCCAGTCAGAAACCTCGGCCCGTTTACCTGGCAAACAAAAGTAAGCTGCCCCGCTTCTGGATGGCAGATTGCAGGAGCCACTTGGTACTATCAAACCAGCCCAACTTGGCACTGGTGCCACCTCTGGTCTGGGAACCATGCTGCGTAACACAGATTCTAAGGCGCCAGTCGGCCACTCCCAGCCACAAGCCCCCAAACACAAACAACAACGCTATTCTCTGGCAAACAAAACTCCACTGCCCCTCTTCTGGATGGCAAATTGCAGGACGCACTTGGTACTATAAAAACAGCCCGACTTGGCACTGGTGCCACCTTGGTTCTGGGAACCATCCTGCGTATCGATCTTTTTAATGAGACAGCCGGCCACTCCCAGCCATATGCCCCCAAACACAACCCACGGCCCTTTTCTCTGGCAAACAAAACTCAACTGCACCGCTTCTGGATGGCAGATTGCAGGAGCCACTTGGTACTATCAAACCAGCCCGACTTGGCACTGGTGCCACCTTGGGTCTGGGGACCATCCAGCCTATCGTGGATTTTAAGGAGCCAGCCGGCTACTCCCAGCCACAGGCCCCCAACAAAAACCACGGCCCTTTTTTCTGGCAAACAAAACTTAGCTGCCTCACTTCTGGATGGCAGATTGCAGGAGCCACTTGGTGTAATCAAACCAGCCCGACTTGGCACTGGTGCCACCTTGGGTCTGGGAACCATCCTGCGTATCGTGGATTCTAAGGAGCCAGCCGGCCACTCCCAGCCACAGGTCCCCAAACAAAATCAACGGCGCTGTTCCCTGGAAAACAAAACACGTCTGCCAACATTTTGATGGAGTTTGCAGGAGCCACTTGGTACTATCAAACCAGCCCGACTTGGCACTGGTGCCACCTTGGGTCTGGGAAACATCCTGCGTATCGTGGATTCTTAGGAGCCAGCTGGCCACTCCTAGCCACAGGCCCCCAAACAAAAACCTAGGCCTATTTCTCTGGCAAACAAAAGTAAGCTTCCCCGCTTCTGGATGGCAGATTGCAGGAGACACTTGGTACTATCAAACCAGCCCAACTTGGCACTGGTGCCACCTTGGATCTGGGAACCATGCTGTGTATCGTGGATATTCAGGGGCCACCCGGCCACTCTCAGCCATATGTCCCCAAACAGAAACCTCGGCCCGTTTCTCTGGCAAACAAAACTCAACTGCCCCTCTTCTGGATGGCAAATTGCAGGATGAACTTGATACTAAAACCGCAGGCCGACTTGGTAGTGGTGACACCTTGGGCCTGGGAATCATCATGCGTATCGAGCATTTTAAGGAGCCAGCCGGCCACTCCCAGCAATATGCCTCCATAAACAATCCACGGAATTTTTCTCTGGCAAACAACAATCAGCTGCCCCGCTTCTGGATGGCAGATTGCAGGAGCCACTTTGCACCATCAAACCAGCCCGACTTGGCACTGGTGCCACCTTGCATCTGGGAACCATGCTGCCTAGCGTGGATTTTCAGGAGCCAGCCGGCCACTCTCAGCTATAGGCCCCCATACAAAACCCACGGCCCGTTTCCCTGGCAAACAAAATTAAGCTGCCCCGCTTCTGGATGGCAGATTGCAGGAGCCACTTGGTAGTATCAAACCAGCCCAACTTGGCACTGGTGCCACCTCTGGTCTGGGAACCATCCTGCGTATCGTGGGTTCAAAGGAGCCAGCCGGCCACTCCCAGCCATAGGCCCCCAAATACAAACAACGGCGCTTTTCCCTGGAAAACAAAACTCGCCTGCCAACTTTTTGATGGCAGATTGCAGGAGCCACTTGGTACTATCAAACCAGCCCAACTTGGCACTGGTGCCACCATGGGTCTGGTCACCATCCTGCCTATTGTAGCTTTCCAGGAGCCAGCCGGTCACTCCCAGCCATAGGTCCCAAGTCACAAACCTCGGCCCGTTTCCCTGGCAAACAAAAGTAAGCTGCCCCGCTTCTGGATGGCAGATTGCAGGAGCCACTTGGTACTATCAAACCAGCCCGACGTGGCACTGGTGCCACCTTGGGTCTGGATACCATGCTGCGTAACACAGATTCTAAGGCGCCAGTCGGCCACTCCCAGCCACAAGCCCCCAAACACAAACAACGGCGCTATTCTCTGGCAAACAAAACTCAACTGCCCCTCTTCTGGATGGCAAATTGCAGGACGCACTTGGTACTATAAAAACAGCCCTACTTGGCACTGGTGCCACCTTGGTTCTGGGAACCATCCTGCGTATCGATCTTTTTAATGAGACAGCCGGCCACTCCCAGCCATATGCCCCCAAACACAACCCACGGCCCTTTTCTCTGGCAAAAAAAACTCAACTGCACCGCTTCTGGATGGCAGATTGCAGGAGCCACTTGGTACTATCAAACCAGCCCGACTTGGCACTGGTGCCACCTTGGGTCTGGGAACCATCCTGCGTATTGTGGGTTGTCAGGAGCCAGCCGAACACTCTAGGCCACAGACCCCAATCAAAAACAACGGCCCGTTTCACAGGCAAACAAAACTCAGGTGCCCCGCTTCTGGATGGGAGATTGCAGGAGGCACTTGACACTGTGAAACCAGCCCCACTTGGCACTGGTGCCACCTTGGGTCTGGGAACCATGCTGCGTATCATGGATTTTCAGGAGCCAGCCGGCCACTCCCAGCCACAGGCCCCCAAACACAAACCACAGCCTTTTTCTCTGGCAAACAAAATTCAGCTGCCCCGCTTCTGGATGGCACATTGCAGGAGCCACTTGGGACTATCACACCAGCACAACATGGCACTGCTGCCACCTTGGATCTGGGAACCATCCTTCCTATCGTGGATTTTCAGGGGCCAGCCGGTCACTCTCAGCCATAGGCCCCAAACACAAACCACGGCCCTTTTCTCTGGAAAACAAAACTCAACTGCCCCTCTTCCTGATGGGAGATTGCAGGAGCCACTGGGTACTATGAAACCAGCCCTACTGGGCACTGGTGCCACCTTGGGTCTGGGAACCATGCTGCGTATCATGGATTTTAAGGAGCCAGCCGGCCACTGCCAGCCACAGGCCCGGAAACACAAACAACAGCCTTTTTCTCTGGCAAACAAAATTCAGCTGCCCCGCTTCTGGATGGCAGATTGCAGGAACCACTTGGTACTAACAAACCAGCCTGACTTGGCACTGGTGCCACCTTGGGTCTGGGAACCATCCTGCGTATCGTGGATTCTAAGGAGCCAGCTGGCCACTCCCAGCCACAGGCCCCAAAACACACACAACGGTGCTTTTCCCTGGAAAACAAAACTCGCCTTCCAAACATTTGATGGCAGATTGAAGGAGCCACTTGGTTTTATCAAATCAGCCCAACTTGGCACTGGTGCCACCATGGGTCTGGTCACCATCCTGCCTATCGTAGCTTTTCAGGTGCCAGCCAGCCACCCCCAGCCAGAGGCCCCTAGACAAATATTTCGGCCCGTTTCCCTGGCAAACAAAAGTAAGCTACCCCGCTTCTGGATGGCAGATTGCAGGAGCCACTTTGCACCATCAAACCAGCCCAACTTGGCACTGGTGCCACCTCTGGTCTGGGAACCATCCTGCGTATCGTGGGTTCTAAGGAGCCAGCTGGCCACTCCCAGCCACAGGCCCCCAAACACAAACAACGGCGCTTTTCCCAGGAAAACAAAACTCGCCTGCCAACTTTTTGATGGCAGATTGCCGGAGCCACTTGGTACTATCAAACCAGCCCAACTTGGCACTGGTGCCACCATGGGTCTGGTCACCATCCTGCCTATCGTAGCTTTTCAGGAGCCAGCCGGTCACTCGCAGCCATAGGCCCCCAGACACAAACCTCGGCCCGTTTCCCTGGCAACCAAAAGTAAGCTGCCCCGCTTCTGCATGGCAGATTGCAGGAGCTATTTAGTACTATCAAACCAGCCCGACTTGGCACTGGTGACACCTCTGGTCTGGGAACCATCCTGCCTATCGTGGATTTTAAGGGGCCAGCCGGCCACTATCAGCCATATGCCCCCAAAAACAAACCACGGACCTTTTCTCTGGCAAACAAAACTCAACTGCCCCTCTTCTGGATGGCAAATTTTAGGACGCACTTTGTACTACGAAAACCGCCCGACGTGGCACTGGTGCCACCTTGTGTCAGGGAACCATCCTGCATATCGAGCTTTTTAAGGAGCCAGCCGGCCACGCCCAGCCATATACCCCCAAAAACAAACCACGGACCATTTCTCATGGAAACAAAAATCCGCTGCCCCGCGTCTGGATGGCAGATTGCAGGAGCCACTTTGCACCATCAAACCAGCCCGACTTGGCACTGGTGCCACCTTGGGTCTGGGAACAATCCTGCATATCGTGGATTCTAAGGAGCCAGCCGGCCACTCCCAGCCACAGGCCCCCAAACACAAACAACGGCGCTTTTCCCTGGAAAACAAAACTCGCCTGCCAGCTTTTTGATGGCAGATTGCAGGAGCCACTTGGTACTATCAAATCATCCCAACTTGGCACTGGTGCCACTATTGGTCTGGGAACCATCCTGCCTATTGTAGCATTTCAGGAGCCAGCCGGTCACTCCCAGCCATAGGCCCCCAGACACAAACCTCGGACCGTTTCCCTGGCAAACCAATTTAAGCTGCCCCGATTCTGGATGGCAGATTGCAGGAGCCACTTGGTAGTGTCAAACCAGCCCGACTTGGCACTGGTGCCACCTTGGGTCTGGGAACCATCCGGCGTATCGTGGATTCTAAGCAGCCACCCGGCCACTCCCAGCCACAGGCGCCCAAACACAAACAACGGCGCTTTTCCCTGGAAAACAAAAATCGCCTGCCAACATTTTGATGGCAGATTGCAGGAGCCACTTGGTGCTATCAAACCAGCCCAACTTGGCACTGGTGCCACCATGGGTCTGGTCACCATCCTGCCTATCGTAGCTTTTCAGGAGCCAGCCGGTCACTCCCAGCCATAGACCCCCAGACACAAACCTCGGCCCGTTTCCCTGGAAAACAAAAGTAAGCTGCCCCGATTCTGGATGGCAGATTGCAGGAGCCACTTGGTACTATCAAATCAGCCCAACTTGGCACTGGTGCCACCATGGGTCTGGTAAACATCCTGCCTATCGTAGCTTTTCAGGAGCCAGACGGTCACTCCCTGCCATAGGCCCCCAGACACAAACCTCGGCCCGTTTCCCTGGCAAACAAAAGTAAATTGCCCCGCTTTTGGATGGCAGATTGCAGGATGCATTTGGTACTATCAAACCTGCCCGACTTGACCCTGGTGCCACCTTGGCTCTGGGAACCATGCTGCGTAACGTAGATTCTACGAGGACAGGCGGCCGCTCCCAGCCACAGGCCTCTAAACAAAAACAACGGCGCTTTTCCCTGGAAAACAAAACTCGCCTGCCAAATTTTTGATGGCAGATTGCAGGAGCCACTTGGTACTATCAAACCAGCCCAACTTGGTACTGGTTCCACTTTGGGTCTGGTCACCATCCTGCCTATCGTAGCTTTTCAGGAGCCAGCCGGTCACTCCCAGCCATAGGCCCCCAGACAAATATCTCGGCCCGTTTCCCTGGCAAACAAAAGTAAGCTGCCCCGCTTCTGGATGGCAGATTGCAGGAGCCACATGGTACTATCAAACCAGGCCAACATGGCACTGGTGCCACCTTGGCTCTGGGAACCATCCTGCCTATCGTGGATTTTCAGGGGCCAGCCGGCCACTCTCAGCCATATGCCCCCAAACACATACCACGGCCCTTTGCTCTGGCAAACAAAACTCAACTGCCCCTATTCTGGATGGCAAATTGCAGGACGCACTTGGTACTACGAAAACAGCCCGACTTGGCACTGATGCCACCTTGGGTCAGGGAACAATCCTGCATATCGAGCTTTTTAAGGAGCCAGCCGGCCACGTCCAGCCATATAACCCCAAAAAAAAACCACGGAACTTTTGTCCAGCAAACAAAAATCCGCTGCCCCGCGTCTGAATGGCAGATTTCAGGAGCTATTTAGTATTATCAAACCAGCCCGACTTGGCACTGGTGCCACCATGAGTCTGGTAACCATCCTGCCTATCGTAGCTTTTCAGTAGCCAGCCGGTCACTCCCAGCCATAGGCCCCCAGAAAAATACCTCAGCCCGTTTCCCTGGGAAACAAAAGTAAGTTGTCCCGCTTCTGGATGGCAGATTGCAGGAGCCACTTGGTACTATCAAACCAGCAAAACTTGGCACTGGTGCCACCTTGGCTCTGGGAACCATCCTGCGTATCCTGGGTTCAAAGGAGGCAGCCGGCCACTCCCAGCCACAGGCCTCTAAACAAGAACAACGGCGCTTTTCCCTGGAAAACAAAACTCGCCTGACAACTTTTTGATGGCAGATTGCAGGAGCCACTTGGTACTATCAAACCAGCCCAACTTGGCACTGGTGCCACCATGGGTCTGGTCACCATCCTGCCTATCGTAGCTTTTCAGGAGCCAGCCGCTCACTCCCAGCCATAGGCCCCCAGACAAATATCTCGGCCCGTTTCCCTGGCAAACAAAAGTAAGCAGCCCCGCTTCTGGATGGCAGATTGCAGGAGCCACATGGTACTATCAAACCAGGCCAACATGGCACTGGTGCCACCTTGGTTCTGGGAACCATCCTGCCTATCGTGGATTTTCAGGGGCCAGCCGGCCACTCTCAACCATATGCCCCCAAACATATACCACGGCCCTTTTCTCTGGCAAACAAAACTTCAACTGCCCCTCTTCTGGATGGCAAATTGCAGGACGCACTTGGTACTACGAAAACAGCCCGACTTGGCACTGATGCCACCTTGGGTCAGGGAACAATCCTGCGTATCAAGCTTGTTAAGAAACCAGCCCGCCACGTCCAGCCATATACCCCCAAAAAAAAACCACGGAACTTTTCTCCAGCAAACAAAAATCCGCTGCCCCCCGTCTGGATGGCAGATTGCAGGAGCTATTTAGTATTATCAAACCAGCCCGACTTGGCACTGGTGCCACCATGAGTCTGGTAAACATCCTGCCTATCGTAGCTTTTCAGTAGCCAGCCAGTCACTCCCAGCCATAGGCCACCAGACAAATACCTCGGCCCGTTTCCCTGGGAAACAAAATTAAGCTGTCCCGCTTCTGGATGGCAGATTGCAGGAGCCAGTTGGTACCATCAAACCAGCCCAACTTGGCACTGGTGCCACCTTGGGTCTGGGAACCATCCTGCCTATCGTGGATTTTAAGGAGCCAGCCGGCTACTCCCAGCCACAGGCCCCCAACAAAAACCACGGCCCTTTTTCTCTGGCAAACAAAACTCAGCTGCCCCGCTTCTGGATGGCAGATTGCAGGAGCCACTTGGTACTATCAAACCAGCCCGACTTGGCACTGGTACCACCTTGGGTCTGGGAACCATCCTGCCTATCGTGGATTTTAAGGAGCCAGCCGGCTACTCCCAGCCACAGGCCCCCAACAAAAACCACGGCCCTTTTTTCTGGCAAACAAAACTTAGCTGCCTCACTTCTGGATGGCAGATTGCAGGAGCCACTTGGTGTAATCAAACCAGCCCGACTTGGCACTGGTGCCACCTTGGGTCTGGGAACCATCCTGCGTATCGTGGATTCTAAGGAGCCAGCCGGCTACTCCCAGCCACAGGCCCCCAACAAAAACCACGGCCCTTTTTTCTCGCAAACAAAACTTAGCTGCCTCACTTCTGGATGGCAGATTGCAGGAGCCACTTGGTGTAATCAAACCAGCCCGACTTGGCACTGGTGCCACCTTGGGTCTGGGAACCATCCTGCGTATCGTGGATTCTAAGGAGCCAGCCGGCCACTCCCAGCCACAGGTCCCCAAACAAAATCAACGGCGCTGTTCCCTGGAAAACAAAACACGCCTGCCAAATTTTGATGGAGTTTGCAGGAACCACTTGGTATTATCAAACCAGCCCAACTTGGCACTGGTGCCACCTTGGGTCTGGATACCATGCTGCGTATCGTGGATTCTAACGAGCCAGCCGGCCACTCCCAGCCACAGGCCCCCAAACACAAACAACGGCGCTTTTCCCTGGAAAACAAAACTCGCCTGCCAACATTTTCATGGCAGATTGCAGGAGCCACTTGGTACTATCAAACCAGCCCGACTTGGCACTGGTGCCACCATGGGTCTGGTCACCATCCTGCCTATCGTAACTTTTCAGGAGCCAGCCGGTCACTCCCAGCCATAGGCCCTGAGACACAAACCTCGGCCCGTTTCCCTGGCAAACAAAAGTAAGCTGCCCCGCTTCTGGATGGCAGATTTCAGGAGCCACTTGGTACTATCAAACCAGCCCGACTTGGCACTGGTGCCACCTTGGGTCTGGATACCATGCTGCGTATCGTGGATTCTAAGGAGCCAGGCTGCCACTCCCACCCACAGGCCCCCAAACACAAACAACGGCGCTTTTCCCTGGAAAACAAAACTCGCCTGCCAACTTTTTGATGGCAGATTGCAGGAGCAACTTGGTACTATCAAACCAGCCAAACTTGGCACTGGTGTCACCATGGGTCTGGTCACCATCCTGCCTATGGTAGCTTTTCAGGAGCCAGCCGGTCACCCTCAGCCATAGGCCCCGAGACAAAAACCTCGGCCCGTTTCCCTGGCAAAAAAAAGTAAGCTACCCCGCTTCTGGATGGCAGATTGCAGGACGCACTTGGTACTATCAAACCAGTCCAACTTGGCACTGGTGCCACCTTGGGTCTGGGAACCATCCTGCTTATCGTGGATTCTAAGCAGCCAGCCGGTCACTCCCAGCCACAGGCCCCCAAACAAAATCAACGGCGCTTTTCCCTGGAAAACAAAACTCGCCTGCCAACATTTTGATGGCAGATTGCAGGAGCAACTTGGTACTATCAAATCAGCCCAACATGGCACTGGTGCCACCATGGGTCTGGTCACCATCCTGCCTATCGTAGCTTTTCAGGAGCCAGCCGGTCACTCCCAGCTATAGGCCCCCAGACAAAAACCTCCACCCCTTTCCCTGGCATACAAAAGTAAGCTACCCCGCTTCTGGATGGCAGATTGCAGGAGCCACTTGGTACTATCAAACCAGCCCGACTTGGCACTGGTGCCACCTCTGGTCTGGGAACCATCCTGCGTATCGTGGATTCTAAGGAACCAGCCGGTCACTCCCAGCCACAGGCCCCCAAACACAAACAACGGCGCTTTTCCCTGGAAAACAAAACTCGCCTGCCAACTTTTTGATGGCAGATTGCAGGAGCCACTTGCTACTATCAAATCAGCCCAACTTGGCACTGGTGCCACCATGGGTCTGGTCACCATCCTGCCTATCGTAGCTTTTCAGGAGCCAGCCGGTCACTCCCAGCCATAGGCCCCAGACAAAAACCTCGGCCATTTTCCCTGGCAAACAAAAGTATGCTACCCCGCTTCTGCATGGCAGATTGCAGGAGCCACTTTGCAGCATCAAACTAGCCCGACTTGGCACTGGTGCCACGTCAGGTCTGGGAACCATCCTGCGTATCGTGGATTCCAATTAGCAAGCCGGCCACTCCCAGCCACAGGCCCCCAAACACAAACAACGGCGCTTTTCCCTGGAAATCAAAACTCGCCTGCCAACTTTTTGAGGGCAGATTGCAGGAGCCACTTGGTACTATCAAACCAGCCCAACTTGGCACTGGTGCCACCATGGGTCTGGTCACCATCCTGCCTATCGTAGCTTTTCAGGAGCCAGCCGGTCACTCGCAGCCATAGGCCCCCAGACACAAACCTCGGCCCGTTTCCCTGGCAAACAAAAGTAAGCTGCCCCGCTTCTGGATGGCAGATTGCAGGACGCCCTTGGTACTATCAAACCAGCCCGACTTGTCACTGGTGCCACCTCTGGTCTGGGAACCATGCCGCGTATCGTGGATTCTAAGGAGCCAGCCGGCCACTCCCAGCCACAGGCGCCCAAACAAAAACAACGGCGCTTTTCCCTGGAAAACAAAACTCGCCTGCCAACATTTTGATGGCAGATTGCAGGAGCCACTTGGTACTATCAAATCAGCCCAACATGGCACTGGTGCCACCATGGGTCTGGGAACCATCCTGCCTATCGTAGCTGTTCACGCGCCAGCCGGTCACTCCCAGCCATAGGCCCCCAGAGAAAAACCTCGGCCCTTTTCCCTGGAAAACAAAAGTAAGCTGCCCCGCTTCTGGATGGCAGATTGCAGGAGCCACTTTGCACCATCAAACTGGCCCGACTTGTCACTGGTGCCACCTCTGGTCTGGGAACCATGCTGCGTATCGTGGATTCTAAGGAGCCAGCCGGCCACTCCCAGCCACAGGCCCCCAAAACAAACAACGGCGCTTTTCCCTGGAAAACAAAACTCGCCTGCCAACTTTTTGATGGCAGATTGCAGGAGCCACTTGGTACTATCAAACCAGCCCAACTTGGCACTGGTGCCACCATGGGTCTGGTCACCATCCTGCCTATCGTAGCTTTTCAGGAGCCAGCCGGTCACTCCCAGCCATAGGCCCCCAGACACAAAGCTCGGCCCGTTTCCCTGGCAAACAAAAGTAAGCTGCCCCGCATCTGGACGGCAGATTGCAGGAATCACTTGGTACTATCAAACCAGCCCAACTTGGCAGTGGTTCCACCTTGGGTCTGGGAACCATCCTGCGTATCGTGGATTCTAAGGAGCCAGCCGGTCACTCCCAGCCACAGGCCCCCAAACACAAACAACGGCGCTTTTCCCTGGAAAACAAAACTCGCCTGCCAACATTTTGATGGCAGATTGCAGGAGCCACTTGCTACTATCAAATCAGCACAACTTGGCACTGGTGCCACCATGGGTCTGGTCACCATCCTGCCTATCGTAGCTTTTCAGGAGCCAGCCGGTCCCTCCCTGCCATAGGCCCCCAGAGAAAAACCTCGGCCCGTTTCCCTGGCAAACAAAAGTAAGCTGCCCTGCTTCTGGATGGCAGATTGCAGGAACGACTTGGTACTATCAAACCAGCAAAACTTGGCACTGGTGCCACCTTGGGTCTGGATACCATGCTGCGTATCGTGGATTCTAAGGAGCCAGCCGGCCACTCCCAGCCACAGGCCCCCAAACACAAACAACGGCGCTGTTCCCTGGAAAACAAAACATGCCTGCCAACTTTTTGATGGAGTTTGCAGGAACCACTTGGTATTATCAAACCAGCCCAACTTGGTACTGGTGCCACCTTGGGTCTGGATACCATGCTGCGTATCGTGGATTCTAAGGAGCCAGCCGGCCACTCCCAGCCACAGGCCCCCAAACACAAACAACGGCGCTTTTCCCTGGAAAACAAAACTCGCCTGCCAACTTTTTCATGGCAGATTGCAGGAGCCACTTGCTACAATCAAATCAGCCCAACTTGGCACTGCTGCCACCATGGGTCTGGTCACCATCCTGCCTATCGTAGCTTTTCAGGAGCCAGCCGGTCACTCCCAGCCATAGGCCCCCAGACACAAAGCTCGGCCCGTTTCCCTGGCAAACAAAAGTAAGCTACCCCGCTTCTGGATGGCAGATTGCAGGAGCCACTTTGCAGCATCAAACTAGCCCGACTTGGCACTGGTGCCACCTCAGGTCTGGGAACCATCCTGCGTATCGTGGATTCTAAGGAGCCAGCCGGCCACTCCCACCCACAGGCCCCCAAACACAAACAATGGCGCTTTTCCCTGGAAAACAAAACTCGCCTGCCAACTTTTTCATGGCAGATTGCAGGAGCCACTTGGTACTATCGAACCAGCCCAACTTGGCACTGGTGCCACCATGGGTCTGGGAACCATCCTGCGTATCGTGGATTCTAAGGAGCCAGCCGGCCACTCCCAGCCACAGGCCCCCAAACACAAACAACGGCGCTTTTCCCTAGATAACAAACTCGCCTGCCAACTTTTTGATGGCAGATTGCAGGAGCCACTTGGTACTATCAAACCAGCCCAACTTGGCACTGGTGCCACCATGGGTCTGGTCACCATCCTGCCTATCGTAGCTTTTCAGGAGCCAGCCGGTCACTCCCAGCCATAGGCCCCCAGACACAAACCTCGGCCCGTTTCCCTGGGAAACAAAAGTAAGCTGTCCCGCTTCTGGATGGCAGATTGCAGGACGCACTTGGTATTATCAGACCAGCCCAACTTGGCACTGGTGCCACCTCTGGTCTGGGAACCATCCTGCGTATCGTGGATTCTAAGCAGCCAGCCGGCCACTCCCAGCCACAGGCCCCCAAACACAAACAACGGCGCTTTTCCCTGGAAAACAAAACTCGCCTGCCAACTTTTTGATGGCAGATTGCAGGAGCCACTTGGTACTATCAAATAAGCCCAACTTGGCACTGGTGCCACCATGGGTCTGGTCACCATCCTGCCTATCGTAGCTTTTCAGGAGCCAGCAGGTCACCCCCAACCATAGGCCCCGAGAAAAAAACCTCGGCCCGTTTCCCTGGAAAAAAAAAGTAAGCTACCCCGCTTCTGGATGGCAGATTGCAGGACGCACTTGGTACTATCAAACCAGCCCAACTTGGCACTGGTGCCACCTTGGGTCTGGGAACCATCCTGCGTATCGTGGATTCTGAGGAGCCCGCCGGCCACTCCCTGCCACAGGCACCCAAACACAAACAACGGCGCTTTTCCCTGGAAAACAAAACTCGCCTGCCAACTTTTTGATGGCGGATTGCAGGAGCCACTTGGTACTATCAAAACAGCCCAACTTGGCACTGGTGCCCCCATGGATATGGTCACCATCCTGCCTATCGTAGCTTTTCAGGACCTAGCAGGTCACTCCCAGGCATAGGCGCCCAGACAAAAACCTCGGCCCGTTACCCTGGCAAACAAAAGTAAGCTGCCCCGCTTCTGGATGGCAGATTGCAGGAACCACTTGGTGTTATAAAACCAGCCCGACTTGGCACTGGTGCCACGTCAGGTCTGGGAACCATCCTGCGTATCGTGGATTCTAAGGAGCCAGCCGGCCACTCCCACCCACAGGCCCCCAAACACAAACAACGGCGCTTTTCCCTGGAAAACAAAACTCGCCCGCCAACTTTTTGAGGGCAGATTGCAGGAGCCACTTGGTACTATCAAACCAGCCCAACTTGGCACTGGTGCCACCATGGGTCTGCTCACCATCCTGCCTATCGTAGCTTTTCAGGAGCCAGCCGGTCACTCGCAGCCATAGGCCCCCAGACACAAACCTCGGCCCGTTTCCCTGGCAAACAAAAGTAAGCTGCCCCGCTTCTGGATGGCAGATTGCAGGACGCCCTTGGTACTATCAAACCAGCCCGACTTGTCACTGGTGCCACCTCTGGTCTGGGAACCATGCCGCGTATCGTGGATTCTAAGGAGCCAGCCGGCCACTCCCAGCCACAGGCGCCCAAACACAAACAACGGCGCTTTTCCCTGGAAAACAAAACTCGCCTGCCAACTTTTTGATGGCGGATTGCAGGAGCCACTTGGTACTATCAAAGCAGCCCAACTTGTCACTGGTGCCACAATGGATGTGGTCACCATCCTGCCTATCGTAGCTTTTCAGGAGCCAGCCGGTCACTCCCAGCCACAGGCGCCCAGACACAAAGCTCGGCCCGTTTCCCTGGCACACAAAAGTAAGCTGCCCCGCTTCTGGATGGCAGATTGCAGGAACCACTTGGTACTATAAAACCAGCCCGACTTGGCGCTGGTGCCACCTCTGGTCTGGGAACCATGCTGCGTATCGTGGATTCTAAGGAGCCAGCCGGTCACTCCAGCCACAGGCCCCCAGACACAAACAACGGCGCTTTTCCCTGGAAAACAAAACTCGCCTGCCAACTTTTTGATGGCAGATTGCAGGAGCCACTTGGTACTATCAAACCAGCCCAACTTGGCACTGGTGCCACCATGGGTCTGGTCACCATCCTGCCTATCGTAGCTTTTCAGGAGCCAGCCGGTCACTCCCAGCCATAGGCCCCCAGTCACAAACCTCGGCCCGTTTCCCTGGCAAACAAAAGTAAGCTACCCCGCTTCTGGATGGCAGATTGCAGGAGCCACTTGGTACTATCAAACCAGCCCAACTTGGAACTGGTGCCACCTTGGGTCTGGGAACCATGCTGCGTATCGCAGATTCTAAGGCGCCAGTCGGCCACTCCCAGCCACAAGCCCCCAAACACAAACAACGGCGCTTTTCTCTGGCAAACAAAACTCAACTGCCCCTCTTCTGGATGGCAAATTGCAGGACGCACTTGGTACTATAAAAACAGCCCGACTTGGCACTGGTGCCACCTTGGGTCTGGGAACCATCCTGCGTATCGATCTTTTTAATGAGACAGCCGGCCACTCCCAGCCATATGCCCCCGAACATAACCCACGGCCCTGTCCTCTGGCAATCAAAACTCAGCTGCACCGCTTCTGGATGGCAGATTGCAGGAGCCACTTGGTACTATCAAACCAGCACGACTTGGCATTGGTGCCACCTTGGGTCTGGGAACCATCCTGCGTATTGTGGATTGTCAGGAGCCAGCTGAACACTCTCGGCCACAGACCCCAATCAAAAACAACGGCCCGTTTCACAGGCAAACAAAACTCAGGTGCCCCGCTTCTGGATGGGAGATTGCAGGAGGCACTTGACACTGTGAAACCAGCCCCACTTGGCACTGGTGCCACCTTGGGTCTGGGAACCATGCTGCGTATCATGGATTTTCAGGAGCCAGCCGGCCACTCCCAGCCATAGGCCCCCAAACAAAAACCACAGCCTTTTTCTCTGGCAAACAAAATTCAGCTGCCCCACTTCTGGATGGCAGATTGCAGGAGCCACTTGGGACTATCACACCAGCACAACATGGCACTGGTGCCACCTTGGATCTGGGAACCATCCGGCGTATAGTGGATTTTCAGGGGTCAGCCGGTCACTCTCAGCCATAGGCCCCAAGCACAAACCACGGCCCTTTTCTCTGGAAAACAAAACTCAACTGCCCCTCTTCTGGATGGCAGATTGCAGGAGCCACTGGGTACTATGAAACCAGCCCTACTTGGCACTGGTGCCACCTTGGGTCTGGGAACCATGCTGCGTATCATGGATTTTCAGGAGCCAGCCGGCCACTGCCAGCCACAGGCCCCGAAACACAAACAACAGCCTTTTTCTCTGGCAAACAAAATTCAGCTGCCCCGCTTCTGGATGGCAGATTGCAGGAACCACTTGGTACTAACAAACCAGCCCGACTTGGCACTGGTGCCACCTTGGGTCTGGGAACCATCCTGCGTATCGTGGATTCTAAGGAGCCAGCTGGCCACTCCCAGCCACAGGCCCCAAAACACACACAACGGCGCTTTTCCCTGGAAAACAAAACTCGCCTGCCAACTTTTTGATGGCAGATTGCAGGAGCCACTTGGTACTATCAAACCAGCCCAACTTGGCACTGGTGCCACCATGGGTCTGGTCACCATCCTGCCTATCGTAGCTTTTCAGGAGCCAGCCGGTCACTCCCAGCCATAGGCCCCCAGACACAAACCTTGGCCTGTTTCCCTGGCACACAAAAGTAAGCTATCCCGCTTCTGGATGGCAGATTGCAGGAGCCACTTTGCACCATCAAACCAGCCCGACTTGGCACTGGTGCCACCTCTGGTCTGGGAACCATGCTGCGTATCGTGGATTCTAAGGAGCCAGCCGGCCACTCCCAGCCACAGGCCCCCAAACACAAACAACGGCGCTTTTCCCTGGAAAACAAAACTCGCCTGCCAACATTTTGATGGCAGAGTGCAGGAGCCACTTGGTACTATCAAACCAGCCCAACTTGGCACTGGTGCCACCATGGGTCTGGTCACCATCCTGCCTATCGTAGCTTTTCAGGAGCCAGCCGGTCACTCCCAGCCATAGGCCCCGAAAAAAAAAAATCTCGGTCCGTTTCCCTGGAAAACAAAAGTTAGCTGCCCTGCTTCTGGATGGCAGATTGCAGGAGCCACTTGGTGTTATCAAACCAGCCCGACTTGGCACTGGTGCCACCTTGGGTCTGGGAACCATCCTGCGTATCGTGTGTTCTAAGGAGCCAGCCGGCCACTCCCAGCCACAGGTCCCCAAACACAAACAACGGCGCTTTTCCCTGGAAAACAAAACTCGCCTGCCAACATTTTGATGGCAGAGTGCAGGAGCCACTTGGTACTATCAAACCAGCCCAACTTGGCACTGGTGCCACCATGGGTCTGGTCACCATCCTGCCTATCTTAGCTTTTCAGGAGCCAGCCGGTCACTCCCAGCAATAGGTCCCCAGACAAATACCTCGGCCCATTTCCCTGGCAAACAAAAGTAAGCTGCCCCGCTTCTGGATGGCAGATTGCAGGAGCCACTTGGTACTATCAAACCAGCCCAACTTGACACTGGTGCTACCTTGGCTCTGGGAACCATGCTGCGTAACCCGGATTCTAAGACGACAGGCAGCCACTGCCAGCCACCGGCCTCCAAACAAAATCAACGGCGCTTTTCCCTGGAAAACAAAACTCGCCTGACATCGTTTAGATGGCAGATTGCAGGAGCCAGTTGGTACCATCACACCAGCCAACTTGGCACTGGTGCCACCTTGGGTCTGGGAACCATCCTGCCTATTGTTGCTTTTCAGGAGCCAGCCGGTCACTCCTAGCCCTAGGCCCCCAGTCATAAACCTCGGCCCGTTTCCCTGGTACACAAATGTAAGCTACCCCGCTTCAGGATGGCAGATTGCAGGAGCCACTTTTCACCATCAAACCAGCCCGACGTGGCACTGGTGCCACCTTGGGTCTGGGAACCATCCTGCGTATCGTGTGTTCTAAGGAGCCAGCCGGCCACTCCCACCCACAGACCCCCAAACACAAACAACGGCGCTTTTCCCTGGAAAACAAAACTCGCCTGACAACTTTTTGATGGCAGATTGCAGGAGCCACTTGGTACTATCAAACCAGCCCAACTTGGCACTGGTGCCACCATGGGTCTGGTCACCATCCTGCCTATCGTAGCTTTTCAGGAGCCAGGCGGTCACTCCCAGCCATAGGCCCCCAGACACAAACCTCGGCCCGTTTCCCTGGCAAACAAAAGTAAGCTGCCCCGCTTCTGCATGGCAGATTGCAGGTGCTATTTAGTACTATCAAACCAGCCCGACTTGGCACTGGTGCCACCTCTGGTCTGGGAACCATCCTGCGTATCGTGGATTTTCAGGGGCCAGACGGCCACTATCAGCCATATGCCCCCAAAAACAAACCACGGCCCTTTTCTCTGGTAAACAAAACTCAACTGACCCTCTTCTGGATGGCAAATTTTAGGACGCGCTTTGTACTACGAAAACCGCCCGACTTGGCACTGGTGCCACCTTGGGTCAGGGAACCATCCTGCCTATCGTAGCTTTTTAAGGAGCCAGCAGGCCACGCCCAGCCATATAGCCCCAAAAACAAACCACAGACCATTTCTCTTGGAAACAAAAATCCGCTGCCCCGCGTCAGGATGGCAGATTGCAGGAGCCACTTTGCACCATCAAACCACCCCGACTTGGCACTGGTGCCATCTTGGATCTGGGAACCATCCTGCCTATCGTAGCTTTTCAGGAGCCAGCCGGTCACTCCCAGCCATAGGCCCCCAGACACAAACCTCGGACCGTTTCCCTGGCAAACAAAATTAAGCTGCCCCGATTCTGGATGGCAGAGTGCAGGACGCACTTGGTAGTGTCAAACCAGCCCAACTTGGCACTGGTGCCACCTTGGGTCTGGGAACCATCCTGCGTATCGTGGATTCTAAGCAGCCACCCGGCCACTCTGAGCCACAGGCCCCCAAACACAAACAACGGCGCTTTTCCCTGGAAAACAAAACTCGCCTGCCAACATTTTGATGGCAGATTGCAGGAGCCACTTGGTACTATCAAACCAGCCCAACTTGGCACTGGTGCCACCATGGGTCTGGTCACCATCCTGCCTATCGTAGCTTTTCAGGAGCCAGCCGGTCACTCCCAGCCACAGGCCCCCAGACACAATCCTCGGCCCGTTTCCCTGGAAAACAAAAGTAAGCTGCCCCGATTCTGGATGGCAGATTGCAGGAGCCAGTTGGTACTATGAAATCAGCCAAACTTGGCACTGGTGCCACCATGGGTCTGGTAAACATCCTGCCTATCGTAGCTTTTCAGGAGCCAGCCGGTCACTCCCAGCCATAGGCGCCCAGACACAAACCTCGGCCCGTTTCCCTGGCAAACAAAAGTAAGCTGCCCCGCTTTTGGATGGCTGATTGCAGGATGCACTTGGTACTATCAAACCAGCCCGACTTGGCCCTGGTGCCACCTTGGCTCTGGGAACCATGCTGCGTAACGTAGATTCTACGAGGACAGGCGGCCACTCCCTGCCACAGGCCTCTATACAAAAGCAACGGCGCTTTTCCCTGGAAAACAAAACTCGCCTGACAACTTTTTGATGGCAGATTGCAGGAGCCACTTGGTACTATCAAACCAGCCCAATTTTGCACTGGTGCCACCTTGGCTCTGGGAACCATCCTACGTATCCTGGGTTCAAAGGAGGCAGCCGGCCACTCCCAGCCACAGGCCTCTAAACAAAAACAACGGCGCTTTTCCCTGGAAAACAAAACTCGCCTGACAACTTTTTGATGGCAGATTGCAGGAGCCACTTGGTACTATCAAACCAGCCCAACTTGGCACTGGTGCCACCATGGATCTGGTCACCATCCTGCCTATCGTAGCTTTTCAGGAGCCAGCCGGTCACTCCCAGCCATAGGCCCCCTGACAAATACCTCGGCCCGTTTCCCTGGCAAACAAAAGTAAGCAGCCCCGCTTCTGGATGGCAGATTGCAGGAGCCACATGGTACTATCAAACCAGGCCAACATGGCACTTGTGCCACCTTGGTTCTGTGAACCATCCTGCCTATCGTGGATTTTCAGGGGCCAGCCGGCCACTCTCAACCATATGCCCCCAAACATATACCACGGCCCTTTTCTCTGGCAAACAGAACTCAACTGCCCCTCTTCTGGCTGGCAAATTGCAGGACGCACTTGGTACTACGAAAACAGCCCGACTTGGCACTGATGCCACCTTGGGTCAGGGAACAATCCTGCGTATCGAGCTTTTTAAGGAGCCAGCCGGCCACGTCCTGCCATATACCCCCAAAAAAAAACCACGGAACTTTTCTCCAGCAAACAAAAATCCGCTGCCCCGCGTCTGGATGGCAGATTGCAGGAGCTATTTAGTATTATCAAACCAGCCCGACTTGGCACTGGTGCCACCATGAGTCTGGTAACCATCCTGCCTATCGTAGCTTTTCAGGAGCCAGCCGGTCACTCCCAGCCATAGGCCCCCAGTCACAAACCTCGGCCCGTTTCCCTGGCAAACAAAAGTAAGCTACCCCGCTTCTGGATGGCAGATTGCAGGAACCACTTTGCACCATCAAACCAGCCCGACTTGGCACTGGTGCCACCTCTGGTCTGGGAACCATGCCGCGTATCGTGGATTCTAAGGAGACAGCCGGCCACTCCCACCCACAGGCCCCCAAACACAAACAACGGCGCTTTTCCCTGGAAAACAAAACTCGCCTGCCAACTTTTTGATGGCAGATTGCAGGAGCCACTTGGTACTATCAAACCAGCCCAACTTGGCACTGGTGCCACCATGGGTCTGGTCACCATCCTGCCTATCGTAGCTTTTCAGGAGCCAGCCAAACACTCCCAGCCATAGGCCCCCAGACAAATATCTCGGCCCGTTTCCCTGGCAAACAAAAGTAAGTTATCCCGCTTCTGGATGGCAGATTGCAGGAGCCACTTTTCACCATCAAACCAGCCCGACTTGGCACTGGTGCCACCTCTGCTCTGGGAACCATCCTGCGTATCGTGGATTATAAGGAGCCAGCCGGCCACTCCCAGCCACAGGCCCCCAAACAAAAACAACGGCGCTTTCCCTGGATAACAAACTCGCCTGCCAACTTTTTGATGGCAGAGTGCAGGAGCCACTTGGTACTATCAAACCAGCCCAACTTGGCACTGGTGCCACCATGGGTCTGGTCACCATCCTGCCTATCGTAGCTTTTCAGGAGCCAGCCGGTCACTCCCAGCCATAGGCCCTGAGACACAAACCTCGGCCCGTTTCCCTGGCAAACAAAAGTAAGCTGCCCCGCTTCTGGATGGCAGATTGCAGGACGCACTTGGTACTATCAAACCAGCCCAACTTGGCACTGGTGCCACCTCTGGTCTGGGAACCATGCCGCGTATCGTGGATTCTAAGGAGCCAGCCGGCCACTCCCAGCCACAGGCCCCCAAACACAAACAACGGCGCTTTTCCCTGGAAAACAAAACTCGCCTGCCGACATTTTGATGGCAGATTGCAGGAGCCACTTGGTACTATCAAACCAGCCCAACTTGGCACTGGTGCCACCATGGGTCTGGTCACCATCCTGCCTATCGTAGCTTTTCAGGAGCCAGCCGGTCACTCCCAGCCATAGGCCCCCAGACACAAACCTCGGCCCGTTTCCCTGGCAAACAAAAGTAAGCTACCCCGCTTCTGGATGGCAGATTGCAGGAGCCACTTTGCACCATCAAACTAGCCCGACTTGGCACTGGTGCCACCTCAGGTCTGGGAACCATGCTGCGTATCGTTCATTGTAAGGAGCCAGCCGGCCACTCCAGCCACAGGCCCCCAGACACAAACAACGGCGCTTTTCCCTGGAAAACAAAACTCGCCTGCCAACTTTTTGATGGCAGATTGCAGGAGCCACTTGGTACTATCAAATCAGCCCAACTTGGCACTGGTGCCACCATGGGTCTGGTCACCATCCTGCCTATCGTAGTTTTCAGGAGCCAGCCGGTCACTCGCAGCCATAGGCCCCCAGACACAATACTCGGCCCGTTTCCCTGGCAAACAAAAGTAAGCTACCCCGCTTCTGGATGGCAGATTGCAGGAACCACTTGGTACTATCAAACCAGCCCAACTTGGCACTGGTGCCACCTTGGCTCTGGGAACCATCCTGCGTATCGTGGATTCTAAGCAGCCAGCCGGCCACTCCCTGCCACAGGCACCCAAGCACAAACAACGGCGCTTTTCCCTGGAAAACAAAACTCGCCTGCCCACTTTTTGATGGCAGATTGCAGGAGCCACTTGGTACTATCAAACCAGCCCAACTTGGCACTGGTGCCACCATGGGTCTGGTCACCATCCTGCCTATCGTAGCTTTTCAGGACCTAGCAGGTCACTCCCAGCCATAGGCGCCCAGACACAAAGCTCGGCCCGTTTCCCTGGCAAACAAAAGTAAGCTGCCCCGCTTCTGGATGGCAGATTGCCGGAGCCACTTGGTACTATCAAACCAGCCCGACTTGGCACTGGTGCCACCTCTGGTCTGGGAACCATGCTGCGTATCGTGGATTCTAAGGAGCCAGCCGGCCACTCCCAGCCACAGGCCCCGAAACACAAACAACGGCGCTTTTCCCTGGAAAACAAAACTCGCCTGCCAACATTTTGATGGCAGATTGCAGGAGCCACTGGCTACTATCAAATCAGCCCAACTTGGCACTGGTGCCACCATGGGTCTGGTCACCATCCTGCCTATCGTAGCTGTTCAGGCGCCAGCTGGTCACTCCCAGCCATAGGCCCCCAGAGAAAAACCTCGGCCCGTTTCCCTGGGAAACAAAAGTAAGCTGCCCCGCTTCTGGATGGCAGATTGCAGGAGCCACTTTGCACCATCAAACCAGCCCAACTTGGCACTGGTGCCACCTCTGGTCTGGGAACCATGCCGCGTATCGTGGATTCTAAGGAGCCAGCCGGCCACTCCCAGCCACAGGCCCCCAAACAGAAACAACGGCGCTTTTCCCTGGAAAACAAAACTCGCCTGCCAACTTTTTGATGGCAGATTGCAGGAGCCACTTGGTACTATCAAATCAGCCCAACTTGGCACTGGTGCCACCTCTGGTCTGGGAACCATCCTGCGTATCGTGGATTCTAAGCAGCCAGGCGGCCACTCCCAGCCACAGGCGCCCAAACACAAACAACGGCGCTTTTCCCTGGAAAACAAAACTCGCCTGCCAACATTTTGATGGCAGATTGCAGGAGCCACTTGGTACTATCAAACCAGCCCAACTTGGCACTGGTGCCACCATGGGTCTGCTCACCATCCTGCCTATCGTAGCTTTTCAGGAGCCAGCCGGTCACTCCAAGCCATAGGCCCCCAGACAAAAACCTCGGCCGGTTTCCCTGGCAAAGAAAAGTAAGCTGCCCCGCTTCTGGATGGCAGATTGCAGGAGCCACTTTGCACCATCAAACTAGCCAGACTTGGCACTTGTGCCACCTCTGGTCTGGGAACCATCCTGCGTATCGTGGATTCTAAGGAGCCAGCCGGCCACTCCAAGCCACAGGCCCCCAAACACAAACAACGGCGCTTTTCCCTGGAAAACAAAACTCGCCTGCCAAATTTTGATGGCAGATTGCAGGAGCCACTTGGTACTATCAAACCAGCCCAACATGGCACTGCTGCCACCATGGGTCTGGTCACCATCCTGCCTATCTTAGCTTTTCAGGTCCTAGCCGGTCACTCCCAGCCATAGGCCCCCAGACACAAAGCTCGACCCGTTTCCCTGGCAAACAAAAGTAAGCTGCCCCGCTTCTGGATGGCAGATTGCAGGAGCCACTTCGTACTATCAAACCAGCCCAACTTGGCACTGGTGCCACCTCTGGTCTGGGAACCATCCTGCGTATCGTGGATTCTAAGGAGCCAGCCGGTCACTCCCAGCCACAGGCCCCCAAACACAAACAACGGCGCTTTTCCCTGGAGTACAAAACCCGCCTGCCAACATTTTGATGGCAGATTGCAGGAGCCACTTGGTACTATCAAATCAGCCCAACTCGGCACTGGTGCCACCATGGGTCTGGTCACCATCCTGCCTATCATAGCTTTTCAGGAGCCAGCCGGTCCCTCTCTGCCATAGGGCGCCAGAGAAATCCTCGGCCAGTTTCCCTGGCAAAAAAAAGTAACCTACCCCGCTTCTGGATGGCAGATTGCAGGAGCCACTTTACACCATCAAACTAGCCCGACTTGGCACTGGTGCCACCTTGGGTCTGGGAACCATCCTGCGTATCGTGGATTCCAATTAGCAAGCCGGCCACTCCCAGCCACAGGCCCCCAAACACAAACAACGGCGCTTTTCCCTGGAAATCAAAACTCGCCTGCCAAATTTTTGATGGCAGATTGCAGGAGCCACTTGGTACTATCAAACCAGCCCAAATTGGCACTGGTGCCACCATGGGTCTGGTCACCATCCTGCCTATCGTAGCTTTTCAGGAGCCAGCCAAACACTCCCAGCCATAGGCCCCCAGACAAAAACCTCGGCCCGTTTCCCTGGCAAACAAAAGTAAGCTGCCCCGCTTCTGGATGGCAGATTGCAGGAACCACTTGGTACTATCAAACCAGCCCAACTTGGCACTGGTGCCACCTTGGGTCTGGGAACCATCCTGCATATCGTGGATTCTAAGGAGCCAGCCGGCCACTCCCAGCCACAGGCCCCCAAATACAACAACAGCGCTTTTCCCTGGAAAACAAACTCGCCTGCCAACATTTTGATGGCAGATTGCAGGAGGCACTTGGTACTATCAAATCAGCCCAACATGGCACTGGTGCCACCATGGGTCTGGTCACCATCCTGCCTATCGTAGCTGTTCAGGCGCCAGCCGGTCACTCCCAGCCATAGGCCCCCAGAGAAAAACCTCGGCCCTTTTCCCTGGCAAACAAAAGTAAGCTGCCCCGCTTCTGGATGGCAGATTGCAGGATCCACTTTGCACCATCAAACTAGCCCGACTCGGCCCTGGTGCCACCTCAGGTCTGGGAACCATGCTGCGTATCGTGGATTCCAATTAGCAAGCCGGCCACTCCCAGCCACAGGCCCCCAAACACAAACAACGGCGCTTTTCCCTGGAAAACAAAACTCGCCTGCCAACTTTTTGATGGCAGATTGCAGGAGCCACTTGGTACTATCAAACCAGCCCAACTTGGCACTGGTGCCACCATGGGTCTGGTCACCATCCTGCCTATCGTAGCTTTTCAGGAGCCAGCCGGTCACTCCCAGCCATAGGCCCCCAGACACAAACCTCGGCCCGTTTCCCTGGCAAACAAAAGTAAGCTGCCCAGCTTCTGGATGGCAGATTGCAGGAACCACTTGGTACTATCAAACCAGCCCAACTTGGCACTGGTGCCACCTCTGGTCTGGGAACCATGCTGCGTATCGTGGATTCTAAGGAGCCAGCCGGCCACTCCCAGCCACAGGCCCCCAAACACAAACAACGGCGCTTTTCCCTGGAAAACAAAACTCGCCTGCCAACTTTTTGATGGCAGATTGCAGGAGCCACTTGGTACTATCAAACCAGCCCAACTTGGCACTGGTGCCACCATGGGTCTGGTCACCATCCTGCCTATCGTAGCTTTTCAGGAGCCAGCCGGTCACTCCCAGCCATAGGCCCCCAGACACAAACCTCGGCCCGTTTCCCTGGCAAACAAAAGTAAGCTGCCCCGCATCTGGACGGCAGATTGCAGGAATCACTTGGTACTATCAAACCAGCCAAACTTGGCAGTGGTTCCACCTTGGGTCTGGGAACCATCCTGCGTATCGTGGATTCTAAGGAGCCAGCCGGTCACTCCCAGCCACAGGCCCCCAAACACAATCAACGGCGCTTTTCCCTGGAAAACAAAACTCGTCTGCCAACATTTTGATGGCAGATTGCAGGAGCCACTTGCTACAATCAAATCAGCCCAACTTGGCACTGCTGCCACCATGGGTCTGGTCACCATCCTGCCTATCGTAGCTTTTCAGGAGCCAGCCGGTCACTCCCAGCCATAGGCCCCCAGACACAAAGCTCGGCCCGTTTCCCTGGCAAACAAAAGTAAGCTACCCCGCTTCTGGATGGCAGATTGCAGGAGCCACTTTGCAGCATCAAACTAGCCCGACTTGGCACTGGTGCCACCTCAGGTCTGGGAACCATCCTGCGTATCGTGGATTCTAAGGAGCCAGCCGGCCACTCCCACCCACAGGCCCCCAAACACAAACAATGGCGCTTTTCCCTGGAAAACAAAACTCGCCTGCCAACTTTTTCATGGCAGATTGCAGGAGCCACTTGGTACTATCGAACCAGCCCAACTTGGCACTGGTGCCACCATGGGTCTGGGAACCATCCTGCGTATCGTGGATTCTAAGGAGCCAGCCGGCCACTCCCAGCCACAGGCCCCCAAACACAAACAACGGCGCTTTTCCCTAGATAACAAACTCGCCTGCCAACTTTTTGATGGCAGATTGCAGGAGCCACTTGGTACTATCAAACCAGCCCAACTTGGCACTGGTGCCACCATGGGTCTGGTCACCATCCTGCCTATCGTAGCTTTTCAGGAGCCAGCCGGTCACTCCCAGCCATAGGCCCCCAGACACAAACCTCGGCCCGTTTCCCTGGCAAACAAAAGTAAGCTGTCCCGCTTCTGGATGGCAGATTGCAGGACGCACTTGGTATTATCAGACCAGCCCGACTTGGCACTGGTGCCACCTCTGGTCTGGGAACCATCCTGCGTATCGTGGATTCTAAGCAGCCAGCCGGCCACTCCCAGCCACAGGCCCCCAAACACAAACAACGGCGCTTTTCCCTGGAAAACAAAACTCGCCTGCCAACTTTTTGATGGCAGATTGCAGGAGCCACTTGGTACTATCAAATAAGCCCAACTTGGCACTGGTGCCACCATGGGTCTGGTCACCATCCTGCCTATCGTAGCTTTTCAGGAGCCAGCAGGTCACCCCCAACCATAGGCCCCGAGAAAAAAACCTCGGCCCGTTTCCCTGGCAAAAAAAAGTAAGCTACCCCGCTTCTGGATGGCAGATTGCAGGACGCACTTGGTAGTATCAAACCAGCCCAACTTAGCACTGGTGCCACCTTGGGTCTGGGAACCATCCTGCGTATCGTGGATTCTGAGGAGCCCGCCGGCCACTCCCTGCCACAGGCACCCAAACACAAACAACGGCGCTTTTCCCTGGAAAACAAAACTCGCCTGCCAACTTTTTGATGGCGGATTGCAGGAGCCACTTGGTACTATCAAACCAGCCCAACGTGGCACTGGTGCCACCATGGATATGGTCACCATCCTGCCTATCGTAGCTTTTCAGGACCTAGCAGGTCACTCCCAGGCATAGGCGCCCAGACAAAAACCTCGGCCCGTTACCCTGGCAAACAAAAGTAAGCTGCCCCGCTTCTGGATGGCAGATTGCAGGAACCACTTGGTACTATAAAACCAGCCCGACTTGGCACTGGTGCCACCTTGGGTCTGGGAACCATCCTGCGTATCGTGGATTCTAAGGAGCCAGCCGGCCACTCCCACCCACAGGCCCCCAAACACAAACAACGGCGCTTTTCCCTGGAAAACAAAACTCGCCTGCCAACTTTTTGAGGGCAGATTGCAGGAGCCACTTGGTACTATCAAACCAGCCCAACTTGGCACTGGTGCCACCATGGGTCTGCTCACCATCCTGCCTATCGTAGCTTTTCAGGAGCCAGCCGGTCACTCGCAGCCATAGGCCCCCAGACACAAACCTCGGCCCGTTTCCCTGGCAAACAAAAGTAAGCTGCCCCGCTTCTGGATGGCAGATTGCAGGACGCCCTTGGTACTATCAAACCAGCCCGACTTGTCACTGGTGCCACCTCTGGTCTGGGAACCATGCCGCGTATCGTGGATTCTAAGGAGCCAGCCGGCCACTCCCAGCCACAGGCGCCCAAACACAAACAACGGCGCTTTTCCCTGGAAAACAAAACTCGCCTGCCAACTTTTTGATGGCGGATTGCAGGAGCCACTTGGTACTATCAAAGCAGCCCAACTTGTCACTGGTGCCACAATGGATGTGGTCACCATCCTGCCTATCGTAGCTTTTCAGGAGCCAGCCGGTCACTCCCAGCCACAGGCGCCCAGACACAAAGCTCGGCCCGTTTCCCTGGCACACAAAAGTAAGCTGCCCCGCTTCTGGATGGCAGATTGCAGGAACCACTTGGTACTATAAAACCAGCCCGACTTGGCGCTGGTGCCACCTCTGGTCTGGGAACCATCCTGCGTATCGTGGATTCTGAGGAGCCAGCCGGTCACTCCAGCCACAGGCCCCCAGACACAAACAACGGCGCTTTTCCCTGGAAAACAAAACTCGCCTGCCAACTTTTTGATGGCAGATTGCAGGAGCCACTTGGTACTATCAAACCAGCCCAACTTGGCACTGGTGCCACCATGGGTCTGGTCACCATCCTGCCTATCGTAGCTTTTCAGGAGCCAGCCGGTCACTCCCAGCCATAGGCCCCCAGTCACAAACCTCGGCCCGTTTCCCTGGCAAACAAAAGTAAGCTACCCCGCTTCTGGATGGCAGATTGCAGGAGCCACTTGGTACTATCAAACCAGCCCAACTTGGAACTGGTGCCACCTTGGGTCTGGGAACCATGCTGCGTATCGCAGATTCTAAGGCGCCAGTCGGCCACTCCCAGCCACAAGCCCCCAAACACAAACAACGGCGCTTTTCTCTGGCAAACAAAACTCAACTGCCCCTCTTCTGGATGGCAAATTGCAGGACGCACTTGGTACTATAAAAACAGCCCGACTTGGCACTGGTGCCACCTTGGGTCTGGGAACCATCCTGCGTATCGATCTTTTTAATGAGACAGCCGGCCACTCCCAGCCATATGCCCCCGAACATAACCCACGGCCCTGTCCTCTGGCAATCAAAACTCAGCTGCACCGCTTCTGGATGGCAGATTGCAGGAGCCACTTGGTACTATCAAACCAGCACGACTTGGCATTGGTGCCACCTTGGGTCTGGGAACCATCCTGCGTATTGTGGATTGTCAGGAGCCAGCTGAACACTCTCGGCCACAGACCCCAATCAAAAACAACAGCCCGTTTCACAGGCAAACAAAACTCAGCTGCCCCGCTTCTGGATGGGAGATTGCAGGAGGCACTTGACACTGTGAAACCAGCCCCACTTGGCACTGGTGCCACCTTGGGTCTGGGAACCATGCTGCGTATCATGGATTTTCAGGAGCCAGCCGGCCACTCCCAGCCATAGGCCCCCAAACAAAAACCACAGCCTTTTTCTCTGGCAAACAAAATTCAGCTGCCCCACTTCTGGATGGCAGATTGCAGGAGCCACTTGGGACTATCACACCAGCACAACATGGCACTGGTGCCACCTTGGATCTGGGAACCATCCGGCGTATAGTGGATTTTCAGGGGTCAGCCGGTCACTCTCAGCCATAGGCCCCAAACACAAACCACGGCCCTTTTCTCTGGAAAACAAAACTCAACTGCCCCTCTTCTGGATGGCAGATTGCAGGAGCCACTGGGTACTATGAAACCAGCCCTACTTGGCACTGGTGCCACCTTGGGTCTGGGAACCATGCTGCGTATCATGGATTTTCAGGAGCCAGCCGGCCACTGCCAGCCACAGGCCCCGAAACACAAACAAAAGCCTTTTTCTCTGGCAAACAAAATTCAGCTGCCCCGCTTCTGGATGGCAGATTGCAGGAACCACTTGGTACTAACAAACCAGCCCGACTTGGCACTGGTGCCACCTTGGGTCTGGGAACCATCCTGCGTATCGTGGATTCTAAGGAGCCAGCTGGCCACTCCCTGCCACAGGCCCCAAAACACACACAACGGCGCTTTTCCCTGGAAAACAAAACTCGCCTGCCAACTTTTTGATGGCAGATTGCAGGAGCCACTTGGTACTATCAAACCAGCCCAACTTGGCACTGGTGCCACCATGGGTCTGGTCACCATCCTGCCTATCGTAGCTTTTCAGGAGCCAGCCGGTCACTCCCAGCCATAGGCCCCCAGACACAAACCTTGGCCTGTTTCCCTGGCACACAAAAGTAAGCTACCCCGCTTCTGGATGGCAGATTGCAGGAGCCACTTTGCACCATCAAACCAGCCCGACTTGGCACTGGTGCCACCTCTGGTCTGGGAACCATGCTGCGTATCGTGGATTCTAAGGAGCCAGCCGGCCACTCCCAGCCACAGGCCCCCAAACACAAACAACGGCGCTTTACCCTGGAAAACAAAACTCGCCTGCCAACATTTTGATGGCAGAGTGCAGGAGCCACTTGGTACTATCAAACCAGCCCAACTTGGCACTGGTGCCACCATGGGTCTGGTCACCATCCTGCCTATCGTAGCTTTTCAGGAGCCAGCCGGTCACTCCCAGCCATAGGCCCCCAAAAAAAAAAATCTCGGTCCGTTTCCCTGGAAAACAAAAGTAAGCTGCCCTGCTTCTGGATGGCAGATTGCAGGAGCCACTTGGTGTTATCAAACCAGCCCGACTTGGCACTGGTGCCACCTTGGGTCTGGGAACCATCCTGCGTATCGTGGATTCTAAGGAGCCAGCCGGCCACTCCCAGCCACAGGTCCCCAAACACAAACAACGGCGCTTTTCCCTGGAAAACAAAACTCGCCTGCCAACATTTTGATGGCAGAGTGCAGGAGCCACTTGGTACTATCAAACCAGCCCCACTTGGCACTGGTGCCACCATGGGTCTGGTCACCATCCTGCCTATCTTAGCTTTTCAGGAGCCAGCCGGTCACTCCCAGCAATAGGTCCCCAGACAAATACCTCGGCCCATTTCCCTGGCAAACAAAAGTAAGCTGCCCCGCTTCTGGATGGCAGATTGCAGGAGCCACTTGGTACTATCAAACCAGCCCAACTTGACACTGGTGCCACCTTGGCTCTGGGAACCATGCTGCGTAACCCGGATTCTAAGATGACAGGCAGCCACTGCCAGCCACCGGCCTCCAAACAAAATCAACGGCGCTTTTCCCTGGAAAACAAAACTCGCCTGACATCGTTTAGATGGCAGATTGCAGGAGCCAGTTGGTACCATCACACCAGCCAACTTGGCACTGGTGCCACCTTGGGTCTGGGAACCATCCTGCCTATTGTTGCTTTTCAGGAGCCAGCCGGTCACTCCTAGCCCTAGGCCCCCAGTCATAAACCTCGGCCCGTTTCCCTGGTACACAAATGTAAGCTACCCCGCTTCAGGATGGCAGATTGCAGGAGCCACTTTTCACCATCAAACCAGCCCGACGTGGCACTGGTGCCACCTTGGGTCTGGGAACCATCCTGCGTATCGTGTGTTCTAAGGAGCCAGCCGGCCACTCCCACACACAGACCCCCAAACACAAACAACGGCGCTTTTCCCTGGAAAACAAAACTCGCCTGACAACTATTTGATGGCAGATTGCAGGAGCCACTTGGTACTATCAAACCAGCCCAACTTGGCACTGGTGCCACCATGGGTCTGGTCACCATCCTGCCTATCGTAGCTTTTCAGGAGCCAGCCGGTCACTCCCAGCCATAGGCCCCCAGACACAAACCTCGGCCCGTTTCCCTGGCAAACAAAAGTAAGCTGCCCCGCTTCTGCATGGCAGATTGCAGGTGCTATTTATTACTATCAAACCAGCCCGACTTGGCACTGGTGCCACCTCTGGTCTGGGAACCATCCTGCATATCGTGGATTTTCAGGGGCCAGACGGCCACTATCAGCCATATGCCCCCAAAAACAAACCACGGCCCTTTTCTCTGGTAAACAAGACTCAACTGACCCTCTTCTGGATGGCAAATTTTAGGACGCGCTTTGTACTACGAAAACCGCCCGACTTGGCACTGGTGCCACCTTGGGTCAGGGAACCATCCTGCCTATCGTAGCTTTTTAAGGAGCCAGCAGGCCACGCCCAGCCATATAGCCCCAAAAACAAACCACAGACCATTTCTCTTGGAAACAAAAATCCGCTGCCCCGCGTCAGGATGGCAGATTGCAGGAGCCACTTTGCACCATCAAACCACCCCGACTTGGCACTGGTGCCATCTTGGATCTGGGAACCATCCTGCCTATCGTAGCTTTTCAGGAGCCAGCCGGTCACTCCCAGCCATAGGCCCCCAGACACAAACCTCGGACCGTTTCCCTGGCAAACAAAATTAAGCTGCCCCGATTCTGGATGGCAGAGTGCAGGACGCACTTGGTAGTGTCAAACCAGCCCAACTTGGCACTGGTGCCACCTTGGGTCTGGGAACCATCCTGCGTATCGTGGATTCTAAGCAGCCACCCGGCCACTCTGAGCCACAGGCCCCCAAACACAAACAACGGCGCTTTTCCCTGGAAAACAAAACTCGCCTGCCAACATTTTGATGGCAGATTGCAGGAGCCACTTGGTACTATCAAACCAGCCCAACTTGGCACTGGTGCCACCATGGGTCTGGTCACCATCCTGCCTATCGTAGCTTTTCAGGAGCCAGCCGGTCACTCCCAGCCACAGGCCCCCAGACACAATCCTCGGCCCGTTTCCCTGGAAAACAAAAGTAAGCTGCCCCGATTCTGGATGGCAGATTGCAGGAGCCAGTTGGTACTATGAAATCAGCCAAACTTGGCACTGGTGCCACCATGGGTCTGGTAAACATCCTGCCTATCTTAGCTTTTCAGGAGCCAGCCGGTCACTCCCAGCCATAGGCGCCCAGACACAAACCTCGGCCCGTTTCCCTGGCAAACAAAAGTAAGCTGCCCCGCTTTTGGATGGCTGATTGCAGGATGCACTTGGTACTATCAAACCAGCCCGACTTGGCCCTGGTGCCACCTTGGCTCTGGGAACCATGCTGCGTAACGTAGATTCTACGAGGACAGGCGGCCACTCCCTGCCACAGGCCTCTAAACAAAAGCAACGGCGCTTTTCCCTGGAAAACAAAACTCGCCTGACAACTTTTTGATGGCAGATTGCAGGAGCCACTTGGTACTATCAAACCAGCCCAATTTTGCACTGGTGCCACCTTGGCTCTGGGAACCATCCTACGTATCCTGGGTTCAAAGGAGGCAGCCGGCCACTCCCAGCCACAGGCCTCTAAACAAAAACAACGGCGCTTTTCCCTGGAAAACAAAACTCGCCTGACAACTTTTTGATGGCAGATTGCAGGAGCCACTTGGTACTATCAAACCAGCTCAACTTGGCACTGGTGCCACCATGGATCTGGTCACCATCCTGCCTATCGTAGCTTTTCAGGAGCCAGCCGGTCACTCCCAGCCATAGGCCCCCTGACAAATACCTCGGCCCGTTTCCCTGGCAAACAAAAGTAAGCAGCCCCGCTTCTGGATGGCAGATTGCAGGAGCCACATGGTACTATCAAACCAGGCCAACATGGCACTTGTGCCACCTTGGTTCTGTGAACCATCCTGCCTATCGTGGATTTTCAGGGGCCAGCCGGCCACTCTCAACCATATGCCCCCAAACATATACCACGGCCCTTTTCTCTGGCAAACAGAACTCAACTGCCCCTCTTCTGGCTGGCAAATTGCAGGACGCACTTGGTACTACGAAAACAGCCCGACTTGGCACTGATGCCACCTTGGGTCAGGGAACAATCCTGCGTATCGAGCTTTTAAGGAGCCAGCCGGCCACGTCCAGCCATATACCCCCAAAAAAAAACCACGGAACTTTTCTCCAGCAAACAAAAATCCGCTGCCCCGCGTCTGGATGGCAGATTGCAGGAGCTATTTAGTATTATCAAACCAGCCCGACTTGGCACTGGTGCCACCATGAGTCTGGTAACCATCCTGCCTATCGTAGCTTTTCAGGAGCCAGCCGGTCACTCCCAGCCATAGGCCCCCAGTCACAAACCTCGGCCCGTTTCCCTGGCAAACAAAAGTAAGCTACCCCGCTTCTGGATGGCAGATTGCAGGAACCACTTTGCACCATCAAACCAGCCCGACTTGGCACTGGTGCCACCTCTGGTCTGGGAACCATGCCGCGTATCGTGGATTCTAAGGAGACAGCCGGCCACTCCCACCCACAGGCCCCCAAACACAAACAACGGCGCTTTTCCCTGGAAAACAAAACTCGCCTGCCAACTTTTTGATGGCAGATTGCAGGAGCCACTTGGTACTATCAAACCAGCCCAACTTGGCACTGGTGCCACCATGGGTCTGGTCACCATCCTGCCTATCGTAGCTTTTCAGGAGCCAGCCAAACACTCCCAGCCATAGGCCCCCAGACAAATATCTCGGCCCGTTTCCCTGGCAAACAAAAGTAAGTTATCCCGCTTCTGGATGGCAGATTGCAGGAGCCACTTTTCACCATCAAACCAGCCCGACTTGGCACTGGTGCCACCTCTGGTCTGGGAACCATCCTGCGTATCGTGGATTCTAAGGAGCCAGCCGGCCACTCCCAGCCACAGGCCCCCAAACAAAAACAACGGCGCTTTCCCTGGATAACAAACTCGCCTGCCAACTTTTTGATGGCAGAGTGCAGGAGCCACTTGGTACTATCAAACCAGCCCAACTTGGCACTGGTGCCACCATGGGTCTGGTCACCATCCTGCCTATCGTAGCTTTTCAGGAGCCAGCCGGTCACTCCCAGCCATAGGCCCTGAGACACAAACCTCGGCCCGTTTCCCTGGCAAACAAAAGTAAGCTGCCCCGCTTCTGGATGGCAGATTGCAGGACGCACTTGGTACTATCAAACCAGCCCAACTTGGCATTGGTGCCACCTCTGGTCTGGGAACCATGCCGCGTATCGTGGATTCTAAGGAGCCAGCCGGCCACTCCCAGCCACAGGCCCCCAAACACAAACAACGGCGCTTTTCCCTGGAAAACAAAACTCGCCTGCCGACATTTTGATGGCAGATTGCAGGAGCCACTTGGTACTATCAAACCAGCCCAACTTGGCACTGGTGCCACCATGGGTCTGGTCACCATCCTGCCTATCGTAGCTTTTCAGGAGCCAGCCGGTCACTCCCAGCCATAGGCCCCCAGACACAAAGATCGGCCCGTTTCCCTGGCAAACAAAAGTAAGCTACCCCGCTTCTGGATGGCAGATTGCAGGAGCCACTTTGCACCATCAAACTAGCCCGACTTGGCACTGGTGCCACCTCAGGTCTGGGAACCATCCTGCGTATCGTTCATTGTAAGGAGCCAGCCGGCCACTCCAGCCACAGGCCCCCAGACACAAACAACGGCGCTTTTCCCTGGAAAACAAAACTCGCCTGCCAAATTTTTGATGGCAGATTGCAGGAGCCACTTGGTACTATCAAATCAGCCCAACTTGGCACTGGTGCCACCATGGGTCTGGTCACCATCCTGCCTATCGTAGTTTTCAGGAGCCAGCCGGTCACTCGCAGCCATAGGCCCCCAGACACAATACTCGGCCCGTTTCCCTGGCAAACAAAAGTAAGCTACCCCGCTTCTGGATGGCAGATTGCAGGAACCACTTGGTACTATCAAACCAGCCCAACTTGGCACTGGTGCCACCTTGGGTCTGGGAACCATCCTGCGTATCGTGGATTCTAAGGAGCCAGCCGGCCACTCCCTGCCACAGGCACCCAAGCACAAACAACGGCGCTTTTCCCTGGAAAACAAAACTCGCCTGCCCACTTTTTGATGGCAGATTGCAGGAGCCACTTGGTACTATCAAACCAGCCCAACTTGGCACTGGTGCCACCATGGGTCTGGTCACCATCCTGCCTATCGTAGCTTTTCAGGACCTAGCAGGTCACTCCCAGCCATAGGCGCCCAGACACAAAGCTCGGCCCGTTTCCCTGGCAAACAAAAGTAAGCTGCCCCGCTTCTGGATGGCAGATTGCCGGAGCCACTTGGTACTATCAAACCAGCCCGACTTGGCACTGGTGCCACCTCTGGTCTGGGAACCATGCTGCGTATCGTGGATTCTAAGGAGCCAGCCGGCCACTCCCAGCCACAGGCCCCGAAACACAAACAACGGCGCTTTTCCCTGGAAAACAAAACTCGCCTGCCAACATTTTGATGGCAGATTGCAGGAGCCACTGGCTACTATCAAATCAGCCCAACTTGGCACTGGTGCCACCATGGGTCTGGTCACCATCCTGCCTATCGTAGCTGTTCAGGCGCCAGCCGGTCACTCCCAGCCATAGGCCCCCAGAGAAAAACCTCGGCCCGTTTCCCTGGGAAACAAAAGTAAGCTGCCCCGCTTCTGGATGGCAGATTGCAGGAGCCACTTTGCACCATCAAACCAGCCCAACTTGGCACTGGTGCCACCTCTGGTCTGGGAACCATGCCGCGTATCGTGGATTCTAAGGAGCCAGCCGGCCACTCCCAGCCACAGGCCCCCAAACAGAAACAACGGCGCTTTTCCCTGGAAAACAAAACTCGCCTGCCAAATTTTGATGGCAGATTGCAGGAGCCACTTGGTACTATCAAACCAGCCCAACATGGCACTGCTGCCACCATGGGTCTGGTCACCATCCTGCCTATCTTAGCTTTTCAGGTCCTAGCCGGTCACTCCCAGCCATAGGCCCCCAGACACAAAGCTCGACCCGTTTCCCTGGCAAACAAAAGTAAGCTGCCCCGCTTCTGGATGGCAGATTGCAGGAGCCACTTCGTACTATCAAACCAGCCCAACTTGGCACTGGTGCCACCTTGGGTCTGGGAACCATCCTGCGTATCGTGGATTCTAAGGAGCCAGCCGGTCACTCCCAGCCACAGGCCCCCAAACACAAACAACGGCGCTTTTCCCTGGAGTACAAAACCCGCCTGCCAACATTTTGATGGCAGATTGCAGGAGCCACTTGGTACTATCAAATCAGCCCAACTCGGCACTGGTGCCACCATGGGTCTGGTCACCATCCTGCCTATCATAGCTTTTCAGGAGCCAGCCGGTCCTTCTCTGCCATAGGGCGCCAGAGAAATCCTCGGCCAGTTTCCCTGGCAAAAAAAAGTAACCTACCCCGCTTCTGGATGGCAGATTGCAGGAGCCACTTTACACCATCAAACTAGCCCGACTTGGCACTGGTGCCACCTCAGGTCTGGGAACCATCCTGCGTATCGTGGATTCTAAGGAGCCAGCCGGCCACTCCAGCCACAGGCCCCCAAACACAAACAACGGCGCTTTTCCCTGGAAAACAAAACTCGCCTGCCGACTTTTTGATGGCAGATTGCAGGAGCCACTTGGTACTATCAAATCAGCCCAACTTGGCACTGGTGCCACCATGGGTCTGGTCACCATCCTGCCTATCGTAGCTTTTCAGGACCTAGCCGGTCACTCCCAGCCATAGGCCCCCAGACACAAAGCTCGGCCCGTATCCCTGGCAAACAAAAGCAAGCTGCCCCGCTTCTGGATGGCATATTGCAGGAGCCACTTTGCACCATCAAACTAGCCCGACTCGGCACTGGTGCCACCTCAGGTCTGGGAACCATGCTGCGTATCGTGGATTCTAATTAGCCATCCGGCCACTCCCAGCCACAGGCCCCCAAACAAAAACAACGGCGCTTTTCCCTGGAAAACAAAACTCGCCTGCCAAATTTTGATGGCAGATTGCAGGAGCCACTTGGTACTATCAAACCAGCCCAACTTGACACTGGTGCCACCATGGGTCTGGTCACCATCCTGCCTATCGTAGCTTTTCAGGAGCCAGCCGGTCATTCCCAGCCATAGGCCCCCAGACACAAACCTCGGCCCGTTTCCCTGGCAAACAAAAGTAAGCTACCCCGCTTCTGGATGGCAGATTGCAGGACGCACTTGGTACTATCAAACCAGCCCAACTTGGCACTGGTGCCACCTTGGGTCTGGGAACCATCCTGCGTATCGTGGATTCAAATTAGCCATCCGTCCACTCCCAGCCACAGGCCCCCAAACAAAAACAACGGCGCTTTTCCCTGGAAAACAAAACTCGCCTGCCAACATTTTGATGGCAGATTGCCGGAGACACTTGGTACTATCAAACCAGCCCAACTTGACACTGGTGCCACCATGGGTCTGGTCACCATCCTGCCTATCGTAGCATTTCAGGAGCCAGCCGGTCACTCCCAGCCATAGGCCCCCAGACAAAAACCTTGGCCCGTTTCCCTGGCAAACAAAAGTAAGTTTTCCCGCTACTGGATGGCAGATTGCAGGAGCCACTTTTCACCATCAAACCAGCCCGACTTGGCACTGGTGCCACCTCAGGTCTGGGAACCATCCTGCGTATCGTGGATTCTAAGGAGCCAGCCGGACACACCCAGCCACAGGCACCCAAACACAAACAACGGCGCATTTCCCTGGATAACAAACTCGCCTGCCAACTTTTTGATGGCAGATTGCAGGAGCCACTTGGTACTATCAAACCAGCCCAACTTGGCACTGGTGCCACCATGGGTCTGGTCACCATCCTGCCTAACGTAGCTTTTCAGGAGCCAGCCGGTCACTCCCAGCCATAGGCCCCCTGACAAATACCTCGGCCCGTTTCCCTGGCAAACAAAAGTAAGCAGCCCCGCTTCTGGATGGCAGATTGCAGGAGCCACTTTGCACCATCAAACCAGCCCAACTTGGCACTGGTGCCACCTCTGGTCTGGGAACCATGCCGCGTATCGTGGATTCTAAGGAGCCAGCCGGCCACTCCCAGCCACAGGCCCCCAAACAGAAACAACGGCGCTTTTCCCTGGAAAACAAAACTCGCCTGCCAACTTTTTGATGGCAGATTGCAGGAGCCACTTGGTACTATCAAATCAGCCCAACATGGCACTGGTGCCACCTCTGGTCTGGGAGCCATCCTGCGTATCGTGGATTCTAAGCAGCCAGGCGGCCACTCCCAGCCACAGGCCCCCAAACACAAACAACGGCGCTTTTCCCTGGAAAACAAAACTCGCCTGCCAACTTTTTGATGGCAGATTGCAGGAGCCACTTGGTACTATCAAACCAGCCCAACTTGGCACTGGTGCCACCATGGGTCTGCTCACCATCCTGCCTATCGTAGCTTTTCAGGAGCCAGCCGGTCACTCCAAGCCATAGGCCCCCAGACAAAAACCTCGGCCCGTTTCCCTGGCAAAGAAAAGTAAGCTGCCCCGCTTCTGGATGGCAGATTGCAGGAGCCACTTTGCACCATCAAACTAGCCAGACTTGGCACTTGTGCCACCTCTGGTCTGGGAACCATCCTGCGTATCGTGGATTCTAAGGAGCCAGCCGGCCACTCCAAGCCACAGGCCCCCAAACACAAACAACGGCGCTTTTCCCTGGAAAACAAAACTCGCCTGCCAAATTTTGATGGCAGATTGCAGGAGCCACTTGGTACTATCAAACCAGCCCAACATGGCACTGCTGCCACCATGGGTCTGGTCACCATCCTGCCTATCTTAGCTTTTCAGGTCCTAGCCGGTCACTCCCAGCCATAGGCCCCCAGACACAAAGCTCGACCCGTTTCCCTGGCAAACAAAAGTAAGCTGCCCCGCTTCTGGATGGCAGATTGCAGGAGCCACTTCGTACTATCAAACCAGCCCAACTTGGCACTGGTGCCACCTTGGGTCTGGGAACCATCCTGCGTATCGTGGATTCTAAGGAGCCAGCCGGTCACTCCCAGCCACAGGCCCCCAAACACAAACAACGGCGCTTTTCCCTGGAGTACAAAACCCGCCTGCCAACATTTTGATGGCAGATTGCAGGAGCCACTTGGTACTATCAAATCAGCCCAACTCGGCACTGGTGCCACCATGGGTCTGGTCACCATCCTGCCTATCATAGCTTTTCAGGAGCCAGCCGGTCCCTCTCTGCCATAGGGCGCCAGAGAAATCCTCGGCCAGTTTCCCTGGCAAAAAAAAGTAACCTACCCCGCTTCTGGATGGCAGATTGCAGGAGCCACTTTACACCATCAAACTAGCCCGACTTGGCACTGGTGCCACCTCAGGTCTGGGAACCATCCTGCGTATCGTGGATTCTAAGGAGCCAGCCGGCCACTCCAGCCACAGGCCCCCAAACACAAACAACGGCGCTTTTCCCTGGAAAACAAAACTCGCCTGCCGACTTTTTGATGGCAGATTGCAGGAGCCACTTGGTACTATCAAATCAGCCCAACTTGGCACTGGTGCCACCATGGGTCTGGTCACCATCCTGCCTATCGTAGCTTTTCAGGACCTAGCCGGTCACTCCCAGCCATAGGCCCCCAGACACAAAGCTCGGCCCGTATCCCTGGCAAACAAAAGCAAGCTGCCCCGCTTCTGGATGGCATATTGCAGGAGCCACTTTGCACCATCAAACTAGCCCGACTCGGCCCTGGTGCCACCTCAGGTCTGGGAACCATGCTGCGTATCGTGGATTCTAATTAGCCATCCGGCCACTCCCAGCCACAGGCCCCCAAACAAAAACAACGGCGCTTTTCCCTGGAAAACAAAACTCGCCTGCCAAATTTTGATGGCAGATTGCAGGAGCCACTTGGTACTATCAAACCAGCCCAACTTGACACTGGTGCCACCATGGGTCTGGTCACCATCCTGCCTATCGTAGCTTTTCAGGAGCCAGCCGGTCACTCCCAGCCATAGGCCCCCAGACACAAACCTCGGCCCGTTTCCCTGGCAAACAAAAGTAAGCTACCCCGCTTCTGGATGGCAGATTGCAGGACGCACTTGGTACTATCAAACCAGCCCAACTTGGCACTGGTGCCACCTTGGGTCTGGGAACCATCCTGCGTATCGTGGATTCAAATTAGCCATCCGTCCACTCCCAGCCACAGGCCCCCAAACAAAAACAACGGCGCTTTTCCCTGGAAAACAAAACTCGCCTGCCAACATTTTGATGGCAGATTGCCGGAGACACTTGGTACTATCAAACCAGCCCAACTTGACACTGGTGCCACCATGGGTCTGGTCACCATCCTGCCTATCGTAGCATTTCAGGAGCCAGCCGGTCACTCCCAGCCATAGGCCCCCAGACAAAAACCTTGGCCCGTTTCCCTGGCAAACAAAAGTAAGTTTTCCCGCTACTGGATGGCAGATTGCAGGAGCCACTTTTCACCATCAAACCAGCCCGACTTGGCACTGGTGCCACCTCAGGTCTGGGAACCATCCTGCGTATCGTGGATTCTAAGGAGCCAGCCGGACACACCCAGCCACAGGCACCCAAACACAAACAACGGCGCATTTCCCTGGATAACAAACTCGCCTGCCAACTTTTTGATGGCAGATTGCAGGAGCCACTTGGTACTATCAAACCAGCCCAACTTGGCACTGGTGCCACCATGGGTCTGGTCACCATCCTGCCTAACGTAGCTTTTCAGGAGCCAGCCGGTCACTCCCAGCCATAGGCCCCCAGACATTAACCTCGGCCCGTTTCCCTGGCAAACAAAAGTAAGCTGCCCCGCTTCTGGATGGCAGATTGCAGGACGCACTTGGTACAATCAAACCAGCCCAACTTGGCACTGGTGCCACCTCTGGTCTGGGAACCATGCTGCGTATCGTGGATTCTAAGGAGCCAGCCGGCCACTCCCAGCCACAGGCCCCCAAACAAAAACAACGGCGCTTTTCCCTGGAAAACAAAACTCGCCTGCCAACTTTTTGATGGCAGATTGCAGGAGCCACTTGGTACTATCAAACCAGCCCAACTTGACACTGGTGCCACCATGGGTCTGGTCACCATCCTGCCTATCGTAGCTTTTCAGGAGCCAGCCGGTCACTCCCAGCCATAGGCCCCCAGACACAAAGCTCGGCCCGTTTCCCTGACAAACAAAAGTAAGCTGTCCCGCTTCTGGATGGCAGATTCCAGGAGCCACTTGGTACTATCAAATCAGCCCAACTTGGCACTGGTGCCACCTCTGGTCTGGGAACCATCCTGCGTATCGTGGATTCTAATTAGCCATCCGTCCACTCCCAGCCATAGGCCCCCAAACGCAAACAACGGCGCTTTACCCTGGAAAACAAAACTCGTCTGCCAACTTTTTGATGGCAGATTGCCGGAGCCACTTGGTACTATCAAACCAGCCCAACTTGGCACTGTTGCCACCTTGGGTCTGGGAACCATGCTGCATATCGTGGATTATAAGGAGCCAGCCGGCCACTCCCTGCCACAGGCCCCCAAACACAAACAACGGCGCTTTTCCCTGGAAAACATAATTCGCCGGCCAACTATTTGATGGCAGATTGCAGGAGCCACTTGGTACTATCAAATCAGCCCAACTTGGCACTGCTGCCACCTCAGGTCTGGGAACCATCCTGCCTATCGTAGCTTTTCAGGAGCCAGCCGGTCACTCCCAGCCATAGGCGCCCAGACACAAAGCTCGGCACGTTTCCCTGGCAAACCAAAGTAAGCTGCCCCGCTTCTTGATGGCAGATTGCAGGAACCACTTTTCACCATCAAAGTAGCCCGACTTGGAACTGGTGCCACCTCTGGTCTGGGAACCATGCTGCGTATCGTGGATTCTAAGGAGCCAGCCGGCCACACCCAGCCACAGGCCCCCAAACACAAACAACGGCGCTTTTCCCTGGAAAACAAAACTCGCCTGCCAACTTTTTGATGGCAGATTGCAGGAGCCACTTGCTACTATCAAATCAGCCCAACTTGGCACTGGTGCCACCATGGGTCTGGTCACCATCCTGCCTATCGTAGCTTTTCAGGAGCCAGCCGGTCACTCCCAGCCATAGGCCCCCAGACAAAAACCTCGGCCCGTTTCCCTGGCAAACAAAAGTAAGCTGCCCCGCTTCTGCATGGCAGATTGCAGGAACCACTTGGTATTATAAAACCAGCCCGACTTGGCACTGGTGCCACCTCTGGTCTGGGAACCATGCTGCGTATCGGGGATTCTAAGGAGCCAGCCGGCCACTCCCAGCCACAGGCACCCAAACACAAACAACGGCGCATTTCCCTGGATCACAAACTCGCCTGCCAACTTTTTGATGGCAGATTGCAGGAGCCACTTGGTACTATCAAACCAGCCCAACTTGACACTGGTGCCACCATGGGTCTGGTCACCATCCTGCCTATCGTAGCTTTTCAGGAGCCAGCCGGTCACTCCCAGCCATAGGCCCCCAGACACAAACCTCGGCCCGTTTCCCTGGCAAACAAAAGTAAGCTACCCCGCTTCTGGATGGCAGATTGCAGGACGCACTTGGTACTATCAAACCAGCCCAACTTGGCACTGGTGCCACCTTGGGTCTGGGAACCATCCTGCGTATCGTGGATTCAAATTAGCCATCCGTCCACTCCCAGCCACAGGCCCCCAAACAAAAACAACGGCGCTTTACCCTGGAAAACAAAACTCGTCTGCCAACTTTTTGATGGCAGATTGCCGGAGCCACTTGGTACTATCAAACCAGCCCAACTTGGCACTGTTGCCACCTTGGGTCTGGGAACCATGCTGCGTATCGTGGATTATAAGGAGCCAGCCGGCCACTCCCTGCCACAGGCCCCCAAACACAAACAACGGCGCTTTTCCCTGGAAAACATAATTCGCCGGCCAACTATTTGATGGCAGATTGCAGGAGCCACTTGGTACTATCAAATCAGCCCAACTTGGCACTGGTGCCACCTCAGGTCTGGGAACCATCCTGCCTATCGTAGCTTTTCAGGAGCCAGCCGGTCACTCCCAGCCATAGGCGCCCAGACACAAAGCTCGGCCCGTTTCCCTGGCAAACCAAAGTAAGCTGCCCCGCTTCTTGATGGCAGATTGCAGGAACCACTTTTCACCATCAAACTAGCCCGTCTTGGCACTGGTGCCACCTCTGGTCTGGGAACCATGCTGCGTATCGTGGATTCTAAGGAGCCAGCCGGCCACACCCAGCCACAGGCCCCCAAACACAAACAACGGCGCTTTTCCCTGGAAAACAAAACTCGCCTGCCAACTTTTTGATGGCAGATTGCAGGAGCCACTTGCTACTATCAAATCAGCCCAACTTGGCACTGGTGCCACCATGGGTCTGGTCACCATCCTGCCTATCGTAGCTTTTCAGGAGCCAGCCGGTCACTCCCAGCCATAGGCCCCCAGACAAAAACCTCGGCCCGTTTCCCTGGCAAACAAAAGTAAGCTGCCCCGCTTCTGCATGGCAGATTGCAGGAACCACTTGGTATTATAAAACCAGCCCGACTTGGCACTGGTGCCACCTCTGGTCTGGGAACCATGCTGCGTATCGGGGATTCTAAGGAGCCAGCCGGCCACTCCCAGCCACAGGCCCCCAAACACAAACAACGGCACTTTTCCCTGGAAAACAAAACTCGCCTGCCAACTTTTTGATGGCAGATTGCAGGAGCCACTTGGTACTATCAAACCAGCTCAACTTGGCACTGGTGCCACCATGGGTCTGGTCACCATCCTGCCTATCTTAGCTTTTCAGGACCTAGCCGGTCACTCCCAGCCATAGGCCCGCAGACACAAACCTCGGCCCGTTTCCCTGGCAAACAAAAGTAAGCTGCCCCGCTTCTGGATGGCAGATTGCAGGAGCCACTTGGTACTATCAAACCAGCCCAACTTGGCCCTGGTGCCACCTTGGGTCTGGGAACCATCCTGCGTATCGTGTGTTCTAAGGAGCCAGCCGGCCACTCCCAGCCACAGGCCCCCAAACACAAACCACAGCGCTTTTCCCTGGAAAACTAAACCCGCCTGCCGACATTTTGATGGCAGATTGCAGGAGCCACTTGGTACTATCAAATCAGCCCAACTTGGCACTGGTGCCACCATGGGTCTGGTAAACATCCTGCCTATCGTAGCTTTTCAGGAGCCAGACGGTCACTCCCTGCCATAGGCCCCCAGACACAAAGCTCGGCCCGTTTCCCTGGCAAACAAAAGTAAGCTGCCCCGCTTCTGGATGGCAGATTGTAGGACGCACTTTGTACTATCAAACCAGCCCGACTTGGCACTGGTGCCACCTCTGGTCTGGGAACCATGGTGCATATCGTGGATTCTAAGGAGCCAGACGGCCACTCCCAGCCATAGGCACCCAAACAAAAACAACGGCGCTTTTCCCTGGAAAACAAAACTCGCCTGCCAACTTTTTGATGGCAGATTGCAGGAGCCACTTGGTACTATCAAACCAGCTCAACTTGGCACTGGTGCCATCATGGGTCTGGTCACCATCCTGCCTATCGTAGCTTTTCAGGAGCCAGACGGTCACTCCCAGCCATAGGCCCCCAGACAAAAACCTCGGCCCGTTTCCCTGGCAAACAAAAGTAAGCTGCCCCGCTTCTGGATGGCAGATTGCAGGAGCCACTTTGCACCATCAAACTAGCCCGACTTGGCACTGGTGCCACCTCAGGTCTGGGAACCATCCTGCGTATCGTGGATTCTAAGGAGCCAGCCGGCCACTCCCAGCCACAGGCCCCCAAACACAAACAACGGCGGTTTTCCCTGGAAAACAAATCTCGCCTGCCAAATTTTGACGGCAGATTGCAGGAGCCACTTGGTACTATCAAATCAGCCCAACTTGGGACTGGTGCCACCATGGGTCTGGTCACCATCCTGCCTATCGTAGCTTTTCAGGAGCCAGCTGGTCACTCCCAGCCATAGGCCCCCAGACAAAAACCTCGGCCCGTTTCCCTGGCAAACAAAAGTAAGCTGCCCTGCTTCTGGATGGCAGATTGCAGGAACCACTTGGTACTATCAAACCAGCAAAACTTGGCACTGGTGCCACCTTGGGTCTGGATACCATGCTGCGTATCGTGGATTCTAAGGAGCCAGCCGGCCACTCCCAGCCACAGGTCCCCAAACACAAACAACGGCGCTTTTCCCTGGAAAACAAAACTCGCCTGCCAACTTTTTGATGGGAGATTGCAGGAGCCACTTGTTTTTATCAAATCAGACCAACTTGGCACTGGTGCCACCATGGGTCTGGTCACCATCCTGCCTATCGTAGCTTTTCAGGAGCCAGCCGGTCACTCCCAGCCATAGGCCCCCAGACACAAAGCTCGGCCCGTTTCCCTGACAAACAAAAGTAAGTTATCCCGCTTCTGGATGGCAGATTGCAGGAACCACTTGGTACTATCAAACCAGCCCGACTTGGCACTGGTGCCACCTCTGGTCTGGGAACCATCCTGCGTATCGTGGATTCTAATTAGCCATCCGTCTACTCCCAGCCACAGGCCCCCAAACAAAAACAACGGCGCTTTTCCCTGGAAAACAAAACTCGTCTGCCAACTTTTTGATGGCAGATTGCCAGAGCCACTTGGTACTATCAAACCAGCCCAACTTGGCACTGTTGCCACCTTGGGTCTGGGAACCATGCTGCGTATCGTGGATTATAAGGAGCCAGCCGGCCACTCCCTGCCACAGGCCCCCAAACACAAACCACAGCGCTTTTCCCTGGAAAACAAAATTCGCCGGCCAACTTTTTGATGGCAGATTGCAGGAGCCACTTGGTACTATCAAATCAGCCAAACTTGGCACTGGTGCCACCATGGGTCTGGTCACCATCCTGCCTATCGTAGCTTTTCAGGAGCCAGCCGGTCACTCCCAGCCATAGGCGCCCAGACACAAAGCCCTGCCCTTTTCCCTGGCAAACCAAAGTAAGCTGCCCCGCTTCTGGATGGCAGATTGCAGGAACCACTTTTCACCATCAAATAGCCCGACTTGGAACTGGTGCCATCTCTGGTCTGGGAACCATGCTGCGTATCGTGGATTCTAAGGAGCCAGCCGGCCACTCCCAGCCACAGGCCCCCAAACACAAACAACGGCGCTTTTCCCAGGAAAACAAAACTCGCCTGACAACTTTCTGATGGCAGATTGCAGGAGCCACTTGCTACTACCAAATCAGCCCAACTTGGCACTGGTGCCACCATGGGTCTGGTCACCATCCTGCCTATCGTAGGTTTTCAGGAGCCAGACGGTCACTCCAAGCCATATGCTCCCAGAAAAAAACCTCGGCCCGTTTCCCTGGCAAACAAAAGTAAGCTGCCCCGCTTCTGGATGGCAGATTGCAGGAACCACTTGGTACTATCAAACCAGCCCAACTTGGCACTGGTGCCACCTCTGGTCTGGGAACCATCCTGCGTATCGTGGATTCTAAGGAGCCAGCCGGCCACTCCCAGCCATAGGCACCCAAACACAAATAACGGCGCTTTTCCCTGGAAAACAAAACTCGCCTGCCAACTTTTTGATGGCAGATTGCAGGAGCCACTTGGTGCTATCAAACCAGCCCAACTTGGCACTTGTGCCACCATGGGTCTGCTCACCATCCTGCCTATCGTAGCTTTTCAGGAGCCAACCGCTCACTCCCAGCCATAGGCCCCCAAACAAAAAGCTCGGCCCGTTTCCCTGGCAAACAAAAGTAAGCTGCCCCGCTTCTGGATGGCAGATTGCAGGACGCACTTGGTACTATCAAACCAGCCCGACTTGACACTGATGCCACCTCTGGTCTGGGAAACATCCTGCGTATTGTGGATTCTAAGGAGCCAGCCGGCCACTCCCAGCCACAGGCCCCCAAACACAAACAACGGCGCTTTTCCCTGGAAAACAAAACTCGCCTGCCGACATTTTGATGGCAGATTGCAGGAGCCACTTGGTACTATCAAACCAGCCCAACTTGGCACTGGTGCCACCATGGGTCTGGTCACCATCCTGCCTATCGTAGCTTTTCAGGAGCCAGCCGGTCACTCCCAGCCATAGGCCCCGAGACACAAAGCTCGGCCCTTTTCCCTGGCAAACAAAAGTAAGCTGCCCCGCTTCTGGATGGCAGATTGCAGGAGCCACTTTGCACCATCATACTAGCCCGACTTGGCACTGGTGCCACCTTGGGTCTGGGAACCATCCTGCGTATCGTGGATTCTAAGGAGCCAGCCGGCCACTGCCAGCCACAGGCCCCCAGACACAAACAACGGCGCTTTTCCCTGGAAAACAAAACTCGCCTGCCAAAATTTGACGGCAGATTGTAGGAGCCACTTGGTACTATCAAATCAGCCCAACTTGGGACTGGTGCCACCATGGGTCTGGTCACCATCCTGCCTATCGTAGCTTTTCAGGAGCCAGCCGGTCACTCCCAGCCATAGGCCCTGAGACACAAACCTCGGCCCGTTTCCCTGGCAAACAAAAGTAAGCTGCCCTGCTTTTGGATGGCAGATTGCAGGAACCACTTGGTACTATCAAACCAGCAATACTTGGCACTGGTGCCACCTTGGGTCTGGATACCATGCTGCGTATCGTGGATTCTAAGGAGCCAGCCGGCCACTCCCAGCCACAGGCCCCCAAACACAAACAACGGCGTTTTTCCCTGGAAAACAAAACTCTCCTGCCAACTATTTGATGGCAGATTGCAGGAGCCACTTGGTTTTATCAAATCAGCCCAACTTGGCACTGGTGCCACCATGGGTCTGGTCACCATCCTGCCTATCGTAGCTTTTCAGGTGCCAGCCGGTCACTCCCAGCCATAGGCCCCCAGACAAAAAGCTCGGCCCGTTTCCCTGGCAAACAAAAGTAAGCTACCCCGCTTCTGGATGGCAGATTGCAGGAGCCATTTTGCACCATCAAACTAGCCCGTCTTGGCACTGGTGCCACCTCTGGTCTGGGAACCATCCTGCGTATCGTGGATTCTAATTAGCCAGCCGGCCACTCCCTACCACAGGCCCCCAAACAAAAACAACGGCGCATTTCCCTGGAAAACAAAACTCGCCTACCAACTATTTGATGGCAGATTACAGGAGCCACTTGGTACTATCAAACCAGCCCAACTTGGCACTGGTGCCACCATGGGTCTGGTCACCATCCTGCCTATCGTAACTTTTCAGGAGCCAGCCGGTCACTCCCAGCCATAGGTCCCCAGTCATAAACCTCGGCCCGTTTCCCTGGCAAACAAAAGTAAGCTGCCCCGCTTCTGGATGGCAGATTGCAGGAGCCACTTGGTACTATCAAACCAGCCCGACTTGGCACTGGTGCCACCTCTGGTCTGGGACCGATCCTGCGTATCGTTGATTCTAAGGAGCCAGTCGGCCACTCCCAGCCACAGGCCCCCAAACACAAACAACGGCCCGTTTCCGTGGCAAACAAAAGTAAGCTGCCCCGCTTCTGGATGGCAGATTGCAGGAACCACTTGGTAGTATCAAACCAGCACAACTTGGCACTGGTGGCACCTCTTGTCTGGTAACCATGCTGCGTATCGTGGTTTCTAAGGAGCCAGCCGGGCACTCCCAACCACAGGCCCCCAAACACAAACAATGGCGCTTTTCCCTGGAAAACAAAACTCGCCTGACAACTTTTTGATGGCAGATTGCAGGAGCCACTTGGTACTATCAAACCAGCTCAACTTGGCACTGGTGCCATCATGGGTCTGGTCACCATCCTGCCTATCGTAGCTTTTCAGGAGCCAGACGGTCACTCCCAGCCATAGGCCCCCAGACAAAAACCTCGGCCCGTTTCCCTGGCAAACAAAAGTAAGCTGCCCCGTTTCTGGATGGCATATTGCAGGAGCCACTTTGCACCATCAAACTAGCCCGACTTGGCACTGGTGCCACCTCAGGTCTGGGAACCATCCTGCGTATCGTGGATTCTAAGGAGCCAGCCGGCCACTCCCAGCCACAGGCCCCCAAACACAAACAACGGCGTTTTTCCCTGGAAAACAAAACTCTCCTGCCAAATTTTTGATGGCAGATTGCAGGAGCCACTTGGTTTTATCAAATCAGCCCAACTTGGCACTGGTGCCACCATGGGTCTGGTCACCATCCTGCCTATCGTAGCTTTTCAGGTGCCAGCCGGTCACTCCCAGCCATAGGCCCCCAGACAAAGAGCTCGGCCCGTTTCCCTGGCAAACAAAAGTAAGCTACCCCGCTTCTGGATGGCAGATTGCAGGAGCCATTTTGCACCATCAAACTAGCCCGTCTTGGCACTGGTGCCACCTCTGGTCTGGGAACCATCCTGCGTATCGTGGATTCTAATTAGCCAGCCGGCCACTCCCTACCACAGGCCCCCAAACAAAAACAACGGCGCATTTCCCTGGAAAACAAAACTCGCCTACCAACTATTTGATGGCAGATTACAGGAGCCACTTGGTACTATCAAACCAGCCCAACTTGGCACTGGTGCCACCATGGGTCTGGTCACCATCCTGCCTATCGTAACTTTTCAGGAGCCAGCCGGTCACTCCCAGCCATAGGTCCCCAGTCATAAACCTCGGCCCGTTTCCCTGGCAAACAAAAGTAAGCTGCCCCGCTTCTGGATGGCAGATTGCAGGAGCCACTTGGTACTATCAAACCAGCCCGACTTGGCACTGGTGCCACATCTGGTCTGGGACCGATCCTGCGTATCGTGGATTCTAAGGAGCCAGTCGGCCACTCCCAGCCACAGGCCCCCAAACACAAACAACGGCCCGTTTCCGTGGCAAACAAAAGTAAGCTGCCCCGCTTCTGGATGGCAGATTGCAGGAACCACTTGGTAGTATCAAACCAGCACAACTTGGCACTGGTGGCACCTCTTGTCTGGTAACCATGCTGCGTATCGTGGTTTCTAAGGAGCCAGCCGGGCACTCCCAACCACAGGCCCCCAAACACAAACAATGGCGCTTTTCCCTGGAAAACAAAACTCGCCTGACAACTTTTTGATGGCAGATTGCAGGAGCCACTTGGTACTATCAAACCAGCTCAACTTGGCACTGGTGCCATCATGGGTCTGGTCACCATCCTGCCTATCGTAGCTTTTCAGGAGCCAGACGGTCACTCCCAGCCATAGGCCCCCAGACAAAAACCTCGGCCCGTTTCCCTGGCAAACAAAAGTAAGCTGCCCCGTTTCTGGATGGCATATTGCAGGAGCCACTTTGCACCATCAAACTAGCCCGACTTGGCACTGGTGCCACCTCAGGTCTGGGAACCATCCTGCGTATCGTGGATTCTAAGGAGCCAGCCGGCCACTCCCAGCCACAGGCCCCCAAACACAAACAACGGCGGTTTTCCCTGGAAAACAAAACTCGCCTGCCAAATTTTGACGGCAGATTGCAGGAGCCACTTGGTACTATCAAATCAGCCCAACTTGGGACTGGTGCCACCATGGGTCTGGTCACCATCCTGCCTATCGTAGCTTTTCAGGAGCCAGCTGGTCACTCCCAGCCATAGGCCCCCAGACAAAAAGCTCGGCCCGTTTCCCTGGCAAACAAAAGTAAGCTGCCCTGCTTCTGGATGGCAGATTGCAGGAACCACTTGGTACTATCAAACCAGCAAAACTTGGCACTGGTGCCACCTTGGGTCTGGATACCATGCTGCGTATCGTGGATTCTAAGGAGCCAGCCGGCCACTCCCAGCCACAGGTCCCCAAACACAAACAACGGCGCTTTTCCCTGGAAAACAAAACTCGCCTGCCAAATTTTGGATGGGAGATTGCAGGAGCCACTTGTTTTTATCAAATCAGACCAACTTGGCACTGGTGCCACCATGGGTCTGGTCACCATCCTGCCTATCGTAGCTTTTCAGGAGCCAGCCGGTCACTCCCAGCCATAGGCCCCCAGACACAAAGCTCGGCCCGTTTCCCTGACAAACAAAAGTAAGTTATCCCGCTTCTGGATGGCAGATTGCAGGAACCACTTGGTACTATCAAACCAGCCCGACTTGGCACTGGTGCCACCTCTGGTCTGGGAACCATCCTGCGTATCGTGGATTCTAATTAGCCATCCGTCCACTCCCAGCCACAGGCCCCCAAACAAAAACAACGGCGCTTTTCCCTGGAAAACAAAACTCGTCTGCCAACTTTTTGATGGCAGATTGCCAGAGCCACTTGGTACTATCAAACCAGCCCAACTTGGCACTGGTGCCACCTTGGGTCTGGGAACCATGCTGCGTATCGTGGATTATAAGGAGCCAGCCGGCCACTCCCTGCCACAGGCCCCCAAACACAAACCACAGCGCTTTTCCCTGGAAAACAAAATTCGCCGGCCAACTTTTTGATGGCAGATTGCAGGAGCCACTTGGTACTATCAAATCAGCCAAACTTGGCACTGGTGCCACCATGGGTCTGGTCACCATCCTGCCTATCGTAGCTTTTCAGGAGCCAGCCGGTCACTCCCAGCCATAGGCGCCCAGACACAAAGCCCTGCCCTTTTCCCTGGCAAACCAAAGTAAGCTGCCCCGCTTCTGGATGGCAGATTGCAGGAACCACTTTTCACCATCAAATAGCCCGACTTGGAACTGGTGCCATCTCTGGTCTGGGAACCATGCTGCGTATCGTGGATTCTAAGGAGCCAGCCGGCCACTCCCAGCCACAGGCCCCCAAACACAAACAACGGCGCTTTTCCCAGGAAAACAAAACTCGCCTGACAACTTTTTGATGGCAGATTGCAGGAGCCACTTGCTACTATCAAATCAGCCCAACTTGGCACTGGTGCCACCATGGGTCTGGTCACCATCCTGCCTATCGTAGGTTTTCAGGAGCCAGACGGTCACTCCAAGCCATAGGCTCCCAGAAAAAAACCTCGGCCCGTTTCCCTGGGAAACAAAAGTAAGCTGCCCCGCTTCTGGATGGCAGATTGCAGGAACCACTTGGTACTATCAAACCAGCCCAACTTGGCACTGGTGCCACCTCTGGTCTGGGAACCATCCTGCGTATCGTGGATTCTAAGGAGCCAGCCGGCCACTCCCAGCCATAGGCACCCAAACACAAATAACGGCGCTTTTCCCTGGAAAACAAAACTCGCCTGCCAACTTTTTGATGGCAGATTGCAGGAGCCACTTGGTGCTATCAAACCAGCCCAACTTGGCACTTGTGCCACCATGGGTCTGCTCACCATCCTGCCTATCGTAGCTTTTCAGGAGCCAACCGCTCACTCCCAGCCATAGGCCCCCAAACAAAAAGCTCGGCCCGTTTCCCTGGCAAACAAAAGTAAGCTGCCCCGCTTCTGGATGGCAGATTGCAGGACGCACTTGGTACTATCAAACCAGCCCGACTTGACACTGATGCCACCTCTGGTCTGGGAAACATCCTGCGTATTGTGGATTCTAAGGAGCCAGCCGGCCACTCCCAGCCACAGGCCCCCAAACACAAACAACGGCGCTTTTCCCTGGAAAACAAAACTCGCCTGCCGACATTTTGATGGCAGATTGCAGGAGCCACTTGGTACTATCAAACCAGCCCAACTTGGCACTGGTGCCACCATGGGTCTGGTCACCATCCTGCCTATCGTAGCTTTTCAGGAGCCAGCCGGTCACTCCCAGCCATAGGCCCCGAGACACAAAGCTCGGCCCTTTTCCCTGGCAAACAAAAGTAAGCTGCCCCGCTTCTGGATGGCAGATTGCAGGAGCCACTTTGCACCATCATACTAGCCCGACTTGGCACTGGTGCCACCTTGGGTCTGGGAACCATCCTGCGTATCGTGGATTCTAAGGAGCCAGCCGGCCACTGCCAGGCACAGGCCCCCAGACACAAACAACGGCGCTTTTCCCTGGAAAACAAAACTCGCCTGCCAAAATTTGACGGCAGATTGTAGGAGCCACTTGGTACTATCAAATCAGCCCAACTTGGGACTGGTGCCACCATGGGTCTGGTCACCATCCTGCCTATCGTAGCTTTTCAGGAGCCAGCCGGTCACTCCCAGCCATAGGCCCTGAGACACAAACCTCGGCCCGTTTCCCTGGCAAACAAAAGTAAGCTGCCCTGCTTTTGGATGGCAGATTGCAGGAACCACTTGGTACTATCAAACCAGCAATACTTGGCACTGGTGCCACCTTGGGTCTGGATACCATGCTGCGTATCGTGGATTCTAAGGAGCCAGCCGGCCACTCCCACCCACAGGCCCCCAAACACAAACAACGGCGTTTTTCCCTGGAAAACAAAACTCTCCTGCCAACTTTTTGATGGCAGATTGCAGGAGCCACTTGGTTTTATCAAATCAGCCCAACTTGGCACTGGTGCCACCATGGGTCTGGTCACCATCCTGCCTATCGTAGCTTTTCAGGTGCCAGCCGGTCACTCCCAGCCATAGGCCCCCAGACAAAAAGCTCGGCCCGTTTCCCTGGCAAACAAAAGTAAGCTACCCCGCTTCTGGATGGCAGATTGCAGGAGCCATTTTGCACCATCAAACTAGCCCGTCTTGGCACTGGTGCCACCTCTGGTCTGGGAACCATCCTGCGTATCGTGGATTCTAATTAGCCAGCCGGCCACTCCCTACCACAGGCCCCCAAACAAAAACAACGGCGCATTTCCCTGGAAAACAAAACTCGCCTACCAACTATTTGATGGCAGATTACAGGAGCCACTTGGTACTATCAAACCAGCCCAACTTGGCACTGGTGCCACCATGGGTCTGGTCACCATCCTGCCTATCGTAACTTTTCAGGAGCCAGCCGGTCACTCCCAGCCATAGGTCCCCAGTCATAAACCTCGGCCCGTTTCCCTGGCAAACAAAAGTAAGCTGCCCCGCTTCTGGATGGCAGATTGCAGGAGCCACTTGGTACTATCAAACCAGCCCGACTTGGCACTGGTGCCACCTCTGGTCTGGGACCGATCCTGCGTATCGTGGATTCTAAGGAGCCAGTCGGCCACTCCCAGCCACAGGCCCCCAAACACAAACAACGGCCCGTTTCCGTGGCAAACAAAAGTAAGCTGCCCCGCTTCTGGATGGCAGATTGCAGGAACCACTTGGTAGTATCAAACCAGCACAACTTGGCACTGGTGGCACCTCTTGTCTGGTAACCATGCTGCGTATCGTGGTTTCTAAGGAGGCAGCCGGGCACTCCCAACCACAGGCCCCCAAACACAAACAATGGCGCATTTCCCTGGAAAACAAAACTCGCCTGCCAACTTTTTGATGGCAGATTGCAGGAGCCACTTGGTACTATCAAACCAGCCCAACTTGGCACTGGTGCCACCATGGGTCTGGTCACCATCCTGCCTATCGTAGCTTTTCAGGAGCAAGCCGGTCACTCCCTGCCATAGGCCCCGAGACACAAAGCTCGGCCCGTTTCCCTGGCAAACAAAAGTAAGCACCCCCGCTTCTGGATGGCAGATTGCAGGAGCCACTTGGTACTATCAAACCAGCCCGACTTGGCACTGGTGCCACCTTGGGTCTGGGAACCATCCTGCGTATCGTAGATTTTAAGGAGCCAGTCGGCCACTCCCAGCCATACGCCTCCAAACACAAACAACGGTCCGTTTCCCTGGCAAAGAAAAGTAAGCTGCCCCGCTTCTGGATGGCAGATTGCAGGAACCACTTGTTGCCAAGTTGGGGTGGTTTGATAGTACCAAGTGGCTCCTGCAATCTGCCATCAAAAAGTTGGCAAGCGAGTTTTGTTCTCCAGGGAAAATCGCCGTTGTTTGTGTTTGGGGGCCTGTGGCTGGGAGTGGCCAGCTGTCTCCTTAGAATCCACGATACGCAGGATGGGTCCCAGACCAGAGGTGGCACCAGTGCCAAGTCGGGCTGGTTTGATGGTGCAAAGTGACTCCTGCAATCTGCCATCCAGAAGCGGGGCAGCTTACTTTTGTTTGCCAGGGAAACGGGCAGAGTTTGTGTCTGGGGGCCTATGGCTGGGAGTGACCGGCTGGCTCCTGAAAAGCTACGATAGGCAGGATGGTGACCAGACCCATGGTGGCACCAGTGCCAAGTTGGGCTGGTTTGATAGTACCAAGTGGCTCCTGCAATCTGCCATCAAAAAGTTGGCAGGCCAGTTTTGTTTTCCAGGGAAAAGCGCCGTTGTTTGTGTTTGGAGGCCTGTGGCTGGGAGTGGCCGGCTGCCTCCTTTGAACCCAGGATACGCAGGATGGTTCCCAGAGCCAAGGTGGCGCCAGTGCCAAGTTGGGCTGGTTTGATAGTACCAAGTGGCTCCTGCAATCTGCCATCCAGAAGCGGGACAGCTTAATTTTGTTTCCCAGGGAAACGGGCCGAGGTATTTGTCTGGGGGCCTATGGCTGGGAGTGACTGGCTGGCTACTGAAAAGCTACGATAGGCAGGATGGTTACCAGACTCATGGTGGCACCAGTGCCAAGTCGGGCTGGTTTGATAATACTAAATAGCTCCTGCAATCTGCCATCCAGACGCGGGGCAGCGGATTTTTGTTTGCTGGAGAAAAGTTCCGTGGTTTTTTTTTGGGGGTATATGGCTGGACGTGGCCGGCTGGCTCCTTAAAAAGCTCGATACGCAGGATTGTTCCCTGACCCAAGGTGGCATCAGTGCCAAGTCGGGCTGTTTTCGTAGTACCAAGTGCGTCCTGCAATTTGCCATCCAGAAGAGGGGCAGTTGAGTTTTGTTTGCCAGAGAAAAGGGCCGTGGTATATGTTTGGGGGCATATGGTTGAGAGTGGCCGGCTGGCCCCTGAAAATCCACGATAGGCAGGATGGTTCCCAGACCCAAGGTGGCACCAGTGCCATGTTGGGCTGGTTTGATAGTACCATGTGGCTCCTGCAATCTGCCATCCAGAAGCGGGGCTGCTTACTTTTGTTTGCCAGGGAAACGGGCCGAGATATTTGTCTGGGGGCCTATGGCTGGGAGTGAGCGGCTGGCTCCTGAAAAGCTACGATAGGCAGGATGGTGACCAGACCCATGGTGGCACCAGTGCCAAGTTGGGCTGGTTTGATAGTACCAAGTGGCTCCTGCAATCTGCCATCAAAAAGTTGTCAGGCGAGTTTTGTTTTCCAGGGAAAAGCGCCGTTGTTCTTGTTTAGGGGCCTGTGGCTGGGAGTGGCCGGCTGGCTCCTTTGAACCCAGGATACGCAGGATGGTTCCCAGAGCCAAAGTGGCACCAGTGCCAAGTTGGGCTGGTTTGATAATACCAAGTGGCTCCTGCAATCTGCCATCCAGAAGCGGGGCAGCTTACTTTTGTTTGCCAGGGAAACGGGCCGAGGTTTGTGTCTGGGGGCCTATGGCTGGGAGTGACCGGCTGGCTCCTGAAAAGCTACGATAGGCAGGATGGTGACCAGACCCAAAATGGAACCAGTACCAAGTTGGGCTGGTTTGATAGTACCAAGTGGCTCCTGCAATCTGCCATCAAAAAGTTGGCAGGCGAGTTTTGTTTTCCAGGGAAAAGCGCCGTTGTTTTTGTTTAGAGGCCTGTGGCTGGGAGTGGCCGCCTGTCCTCGTAGAATCTACGTTACGCAGCATGGTTCCCAGAGCCAAGGTGGCACGAGGGCCAAGTCGGGCAGGTTTGATAGTACCAAATGCATCCTGCAATCTGCCATCCAAAAGCGGGGCAGTTTACTTTTGTTTGCCAGGGAAACGGGCCGAGGTTTGTGTCTGGGGGCCTATGGCAGGGAGTGACCGTCTGGCTCCTTAAAAGCTACGATAGGCAGGATGTTTACCAGACCCATGGTGGCACCAGTGCCAAGTTGGGCTGATTTGATAGTACCAAGTGGCTCCTGCAATCTGCCATCCAGAATCGGGGCAGCTTACTTTTGTTTTCCAGGGAAACGGGCCGAGGTTTGTGTCTGTGGGTCTATGGCTGGGAGTGACCGGCTGGCTCCTGAAAAGCTACGATAGGCAGGATGGTGACCAGACCCATGGTGGCACCAGTGCCAAGTTGGGCTGGTTTGATAGCACCAAGTGGCTCCTGCAATCTGCCATCAAAATGTTGGCAGGCGAGTTTTGTTTTCCAGGGAACAGCGCCGTTGTTTGTGTTTGGGCGCCTGTGGCTCAGAGTGGCCGGGTGGCTGCTTAGAATCCACGATACGCAGGATGGTTCCCAAACCCAAGGTGGCACCAATGCCAAGTCGGGCTGGTTTGACACTACCAAGTGGCTCCTGCAATCTGCCATCAAAAAGCTGGCAGGCGAGTTTTGTTTTCCAGGGAAAAGCGCCGTTGTTTGTGTTTGGGGGCCTGTGGCTGGGAGTGGCCGGCTGGCTCCTTAGAATCCACGATATGCAGGATTGTTCCCAGACCCAAGGTGGCACCAGTGCCAAGTCGGGCTGGTTTGATGATGCAAAGTGGCTCCTGCAATCTGCCATCCAGACGCGGGGCAGCGGATTTTTGTTTCCATGAGAAATGGTCCGTGGTTTGTTTTTGGGGGTATATGGCTGGGCGTGGCCGGCTGGCTCCTTAAAAAGCTCGATATGCAGGATGCTTCCCTGACACAAGGTGGCACCAGTGCCACGTCGGGCGGTTTTCGTAGTACAAAGTGCGTCCTAAAATTTGCCATCCAGAAGAGGGGCAGTTGAGTTTTGTTTGCCAGAGAAAAGGGCCGTGGTTTGTTTTTGGGGGCATATGGCTGAGAGTGGCCGGCTGGCCCCTGAAAATCCACGATAGGCAGGATGGTTCCCAGACCAGAGGTGTCACCAGTGCCAAGTCGGGCTGGTTTGATAGTACTAAATAGCTCCTGCAATCTGCCATGCAGAAGCGGGGCAGCTTACTTTTGTTTGCCAGGGAAACGGGCCGAGGTTTGTGTTTGGGGGCCTATGGCTGCGAGTGACCGGCTGGCTCCTGAAAAGCTACGATAGGCAGGATGGTGACCAGACCCATGGTGGCACCAGTGCCAAGTTGGGCTGGTTTGATAGTACCAAGTGGCTCCGGCAATCTGCCATCAAAAAGTTGGCAGGCGAGTTTTGTTTTCCAGGGAAAAGCGCCGTTGTTTGTGTTTGGGGGCCTGTGGCTGGGAGTGGCCAGCTGGCTCCTTAGAACCCACGATACGCAGGATGGTTCCCAGACCAGAGGTGGCACCAGTGCCAAGTTGGGCTGGTTTGATGGTGCAAAGTGGCTCCTGCAATCTGCCATCCAGAAGCGGGGAAGCTTACTTTTGTTTGACAGGGAAACTGGCCGAAATATTTGTCTAGGGGCCTCTGGCTGGGGGTGGCTGGCTGCCACCTGAAAAGCTACGATAGGCAGGATGGTGACCAGACCCATGGTGGCACCAGTGCCAAGTTGCGCTGGTTTGATAGTACCAAGTGGCTCCTGCAATCTGCCATCAAATGTTTGGCAGGCGAGTTTTGTTTTCCAAGGAAAAGCACCGTTGTGTGTGTTTTGGGGCCTGTGGCTGGGAGTGGCCAGCTGGCTCCTTAGAATCCACGATACGCAGGATGGTTCCAAGAGCCAAGGTGGCACCAGTGCCAAGTCGGGCTGGTTTGTTAGTACCAAGTGGTTCCTGCAATCTGCCATCCAGAAGCGGGGCAGCTGAATTTTGTTTGCCAGAGAAAAAGGCTGTTGTTTGTGTTTCGGGGCCTGTGGCTGGCAGTGGCCGGCTGGCTCCTGAAAATCCATGATACGCAGCATGGTTCCCAGACCCAAGGTGGCACCAGTGCCAAGTAGGGCTGGTTTCATAGTACCCAGTGGCTCCTGCAATCTGCCATCCAGAAGAGGGGCAGTTGAGTTTTGTTTTCCAGAGAAAAGGGCCGTGGTTTGTGTTTGGGGCCTATGGCTGAGAGTGACCAGCTGGCCCCTGAAAATCCACGATAGGAAGGATGGTTCCCAGATCCAAGGTGGCAGCAGTGCCATGTTGTGCTGGTGTGATAGTCCCAAGTGGCTCCTGCAATCTGCCATCCAGAAGCGGGGCAGCTGAATTTTGTTTGCCAGAGAAAAAGGCTGTGGTTTGTGTTTGGGGGCCTGTGGCTGGGAGTGGCCGGCTGGCTCCTGAACATCCATGATACGCAGCATGGTTCCCAGACCCAAGGTGGCACCAGTGCCAAGTGGGGCTGGTTTCACAGTGTCAAGTGCCTCCTGCAATCTCCCATCCAGAAGCGGGGCAGCTGAGTTTTGTTTGCCTGTGAAACGGGCCGTTGTTTTTGATTGGGGTCTGTGGCCGAGAGTGTTCGGCTGGCTCCTGACAACCCACAATACGCAGGATGGTTCCCAGACCCAAGGTGGCACCAGTGCCAAGTCGGGCTGGTTTGATAGTACCAAGTGGCTCCTGCAATCTGCCATCCAGAAGCGGTGCAGTTGAGTTTTGTTTGCCAGAGAAAAGGGCCGTGGGTTGTGTTTGGGGGCATATGGCTAGGAGTGGCCGGCTGTCTCATTAAAAAGATCGATACGCAGGATGGTTCCCAGACCCAAGGTGGCACCAGTGCCAAGTCGGGCTGTTTTTATAGTACCAAGTGCGTCCTGCAATTTGCCATCCAGGAGAGGGGCAGTGGAGTTTTGTTTGCCAGAGAATAGCGCAGTTGTTTGTGTTTGGGGGCTTGTGGCTGGGAGTGGCCGACTGGCGCCTAAGAATCTGTGTTACGCAGCATGGTTCCCAGACCAGAGGTGGCACCAGTGCCAAGTTGGGCTGGTTTGATAGTACCAAGTGGCTCCTGCAATCTGCCATCCAGAAGCGGGGCAGCTTACTTTTGTTTGCCAGTGAAACGGGCCGAGGTTTGTGACTTGGGACCTATGGCTGGGAGTGACCGGCTGGCTCCTGGAAAGCTACAATAGGCAGGATGGTGACCAGACCCATGGTGGCACCAGTGCCAAGTTGGGCTGGTTTGATAGTACCAAGTGGCTCCTGCAATCTGCCATCAAAAAGTTGGCAGGCGAGTTTTGTTTTCCAGGGAAAAGCGCCGTTGTTTTTATTTGGGGGCCTGTGGCTGGGAGTGGCCGGCTGGCTCCTTTGAACCCACGATACGCAGGATGGTTCCCAGACCCAAGGTGGCACCAGTGCCAAGTCGGGCTGGTTTGATTACACCAAGTGGCTCCTGCAATCTGCCATCCAGAAGTGAGGCAGCTAAGTTTTGTTTGCCAGAAAAAAGGGCCGTGGTTTTTGTTGGGGGCCTGTGGCTGGGAGTGGCCGGCTGGCTCCTTAGAATCCACCATACGCAGGATGGTTCCCAGACCCAAGGTGGCACCAGTGCCAAGTCGGGCTGGTTTGATAGTCCCAAGTGGCTCCTGCAAACTGCCATCCAGAAGCGGGGCCGCTGAGTTTTGTTTGCCAGGGAAATGGGCCGTTGTTTGTGTTTGGGGGCCTGTGGCTGGGAGTGTTCGGCTGGTTCCTGAATATGTACGATACGCAGGATTGTTCCCAGACCCAAGGTGGCACCAGTGCCAAGTCGGGCTGGTTTGATGGTGCAAAGTGGCTCCTGCAATCTGCCATCCAGACGCGGGGCAGCGGATTTTTGTTTCCATGAGAAATGGTCCGTGGTTTGTTTTTGGGGGTATATGGCTGGGCCTGGCCGGCTGGCTCCTTAAAAAGCTCGATATGCAGGATGTTTCCCAGACCCAAGGTGGCACCAGTGCCACGTCGGGCGGTTTTCGTAGTACAAAGTGCGTCCTAAAATTTGCCATCCAGAAGAGGGGCAGTTGAGTTTTGTTTGCCAGAGAAAAGGTCCGTGGTTTGTTTTTGGGGGCATATGGCTGAGAGTGGCTGGCTGGCCCCTGAAAATCCACGATACACAGGATGGTTCCCAGATCCAAGGTGGCACCTGTGCCAAGTCGGGCTGATTTGATAGTACTAAGTAGCTCCTGCAATCTGCCATCCAGAAGCGGGGCAGCTTACTTTTGTTTGCCAGGGAAACGGGCCGAGGTTTGTGTTTGGGGGCCTATGGCTGAGAGTGACCGGCTGGCTCCTGAAAAGCTACGATAGGCAGGATGGTGACCAGACCCATGGTGGCACCAGTGCCAAGTTGGGCTGGTTTGATAGTACCAAGTGGTTCCTGCAATCTGCCATCCAGAAGCAGGGCAGCTGAGTTTTGTTTGCCAGAGAAAAGGGCCTTGGTTTGTGTTTGGGGGCATATGGCTGGGTGTGGCCAGCTGGCTCCTTAAAATGCACGATATGCAACATGGCTCCCAGACCCAAGGTGGCACCAGTGCCAAGTTGGGCTGGTTTGATAGTACCAAGTGGCTCCTGCAATCTTCCATGATCACGTGGAGAAATACTTTCTGGTTTCAGCCTCATGCTCTTTCTTCTCTCCCTCAACTTCTCTATCACCTCTCATCTGGTTCACATGCGCTGTCTTCAAGGTCCACAGGCTACTTTTCACAGAATCTTCTGGCCTGATGAAGTAAGAATGATGAATAGAACAGAGCTGGGATCTATTTTCCAGTTTGGATAAAATGCATTCTGCACACAAATCCAAGGAGAACGGGCTGCCCCAATGCCCAGAAAATCTTTCACTCCTGCTAGTGTTCTACGTCAACCGCAACTTAGTCTGAAAGAAAAGCTTTTTCTCTGAGAGCATCTGAGAGGTTTGCATGAAGCACTGATATCTGACATATGCAATTTTGAATAGGAGAGGAAAAAGAAAATGGCAAGGAGTTTTTAATTTTAGTGGTTTCAATTTTAATTTCCGTGCACTTTTTCAAAACTTGTCAGCTCAAATGCCCATCAACATCTTTTAGTCATCTGTAAGTCAGTATTCATATAAAATGTGCTTCAAATCCAAAGAATTTCAAATTTGCACTCCAAGCTTCTATGCCTAGATTTATGATTTCCTACACATATTAGATGAAAGGAAGGCCTTTTTTACTGTGGGAGTGCTGGAACACTGGAACAGGTTGCCCAGAGAAGTTGTGGGTGTCCCATCCCTGAAAGTATTCAAGGTCGCCTTGGACGGGGCTTGGAGCAGCAACAAAGGAGAAGCTTGATGGTAGAGAAACAAAGTTGGACTATAGAAGAAACTCGGATTGAAGTATAGGATCAAGTTTTCTCTCAGCTCTTGGGGTAAATTCAAAGTTGTACAAAATGACATTTATCTGTGCTATTCACTACTGTAACAGAAAGTTTCATGAAAACTGTACAGAAGATAGTAAATTTTAAAAGAGATAAGAATTACAGCATAAAATCCATGGGATAGGTTACAACATGAGACACTCTCTAAGAGAAAATCTCTGTGTTTCAGCACTTCATCGGGGTAAGATTTCATGAAGTGCCAAAGAAGGCGGCAAAATATCATTCGGGACATTATTTACTGGAATTCAGCCTGGCCATTAGTAGGAACTGCCTTTGAACATATCATGTAGATATACCACACACGCTTTCCCTTCACTGAAAAATTACTGTTTACAACAAATAAGCAATTGACGATCAAAATTGATTGAAAGCATCTTAAACATGTCAAGTATTTCATTGTAGATGATCTGTGATCCAAATGCTTCTTCCACCTTCGAGAGGGACAGAAGAATTCTTCCATATCATGATGGTTTAAAATTGTATCAACCAATGTTTTCTGCTGAAAAGATATCATCTATTTTTTTCTATTTTTGGAAGAAAATATTCCTAGACATACAACAGGTGAGAACTAAGTAATTTTAAAGAAACAAATGAAATGAAAATATTCTGTAAATAGAATGAAATGAAAAGCTGTGTTTTAAATAGGAGCTAAATATTAAACAGAATTTTTGTACCAGGCATTTGAATTACTGCACCAGCTCTTTTGCCCATCAAGAGAGGCATTTAGCATTTCAGTCTTTTCCAAGGTGTTCATGATCTGCTATGCTGATCTCTGTGTGTGCCTAGGTGTGTGTGGAGGGGGGGGCATATGAAGGGGAGTGTGTATGTTTGCTTTACAATTGTTGTGGCAGATTCATGCCTCAGCTCCACATTTTGTTTTAAAAAGGTCACACCGAGTGGATATGAAGTTTACTATCAACAAGAGATCGATTCCCAAATCATCCATTTGACTCTCCCTTATAAATCATGTGCTTTGTTGCATATTTTATCAAATATACTTTCAAGCCAGATGGAGGAAGGAGGATGTGGGAATCCCTCCACCATCTTGCAACTTTTATGTAAGTAGGTTTTCAAGAAAATCATCATTTCTCTTTTAAATATGTCTGGAACAGGCATGATGGTAGTGTCAACCTGTTGGAGTTTTTGTTGCTGGAAGAAGTTGTACAAAAGGATTGGTTTTTACATTGACCAGTTACTGAATCAAGCGCAGGAATACATTGGAAATTTAGCTGGGGGTTCCTTTTCCCAGCAGACTACTTCTAGAACGAGCTTGTACACTGAAGCTGACTCTTTTGCTCTCTTTTTGTTTCTTTCCTATTTTCTTGGCTTCTTTGCCACTATCTAGACAATTTTGGAACTTTGTTCCCAACTAAAATGGTTTCAATAGTCTGATTGTGATCATACATTTTTACAAGGAATTTTTAAAATCTTTCCTCGAGTCCAGAAAGTCAAGGACTTAGATCTTTTTCTTCCCTTATCAATATTGCCATGAAATTGATAAATAAAGACCAACTCTTTATTTTTGTTTTTAACCCACGTAGATAATTCCCATCCATTAATCCATTTTGTGGACCAATAGCTGCCATTCTGATGGAAGCTGTCACTTCTTAACAATAGGCATTCTGTGACTATGTTGACTGCACTTTGGGTGAAGATCCTAACTGGTCTTAGATATACATAGGGAGAAATTTGCTCAGCCAGTGTCAGTCTTAAGCATGCGTATCAGAAGATCTTTCTAGAGCTGGGAATTTTCCCATGAAAGGGATTCAGTTAGGGAAGAGACACTTGTGCCAGAGTTTTACATTCTTCTTGAACACTGCTTAAGGAACTTAGATGCCATGTCCATTTGGATCTCTGTCTGCACAGAACTTTGTCATGCCAGCGCTTTGAAATGCATCTTGAAGAGAATTCACTAGCACAGAATGAAAGAGAGTGGAAGGGGTTGGTGGGGCTAACCAGGCCCAACCCCCCTGCCTAAACCAGGATACCTAGAGCCTCTTGCCCAGGATTCTATCTGGGTGTACTTTTAATGTCTTCAAAGATCCAGGCTCCACAATCTTTCTGGGCAGTCTGTGCCGTGGTTCAGTCACCCTGACAGTAAAGAAACATTTACTGATGTTCAAAGGCAATCTCCTGTATTTCAGTGTGTGCCCACTGCCTCTTGTCTTTTCCCTCAGCATCACTGAAAAGACACTGATTCCCTCCCCTTTGCACTATTGCTTCCATATGTATGTGTGATGCCATGTAGAGGTATGTCAAAAACCTCCCTGAAGCCCAGGCAGATAATATTCCCTTCATCTACCAGTCAAGTTGATTCATCAGAGGAGTTTAAAGTGATGTTCAGCATGAAATTCCCCTGAAAAATCATGCTAACTACATTATTTGGTCATCTGTCATGTGCCTGGCAAGGATTTCCAGGAAGAGCTGCTTCATCAACTTCCTGGGGATAAAAAAGAGGCTGGCTGGTTTGTACTATGGCGAGTCCTCTTAATTGCCTTTTTTGAAGATGGGTGTCATTTGCTAACAACCACACTTTAGCTCCTCTTCTCATCTACACCTCGGCAAAAAGCTTTTCCACTATGTCTGGCTAGGAAAAACTGTGCCAGCACAGAAAACATCTCCCATCGTGTTCTAGAAGTTGCACGGATGTCTGCCAAGTGTTTGGCAGGAAGAAAAGAAAAGTTGTCCAAAACAGCTTCCAATCGAATGTTCCTGTGATTGAAAAAGTCAGGAGAGTGCAAAGGTACTGTTTTCTATCAGTTGGCAAGGTGCGCACACAATCCCAGTGTTGTACAGCTTGCTTCTTCACCTTCCCGAAGCTGCCGCTCTCGCCGGCTGCCGGAGCCCAAGAAGCGGCTTCTTCGCGCAAAGACGATTGTGCCGCTCACAGGGCTCTCCTTAGCGCGGCTTCTGCCGAAAGACGCCCGGCAGCGGCTCTTACCTCCGGAGAGCATCCTACCTTCGTCTTTAGCTCCTCTTCTCATCTACACCTCGGCAAAACGCTTTTCCACTATGTCTGGCTAGGAAAAACTGTGCCAGCACAGAAAACATCTCCCATCGTGTTCTAGAAGTTGCACGGATGTCTGCCAAGTGTTTGGCAGGAAGAAAAGAAAAGTTGTCCAAAACAGCTTCCAATCGAATGTTCCTGTGATTGGAAAAGTCAGGAGAGTGCAAAGGTACTGTTTTCTATCAGTTGGCAAGGTGCGCACACAATCCCAGTGTTGTACAGCTTGCTTCTTCACCTTCCCGAAGCTGCCGCTCTCGCCGGCTGCCGGAGCCCAAGAAGCGGCTTCTTCGCGCAAAGACGATTGTGCCGCTCACAGTGCTCTCCTTAGCGCGGCTTCTGCCGAAAGACGCCCGGCAGCGGCTCTTACCTCCGGAGAGCATCCTACCTTCGTCTTTCGCGTCTTTTGTAGTCTACATCTTAGCAAAACGCTTTTCCACTATGTCTGGCTAAGAAAAACTGTGCCAGCACAAAAAACATCTCCCATCGTGTTCTAGAAGTTGCACGGATGTCTGCCAAGTGTTTGGCAGGAAGAAAAGAAAAGTTGTCCAAAACAGCTTCCAATCGAATGTTCCTGTGATTGAAAAAGTCAGGAGAGTGCAAAGGTACTGTTTTCTATCAGTTGGCAAGGTGCGCACACAATCCCAGTGTTGTACAGCTTGCTTCTTCACCTTCCCGAAGCTGCCGCTCTCGCCGGCTGCCGGAGCCCAAGAAGCGGCTTCTTCGCGCAAAGACGATTGTGCCGCTCACAGTGCTCTCCTTAGCGCGGCTTCTGCCGAAAGACGCCCGGCAGCGGCTCTTACCTCCGGAGAGCATCCTACCTTCGTCTTTAGCTCCTCTTCTCATCTACACCTCGGCAAAACGCTTTTCCACTATGTCTGGCTAGGAAAAACTGTGCCAGCACAGAAAACATCTCCCATCGTGTTCTAGAAGTTGCACGGATGTCTGCCAAGTGTTTGGCAGGAAGAAAAGAAAAGTTGTCCAAAACAGCTTCCAATCGAATGTTCCTGTGATTGGAAAAGTCAGGAGAGTGCAAAGGTACTGTTTTCTATCAGTTGGCAAGGTGCGCACACAATCCCAGTGTTGTACAGCTTGCTTCTTCACCTTCCCGAAGCTGCCGCTCTCGCCGGCTGCCGGAGCCCAAGAAGCGGCTTCTTCGCGCAAAGACGATTGTGCCGCTCACAGTGCTCTCCTTAGCGCGGCTTCTGCCGAAAGACGCCCGGCAGCGGCTCTTACCTCCGGAGAGCATCCTACCTTCGTCTTTCGCGTCTTTTGTAGTCTACATCTTAGCAAAACGCTTTTCCACTATGTCTGGCTAAGAAAAACTGTGCCAGCACAGAAAACATCTCCCATCGTGTTCTAGAAGTTGCACGGATGTCTGCCAAGTGTTTGGCAGGAAGAAAAGAAAAGTTGTCCAAAACAGCTTCCAATCGAATGTTCCTGTGATTGAAAAAGTCAGGAGAGTGCAAAGGTACTGTTTTCTATCAGTTGGCAAGGTGCGCACACAATCCCAGTGTTGTACAGCTTGCTTCTTCACCTTCCCGAAGCTGCCGCTCTCGCCGGCTGCCGGAGCCCAAGAAGCGGCTTCTTCGCGCAAAGACGATTGTGCCGCTCACAGTGCTCTCCTTAGCGCGGCTTCTGCCGAAAGACGCCCGGCAGCGGCTCTTACCTCCGGAGAGCATCCTACCTTCGTCTTTAGCTCCTCTTCTCATCTACACCTCGGCAAAACGCTTTTCCACTATGTCTGGCTAGGAAAAACTGTGCCAGCACAGAAAACATCTCCCATCGTGTTCTAGAAGTTGCACGGATGTCTGCCAAGTGTTTGGCAGGAAGAAAAGAAAAGTTGTCCAAAACAGCTTCCAATCGAATGTTCCTGTGATTGGAAAAGTCAGGAGAGTGCAAAGGTACTGTTTTCTATCAGTTGGCAAGGTGCGCACACAATCCCAGTGTTGTACAGCTTGCTTCTTCACCTTCCCGAAGCTGCCGCTCTCGCCGGCTGCCGGAGCCCAAGAAGCGGCTTCTTCGCGCAAAGACGATTGTGCCGCTCACAGTGCTCTCCTTAGCGCGGCTTCTGCCGAAAGACGCCCGGCAGCGGCTCTTACCTCCGGAGAGCATCCTACCTTCGTCTTTCGCGTCTTTTGTAGTCTACATCTTAGCAAAACGCTTTTCCACTATGTCTGGCTAGGAAAAACTGTGCCAGCACAGAAAACATCTCCCATCGTGTTCTAGAAGTTGCACGGATGTCTGCCAAGTGTTTGGCAGGAAGAAAAGAAAAGTTGTCCAAAACAGCTTCCAATCGAATGTTCCTGTGATTGGAAAAGTCAGGAGAGTGCAAAGGTACTGTTTTCTATCAGTTGGCAAGGTGCGCACACAATCCCAGTGTTGTACAGCTTGCTTCTTAACCTTCCCGAAGCTGCCACTCTCAGGAGGTAAGAGCCGCTGCCGGGCGTCTTTCGGCAGAAGCCGCGCTAAGGGGAGTACTGTGAGCGGCACAATCGTCTTTGCGCGAAGAAGCCGCTTCTTGGGCTCCGGCAGCCGGCGAGAGCGGCAGCTTCGGGAAGGTGAAGAAGCAAGCTGTACAACACTGGGATTGTGTGCGCACCTTGCCAACTGATAGAAAACAGTACCTTTGCACTCTCCTGACTTTTCCAATCACAGGAACATTCGATTGGAAGCTGTTTTGGACAACTTTTCTTTTCTTCCTGCCAAACACTTGGCAGACATCCGTGCAACTTCTAGAACACGATGGGAGATGTTTTCTGTGCTGGCACAGTTTTTCCTAGCCAGACATAGTGGAAAAGCGTTTTGCCGAGGTGTAGACTACATAAGACGCGAAAGAAGAAGGTAGGATGCTCTCCGGAGGTAAGAGCCGCTGCCGGGCGTCTTTCGGCAGAAGCCGCGCTAAGGGGAGCACTGTGAGCGGCACAATCGTCTTTGCGCGAAGAAGCCGCTTCTTGGGCTCCGGCAGCCGGCGAGAGCGGCAGCTTCGGGAAGGTGAAGAAGCAAGCTGTACAACACTGGGATTGTGTGCGCACCTTGCCAACTGATAGAAAACAGTACCTTTGCACTCTCCTGACTTTTCCAATCACAGGAACATTCGATTGGAAGCTGTTTTGGACAACTTTTCTTTTCTTCCTGCCAAACACTTGGCAGACATCCGTGCAACTTCTAGAACACGATGGGAGATGTTTTCTGTGCTGGCACAGTTTTTCCTAGCCAGACATAGTGGAAAAGCGTTTTGCCGAGGTGTAGACTACAAAAGACGCGAAAGAAGAAGGTAGGATGCTCTCCGGAGGTAAGAGCCGCTGCCGGGCGTCTTTCGGCAGAAGCCGCGCTAAGGAGAGCCCTGTGAGCGGCACAATCGTCTTTGCGCGAAGAAGCCGCTTCTTGGGCTCCGGCAGCCGGCGAGAGCGGCAGCTTCGGGAAGGTGAAGAAGCAAGCTGTACAACACTGGGATTGTGTGCGCACCTTGCCAACTGATAGAAAACAGTACCTTTGCACTCTCCTGACTTTTCCAATCACAGGAACATTCGATTGGAAGCTGTTTTGGACAACTTTTCTTTTCTTCCTGCCAAACACTTGGCAGACATCCGTGCAACTTCTAGAACACGATGGGAGATGTTTTCTGTGCTGGCACAGTTTTTCCTAGCCAGACATAGTGGAAAAGCGTTTTGCTAAGATGTAGACTACAAAAGACGCGAAAGACGAAGGTAGGATGCTCTCCGGAGGTAAGAGCCGCTGCCGGGCGTCTTTCGGCAGAAGCCGCGCTAAGGAGAGCACTGTGAGCGGCACAATCGTCTTTGCGCGAAGAAGCCGCTTCTTGGGCTCCGGCAGCCGGCGAGAGCGGCAGCTTCGGGAAGGTGAAGAAGCAAGCTGTACAACACTGGGATTGTGTGCGCACCTTGCCAACTGATAGAAAACAGTACCTTTGCACTCTCCTGACTTTTCCAATCACAGGAACATTCGATTGGAAGCTGTTTTGGACAACTTTTCTTTTCTTCCTGCCAAACACTTGGCAGACATCCGTGCAACTTCTAGAACACGATGGGAGATGTTTTCTGTGCTGGCACAGTTTTTCCTAGCCAGACATAGTGGAAAAGCGTTTTGCTAAGATGTAGACTACAAAAGACGCGAAAGACGAAGGTAGGATGCTCTCCGGAGGTAAGAGCCGCTGCCGGGCGTCTTTCGGCAGAAGCCGCGCTAAGGAGAGCACTGTGAGCGGCACAATCGTCTTTGCGCGAAGAAGCCGCTTCTTGGGCTCCGGCAGCCGGCGAGAGCGGCAGCTTCGGGAAGGTGAAGAAGCAAGCTGTACAACACTGGGATTGTGTGCGCACCTTGCCAACTGATAGAAAACAGTACCTTTGCACTCTCCTGACTTTTCCAATCACAGGAACATTCGATTGGAAGCTGTTTTGGACAACTTTTCTTTTCTTCCTGCCAAACACTTGGCAGACATCCGTGCAACTTCTAGAACACGATGGGAGATGTTTTCTGTGCTGGCACAGTTTTTCCTAGCCAGACATAGTGGAAAAGCGTTTTGCTAAGATGTAGACTACAAAAGACGCGAAAGACGAAGGTAGGATGCTCTCCGGAGGTAAGAGCCGCTGCCGGGCGTCTTTCGGCAGAAGCCGCGCTAAGGAGAGCACTGTGAGCGGCACAATCGTCTTTGCGCGAAGAAGCCGCTTCTTGGGCTCCGGCAGCCGGCGAGAGCGGCAGCTTCGGGAAGGTGAAGAAGCAAGCTGTACAACACTGGGATTGTGTGCGCACCTTGCCAACTGATAGAAAACAGTACCTTTGCACTCTCCTGACTTTTCCAATCACAGGAACATTCGATTGGAAGCTGTTTTGGACAACTTTTCTTTTCTTCCTGCCAAACACTTGGCAGACATCCGTGCAACTTCTAGAACACGATGGGAGATGTTTTCTGTGCTGGCACAGTTTTTCCTAGCCAGACATAGTGGAAAAGCGTTTTGCTAAGATGTAGACTACAAAAGACGCGAAAGACGAAGGTAGGATGCTCTCCGGAGGTAAGAGCCGCTGCCGGGCGTCTTTCGGCAGAAGCCGCGCTAAGGAGAGCACTGTGAGCGGCACAATCGTCTTTGCGCGAAGAAGCCGCTTCTTGGGCTCCGGCAGCCGGCGAGAGCGGCAGCTTCGGGAAGGTGAAGAAGCAAGCTGTACAACACTGGGATTGTGTGCGCACCTTGCCAACTGATAGAAAACAGTACCTTTGCACTCTCCTGACTTTTCCAATCACAGGAACATTCGATTGGAAGCTGTTTTGGACAACTTTTCTTTTCTTCCTGCCAAACACTTGGCAGACATCCGTGCAACTTCTAGAACACGATGGGAGATGTTTTCTGTGCTGGCACAGTTTTTCCTAGCCAGACATAGTGGAAAAGCTTTTTGCCGAGGTGTAGACTACATAAGACGCGAAAGACGAAGGTAGGATGCTCTCCGGAGGTAAGAGCCGCTGCCGGGCGTCTTTCGGCAGAAGCCGCGCTAAGGAGAGCACTGTGAGCGGCACAATCGTCTTTGCGCGAAGAAGCCGCTTCTTGGGCTCCGGCAGCCGGCGAGAGCGGCAGCTTCGGGAAGGTGAAGAAGCAAGCTGTACAACACTGGGATTGTGTGCGCACCTTGCCAACTGATAGAAAACAGTACCTTTGCACTCTCCTGACTTTTCCAATCACAGGAACATTCGATTGGAAGCTGTTTTGGACAACTTTTCTTTTCTTCCTGCCAAACACTTGGCAGACATCCGTGCAACTTCTAGAACACGATGGGAGATGTTTTCTGTGCTGGCACAGTTTTTCCTAGCCAGACATAGTGGAAAAGCGTTTTGCCGAGGTGTAGACTACATAAGACGCGAAAGACGAAGGTAGGATGCTCTCCGGAGGTAAGAGCCGCTGCCGGGCGTCTTTCGGCAGAAGCCGCGCTAAGGAGAGCCCTGTGAGCGGCACAATCGTCTTTGCGCGAAGAAGCCGCTTCTTGGGCTCCGGCAGCCGGCGAGAGCGGCAGCTTCGGGAAGGTGAAGAAGCAAGCTGTACAACACTGGGATTGTGTGCGCACCTTGCCAACTGATAGAAAACAGTACCTTTGCACTCTCCTGACTTTTCCAATCACAGGAACATTCGATTGGAAGCTGTTTTGGACAACTTTTCTTTTCTTCCTGCCAAACACTTGGCAGACATCCGTGCAACTTCTAGAACACGATGGGAGATGTTTTCTGTGCTGGCACAGTTTTTCCTAGCCAGACATAGTGGAAAAGCGTTTTGCTAAGATGTAGACTACAAAAGACGCGAAAGACGAAGGTAGGATGCTCTCCGGAGGTAAGAGCCGCTGCCGGGCGTCTTTCGGCAGAAGCCGCGCTAAGGAGAGCACTGTGAGCGGCACAATCGTCTTTGCGCGAAGAAGCCGCTTCTTGGGCTCCGGCAGCCGGCGAGAGCGGCAGCTTCGGGAAGGTGAAGAAGCAAGCTGTACAACACTGGGATTGTGTGCGCACCTTGCCAACTGATAGAAAACAGTACCTTTGCACTCTCCTGACTTTTCCAATCACAGGAACATTCGATTGGAAGCTGTTTTGGACAACTTTTCTTTTCTTCCTGCCAAACACTTGGCAGACATCCGTGCAACTTCTAGAACACGATGGGAGATGTTTTCTGTGCTGGCACAGTTTTTCCTAGCCAGACATAGTGGAAAAGCTTTTTGCCGAGGTGTAGACTACATAAGACGCGAAAGACGAAGGTAGGATGCTCTCCGGAGGTAAGAGCCGCTGCCGGGCGTCTTTCGGCAGAAGCCGCGCTAAGGAGAGCACTGTGAGCGGCACAATCGTCTTTGCGCGAAGAAGCCGCTTCTTGGGCTCCGGCAGCCGGCGAGAGCGGCAGCTTCGGGAAGGTGAAGAAGCAAGCTGTACAACACTGGGATTGTGTGCGCACCTTGCCAACTGATAGAAAACAGTACCTTTGCACTCTCCTGACTTTTCCAATCACAGGAACATTCGATTGGAAGCTGTTTTGGACAACTTTTCTTTTCTTCCTGCCAAACACTTGGCAGACATCCGTGCAACTTCTAGAACACGATGGGAGATGTTTTCTGTGCTGGCACAGTTTTTCCTAGCCAGACATAGTGGAAAAGCGTTTTGCCGAGGTGTAGACTACATAAGACGCGAAAGACGAAGGTAGGATGCTCTCCGGAGGTAAGAGCCGCTGCCGGGCGTCTTTCGGCAGAAGCCGCGCTAAGGAGAGCCCTGTGAGCGGCACAATCGTCTTTGCGCGAAGAAGCCGCTTCTTGGGCTCCGGCAGCCGGCGAGAGCGGCAGCTTCGGGAAGGTGAAGAAGCAAGCTGTACAACACTGGGATTGTGTGCGCACCTTGCCAACTGATAGAAAACAGTACCTTTGCACTCTCCTGACTTTTTCAATCACAGGAACATTCGATTGGAAGCTGTTTTGGACAACTTTTCTTTTCTTCCTGCCAAACACTTGGCAGACATCCGTGCAACTTCTAGAACACGATGGGAGATGTTTTCTGTGCTGGCACAGTTTTTCCTAGCCAGACATAGTGGAAAAGCGTTTTGCTAAGATGTAGACTACAAAAGACGCGAAAGACGAAGGTAGGATGCTCTCCGGAGGTAAGAGCCGCTGCCGGGCGTCTTTCGGCAGAAGCCGCGCTAAGGAGAGCACTGTGAGCGGCACAATCGTCTTTGCGCGAAGAAGCCGCTTCTTGGGCTCCGGCAGCCGGCGAGAGCGGCAGCTTCGGGAAGGTGAAGAAGCAAGCTGTACAACACTGGGATTGTGTGCGCACCTTGCCAACTGATAGAAAACAGTACCTTTGCACTCTCCTGACTTTTCCAATCACAGGAACATTCGATTGGAAGCTGTTTTGGACAACTTTTCTTTTCTTCCTGCCAAACACTTGGCAGACATCCGTGCAACTTCTAGAACACGATGGGAGATGTTTTCTGTGCTGGCACAGTTTTTCCTAGCCAGACATAGTGGAAAAGCTTTTTGCCGAGGTGTAGATGAGAAGAGGAGCTAAAGAGTGGATGTTAGCAAATGACACCCATCTTCAAAAAAGGCAATTAAGAGGACTCGCCATAGTACAAACCAGCCAGCCTCTTTTTTATCCCCAGGAAGTTGATGAAGCAGCTCTTCCTTGAAATCCTTGCCAGGCACATGACAGATGACCAAATAATGTAGTTAGCATGATTTTTCAGGGGAATTTCATGCTGAACATCACTTTAAACTCCTCTGATGAATCAACTTGACTGGTAGATGAAGGGAATATTATCTGCCTGGGCTTCAGGGAGGTTTTTGACATACCTCTACATGGCATCACACATACATATGGAAGCAATAGTGCAAAGGGGAGGGAATCAGTGTCTTTTCAGTGATGCTGAGGGAAAAGACAAGAGGCAGTGGGCACACACTGAAATACAGGAGATTGCCTTTGAACATCAGTAAATGTTTCTTTACTGTCAGGGTGACTGAACCACGGCACAGACTGCCCAGAAAGATTGTGGAGCCTGGATCTTTGAAGACATTAAAAGTACACCCAGATAGAATCCTGGGCAAGAGGCTCTAGGTATCCTGGTTTAGGCAGGGGGGTTGGGCCTGGTTAGCCCCACCAACCCCTTCCACTCTCTTTCATTCTGTGCTAGTGAATTCTCTTCAAGATGCATTTCAAAGCGCTGGCATGACAAAGTTCTGTGCAGACAGAGATCCAAATGGACATGGCATCTAAGTTCCTTAAGCAGTGTTCAAGAAGAATGTAAAACTCTGGCACAAGTGTCTCTTCCCTAACTGAATCCCTTTCATGGGAAAATTCCCAGCTCTAGAAAGATCTTCTGATACGCATGCTTAAGACTGACACTGGCTGAGCAAATTTCTCCCTATGTATATCTAAGACCAGTTAGGATCTTCACCCAAAGTGCAGTCAACATAGTCACAGAATGCCTATTGTTAAGAAGTGACAGCTTCCATCAGAATGGCAGCTATTGGTCCACAAAATGGATTAATGGATGGGAATTATCTACGTGGGTTAAAAACAAAAATAAAGAGTTGGTCTTTATTTATCAATTTCATGGCAATATTGATAAGGGAAGAAAAAGATCTAAGTCCTTGACTTTCTGGACTCGAGGAAAGATTTTAAAAATTCCTTGTAAAAATGTATGATCACAATCAGACTATTGAAACCATTTTAGTTGGGAACAAAGTTCCAAAATTGTCTAGATAGTGGCAAAGAAGCCAAGAAAATAGGAAAGAAACAAAAAGAGAGCAAAAGAGTCAGCTTCAGTGTACAAGCTCGTTCTAGAAGTAGTCTGCTGGGAAAAGGAACCCCCAGCTAAATTTCCAATGTATTCCTGCGCTTGATTCAGTAACTGGTCAATGTAAAAACCAATCCTTTTGTACAACTTCTTCCAGCAACAAAAACTCCAACAGGTTGACACTACCATCATGCCTGTTCCAGACATATTTAAAAGAGAAATGATGATTTTCTTGAAAACCTACTTACATAAAAGTTGCAAGATGGTGGAGGGATTCCCACATCCTCCTTCCTCCATCTGGCTTGAAAGTATATTTGATAAAATATGCAACAAAGCACATGATTTATAAGGGAGAGTCAAATGGATGATTTGGGAATCGATCTCTTGTTGATAGTAAACTTCATATCCACTCGGTGTGACCTTTTTAAAACAAAATGTGGAGCTGAGGCATGAATCTGCCACAACAATTGTAAAGCAAACATACACACTCCCCTTCATATGCCCCCCCCTCCACACACACCTAGGCACACACAGAGATCAGCATAGCAGATCATGAACACCTTGGAAAAGACTGAAATGCTAAATGCCTCTCTTGATGGGCAAAAGAGCTGGTGCAGTAATTCAAATGCCTGGTACAAAAATTCTGTTTAATATTTAGCTCCTATTTAAAACACAGCTTTTCATTTCATTCTATTTACAGAATATTTTCATTTCATTTCTTTCTTTAAAATTACTTAGTTCTCACCTGTTGTATGTCTAGGAATATTTTCTTCCAAAAATAGAAAAAAATAGATGATATCTTTTCAGCAGAAAACATTGGTTGATACAATTTTAAACCATCATGATATGGAAGAATTCTTCTGTCCCTCTCGAAGGTGGAAGAAGCATTTGGATCACAGATCATCTACAATGAAATACTTGACATGTTTAAGATGCTTTCAATCAATTTTGATCGTCAATTGCTTATTTGTTGTAAACAGTAATTTTTCAGTGAAGGGAAAGTGTGTGTGGTATATCTACATGATATGTTCAAAGGCAGTTCCTACTAATGGCCAGGCTGAATTCCAGTAAATAATGTCCCGAATGATATTTTGCCGCCTTCTTTGGCACTTCATGAAATCTTACCCCGATGAAGTGCTGAAACAAAGAGATTTTCTCTTAGAGAGTGTCTCATGTTGTAACCTATCCCATGGATTTTATGCTGTAATTCTTATCTCTTTTAAAATTTACTATCTTCTGTACAGTTTTCATGAAACTTTCTGTTACAGTAGTGAATAGCACAGATAAATGTCATTTTGTACAACTTTGAATTTACCCCAAGAGCTGAGAGAAAACTTGATCCTATACTTCAATCCGAGTTTCTTCTATAGTCCAACTTTGTTTCTCTACCATCAAGCTTCTCCTTTGTTGCTGCTCCAAGCCCCGTCCAAGGTGACCTTGAATACTTTCAGGGATGGGACACCCACAACTTCTCTGGGCAACCTGTTCCAGTGTTCCAGCACTCCCACAGTAAAAAAGGCCTTCCTTTCATCTAATATGTGTAGGAAATCATAAATCTAGGCATAGAAGCTTGGAGTGCAAATTTGAAATTCTTTGGATTTGAAGCACATTTTATATGAATACTGACTTACAGATGACTAAAAGATGTTGATGGGCATTTGAGCTGACAAGTTTTGAAAAAGTGCAGGGAAATTAAAATTGAAACCACTAAAATTAAAAACTCCTTGCCATTTTCTTTTTCCTCTCCTATTCAAAATTGCATATGTCAGATATCAGTGCTTCATGCAAACCTCTCAGATGCTCTCAGAGAAAAAGCTTTTCTTTCAGACTAAGTTGCGGTTGACGTAGAACACTAGCAGGAGTGAAAGATTTTCTGGGCATCGGGGCAGCCCGTTCTCCTTGGATTTGTGTGCAGAATGCATTTTATCCAAACTGGAAAATAGATCCCAGCTCTGTTCTATTCATCATTCTTACTTCATCAGGCCAGAAGATTCTGTGAAAAGTAGCCTGTGGACCTTGAAGACAGCGCATGTGAACCAGATGAGAGGTGATAGAGAAGTTGAGGGAGAGAAGAAAGAGCATGAGGCTGAAACCAGAAAGTATTTCTCCACGTGATCATGGAAGATTGCAGGAGCCACTTGGTACTATCAAACCAGCCCAACTTGGCACTGGTGCCACCTTGGGTCTGGGAGCCATGTTGCATATCGTGCATTTTAAGGAGCCAGCTGGCCACACCCAGCCATATGCCCCCAAACACAAACCAAGGCCCGTTTCCCTGGCAAACAAAAGTAAGCTGCCCCGCTTCTGGATGGCAGATTGCAGGAGCTACTTAGTACTATCAAATCAGCCCGACTTGGCACAGGTGCCACCTTGGATCTGGGAACCATCCTGTGTATCGTGGATATTCAGGGGCCTCCCGGCCACTCTCAGCCATATGTCCCCAAACAGAAACCTCGGCCCGTTTCTCTGGCAAACAAAACTCAACTGCCCCTCTTCTGGATGGCAAATTGCAGGATGAACTTGATACTAAAACCGCAGGCCGACTTGGTAGTGGTGACACCTTGGGGCTGGGAACCATCATGCGTATCGAGCATTTTAAGGAGCCAACCGGCCACTCCCAGCAATATGCCCCCAAAAACAATCCACGGAATTTTTCTCTGGCAAACAAAAATCAGCTGCCCCGCTTCTGGATGGCAGATTGCAGGAGCCACTTTGCACCATCAAACCAGCCCGACTTGGCACTGGTGCCACCTTGCATCTGGGAACCATGCTGCCTAGCGTGGATTTTCAGGAGCCAGCCGGCCACTCTCAGCCATAGGCCCCCATACAAAACCCACGGCCCGTTTCACTGGCAAACAAAATTAAGCTGCCCCGCTTCTGGATGGCAGATTGCAGGACGCACTTGGTAGTATCAAACCAGCCCAACTTGGCACTGGTGCCACCTTGGGTCTGGGAACCATCCTGCGTATCGTGGGTTCAAAGGAGCCAGCCGGCCACTCCCAGCCACAGGCCCCCAAATACAAACAACGGCGCTTTTCCCTGGAAAACAAAACTCGCCTGCCAGCATTTTGTTGGCAGATTGCAGGAGCCACTTTGCACCATCAAACCAGCCCGACTTGGCACTGGTGCCACCTTGGGTCTGGGAACCATCCTGCGTATTGTGGGTTGTCAGGAGCCAGCCGAACACTCTCGGCCACAGACCCCAATCAAAAACAACGGCCCGTTTCATAGGCAAACAAAACTCAGCTGCCCCGCTTCAGGATGGGAGATTGCAGGAGGCACTTGACACTGTGAAACCAGCCCCACTTGGCACTGGTGCCACCTTGGGTCTGGGAACCATCCTGCGAATCATGGATTTTCAGGAGCCAGCCGGCCACTCCCAGCCACAGGCCCCCAAACACAAACCACAGCCATTTTCTCTGGAAAACAAAACTCAACTGCCCCTCTTCCTGATGGGAGATTGCAGGAGCCACTGGGTACTATGAAACCAGCCCTACTTGGCACTGGTGCCACCATGGGTCTGGTCACCATCCTGCCTATCGTAGCTTTTCAGGCGCCAGCCGGTCACTCCCAGCCATAGGCCCCCAGTCACAAACCTCGGCCCGTTTCCCTGGCAAACAAAAGTAAGCTACCCCGCTTCTGGATGGCAGATTGCAGGAGCCACTTTGTACCATCAAACCAGCCCGACTTGTCACTGGTGCCACCTCTGGTCTGGGAACCATCCTGCGTATCGTGGATTCTAAGGAGGCAGCTGGCCACTCCCAGCCACAGGCCCCCAAACACAAACAACGGCGCTTTTCCCTGGAAAACAAAACTCACCTGCCAACTTTTTGATGGCAGATTGCAGGAGCCACTTGGTACTATCAAACCACCCCAACTTGGCAACAAGTGGTTCCTGCAATCTGACATCCAGAAGCGGGGCAGCTTACTTTTGTTTGCCAGGGAAACGGACCGTTGTTTGTGTTTGGAGGCGTATGGCTGGGAGTGGCCGACTGGCTCCTTAAAATCCACGATACGCAGGATGGTTCCCAGACCAGAGGTGGCACCAGTGACAAGTCGGGCTGGTTTGATAATACCTAGTGGATCCTGCAATCTGCCATCCAGAAGCGGGGCAGCTTACTTTTGTTTGCCAGGGAAACGGGCCGAGGTTTGTGACTGGGGACCTATGGCTGGGAGTGACCGGCTGGCTCCTGAAAAGTTACGATAGGCAGGATGGTGACCAGACCCATGGTGGCACCAGTGCCAAGTTGGGCTGGTTTGATAGTACCAAGTGGCTCCTGTAATCTGCCATCAAATAGTTGGTAGGCGAGTTTTGTTTTCCAGGGAAAAGCGCTGTTGTTTGTGTTTGAGGGCCTGTGGTAGGGAGTGGCCGGCTGGCTAATTAGAATCCACGATACACAGGATGGTTCCCAGACCCAAGGTGGCACCAGTGCCAAGACGGGCTAGTTTGATGGTGCAAAGTGGCTCCTGCAATCTGTCATCCAGAAGCGGGGTAGCTTACTTTTGTTTGCCAGGGAAACGGGCCGAGCTTTTTGTCTGGGGGCCTATGGCTGGGAGTGACCGGCTGGCTCCTGAAAAGCTACGATAGGCAGGATGGTGACCAGACCCATGGTGGCACCAGTGCCAAGTTGGGCTGATTTGATAAAACCAAGTGGCTCCTGCAATCTGCCATCAAAAAGTTGGCAGGAGAGTTTTGTTTTCCAGGGAAAAGCGCCGTTGTTTGTGTTTGGGGACCTGTGGCTGGGAGTGGCCGGCTGGCTCCTTAGAATCCACGATAGGCAGCATGGTATCCAGACCCAAGGTGGCACCAGTGCCAAGTTTTGCTTGTTTGATAGTACCAAGTGGTTCCTGCAATCTGCCATCCAGAAGCGGGGCAGCTTACTTTTGTTTGCCAGGGAAAGGAGCCGAGGTTTTTGTCTGGGGGCCTATGGCTGGGAGTGACCGGCTGGCTCCTGAAAAGCTACGATAGGCAGGATGGTGACCAGACCCATGGTGGCACCAGTGCCAAGTTGGGCTGATTTGATAGTACCAAGTGGTTCCTGCAATCTGCCGTCAAAATTTGGCAGGCGAGTTTTGTTTTCCAGGGAAAAGCGCCGTTGTTTGTGTTTGGGGGCCTGTGGCTGGGAGTGGCCGGCTGGCTCCTTAGAATCCACGATACGCAGGATGGTTCCCAGACCCAAGGTGGCACCAGTGCCAAGTCGGGCTACTATGATGGTGCAAAGTGGCTCCTGCAATCTGCCATCCAGAAGCGGGGCAGCTTACTTTTGTTTGCCAGGGAAAAGGGCCGAGCATTGTGTCTCGGGACCTATGGCTGGGAGTGACCGGCTGGCTCCTGAAAAGCTCCGATAGGCAGGATGGTGACCAGACCCATGGTGGCACCAGTGCCAAGTTGGGCTGGTTTGATAGTACCAAGTGGCTCCTGCAATCTGCCATCAAAATGTCGGCAGGCGAGTTTTGTTTTCCAGGGAAAAGCGCCGTTGTTTGTGTTTGGGGACCTGTGGCTGGGAGTGGCCGGCTGGCTCCTTAGAATCCACGATACGCAGGATGGTTCCCAGACCTGAGATGGCACCAGTGCCAAGTCGGGCTGGTTTGATAGTACCAAGTGCGTCCTGCAATCTGCCATCCAGAAGCGGGGCAGCTTACTTTTGTTTGCCAGGGAAACGGGCCGAGCTTTTTGTCTGTGGGCCTATGGCTGGGAGTGAGCGGCTGGCTCCTGAAAAGCTACGATAGGCAGAATGGTGACCAGACCCATGGTGGCACAAGTGCCAAGTTGGGCTGGTTTGATAGCACCAAGTGGCTCCTGCAATCTGCCATCAAAATGTTGGCAGGCGAGTTTTGTTTTCCAGGGAAAAGCACCTTTGTTTGTGTTTGGGTGCCTATGTCTGGGAGTGGTCGGCTGGCTCCTTAGAATCCACGATACGCAGGATGGTTCCCAGACCAGAGGTGGCACCAGTGCCAAGTCGGGCTGGTTTGATATTAGCAAGTGCGTCCTACAATCTGCCATCCAGAAGCGGGGCAGCTTACTTTTGTTTGCCAGGGAAAAGTGTCGAGCTTTGTTTCTGGGGGCCTATGGCTGGGAGTGACCGGCTAGGTCCTGAAAAGCTAAGGTAGGCAGGATGGTGACCAGACCCATGGTGGCACAAGGGCCAAGTTGGGCTGGTTTGATAGTACCAAGTGGCTCCTGCAATCTGCCATCAAAAAGTTGGCAGGAGAGTTTTGTTTCCAGGGAAAAGCGCCGTTGTTTGTGTTTGGGGGCCTGTGGCTGGGAGTGGCCGGCTGGCTCCTTAGAATCCACGATACGCAGCATGGTATCCAGACCCAAGGTGGCACCAGTGCCAAGTCGGGCTGGTTTGATACTACCAAGTGGTTCCTGCAATCTGCCATCCAGAAGCAGGGCAGCTTACTTTTGTTTGCCAGGGAAACGGGCCGAGGTTTTTGTCTGGGGGCCTATGGCTGGGAGTGACCGGCTGGCTCCTGAAAAGCTACGATAGGCAGGATGGTGACCAGACCCATGGTGGCACCAGTCCCAAGTTGGGCTGATTTGATAGTACCAAGTGGCTCCTGCAATCTGCCGTCAAAATTTGGCAGGCGAGTTTTGTTTTCCAGGGAAAAGCGCCGTTGTTTGTGTTTGAGGGTCTGTGGCAGGGAGTGGCCGGCTGGCTCCTTAGAATCCACGATACGCAGCATGGTTCCCAGACCAGAGGTGGCACCAGTTCCAAGTCGGGCTATTTGATGGTGAAAAGTGGTTCCTGCCATCTGCCATCCAGAAGCGGGGCAGCTTACTTTGGTTTGCCAGGGAAAAGGGCAGAGCATTGTGTCTGGGCGCCTATGGCTGGGAGTGACCGGCTGGCTCCTGAAAAGCTACGATAAGCAGGATGGTGACCAGACCCATGGTGGCACCAGTGCCAAGTTGGGCTGGTTTGATAGTACCAAGTGGCTCCTGCAATCTGCCATCAAAATATTGGCCGGCGAATTTTGTTTTCCAGGGAAAAGCGCGGTGGTTTTTGTTTGGGGGCCTGTGGCTGGGAGTGGCCGGCTGGCTCCTTATAATCCACGATACGCAGCATGGTTCCCAGACCCAAGGTGGCACCAGTGCCAAGTTGGGCTGGTTTGATAGTACCAAGTGGCTCTGGCAATCTGCCATCAAAAAGTTGGCAGACGAGTTTTGTTTTCCAGGGAAAAGCGCCGTTGTTTTTGTTTGGGGGCCTGTGGCTGGGAGTGGACGGATGGCTAATTAGAATCCACGATACGCAGGATGGTGACCAGACCCATGGTGGCACCAGTGCCAAGTCGGGCTGGTTTGATAGTACCAAGTGGCTCCTGGAATCTGCCATCCAGAAGCGGGACATCTTACTTTTGTTTGTCAGGGAAACGGGCCGAGGTTTGTGTCTGGGGGCCTATAGCTGGGAGTGACCGGCTGCCTCCTGAAAAGCTACGATAGGCAGGATGGTGACCAGACCCATGGTGGCACCAGTGCCAAGTTGGTCTGATTTGATAAAACCAAGTGGCTCCTGCAATCTGCCATCAAAAAGTTGGCAGGAGAGTTTTGTTTTCCAGGGAAAAGCGCCGTTGTTTGTGTTTGGGGGCCTGTGGCTGGGAGTGGCCGGCTGGCTCCTTAGAATCCACGATACGCAGCATGGTATCCAGACCCAAGGTGGCACCAGTGCCAAGTTTTGCTGGTTTGATAGTACCAAGTGGTTCCTGCAATCTGCCATCCAGAAGCGGGGCAGGTTACTTTTGTTTCCCTGGGAAACGGGCCGAGGTTTTTGTCTCGGGGCCTATGGCTGGGAGTGACCGGCTGGCTCCTGAAAAGCTACGATAGGCAGGATGGTGACCAGACCCATGGTGGCACCAGTGCCAAGTCGGGCTGGTTTGATAGTACCAAGTGGCTCCTGCAATCTGCCATGAAAATTTGGCAGGCGAGTTTTGTTTTCCAGGGAAAAGCGCCGTTGTTTGTGTTTGGGGGCCTGTGGCTGGGAGTGGCCGGCTGGCTCCTTAGAATCCACGATACGCAGGATGGTTCCCAGACCTGAGGTGGCACCAGTGCCAAGTCGGGCTAGTTTGATGGTGCAAAGTGGCTCCTGCAATCTGCCATCCAGAAGCGGGGCAGCTTAATTTTGTTTGCCAGGGAAACGGGCCGAGCTTTTTGTCTGGCGGCCTATGGCTGGGAGTGACCGTCTGGCTCCTGAAAAGCTACGATAGGCAGGATGGTGACCAGACCCATGGTGGCACCAGTGCCAAGTTGAGCTGGTTTGATAGTACCAAGTGGCTCCTGCAATCTGCCATCAAAAAGTTGGCAGGCGTGTTTTGTTTTCCAGGGAAAAGCGCCGTTGTTTTTGTTTGGGGGCCTGTGGCAGGGAGTGGCCGGCTGGCTCCTTAGAATCCACGATACGCACCATGGTTCCCAGACCTGAGGTGGCACCAGTGCCAAGTCGGGCTGGTTTGGTGGTGAAAAGTGGCTCCTGCAATCTGCCATCCAGTAGCGGGATAACTTACTTTTGTTTGCCAGGGAAACGGGCCGAGGTTTTTGTCTGGGGGCCTATGGCTGGGAGTGACCGGCTGGCCTCTGAAATGCTACGATACGCAGGATGGTGACCAGACCCATGGTGGCATCAGTGTCAAGTTGGGCTGGTTTGATATTACCAAGTGGCTCCGGCAATCTGCCATCAAAATTGGGCAGGGGAGTTTTGTTTTCCAGGGAAAAGCGCCGTTGTTTTTGTTTGGGGGCCTGTGGCTGGGAGTGGACGGATGGCTAATTAGAATCCACGATACGCAGGATGGTTCCCAGACCCAAGGTGGCACCAGTGCCAAGTTGGGCTGGTTTGATAGTACCAAGTGGTTCCTGCAATCTGCCATCCAGAAGCGGGGTAGCTTACTTTTGTATGCCAGGGAAACGGGCCGAGGTTTGTGTCTGGGGGCCTATGGCTGGGAGTGACCGGCTGGCTCCTGAAAAGCTACGATAAGCAGGATGGTGACCAGACCCATGGTGGCACCAGTGTCAAGTTGGGCTGGTTTGATAGTACCAAGTGGCTCCGGCAATCTGCCATCAAAATTTGGCAGGCGAGGTTTGTTTTCCAGTGAAAAGCGCCGTGGTTTTTGTTTGGGGGCCTGTGGGTGGGAGTGGCCGGATGGCTAATTAGAATCCACGATACGCAGCATGGTTTCCAGACCTGAGGTGGCACCAGTGCCGAGTCGGGCTAGTTTGATGGTGCAAAGTGGCTCCTGCAATCTGCCATCCAGAAGCGGGGCAGCTTGCTTTTGTTTGCCTGGGAAACGGGCCGAGATTTTGTCTGGGCGCCTATGGCTGGGAGTGACCGGCTAGGTCCTGAAAAGCTACGATAGGCAGGATGGTGACCAGACCCATGGTGGCACCAGTGCCAAGTTGGGCTGATTTGATAGTACCAAGTGGCTCCTGCAATCTGCCATCAAAATCGGCAGGCGAGTTTTGTTTTCCAGGGAAAAGCGCCGTTGTTTGTGTCTGGGGGCCTGTGGCTGGAGTGGCCGGCTGGCTCCTTAGAATCCACGATACGCAGGATGGTTCCCAGACCTGAGGTGGCACCAGTGCCAAGTCGGGCTAGTTTGATGGTGCAAAGTGGCTCCTGCAATCTGCCATCCAGAAGCGGGGTAGGTTACTTTTGTTTGCCAGGGAAACTGGCTGAGGTTTTTCTCTGGGGCCCTATGGCAGAGAGGGACCGGCTGGCTCCTGAAAAGCTATGATAGGCAGGATGGTGACCAGACCCATGGTGGCACCAGTGCCAAGTTGGGCTGATTTGATAGTACCAAGTGGCTCCTGCAATCTGCCATCAAAATGTTGGCAGGCGGGTTTTGTTTTCCTGGGAAAAGCGCCGTTGTTTGTGTTTGGGGGCCTGTGGCTGGGAGTGACCGGCTGGCTCCTTAGAATCCACGATACGCAGGATGGTTCCCAGACCCAAGGTGGCACCAGTGCCAAGTTGGGCTGGTTTGATAATACCAAGTGGTTCCTGCAATCTGCCATCCAGAAGCGGGGCAGGTTACTTTTGTTTCCCTGGGAAACGGGCCGAGGTTTTTGTCTCGGGGCCTATGGCTGGGAGTGACCGGCTGGCTCCTGAAAAGCTACGATAGGCAGGATGGTGACCAGACCCATGGTGGCACCAGTGCCAAGTCGGGCTGGTTTGATAGTACCAAGTGGCTCCTGCAATCTGCCATGAAAATTTGGCAGGCGAGTTTTGTTTTCCAGGGAAAAGCGCCGTTGTTTGTGTTTGGGGGCCTGTGGCTGGGAGTGGCCGGCTGGCTCCTTAGAATCCACGATACGCAGGATGGTTCCCAGACCTGAGGTGGCACCAGTGCCAAGTCGGGCTAGTTTGATGGTGCAAAGTGGCTCCTGCAATCTGCCATCCAGAAGCGGGGCAGCTTAATTTTGTTTGCCAGGGAAACGGGCCGAGCTTTTTGTCTGGCGGCCTATGGCTGGGAGTGACCGTCTGGCTCCTGAAAAGCTACGATAGGCAGGATGGTGACCAGACCCATGGTGGCACCAGTGCCAAGTTGAGCTGGTTTGATAGTACCAAGTGGCTCCTGCAATCTGCCATCAAAAAGTTGGCAGGCGAGTTTTGTTTTCCAGGGAAAAGCGCCGTTGTTTTTGTTTGGGGGCCTGTGGCTGGGAGTGGCCGGCTGGCTCCTTAGAATCCACGATACGCACCATGGTTCCCAGACCAGAGGTGGCACCAGTGCCAAGTCGGGCTGGTTTGGTGGTGAAAAGTGGCTCCTGCAATCTGCCATCCAGTAGCGGGATAACTTACTTTTGTTTGCCAGGGAAACGGGCCGAGGTTTTTGTCTGGGGGCCTATGGCTGGGAGTGACCGGCTGGCCTCTGAAATGCTACGATAGGCAGGATGGTGACCAGACCCATGGTGGCATCAGTGTCAAGTTGGGCTGGTTTGATATTACCAAGTGGCTCCGGCAATCTGCCATCAAAATTGGGCAGGGGAGTTTTGTTTTCCAGGGAAAAGCGCCGTTGTTTTTGTTTGGGGGCCTGTGGCTGGGAGTGGACGGATGGCTAATTAGAATCCACGATACGCAGGATGGTTCCCAGACCCAAGGTGGCACCAGTGCCAAGTTGGGCTGGTTTGATAGTACCAAGTGGTTCCTGCAATCTGCCATCCAGAAGCGGGGTAGCTTACTTTTGTTTGCCAGGGAAACGGGCCGAGGTTTGTGTCTGGGGGCCTATGGCTGGGAGTGACCGGCTGGCTCCAGAAAAGCTACGATAGGCAGGATGGTGACCAGACCCATGGTGGCACCAGTGTCAAGTTGGGCTGGTTTGATAGTACCAAGTGGCTCCGGCAATCTGCCATCAAAATTTGGCAGGCGAGTTTTGTTTTCCAGTGAAAAGCGCCGTTGTTTTTGTTTGGGGGCCTGTGGGTGGGAGTGGCCGGATGGCTAATTAGAATACACGATACGCAGCATGGTTTCCAGACCTGAGGTGGCACCAGTGCCGAGTCAGGCTAGTTTGATGGTGCAAAGTGGCTCCTGCAATCTGCCATCCAGAAGCGGGGCAGCTTGCTTTTGTTTGCCTGGGAAACGGGCCGAGCTTTTTGTCTGGGCGCCTATGGCTGGGAGTGACCGGCTAGGTCCTGAAAAGCTACGATAGGCAGGATGGTGACCAGACCCATGGTGGCACCAGTGCCAAGTTGGGCTGATTTGATAGTACCAAGTGGCTCCTGCAATCTGCCATCAAAATCGGCAGGCGAGTTTTGTTTTCCAGGGAAAAGCGCCGTTGTTTGTGTCTGGGGGCCTGTGGCTGGAGTGGCCGGCTGGCTCCTTAGAATCCACGATACGCAGGATGGTTCCCAGACCTGAGGTGGCACCAGTGCCAAGTCGGGCTAGTTTGATGGTGCAATGTGGCTCCTGCAATCTGCCATCCAGAAGCGGGGTAGGTTACTTTTGTTTGCCAGGGAAACTGGCTGAGGTTTTTCTCTGGGGCCCTATGGCAGAGAGGGACCGGCTGGCTCCTGAAAAGCTATGATAGGCAGGATGGTGACCAGACCCATGGTGGCACCAGTGCCAAGTTGGGCTGATTTGATAGTACCAAGTGGCTCCTGCAATCTGCCATCAAAATGTTGGCAGGCGGGTTTTGTTTTCCAGGGAAAAGCGCCGTTGTTTGTGTTTCGGGGCCTGTGGCTGGGAGTGACCGGCTGGCTCCTTAGAATCCACGATACGCAGGATGGTTCCCAGACCAGAGGTGGCACCAGTGCCAAGTTGGGCTGGTTTGATAGTACCAAGTGGCTCCTGCAATCTGCCATCCAGAAGCGGGACAGCTTACTTTTGTTTGCCAGGGAAACGGGTCGAGCTTTGTGTCTGGGGGCCTATGGCTGGGAGTGACCGGCTAGGTCCTGAAAAGCTAAGATAGGCAGGATGGTGACCAGACCCATGGTGGCAGCAGTGCCAAGTTGGGCTGGTTTGATAGTACCAAGTGGCTCCTGCAATCTGCCATCAAAATTTGGCAGGCGAGTTTTGTTTTCCTGGGAAAAGCGCCGTTGTTTGTGTTTGGGGGCCTGTGGCTTGGAGTGGACGGCTGGCTCCTTAGAATCCACGATACGCAGCATGGTTCCCCGACCAGAGGTGGCACCAGTGCCACGTCGGGCTAGTTTGATGGTGCAAAGTGGCTCCTGCAATCTGCCATCCAGAAGCGGGTCAGCTTACTTTTCTTTGCCAGGGAAACGGGCCGAGCTTTTTGTCTGGGGGCCTATGGCTAGGAGTGACCGGCTGGCTCCTGAAAAGCTACGATAGGCAGGATGGTGAGCAGACCCATGGTGGCACCAGTGCCAAGTTGAGCTGGTTTGATAGTACCAAGTGGCTCCTGCAATCTGCCATCAAAATGTTGGCAGGCGAGTTTTGTTTTCCAGGGAAAAGCGCCGTTGTTTTTGTTTGGGGGCCTGTGGGTGGGAGTGACCGGCTGGCTGCTTAGAATCCACGATACGCAGGATGGTTCCCAGACCAGAGGTGGCACCAGTGCCAAGTCGGGCTGGTTTGATGGTGCAAAGTGGCTCCTGCAATCTGCCATCCAGAAGCGGGGCAGCTTACTTTTCTTTGCCAGGGAAACGGGCCGAGGTTTTTTTCTGGGGGCCTATGGCTTGGAGTGACCGGCTGGCTCCTGAAAAGCTACGATAGGCAGGATGGTGACCAGACCCATGGTGGCACCAGTGCCAAGTTGGGCTGATTTGATAGTAGCAAGTGGCTCCTGCAATCTGCCATCAAAAAGTTGCCAGGCGAGTTTTGTTTTCCAGGGAAAAGCGCCGTTGTTTGTGTTTGGGTGCGTGTGGCAGGGAGTGGCCGGCTGGCTGCTTAGAATCCACGATACGCAGGATGGTTCCCAGACCCAAGGTGGCACCAGTGCCAAGTTGGGCTGTTTTGATAGTACCAAGTGGTTCCTGCAATCTGCCATCCAGAAGCGGGGTAGCTTACTTTTGTTTGCCAGGGAAACGGGCCGAGTATTGTGTCTGGGGGCCTATGGCTGCGAGTGACCGGCTGGCTCCTGAAAAGCTACGATAGGCAGGATGGTGACCAGTCCCATGGTGGCACCAGTGCCAAGTTGGGCTGATTTGATAGTACCAAGTGGCTCCTGCAATCTGCCATCAAAAAGTTGGCAGGCGAGTTTTGTTTTCCAGGGAAAAGCGCCGTTGTTTGTGTCTGGGGGCCTGTGGCTGGAGTGGCCGGCTGGCTCCTTACAATGAACGATACCCAGGATGGTTCCCAGACCAGAGGTGGCACCAGTGCCAAGTCGGGCTGGTTTGATAGTACCAAGTGGTTCCTGCAATCTGCCATCCAGAAGCGGGGCAGCTTACTTTTGTATGCCAGGGAAAAGGGCCGAGGTTTTTGTCTGGGGACCTATAGCTGGGAGTGACCGTCAGGCTCCTGAAAAGCTACGATAGGCAGGATGGTGACCAGACCCATGGTGGCACCAGTGCCAAGTTGGGCTGATTTGATAGTACCAAGTGGCTCCTGCAATCTGCCATCAAAATGTTGGCAGGCGAGTTTTGTTTTCCAGGGAAAAGCGCCGTTGTTTGTGTTTGGGGGCCTGTGGCTGGGAGTGGCCGGCTGGCTGCTTAGAATCCACGATACGCAGGATGGTTCCCAGACCAGAGGTGGCACCAGTGCCAAGTCGGGCTGGTTTGATACTACCAAGTGTGTCCTGCAATCTGCCATCCAGAAGCGGGGCAGCTTACTTTTGTTTGCCAGGGAAACGGGCCGAGGTTTGTGTCTGGGGGCCTATGGCTGGGAGTGACCGGCTGGCTCCTGAAAAGCTACGATAGGCAGGATGGTGACCAGACCCATGGTGGCACCAGTGCCAAGTTGGGCTGGTTTGATAGTACCAAGTGGCTCCTGCAATCTGCCATCAAAATGTTGGCAGGCGAGTTTTGTTTTCCAGAGAAAAGCGCCGTTCTTTCTGTTTGGGGGCCTGTGGCTGGGAGTGGCCGGCTGGCTCCTTAGAATCCACGATACGCGTCATGGTTCCCAGACCAGAGGTGGCACCAGTGCCAAGTTGGGCTGGTTTGATAGTACCAAGTGCGTCCTGCAATCTGCCATCCAGAAGCGGGGCAGCTTACTTTTGTTTGCCAGGGAAACGGGCCGAGGTTTGTGTCTCAGGGCCTATGGCTGGGAGTGACCGGCTGGCTCCTGAAAAGCTACGATAGGCAGGATGGTGACCAGACCCATGGTGGCACCAGTGCCAAGTTGGGCTGGTTTGATAGTACCAAGTGGCTCCTGCAATCTGCCATCAAAATGTTGGCAGGCGAGTTTCTTATCCAGGGAAAAGCGCCGTTGTTTGTGTTTGTGGGCCTGTGGCTGGGGGTGGCCGGCTGGCTCCTTAGAATCCACGATACGCAGGATGGTTCCCAGACCAGAGGTGGCACCAGTGCCAAGTCGAGCTGGTTTGATGGTGAAAAGTGGCTCCTGCAATCTGCCATCCAGAAGCGGGATAACTTACTTTATTTTGCCAGGGAAACGGGCCGAGGTTTTTGTCTGGGGGCCTATGGCTGGGAGTGACCGGCTGGCTCCTGAAAAGCTACGATAGGCAGGATGGTGACCAGACCCATGGTGGCACCAGTGCCAAGTTTGGCTGGTTTGATAGTACCAAGTGGCTCCTGCAATCTGCCATCAAAAAGTTGGCAGGCGAGTTTTGTTTTCCTGGGAAAAGCGCCGTTGTTTGTGTTTGGGGGCCTGTGGGGGGGAGTGACCGGCTGGCTCCTTAGAATCCACGATACGCAGGATGGTTCCCAGACCAGAGGTGGCACCAGTGCCAAGTCGGGCTAGTTTGATGGTGCAAAGTGGCTCCTGCAATCTGCCATCCAGAAGCGGGGTAGCTTACTTTTGTTTGCCAGGGAAACGGGCCGAGTTTTGTGTCTGGGGGCCTATGGCTGGGAGTGACCGGCTGGCTCCTGAAAAGCTACGATAGGCAGGATGGTGACCAGACCCATGGTGACAGCAGTGCCAAGTTGGGCTGATTTGATAGTAGCAAGTGGCTCCTGCAATCTGCCATCAAAATGTTGGCAGGCGAGTTTTGTTTTCCAGGGAAAAGCGCCGTTGTTTGTGTCTGGGGGCCTGTGGCTGGGAGTGGCCGGCTGGCTCCTTACAATGAACGATACGCAGGATGGTTCCCAGACCTGAGGTGGCACCAGTGCCAAGTCGGGCTAGTTTGATGGTGCAAAGTGGCTCCTGCAATCTGCCATCCAGAAGCGGAGTAGCTTACTTTTGTTTGCCAGGGAAACGGGCCGAGGTTTTTCTCTGGGGGCCTATGGCAGGGAGGGACCGGCTGGCTCCTGAAAAGCTACGATAGGCAGGATGGTGACCAGACCCATGGTGGCACCAGTGCCAAGTTGGGCTGATTTGATAGTAGCAAGTGGCTCCTGCAATCTGCCATCAAAATGTTGGCAGGCGAGTTTTGTTTTCCAGGGAAAAGCGCCGTTGTTTGTGTTTGGTGGCCTGTGGCTGGGAGTGACCGGCTGGCTCCTTAGAATCCACGATACGCAGGATGGTTCCCAGACCCAAGGTGGCACCAGTGCCAAGTTGGGCTGGTTTGATAGTAGCAAGTGGTTCCTGCAATCTGATATCCAGAAGCGGGGCAGCTTACTTTTGTTTGCCAGGGAAACGGGCCGAGGTTTTTCTCTGGGGGCCTATGGCTTGGAGTGACCGGCTAGGTCCTGAAAAGCTACGATAGGCAGGATGGTGACCAGATCCATGGTGGCACCAGTGCCAAGTTGGGCTGGTTTGATAGTACCAAGTGGCTCCTGCAATCTGCCATCAAAAAGTTGGCAGGCGAGTTTTGTTTTCCAGGGAAAAGCGCTGTGGTTTGTGTTTGGGGGCCTGTGGCTGGGAGTGGCCGGCTGGCTCCTTAGAATCCACGATACGCAGGATGGTTCCCAGACCAGAGGTGGCACCAGTGCCAAGTCGGGCTGGTTTAATTGTGCAAAGTGGCTCCTGCAATCTGCCATCCAGAAGCGGGATAACTTACTTTTGTTTGCCAGGGAAACGGGCCAAGGTTTTTGTCTGGGGGCCTATGGCTGGGAGTGACCGGCTGGCGCCTGAAAAGCTACGATAGGCAGGATGGTGACCAGACCCATGGTGGCACCAGTGCCAAGTTGGGCTGGTTTGATAGTACCAAGTGGCTCCGGCAATCTGCCATCAAAATGTTGGCAGGCGAGTTTTGTTTTCCAGGGAAAAGCGCCGTTGTTTTTGTTTGGGGGCCTGTGGGTGGGAGTGGCCAGATGGCTAATTAGAATCCACGATACGCAGGATGGTTCCCAGACCTGAGGTGGCACCAGTGCCAAGTCGGGCTGGTTTGATAATACCTAGTGGATCCTGCAATCTGCCATCCAGAAGCGGGGCAGCTTACTTTTGTTTGCCAGGGAAACGGGCCTAGCTTTGTGTCACGGGGCCTATGGCTGGGAGTGACCGTCTAGGTCCTGAATAGCTACGATAGGCAGGATGGTGACCAGACCCATGGTGGCACCAGTGCCAAGTTGGGCTGGTTTGATAGTACCAAGTGGCTCCTGCAATCTGCCATCCAGAAGAGGGGCAGCTTACTTTTGTTTGCCAGGGAAACGGGCCGAGGTTTTTCTCTGGGGGCCTATGGCTGGGAGTGACCGGCTGGCGCCTGAACAGCTACGATAGGCAGGATGGTGACCAGACCCATGGTGGCACCAGTGCCAAGTTGGGCTGATTTGATAGTAGCAAGTGGCTCCTGCAATCTGCCATCAAAATGTTGGCAGGCGAGTTTTGTTTTCCAGGGAAAAGCGCCGTTGTTTGTGTTTGGTGGCCTGTGGCAGGGAGTGGCCGGCTGGCTGCTTAGAATCCACGATACGCAGGATGGTTCCCAGATCCAAGGTGGCACCAGTGCCAAGTTGGGCTGGTTTGATAGTACCAAGTGGCTCCTGCAATCTGCCATCCAGAAGCGGGGTAGCTTACTTTTGTTTGCCAGGGAAACGGGCCGAGTATTGTGTCTGGGGGCCTATGGCTGCGAGTGACCGGCTGGCTCATGAAAAGCTACGATAGGCAGGATGGTGACCAGACCCATGGTGGCACCAGTGCCAAGTTGGGCTGATTTGATAGTACCAAGTGGCTCCTGCAATCTGCCATCAAAAAGTTGGCAGGCGAGTTTTGTTTTCCAGGGAAAAGCGCCGTTGTTTGTGTCTGGGGGCCTGTGGCTGGAGTGGCCGGCTGGCTCCTTACAATGAACGATACGCAGGATGGTTCCCAGACCTGAGGTGGCACCAGTGCCAAGTCGGGCTAGTTTGATGGTGCAAAGTGGCTCCTGCAATCTGCCATCCAGAAGCGGGGTAGCTTACTTTTGTTTGCCAGGGAAAGTGGCCGAGGTTTTTCTCTGGGGGCCTATGGCAGGGAGTGTCCGGCTGGCTCCTGAAAAGCTACGATAGGCAGGATGGTGACCAGACCCATGGTGGCACCAGTGCCAAGTTGGGCTGGTTTGATAGTACCAAGTGGCTCCTGCAATCTGCCATCAAAATGTTGGCAGGCGAGTTTTGTTTTCCAGGGAAAAGCGCCGTTGTTTGTGTTTGGGGGCCTGTGGCTGGGAGTGACCGGCTGGCTACTTAGAATCCACGATACGCAGGATGGTTCCCAGACCAGAGGTGGCACCATTGCCAAGTCGGGCTAGTTTGATAGTACCAAGTGGTTCCTGCAATCTGCCATCCAGAAGCGGGGCAGCTTACTTTTGTATGCCAGGGAAACGGGCCGAGGTTTTTGTCTGGGGGCCTATAGCTGGGAGTGACCGTCTGGCTCCTGAAAAGCTACGATAGGCAGGATGGTGACCAAACGCATGGTGGCACCAGTGCCAAGTTGGGCTGATTTGATAGTACCAAGTGGCTCCTGCAATCTGCCATCAAAATGTTGGCAGGCGAGTTTGTTTTCCAGGGAAAAGCGCCGTTCTTTCTGTTTGGGTGCCTGTGGCTGGGAGTGGTCGGCTGGCTCCTTAGAATCCACGATACGCGTCATGGTTCCCAGACCAGAGGTGGCACCAGTGCCAAGTTGGGCTGGTTTGATAGTACCAAGTGCGTCCTGCAATCTGCCATCCAGAAGCGGGGCAGCTTACTTTTGTTTGCCAGGGAAACGGGCCGAGGTTTGTGTCTCAGGGCCTATGGCTGGGAGTGACCGGCTGGCTCCTGAAAAGCTACGATAGGCAGGATGGTGACCAGACCCATGGTGGCACCAGTGCCAAGTTGGGCTGGTTTGATAGTACCAAGTGGCTCCTGCAATCTGCCATCAAAAAGTTGGCAGGCGAGTTTGTTATCCAGGGAAAAGCGCCGTTGTTTGTGTTTGGGGGCCTGTGGCTGGGAGTGGCCGGCTGGCTCCTTAGAATCCACGATACGCAGGATGGTTCCCAGACCAGAGGTGGCACCAGTGCCAAGTCGGGCTGGTTTGATGGTGAAAAGTGGCTCCTGCAATCTGCCATCCAGAAGCGGGATAACTTACTTTTGTTTGCCAGGGAAACGGGCCGAGGTTTTTGTCTGGGGGCCTATGGCTGGGAGTGACCGGCTGGCTCCTGAAAAGCTACGATAGGCAGGATGGTGAGCAGACCCATGGTGGCACCAGTGCCAAGTTGGGCTGGTTTGATAGTACCAAGTGGCTCCTGCAATCTGCCATCAAAAAGTTGGCAGGCGAGTTTTGTTTTCCAGGGAAAAGCGCCGTTGTTTGTGTTTGGGGGCCTGTGGGTGGGAGTGACCGGCTGGCTCCTTAGAATCCACGACACGCAGGATGGTTCCCAGACCAGAGGTGGCACCAGTGCCAAGTCGGGCTGGTTTGATACTACCAAGTGTGTCCTGCAATCTGCCATCCAGAAGCGGGGTAGCTTACTTTTTTTTGCCAGGGAAACGGGCCGAGGTTTTTCTCTGGGGGCCTATGGCAGGGAGGGACCGTCTGGCTCCTGAAAAGCTACGATAGGCAGGATGGTGACCAGACCCATGGTGGCACCAGTGCCAAGTTGGGCTGATTTGATAGTAGCAAGTGGCTCCTGCAATCTGCCATCAAAATGTTGGCAGGCGAGTTTTGTTTTCCAGGGAAAAGCGCCGTTGTTTGTGTTTGGTGGCCTGTGGATGGGAGTGGCCGGCTGGCTCCTTAGAATCCACGATACGCAGGATGGTTCCCAGACCCAAGGTGGCACCAGTGCCAAGTTGGGCTGGTTTGATAGTACCAAGTGGTTCCTGCAATCTGCCATCCAGAAGCGGGACAGCTTACTTTTGTTTGCCAGGGAAACGGGCCGAGGTTTTTCTCTGGGGGCCTATGGCTTGGAGTGACCGGCTAGGTCCTGAAAAGCTACGATAGGCAGGATGGTGACCAGATCCATGGTGGCACCAGTGCCAAGTTGGGCTGGTTTGATAGTACCAAGTGGCTCCTGCAATCTGCCATCAAAAAGTTGGCAGGCGAGTTTTGTTTTCCAGGGAAAAGCGCTGTGGTTTGTGTTTGGGGGCCTGTGGCAGGGAGTGACCGGCTGGCTCCTTAGAATCCACGATACGCAGGATGGTTCCCAGACCAGAGGTGGCACCAGTGCCAAGTCGGGCTAGTTTGATGGTGCAAAGTGGCTCCTGCAATCTGCCATCCAGAAGCGGGGTAGCTTACTTTTGTTTGCCAGGGAAACAGGCAAGGTTTTTTTCTGGGGGCCTATGGCTGGGAGTGACCGGCTGGCTCCTGAAAAGCTACGATAGGCAGGATGGTGACCAGACCCATGGTGGCACCAGTGTCAAGTTGGGCTGGTTTGATAGTACCAAGTGGCTCCGGCAATCTGCCATCAAAATGTTGGCAGGCGAGTTTTGTTTTCCAGGGAAAAGCGCCGTTGTTTTTGTTTGGGGGCCTGTGGGTGGGAGTGGCCAGATGGCTAATTAGAATCCACGATACGCCGCATGGTTCCCAGACCTGAGGTGGCACCAGTGCCAAGTCGGGCTGGTTTGATACTATCAAGTGCGTCCTGCAATCTGCCATCCAGAAGCGGGGTAGCTTACTTTTGTTTGCCAGGGAAACGGGCCGAGGTTTGTGTCTGGGGGCCTATGGCTGGGAGTGACCGGCTGGCTCCTGAAAAGCTACGATAGGCAGGATGGTGACCAGACCCATGGTGGCACCAGTGCCAAGTTGGGCTGGTTTGATAGTACCAAGTGGCTCCTGCAATCTGCCATCAAAATTTTGGCAGGCGAGTTTGTTATCCAGGGAAAAGCGCCGTTGTTTGTGTCTGGGGGCCTGTGGATGGGAGTGGCCGGCTGGCTCCTTAGAATCCACGATACGCAGGATGGTTCCCAGACCAGAGGTGGCACCAGTGCCAAGTCGGGCTGGTTTGATGGTGAAAAGTGGCTCCTGCAATCTGCCATCCAGAAGCGGGATAACTTACTTTTGTTTGCCAGGGAAACGGGCCGAGGTTTTTGTCTGGGGGCCTATGGCTGGGAGTGACCGGCTGGCTCCTGAAAAGCTACGATAGGCAGGATGGTGACCAGACCCATGGTGGCACCAGTGCCAAGTTGGGCTGGTTTGATAGTATACCAAGTGGCTCCTGCAATCTGCCATCAAAAAGTTGGCAGGCGAGTTTTGTTTTCCTGGGAAAAGCGCCGTTGTTTGTGTTTGGGGGCCTGTGGGTGGGAGTGACCGGCTGGCTCCTTAGAATCCACGATACGCAGGATGGTTCCCAGACCAGAGGTGGCACCAGTGCCAAGTCAGGCTAGTTTGATGGTGCAAAGTGGCTCCTGCAATCTGCCATCCAGAAGCGGGGTAGCTTACTTTTGTTTGCCAGGGAAACGGGCCGAGGTTTGTGTCTGGGGGCCTATGGCTGGGAGTGACCGGCTGGCTCCATAAAAGCTACGATAGGCAGGATGGTGACCAGACCCATGGTGGCACCAGTGCCAAGTTGGGCTGATTTGATAGTAGCAAGTGGCTCCTGCAATCTGCCATCAAAAAGTTGGCAGGCGAGTTTTGTTTTCCAGGGAAAAGCGCCGTTGTTTGTGTCTGGGGGCCTGTGGCTGGAGTGGCCGGCTGGCTCCTTACAATGAACGATACGCAGGATTGTTCCCAGACCAGAGGTGGCACCAGTGCCAAGTCGGGCTGGTTTGATACTACCAAGTGTGTCCTGCAATCTGCCATCCAGAAGCGGGGTAGCTTACTTTTGTTTGCCAGGGAAACGGGCCGAGGTTTTTCTCTGGGGGCCTATGGCAGGGAGGGACCGGCTGGCTCCTGAAAAGCTACGATAGGCAGGATGGTGACCAGACCCATGGTGGCACCAGTGCCAAGTTGGGCTGATTTGATAGTAGCAAGTGGCTCCTGCAATCTGCCATCAAAATGTTGGCAGGCGAGTTTCGTTTTCCAGGGAAAAGCGCCGTTGTTTGTGTTTGGTGGCCTGTGGCTGGGAGTGACCGGCTGGCTCCTTAGAATCCACGATACACAGGATGGTTCCCAGACCCAAGGTGGCACCAGTGCCAAGTTGGGCTGGTTTGATAGTACCAAGTGGTTCCTGCAATCTGCCATCCAGAAGCGGGACAGCTTACTTTTGTTTGCCAGGGAAACGGGCCGAGGTTTTTCTCTGGGGGCCTATGGCTTGGAGTGACCGGCTAGGTCCTGAAAAGCTACGATAGGCAGGATGGTGACCAGATCCATGGTGGCACCAGTGCCAAGTTGGGCTGGTTTGATAGTACCAAGTGGCTCCTGCAATCTGCCATCAAAACGTTGGCAGGCGAGTTTTGTTTTCCAGGGAAAAGCGCTGTGGTTTGTGTTTGGGGGCCTGTGGCTGGGAGTGGCCGGCTGGCTCCTTAGAATCCACGAAACGCAGGATGGTTCCCAGACCAGAGGTGGCACCAGTGCCAAGTCGGGCTGGTTTAATGGTGCAAAGTGGCTCCTGCAATCTGCCATCCAGAAGCGGGATAACTTACTTTTGTTTGCCAGGGAAACGGGCCAAGGTTTTTGTCTGGGGGCCTATGGCTGGGAGTGACCGGCTGGCTCCTGAAAAGCTACGATAGGCAGGATGGTGACCAGACCCATGGTGGCACCAGTGCCAAGTTGGGCTGGTTTGATAGTACCAAGTGGCTCCGGCAATCTGCCATCCAGAAGCGGGGTAGCTTACTTTTGTTTGCCAGGGAAACGGGCCGAGGTTTTTCTCTGGGGGCCTATGGCAGGGAGGGACCGGCTGGCTCCTGAAAAGCTACGATAGGCAGGATGGTGACCAGACCCATGGTGGCACCAGTGCCAAGTTGGGCTGATTTGATAGTAGCAAGTGGCTCCTGCAATCTGCCATCAAAATGTTGGCAGGCGAGTTTTGTTTTCCAGGGAAAAGCGCCGTTGTTTGTGTTTGGTGGCCTGTGGCTGGGAGTGACCGGCGGGCTCCTTAGAATCCACGATACGCAGGATGGTTCCCAGACCCAAGGTGGCACCAGTGCCAAGTCGGGCTGGCTTGATAGTACCAAGTGGTTCCTGCAATCTGATATCCAGAAGCGGGGCAGCTTACTTTTGTTTGCCAGGGAAACGGGCCGAGGTTTTTCTCTGGGGGCCTATGGCTTGGAGTGACCGGCTAGGTCCTGAAAAGCTACGATAGGCAGGATGGTGACCAGATCCATGGTGGCACCAGTGCCAAGTTGGGCTGGTTTGATAGTACCAAGTGGCTCCTGCAATCTGCCATCAAAACGTTGGCAGGCGAGTTTTGTTTTCCAGGGAAAAGCGCTGTGGTTTGTGTTTGGGGGCCTGTGGCTGGGAGTGGCCGGCTGGCTCCTTAGAATCCACGAAACGCAGGATGGTTCCCAGACCAGAGGTGGCACCAGTGCCAAGTCGGGCTGGTTTAATGGTGCAAAGTGGCTCCTGCAATCTGCCATCCAGAAGCGGGATAACTTACTTTTGTTTGCCAGGGAAACGGGCCAAGGTTTTTGTCTGGGGGCCTATGGCTGGGAGTGACCGGCTGGCTCCTGAAAAGCTACGATAGGCAGGATGGTGACCAGACCCATGGTGGCACCAGTGCCAAGTTGGGCTGGTTTGATAGTACCAAGTGGCTCCGGCAATCTGCCATCAAAATTTGGCAGGCGAGGTTTGTTTTCCAGGGAAAAGCGCCGTTGTTTTTGTTTGGGGGCCTGTGGGTGGGAGTGGCCAGATGGCTAATTAGAATCCACGATACGCAGCATGGTTCCCAGACCTGAGGTGGCACCAGTGCCAAGTCGGGCTGGTTTGATAATACCTAGTGGATCCTGCAATCTGCCATCCAGAAGCGGGGCAGCTTACTTTTGTTTGCCAGGGAAACGGGCCTAGCTTTGTGTCACGGGGCCTATGGCTGGGAGTAACCGTCTAGGTCCTGAATAGCGACGATAGGCAGGATGGTGACCAGACCCATGGTGGCACCAGTGCCAAGTTGGGCTGGTTTGATAGTACCAAGTGGCTCCTGCAATCTGCCATCAAAAAGTTGGCAGGCGAGTTTTGTTTTCCAGGGAAAAGCGCCGTTGTTTGTGTTTGGAGGCCTGTGGCTGGGAGTGGCCGGCTTGCTAATTGGAATCCACGATACGCAGCATGGTTCCCAGACCAGAGGTGGCACCAGTGCCAAGTTGGGCTGGTTTGATGGTGCAAAGTGGCTCCTGCAATCTGCCATCCAGAAGCGGGGCAGCTTACTTTTGTTTGCCAGGGAAACGGGCCGAGGTTTTTCTCTGGGGGCCTATGGCTGGGAGTGACCGGCTGGCGCCTGAACAGCTACGATAGGCAGGATGGTGACCAGACCCATGGTGGCACCAGTGCCAAGTTGGGCTGATTTGATAGTAGCAAGTGGCTCCTGCAATCTGCCATCAAAAAGTTGGCAGGCGAGTTTTGTTTTCCAGGGAAAAGCGCCGTTGTTTGTGTTTGGGTGCCTGTGGCAGGGAGTGGCCGGCTGGCTGCTTAGAATCCACGATACGCAGGATGGTTCCCAGACCCAAGGTGGCACCAGTGCCAAGTTGGGCTGGTTTGATAGTACCAAGTGGCTCCTGCAATCTGCCATCCAGAAGCGGGGTAGCTTACTTTTGTTTGCCAGGGAAAGTGGCCGAGGTTTTTCTCTGGGGGCCTGTGGCAGGGAGGGACCGGCTGGCTCCTGAAAAGCTACGATAGGCAGGATGGTGACCAGACCCATGGTGGCACCAGTGCCAAGTTGGGCTGGTTTGATAGTACCAAGTGGCTCCTGCAATCTGCCATCAAAATGTTGGCAGGCGAGTTTTGTTTTCCAGGGAAAAGCGCCGTTGTTTGTGTTTGGGGGCCTGTGGCTGGGAGTGACCGGCTGGCTACTTAGAATCCACGATACGCAGGATGGTTCCCAGACCAGAGGTGGCACCATTGCCAAGTCGGGCTAGTTTGATAGTACCAAGTGGTTCCTGCAATCTGCCATCCAGAAGCGGGGCAGCTTACTTTTGTATGCCAGGGAAACGGGCCGAGGTTTTTGTCTGGGGGCCTATAGCTGGGAGTGACCGTCTGGCTCCTGAAAAGCTGCGATAGGCAGGATGGTGACCAAACGCATGGTGGCACCAGTGCCAAGTTGGGCTGATTTGATAGTACCAAGTGGCTCCTGCAATCTGCCATCAAAATGTTGGCAGGCGAGTTTTGTTTTCCAGGGAAAAGCGCCGTTGTTTGTGTTTGGGGGCCTGTGGCTGGGAGTGGCCGGCTGGCTGCTTAGAATCCATGATACGCAGGATGGTTCCCAGACCAGAGGTGGCACCAGTGCCAAGTCGGGCTGGTTTGATACTACCAAGTGCGTCCTGCAATCTGCCATCCAGAAGCGGGGCAGCTTACTTTTGTTTGCCAGGGAAACGGGCCGAGGTTTGTGTCTGGGGGCCTATGGCTGGGAGTGACCGGCTGGCTCCTGAAAAGCTACGATAGGCAGGATGGTGACCAGACCCATGGTGGCACCAGTGCCAAGTTGGGCTGGTTTGATAGTACCAAGTGGCTCCTGCAATCTGCCATCAAAAAGTTGGCAGGCGAGTTTGTTATCCAGGGAAAAGCGCCGTTGTTTGTGTTTGGGGGCCTGTGGCTGGGAGTGGACGGATGGCTCCTTAGAATCCACGATACGCAGCATGGTTCCCAGACCAGAGGTGGCACCAGTGCCAAGTCGGGCTAGTTTGATGGTGCAAAGTGGCTCCTGCAATCTGCCATCCAGAAGCGGGGCAGCTTACTTTTGTTTGCCAGGGAAACGGGCCGAGGTTTGTGTCTGGGGGCCTATGGTTGGGAGTGACAGGCTGGCTCCTGAAAAGCTACGATAGGCAGGATGGTGACCAGACCCATGGTGGCACCAGTGCCAAGTTGGGCTGATTTGATAGTACCAAGTGGCTCCTGCAATCTGCCATCAAAATGTTGGCAGGCGAGTTTGTTTTCCAGGGAAAAGCGCCGTTCTTTCTGTTTGGGGGCCTGTGGCTGGGAATGGTCGGCTGGCTCCTTAGAATCCACGATACGCGTCATGGTTCCCAGACCAGAGGTGGCACCAGTGCCAAGTTGGGCTGGTTTGATAGTACCAAGTGGTTCCTGCAATCTGCCATCCAGAAGCGGGGCAGCTTACTTTTGTTTGCCAGGGAAACGGGCCGAGGTTTGTGTCTCAGGGCCTATGGCTGGGAGTGACCGGCTGGCTCCTGAAAAGCTACGATAGGCAGGATGGTTCCCAGAGCCAAGGTGGCACCAGTGCCAAGTTGGGCTGGTTTGATAGTACCAAGTGGCTCCTGCAATCTGCCATCAAAAAGTTGGCAGGCGAGTTTGTTATCCAGGGAAAAGCGCCGTTGTTTGTGTTTGGGGGCCTGTGGCTGGGAGTGGCCGGCTGGCTCCTTAGAATCCACGATACGCAGGATGGTTCCCAGACCAGAGGTGGCACCAGTGCCAAGTCGGGCTGGTTTGATGGTGCAAAGTGGCTCCTGCAATCTGCCATCCAGAAGCGGGATAACTTACTTTTGTTTGCCAGGGAAACGGGCCGAGGTTTGTGTCTGGGGGCCTATGGCTGGGAGTGACCGGCTGGCTCCTGAAAAGCTACGATAGGCAGGATGGTGACCAGACCCATGGTGGCACCAGTGCCAAGTTGGGCTGGTTTGATAGTACCAAGTGGCTCCTGCAATCTGCCATCAAAAAGTTGGCAGGCGAGTTTTGTTTTCCTGGGAAAAGCGCCGTTGTTTGTGTTTGGGGGCCTGTGGGTGGGAGTGACCAGATGGCTAATTAGAATCCACGATACGCAGGATGGTTCCCAGACCAGGGGTGGCACCAGTGCCAAGTCGGGCTGGTTTGATGGTGAAAAGTGGCTCCTGCAATCTGCCATCCAGAAGAGGGATAACTTACTTTTGTTTGCCAGGGAAACGGGCCGAGGTTTTTGTCTGGGGGCCTATGGCTGGGAGTGACCGTCTAGGTCCTGAATAGCTACGATAGGCAGGATGGTGACCAGACCCATGGTGGCACCAGTGCCAAGTTGGGCTGGTTTGATAGTATACCAAGTGGCTCCTGCAATCTGCCATCAAAAAGTTGGCAGGCGAGTTTTGTTTTCCTGGGAAAAGCGCCGTTGTTTGTGTTTGGGGGCCTGTGGGTGGGAGTGACCGGCTGGCTCCTTAGAATCCACGATACGCAGGATGGTTCCCAGACCAGGGGTGGCACCAGTGCCAAGTCGGGCTAGTTTGATGGTGCAAAGTGGCTCCTGCAATCTGCCATCCAGAAGCGGGGCAGCTTACTTTTGTTTGCCAGGGAAACGGGCCGAGGTTTGTGTCTGGGGGCCTATGGCTGGGAGTGACCGGCTGGCTCCTGAAAAGCTACGATAGGCAGGATGGTGACCAGACCCATGGTGGCACCAGTGCCAAGTTGGGCTGATTTGATAGTAGCAAGTGGCTCCTGCAATCTGCCATCAAAAAGTTGGCAGGCGAGTTTTGTTTTCCAGGGAAAAGCGCCGTTGTTTGTGTCTGGGGGCCTGTGGCTGGAGTGGCCGGCTGGCTCCTTACAATGAACGATACGCAGGATGGTTCCCAGACCAGAGGTGCACCAGTGCCAAGTCGGGCTGGTTTGATACTACCAAGTGTGTCCTGCAATCTGCCATCCAGAAGCGGGGTAGCTTACTTTTGTTTGCCAGGGAAACGGGCCGAGGTTTTTCTCTGGGGGCCTATGGCAGGGAGGGACCGGCTGGCTCCTGAAAAGCTACGATAGGCAGGATGGTGACCAGACCCATGGTGGCACCAGTGCCAAGTTGGGCTGATTTGATAGTAGCAAGTGGCTCCTGCAATCTGCCATCAAAATGTTGGCAGGCGAGTTTTGT